>NC_058495.1:7608126-8240626 GCF_020382885.2 Scatophagus argus
CATTTTTGCTCAATGGATTTGATGTTAGTCTGGTAAAAGGTGAAAGCTTTGTTTTGTGTGTGTAAAAGCAAATAACTAATGCTATTCAGCTATTAGGCTATGTTTGATTGATATTTTCTCCAGTGGACACTCATATTTCCCCTCAGTGTTTAATCAATTGTCATTACCCAGCCAAGTACAGAGAAAAGAAGAGAGGATACATTATGTGCACACAGCTGTCCCCCTAGAGAACTGTCAATCACCAAACATCCATCTGCATAACTAATGACAGACCTCATGTTGCCCTTGGAGTTTGGCGGGAAATTGTCTGATTTATGGAAACACATTCTTATGTTCACCTGTGCAGGCCATCACTGAGGAATGACATTTTCTCTGACAGTGATGGAAGATTAATGAGAAGTTCATTTGCAGGAGAAATAGGAGTCCGTGCTTACTTGTTAACCTCAGCTTTCAGCGCATTAGTCACATGACCTGTGGACATCCGGATGGCACTGTCCTGTAGAGAGTATCTTTAAAGTCACACATGTATTCACCACGCTCCTGTATGACCGAGACTGTGGAGCTCATGTCGACCTACATTTGTATATATCCATCCAGAGGATGACATTTGCTTCTCTGTTAGCAAATGCTGTTGAGCTAAAGGCTATGATTAATAATGGATGACCAAATCACTCCTTAGCAGGGATACATAAATAAATACATACAGTGCAGCAGTATAGGTCAGTATAGTATAATAGAGTATAATACTGATAAAGGCAGTGATGTAAAATGTGATTGAAATTGATAAATCATTTCAAGTTTGAAATTCATTACTTTACACATTTATCCAGAGTATCATTGTCCTTGGTGAAATATTTTTAAGTTCTTCATGTGGATTCCTGAAAATTAAGTCTAACCACTAAATTTGTTTCCTTTGGTAATTTGTTATCAAACTGTCATCTCAACACCACTGCAAAAAAATAAAATAAAATAAAATAAAATTGTGGCATCACTCCTCTGCTTGTATAGACAAAAAGAAGTATGACAGCCACAATACTTTTTATTTTTCCATGTTGATGCCACTTCAGCTCTATAACAGAACACTAAAGGTTGGGAGAGAGCTTCTTTTTTGTTTTGCAACGATGGATAATTTATGTTTGAAACGCAGTCCATTGTCTGTTCTCAGCAATCAGTGGATACAGTAAACCTACTAATGACCAGGAAAAAAAGCTGACATTTTCTTTGAAACGCAGTTATGAAAGCAACTCAATGTGAATCCCAGCCCCTCTCTGACTGGCCGTTTTAGCAGCAGATCATAAAGATGAAAGCAACTTCTTATGCCTCAGCATTCTCTGGTGACTGTGACAATTACAGCAGTTTGGCAGGAGGTAGCCAGGAGGGACCCACACTGAGAGAAGAGTCTTTGTTTGCTGAGGCCTGTCATATGGTCTGTTTGTTTCCATCTAGGACTATTCTCTGAATCTACCCCTGGTGTAAACACAAGCCAGCTCCACAGTTATTCATAATTCAGGAGACACATTCAGCAAACAAGTGGCAAACAATAATTAGTTACAGGGATGCTCTATTTACTTGATCACTGTGATCTCACTTACTTAGCAATAGTAGTTTAGTGCACACAGTGAGATGCAGGATTTTATCCAAAAAATTAAATATTTATTTATTTTCTTTTTTTTTTTTTAAATTTTCCATACATTTGCAAGTTATGGTTGATGTTGAATAGGTTGTGGATAACACATGGATATGGCCAGTCCATTTTTCCGGCATTACCCGTAACCTCCTCCATCTTAATGAGACACCGTCCTGTTGTCACTGGTTTCCCTTCCCTCCTTCCTCCAAAGGAAATAAAACATCAAAAGCAAAATCAAATATATCACAATATAAAATGAACTGAACATATTGTACACATTCACACACAAATCTGGAATAAAACTTGTCTCCCTGTGGGGTGAAGCTGGCCTCCAACCAATTCCGTAAAACAGTCATTTTGTTTAGTCTTAAATCACTGTTGCGGTTTGTGCCTTATTGCCTTACAGTTGGCTGTAGAGAGGATAAGAAAAGCAATTGTTAACACACAATTGTCCTCAGTTGTTGACATCAAAAAGAAAAAAAAAAACTCTATAAATCACTAAAATACAGCAAAAAAGTATGTCAGTCTGAACCATTCAGACTGACCAGGCAGCTCTTTTCTTCTGCAGTCCTTTCACTCCATTTGTGCCCTCTTTCTATTTGCCTCTCTGAAGTTGGTTATTTTACAAAAGTGGTCATAGAAAATAAATACAAATATTTTCCAGAATGTAGTTCTTTTATGACCCAGATGTCACCTCTGTGTCAGTATTAGGTAGAGTCCTCTGCCACTGGAGTCCTTTTCTTTCTTTCTTTCTTTCTTTTTTTCTTTCTTTTTTCCTCAGTCCTTTTTGAATGTCCTCCATCTTAGCTTTTCTTTAACATTTCATAAGAGTTAGTTGTTGCAGTTACCATAGTGATCATGGTGTAAATAAATAAATAAATACATAAAAACAAATAAATACATAAATATTTCCTCCTTAAATAAATACTTCAGACAACACTTCAGTTCTTCAGTTCTTCAGTACAGTTTGCCTTGGCATGGTTTAACCCTACCTAGGTCATGTTGATACTCTGAACTCTCATAACAGTCTCATAGCTTGAAATAAAGGTTCTCATTTGTGATATGGCAGAGAGAAAAACTTCCCCTCAGACTAAATAGCAATTTTGATGACTCTATATCTCTTTGTTTGCACTTTTCTTACATCATCCTCAGAGCTTTCATGCTCAAGTCCAAAAACTCCTGCAAAAATAAAAAAAAAGAGTGTAAAAAAAATTGAGTTCAAAGTTGAACACTGTGAATTTTCTTTCAAAGGGATAAAGAGGTGGTGCTCTGTCTTTAAAGAGTACACAGTGCTGGCTCTGATCTCAGTTGTGTGCCAGAAGGCAAGAAAAGGAGGCAAAAGGAGAAGAAGGAAAAGGAGAGAGTTTAAAAGTCTCTCTGCAGAGGAGAAGCTGTGCTAGGACCCCTCTTCCTCAGGGTTTCCTGGAGCGTAGTAGCCCGCTAGTTGCCTGAAACGTGGTCCCCAGTCGCTGAGGTAGGAAAAATCCTGCTCCGAGGTGGTGGACAGCGTATGGATGGAGCTGAGTGAAAGTGCAGGTGAGCTGGTGCCCTCGAAGGCGTATGTCTGGAAGGAATCATACGGTGGCACCGACAGGTCAGCATCAGCCTGTTCTACCTTCTTTCGGATGTAGCCTTTGAATAGGGAGAAGTCTGCGGCTGCTGTTGCTGCTGCAGGTCCCTCTGCACCTCCAGCACCCACTCGAGTAGCCTGTATCCACTGCGGTAATGAACGGATGTCTGGGCCAGAGTCACAGCTTTTGGCCTCTGGGAAGTCATAGAGGTTCCTCAATGCGCTCATGTCATATGCCTGAGTGTCCTGCTCCCCTCCGCCCTCATCATTGTACTTGATGACGTTGTCTCTCATGTCCTCCTCATCCTCAGCCATCCTCTGGCCCTTCCTGTGTCGTTTCAGGGTCAGAATCAGCAAAACAAGAACTGATAGAAAAGAAGACAGAACAAGACAGAGAAAAGGAGAAATATTGTAATTCCACTCTAATGGACACATACATTTAGATTAGCTCAACTTAAAGGTTAAATATGAATTTGTCAGATCAACAGAGTAGGATGAGATGAAAGCCAGGACTTTATAAACTGTCACTGCAGCAAATGTTTTGAAATCTGCTGTTTTAAATCTTTTGCTGCGTAGCAGACAAGGATTAAGAGTTGACAGGCTGAGTTTAAAGAGATGGCAAGCAAAAATAGAATTCCTCTTCCTCTTGCTAAGAATAACATACCAAACTCAGATCCGAGGCTTTTTGTACTAAAGAAAACAACTGTGGTTTAGTATTTTTACTTAAGTAAGTGATCTGAGTACCTCACTGTCTCTCAAGGTGTTAAGGCAAATAAAAAAAATAGTATTTACATTAATTATTATGGTTGCTATGTTTTTTAATTCTTTCAGGGTTAGCACATCACAGACTAACAGCCCCCTTCAATGTTTGACTCCCAGCGCGTGAACATACTTTACATACCACCTTACCGTCATGTTTCTGCAGTCACAGAAACATACTTCATGCTGTAAGACATTATTTTAGTCACCATGATAGATAAGCATAATAGTTATTGAAAGACCATATTATGTTCATTGTCTCAGAAAAGAAGTAAAAGTTGCTATTCATAAAATGTTACTACAGAGCCACATTGACAGTCATAGGTCTTTTTTCCATTGCTTGTACAGCTCGACTTGAATCAATACTTCACATACTGCCACAATGTGCAGAGCTGATGCAAAACAAAATGTGGTCAGTCAACATATGTGCTATAGTGATGAGAGTTTGTAGTAAAGTAGGTCTAGTTCAACAATGACAATGAAAATTGTCAATGTTGACCGAGCTATTTTGTTCATCAATTCACCTACATTTACTGGCAGGTAATAATTTTGGACCCGGAGTACTGCACATTAAATAAGTACTTTGAATGAACTTTCAAGTTCTTTCCATGGTAAAGTTTTATTCTACTCCCATTGTAACTTTGATTTCACCTTTCAGGACAAAGACACAGCAGGGGATGATAATATATTATGAAGTTTTACATTTCAAATGCATGAGCATTGATTTTTCTCAATCCTGATAGCCTTGCCCAAAAATATGATTCAAACGGCCTAATGGAGATCAGATCTGTATATCAATACTAATCCAAGTCAGGTGAAACAAAGATTTTGTGGTTCCATCACTACTTGAAACCATGAGCAGCTACCTACAATGGGAGAAAAATGTCTTAGAAAATTAAGTCTGGATTAAAAAAGGGAGGACATCTGAGATGGATCACATTACAGACTAATGAAACACGAGGAAAACAAAGGTTCAATCAAGGTTCTATCTCAACATGGCTTTAATTTCTGCTTACTTATTTTAATTACTACTTATATATGTAATTAGACAAGCCTCACTTGGCACAGACACCCACCCCCTGAGTCCATCATCCCTTCCCAGGGCTGCACCCTTCCCTCTGAAACGTCCACCAGATTTGTCTCAGACTCGCAGCAACATCAAATGTCAGTAATGATGAAAACATATTACAGGCAGTTATGAAAAAATGATGCACTCTGGAGAGTATGTGATACATAATGAACATCTCAATTTTTAAAAGTCTAACAGATAAACAGCAGTCAAGCCTCTTTTTGATCAACTAATTAACAAATAAAGACAAGTGTGGACAGGGAATGATGTACAGTACATAGTAAATACTTTTACTATTTTATTTTAATAATATTAAAAATTACTGACATAATCAGAATACATTTGTCACTGAAATCCAGGAAGGAGGGCTCAGGCAATGCCCCTCTTCTCAGAAAGTCAGCCTTTACAACTACAGTTTAGCAGCGTGCTTTTATGATGACAGCCCTTTTAATCTGTTGTATTCAGTGAATTCACAATCACTATAGTGGATCGGCCCATTTGTTTCCTTCTCTATAATGGACGACTGATCAAAGTAAATGTGATTCTTCCAAAATCATCTAAATTAGTAACAGGTAAGTTGGCATGTGTTTTGAGTGGCCTTTTAGAAACTGTCATGCTGAGAAATAATTATTTGTGATAAAAGTCCAGCCGTGACTTTCTGCTATTTACAAAGATAGCATTCAGATGAGAAGTTGTAAATGTTTGTTACTGAGTTTTGATGTGTTGCTGTGGCCAGTCAGCTATAGCCTGTCTTACAACAGTAACAGTGGACAGAAACCCTTTATCTTCTTTATAGCAGGGACAATGAGGAGCAACTCTGAAGGGATGGCAGTGAAGGGACATTTACATAGATCGTTAACCAGTAGGCACCATGCATCTTCTAGAACAGACTGCCTAAAACTAATGCCTACAAGCCCATGGAGATAAAAAGACCATCACTTATAATGGGGCATGTGCTGTCTGGGACAGCATCAGTTGCTTGATGCTTTGAACCCACCCGAACACCCTTCTGTACACTGTGAAAATGAAATATGCCTAAAATGTTTGAGTCAAACTAGATCAATGTCAAGATGTGCTGTGTACAGGAAATTCACACATGTTAAATCACACATATTCATGTACATGGAAAAAGCCTATGAACAAATGAACTCTTTCAAAGTGACCTTCAGTGTCAGCAATCATCACGTTCTATCTTTGCTTTCTGCTTTCATCTCTGTCAGCTGCTACTCTTTATTTCCTGAGCAAAGTGGAAAAAAAATGTTTTCAAGCAATCTGTCTAAATGACTTGTTGCTGTTCCTGGTAATCATCTTCATTTGGTATAAATGGCTTGAAAATAACTTGCGGTGTGAAAACACCCTGTGTGTTCCTTGCCTAAAGAGCAGTGCCAGCCTAAAGAGCCTTGCTGATCTTCATTGGGAATTTTTATGCATTATCTCTGACTGATAATGTACATTAGTTCTCGTCTTACATTGTTTCCTGGGTGCCACTGGGGAAAGCAGTGTCTGTAACCATTGTATTTATTTTTTTCCTCCGTGAATGAGGCGAATTAATTGCCACGGGGCTGAGGAAACAGTCATGGTTTGTGGTAAACTGCCGCTCACACTGCCATGCATACTAAACAAGAGCTAAGACAATTACTCTAAATTCACACCAATGAGAAGCGTAATAGGTGGTTGAAAACTTGACTTTATGAACTCCCTCATACGTGCATCTCAGCTGCCTTTTCAGTAAATAGCACTGAAGGACCAGTGGCAGCACATAGATCAGTCTGAAGCAAAGACAGATAACCTCACCTCTGACAAACCGTTCCTCACTGATAACATGTCAGTATGACTGCCTTTTAGGTACATAGATGTTTGAAACCATAACATAATGAAAACCTATTAGCATACCTCAGGCAATGTTAATATACCATGTATGGCATTTACCTTTGTAGGAAGCATATGTACCTGTGCATAGCTGTGTCCTATACATACAAAGATGATCCTCACGTGTACAGATGTTGCAATAAGCCTTCTTGACAAGACGGTTAATTTACCCTTGGGCTGCGCTGGTTGCCCCCACCCAGGAGTTCATCACAAGCAGATGGGAGGTAATTGGAATGGATGCTTGCAGATGCTGCGATGCAGTGGAATGGATTCATCACATCAGGCCTATAAATGAGCTGATGGAGGGACTGTTTGTTTGTAAGGTAATTAGGCAGAAATTTGTTTTCATTTTTCTCATCATGCAACAATTGATGTAATAGAGGTGGTCCAGCCTCTGGAGAGAGTGAGTGCTGGCTGGCTGGTTAGATGTGTGTGTGTGTGTGTGTGTGTGTGTGTGTGTGTGTGAGAGAGAGAGAGAGAGAGAGAGAGAGAGAGAGAGAGAGAGAGAGAAGACAAGCTGCACACAGTAATGGTGCATGGAGAGAACAGATTCCAATGCAGTTAACAGGTGAGATATGATCTGTCTGAGCACGTGGATATATGCTTAGCATGTATGAGCAGACACACACTAAATCTGTGTGTGTGTGCTTGCATGGTAAATAAAGCAGGAACAGGAGCGGTGTAGGGCAATGTCGATAAATCTGCTGCTAACTTGCTTCTGTCTGTTATTCACACCATATGATAGTTGTGAAAACATAGCTCATCCGCCCGATCCCACACCCTGCAGCCATGAGATTTTACTGTCCACATGATGACTGGCAGAAGCCAGCCACTCCAGCTTAGCCCATTCTTCAATGATTTGATGAGGCCTGTTCAGTCCATTTTCTACCAACCAGGATCAGTCACTCAAAGTGACTTTACACTGATTATAGTAACACTATAGGCATCAACACTGCATCTTTTCATTAGTGGAAACATAATTGATTAACATCAAAATAACACACAGTGTTTAGCATATGCCCGTTGCTCTTTATAATACAGCCAAATGATGACGGCTGCAATGAAAAAAAAAAGGTCTTACCGCATATATTTTTTTCTACATGGAGCCCAGCTTTCCACAAGTTTAAAGGCCAGAGAACTGTTTGAAGCTCAGGCCTTTGAGGGGATGTCATCTAGCCCAGAACACCAAAACCAAGATACACAGGCTAACACAGTTTTTATAGTCAGCAGAGGTTGCCTCAGATTTGTACATAACATTTTTGTTGAGGCTTTTAAAACCATGATGAATAAATGATGCCCTGCTTTTGAAGTTCACTGCAGTAGATGGTTTGGTTAATGGAGGCAGATTTTTAACAACTCTCATTAGAAAAGCTCTTAAAAGAAAATATATAGCATTGTTAGTTACAGTTAGAGCTGTCTGGTGTCATCATCATCCATCATTCACTGCCTGCATAATGTAAAACATGTACAGGCATGAGTGGGGGAGACAAAACACTGTGATAGCGATGTTGTTTCTTTCTGTCACTGAGGAGTGGGATGCTAAGATGTACCCCGGGGGGTGGGGTGTGGGGGGGGGGTGGTGTGGGGGGACAGCTCGCTCATAAAATTTTCAGATATGACAATACTGAATCTCTTCGGTCTCTGAGAGGGTGAGTGTGTGCATGCATGTGTATGCTAGTGTGTGCATGTGTGTCTGTATAAAAATCAGAAAATGTCTGGAAAGCCTTGTCTATTTAAAGTCTGCTGTTCTAGGGGTATACAAGTGCTGAGACAGCTCTTTTACCTGTTTGCTGCTCCTCCACTTCACTCCCATTCATTCCATCTCCGTCTCTGTTCTAAGGATCAGAGTGGCTTGATATGATTCATAAACCCTGGCATCTTCTGTGCTACTGTTTAAACAAAAGCTCTCTCCTCACTGAAGCAGCAACAAAATGTCTGACAGGAAAGTCGCTGAATGAAACAAAGATGAAAAATTGATCTCGTTTTTCATGTCTTTCATCTTAGTTTTTCCGCCACTGCATTTGCAATTTCACTCATGAAATATAGATAACTTCTAAAAGTGGTCAATCCATTAAAAGATACATGCTTGGTTGCATGATTTCACGAGCTAAAGCCATGGAGCCATGTCTTTAGGTGTAGCCCTCAGTCTTGCCTTTTTACTAGTACATCCCTCCATTGAGGGTAATGCTGCTGGTGGTCCTGCTGGAGTAGTTGAACTTAGCAATGACCCCAGAAAAGCAATACTAATGAATTGTGCTTTTCCATCCTTCTCGCCATCCATCATCATACATCCATCCATTTATCTCCTCCTACATCCATACATACATACATGAGTACATCCATCTGCTTACCTATGAGGATGAGCATACAGACCAATAGTGCTATAAGGGCCCCAGGGCTGAGAGCAGCACTCATTACATAGGCTGTGGCATTGCAGGACTGGATGGCTCCCTCTGTGTTAAACAATGAAAAATAGTATTAAATGTACAGATTCAAAGCAAATTATGAGTTAGTTCAGTGGGCAAAGGTTGAGCATTGTTTTATCACAGGAAATTTTGTGTTTTTATAATGCATATGCTATATTTTCATCACGCTGAAATCTTAATATGAATTGATATGAATGATAAAAAATGTTTACTGACCAAAACAATGGCATACGGATGACCTTTTCACACTTCTGCTGCTCATACAGAAGGTGACAGTGATGATAATGTTAGTAATGGTGCATAGCTCTCACCTGTGTCACAGCCACAGACATGAATGGTCAGAGTGCCAGTGGAGCTGAGGGAAGGAGGCCCACTGTCAACCACCAGGATAGGCAGGAAGTACACATTCTGCTCATGGCGGTTGAAGCCTGACCGTTGGGTCCGGATGCCAGCAGTGTTGTCTGAGTGGGTGGTGTCAGTGCATCAGGAGTTGGAAGTCACAGAGACAAGGTAAAGCAGAGAATTACACGAGTGATTAAAAATTTGCAGAACAAAACCTCTTTGTCCACTCAGCCATTTATCAAGCTGTAAAAGAATTGATGAAATTCCATCCAGTGTGTACTTCATTACTCTACTTGTTTTTCCTCCTTTGACCTCAAGACAGCACTGATCGAAGAAGTAGAAAAAAAGAGAGCATTCATCATGCAGGCCTATAAGGCATTACTGAAGACAAATATCAGTTTCAAGAGTTAACATTTGATGATGTAAGATGCTTGCCATTTGATTCAAAGTAAGATCAAGCAGTAACAAAAAAGAAAAAAAAAAAGAACCACCCTTGTTATACATAGTGATTAAATTATCTGACATACACTAATGCATAGTTCAAGGTCTCCAGACAAAAGGTGCCAGGATTGTCAAGTTTAACTTGGGGTTGAATCATTCCTGTATGGAGGTAAACTGCTTTTATGCTATTAACATTTATTATGTGTGTTTTTGGTTTTTTTTTAATAGCAAACAAAAGAAAAAATGAAAGCAAGAGAGAGAGAGAGAGAGAGAGAGAGAGAGAAAGCCACCGTTAGAAATTAAACTTCACCGGTGTACATATGAGCGCTCTCCCGGAGACATAGATAAATGTTGCACAGAATATAGGAGGAGGCTTTGACAAATAGAGTCGGAGAAGCTATGTGGGTAGACTTACACAGAGGATACCGAGCAATCCATCTCCCACAACATATATCACCCTTATCCATGTCACCCTAGAGCTTCTCTGGCACATGTAGAACAATCTTCATATTACTGTTTATGTACACAAACGTTACGCCCCTGAGTTTGTCCTTTTGACTTTTACACAGCACTCTCTTCCACAGCTGTCTGTTGTAGAATAAAAATTCTCTCCAAATCATGTTAACACATAGAGAGTGAGGCAATATTGTGTAGTTCTGAACCAAAATTAATAAAGTTAAAAAGGTGGCAAGTTGGATCGGGACAGCCTCCCACATCCACCTTTTTTTCTCAAGACTAAAGTTTAAGCTATCCAACAAAATGTCTTTGTCTTTGCCTTTTACAACTTAGAGAATATTGGATGCGCTATTGGGAGGCTGGCATTGTTTGACACGGTCACAGCTAAAAGAAGACTGAGCATCTACAGCAATGCCAGCAGCTCTGTGAGGCTGTACTAATTAGCACTGCAATAAATACAGCTGAGGCTGATGGGAATGTCACTCGTTTTGCAGGTATTTTTTCATGAAACAATTTCTTGGGCCAAGTGAAAGTAAATTTATTGGTATCACTGTATGAAAAATCATGGGGTCAACAAAATAATTTGCATCTGTGGACCATGGATATCTGTGCACATTTTCATGTCCAATATCCAATTGCTTTTGGGATATTTCAACCAAAAGGGCAGACTAACCAATAGTGTAACACTGCTGCCACCGGAACCACACTGCTGGCATGACTAATAAGAACTACTTGTTCAAGGTGAGGGGACAGTCATGGTCATGGTTAAGGTGAAAGCAGTGTTGACTCCTGGAAAGAACATAGGTGAGCCATTTGAAAAACAGCTGTGTTTCTTTTGTGATTTCTTGAACCTGAACTTGAACTGCTAAAAAAAGTTATTTTATTCATTCACAGACATAGAAAAAAATACAGCCACCATAGCCAAAGCAAAAAACAGAAATCCTACATCACAGCTCAAGGACTTGTACTGTGTAACACTGTGATTGTTGTACTGCAAAGCAAGACTCCTCCTCTTGCGCTTTGCCATGCATGCTTTATAAATGTGTCCCGCAGAAAGACATGTGCAATATGGACCGACTATACCACGAAAAAATGAATAAAAATAAAACAAAAATAAACAAAAAAAAATGTACAAAAGCTTTGAATGACACAAGTAAAAATAATCCACAGAAATGTGAATTTCCGCTTTTCCTTCAGTTACATTCTACCGCATTTGTTTTTAAGCATGATGTAGGACAGTTAAGGGTAAAATGATGGCAGCTTGTCATGTAAATGCAAAGCTGGAACTATTTGGTTAAGATGAGGTTTTGCTCTATAAACTGCCAGCAACGTCTTAAAAGAGATTAGCAACATGGGTTTAAAAGAAAGAAAAAAAAAACTTTTTATCACTGTGTGTCGGGGCTTGGCGACAGAACACAATGTGAGGCCATGATGGGGAAAAGAAGAAGTGACAGATTGAAACTGACAGGTTGACAAATGTGTCCATGAAATGAGACACCAGAGTGGAAAAAAGAGGGGTGGGAGGATAAAAAGTCTGCGTGGGGTTTTGTTTGTCTTTCACCAAAAGATACGATACAGGCTCTGCAACAGTCCTTGTGTTTGTGAATACGTAAAATGTACTTGGGTGGCTGGTGTAACATTTACTTCTAAGTATGAATGTTAATGATGAATGATTCTACCGAATCACCAAAATACACACCATTTCAATATTTCACCTACATGCACATCTACACACACAATCGCAAAGAGGTAAAAAAAAAAAAAAAAAGAGCATAGCAGAGATGGACACTTGTGTCATACTTCTTTTTGCCCATCTATGCACATGCAGTATGTTCAGTATGTGTGTGCATGGTGTATACACTGATACATGAGCATGTGAGTGGGTCTGCAGCAGACCTCGCTGCCTTGGCATGGTGACATTTCCTTTGCTCGGGCTGCTCCCCTGACATTTTCCTGGTGTCAGATCAATCTTGATTTAGCCAGATGTCACAATCACTTAGGTACACATCTCTAAATGAGGTATCTGCAAGAACGTTTGCATAAACACAGACATGCAGGGGAAAAACCGTATCTTCCTGACAAAGCAAAGTTATTACTTTGTGATTTTAATGTCACCTTACATAGTGCAGATTTGTGTAAATGTTGTGTTTGCGCAAAATGCAATTTTCATGTTGACAGAGAATATTTTGTAAGCTGCTGACACTGTAATTAAGGGGAATCCAAAAATTCTGTGTTAAACAAAGTGTCCAAACCGGGAATATATTTCAAAGAAAAAGACATTCATCTAAAATCCTGTTACTGTGGGAAGCAATGCTCAGCTTAGCGGCGCAAGTTATACAGCCCAGCAAACTTATTCAGACAAACCGTTCAAAATTTATTTAGTGCGATTTGTACAGAGTGTCATGCAGTGCCATATAATACTGTCTGCTAATATTACTCTGCTGATTGCCAGAACAGGTGGTGTTTATCCAAAAATAATAAATAAAAGGAACATTCTGCATGATTATCAGGTGAATGCTAAGTCTAAGAAAAAATAAACTCTTTTGCATTTCCTTTGAACAGTTCCCTGCCATTATCAAAATCATTTGATGCAATCCACGAAGTGTCATTTTTTTAAAAGTCAACCACCTGAATTCTAAATGAGGTAACTAAGAAATTAAGTTATTAGTGAGTATTTTTTACCATTTTTGGAGCTGCAAGCTTAAAATTGCCTTAAAGTCTACATTTGTAGAATGTTCTCAAGCATTTCACACTGCCAGTCATATGCGTATTTTAAACTGTTCCATCTTTATGATGTTTATCTTGGTCTATGTTGTCTTGAACATTTGTCAGACAAGCATATTTTTGCTTTGCCTGTGCATAAATCCACATACCCACTCACACAAGATACAACAACCAGTCCTAAAGACTCCAGCTTGTACTATTGTACCCTAAAAATTAAATTACACTGGTAACGCTACCAGCACAGTCACTCAAATTTGCATCTTAACCCCTGAACCCAATTTAAGATTGTTGCTCTCTCACCTTTGACATCCCACAGAGTGAAGTGTCGATTGCTGGAGGCTTCTGGGGCCAGGGTGAAGTAGAAGCGATGTCCAGATTGTGGCTCGTCTCTATCCACCACACTAATGGTGTGAATTAGCTAAGGAAAGAGAAACAACCAAAGCAAAAAAGGAAATAAAAGCCAAAGAAAAAGGAGAAACAGAGGTTAGATTTTCCACTCAGATCCACTCAATAGGAACAAGAAAACGAGTATGAAAAGCACTTTACACTTTACATTTCAAATGCCTCTTTCATCAGGGAGGGAGTGAGGTAAGGTGGAGCGAATATACTTGGATGCAACAGACTCAGAAGGCTTCCCATGAAAGTGCAGTTCAAAGGGGCTACAGTCACAAAGAGATAAAAACTTCTTTCTTCAGAAAGTTGACACAGAAATAAAAAAAAATGTCTTAATGTTAGAAATGCAAAACTATCATAAAGTGCCTGACTGAAAAGCTTTTTTGAACAGAAAAGGACAGAGACATTCTGTGAGGCTGCCATATTTGCTCTGAGAAGAGCAAAGTCAAAATGCAAATGTGCAGAGGAACAGGAAGAAAGACACAGAGACTCAGCAAGGGTGTAGTCCTCATATCTAATGCAATAATAGTGATCCACACTGGAAGATAAAACTCAGCTGTGATCCAATTTTGAGAACTCTGTGGGCACAATAAGGTGAGATAGGCTTCACTGTGAGCTGAACAGACATCAAACAGCCCCTGGAGATCCTTTCACTTTAATACAGGCCTCTCTGTGACAATTCATCCTCCTCTCATCCAGTTAATCTGCAGCCAGTGTCAAACCACATGCTGATAAATGATATTTTCGCATCACATCCGTCTGCCCTGTTTCCTCCTTTGCCAACACGCTACGTACAAGTTCACGTATTTCTTATTATTGTGATTTCCTTCACTTTTATTTACTGCACCACACACAAAAAAAAAAAGAAAAACTTTGCACTCTGCAATGTTGATGAATAAAACGCAGCATAGAAGATACAGACGTGGTGCAGTAAAAACACAGAGTCTAAAAATGTTTATTAATAGTAGCTTAAATGCCAAAATTCTCCAAAATAATGGTAATGGCAGAGAGAAGACCAGAAGAGCAGCACGAGGAGCCAAGCTAATGGATGTTTTGCCTAAGAAGTGTAAGCCTTCAGGCAGAATTTGAAGCTAAACTTGCACCTTCTTGGTATAAGTGCCTTGGAACTGTCATAATTATCCAGTCCAACTGTTTACGTTTCATAGTAATATTACCGAAAATATGACATCCAATACTCTACTCTGCAATACTCAAGAATCAGTCTGTCAGTCAGATACTGCTTTGAATGGCATATGCTTGCCTTGAGCGGACAAGAGTTCTAATCTATTTCTATTCTATGTGTGAGCAAAATACATTTACATTTTGCCTCAGAATATTTTACCAAGAGCTCAATATTTTGCCTAAAAGGCATAGTTTTTAGTTTAAATAACAAATCTATTCTTTGCAGAGCACTCTTGGGAAATTCGTGATTTTTCCACAGCTACTGTTGAAAGAGCTGATGCTGCACACCTAAAGCACTATGGTAATAAATTCTATGTGTGTGAGTGCTATTTGCTGCTGTAAAAATATGAAGCTTCTATATTATAATGCTTATAATATTTATTTGGTTGGGACTCCTTCTTCCTCTCCTTCTAAGTCAGTCATTACAATATTTGGAACTACACGACACAAAGAACCCTGACACAGTATGAAGTAAAACAAATTTCATAAAGCTGGTCTGTAATTCTATCAAAAATAATAAATCAACTTATACTTTGAGATGAACTTTGATATTTTTTTATGTTTACTAGCATCTCTAATGCTCTCTAATTAACACTTTATATCTACATATTTTGGATCAGTATAAAAGTGTATAAAAGAAAAACAGTTCTTTTATGGACTGGATAATTTTTTGGCTCTGAGAAGTTGCCAGGCAACCAGCGTAGATGGAGAATTGTCATTTTAACATGTCATATTTTTTTGCACGGATTTAACACACTAAATATAAAAGTAATTAATGAGCTTTTGAGGTTCTAATAAGCTAGTTCTGTTGGACAGAGCCAAACAAGCTGTTTCCACCTGTTTCCAGGCTTATATCAAACAGACAGTTAAGAGAGTGATATTGATTTTTCTCTTCTAACTGTCTGCCAAAAAGCAAGCGTTGCCCAGAATGTTGAACTTTAAAGTCTTTAAAGCCAATTTTGAACTGTGAAGAAAAGCTTTACAACTTAACAAATGACAGCAAAACACAGGACTGAAACATGTATATAGTGAACATTTTAACAAATATAAGATAAGATAATCCTTTATTAGTCCCATAACTGGGAAATTACAAATATGTATGTGCATTTGATGCTGCTTCTGCTGCTGTTGTGTCTATCACAGAATGCAAGAGACACAAAGTCATTCTATCAGAACACAATCTTTGTTTTTATCCTGGTTTACATGAAAGTATTCCTCTGAAAGCTCAGTTTTGCTTATTTGTTATCAGTTTTAGTCATTGATAGCTTAGATAGGCTATTCCTTTAGCAACAGTTCATCCCTCTCCAGTCTCATACAGCATTAATCCCACTGCACATATAGTCAGATGTTCTCACTTGCCTACTCTTACTCCACACAAATGACTTACTTGGCAAAATTCATTCTCTCTGAATACAAACAATTCTTCATTCCTGCATAATCACCTTGACTGACAAAGAGTCTTCTGTGAGTCGCATGTAGAGTCAGAAGAGAGATTCTTCCATTGCAAAATGGAAAAGAAAAAAACATTTCATAAAATGGAAATCCAGGAAATGCAACTAATTTCCTTTTTGCTAACAGACTCTCCCAACAATTGTTCCCTACCTCTGTTTCACACACTGCTCAGAGATTACTGCTAGAAGTCAGCAGAGACGCACATGACAAACAACCCCCAGAACGACTATCAAGTGAGACATTCCTCACAGTGATTAAAGTCGGATGTTCGATGGCTGTAATTCCTTTTTCTGGTCTCACAAAAGCTTGTGGCATCAGATAAGACCAACAGAAATACATCAAGCCATTATTCAGCTGTTACAGTAGCAGTTACTTATAAAGGATGCTTACAAATTGTTAAACAAGGCGTTGTTTACTGGACTGGACCCTCCTTCTGCCTATTGTTTCTCCTCCACCTCTCTGCCTCTTCAGCCTGCTCTCTCTATTCATCACTATGATTTCCTTTTCCTCTGATTCCTTGTCCTTTGCATTTATCTTCTAAAGTATCTCCCTCTCATTCTTGCCCTTTCCAGAAAAATGTGTCCATCATTTATCATCCACCTGCAAATTGATTATCCAAACAATAATACTGTAGATGTACTCCCCACCTTGGTTGCACATAAAGACATCTGCTTTAGTGTGATTGTTAGGCTCACGATGCCTGTCTGTATGTATGTATTTTCACTCATTTAGCAAAGCACACAGCTCTGAATTATGAGCCTGAGCTATGGCCATGCATTACTGTGACTAAGCTACTGCCGAACACACTTCCGGGCCACAATTGTACCTTCACAATAAGCTCCTCAGCATTGACATTGCATCATAGACACAGAACAGGCTTAGTCATACCCACAGCTCAGAGAGGCTTTCTGGGATAATATGGCTTACTTTGTAATTACAAAATGCTACGGCTTGATTTCAGGGTAAATCACACGCTTCTTCTCTGCACGCTGCAGACTCTGCACTCAAGAAACACAAAGAAACAGTTGGGAATGAACCAGAAATGACTACCTGTATTCCTATAAAGTTGATTAAACAAGTGAGAGAAAAAAAAGTAATTTTCCCAGCTTTGAGGTGCAGCAGTGACCCAGAATAGATGCAGTTTTAGTTAATTTGCTTCCTGGACTAAAACATACTGACTAATGCTGCTTGACTGCCTCTATCCTCTGTCCTCTTTGACATAGCAGAAGTGGGTGCTATATCAAAAAACATGGCCAGTATGTTTTTCCCATCATGATCAGGGTTAGATGAACATCCCACTACTTCATGTTTTGGCTATGCAACAAGCACAAGGTGCTAATGCACAGTTGTTTTAAATGTGTGACAGGATTGCAAAGTCTGACACACTAATGCTTGACAAACTCACATTAATTACTGACCAATGCAGTTTTAAGTTGAGTATCTAAAGTAGACAAACAAGATTTGAGATTTGAAACTGGATCATTATGTTTGATATTAGTTTGCTGGATGGTGAGAAAGCTCTTTAAATTAATAGAAGCAAATGGAATCAGATTTTAAAATGTTTAAAGAGTGTATATGTTACAGAGGAGCAATAGCAGGAAGGCACAGGCTAAATAAACTATAAATGGACTAACAACCTTTCCATTCAGAGAAACATGCCAGCTCTTTGTAGAAGTCAGCTGCTTTGAATTGCATCCAACTTCGTTTACGTTTGTTCTCACCTTTAAACCCCCTCACTGTAGCTGCCCCAAATCCATCCATCCATTTTCTATACTGCTTATCCGTCAGGGTCGCGGGGGGTTGGAGCCTATCCCAGCTGACTACGGGCGAGAGGCGGGGTACACGGGGTACACCCTGGACTGGTCGCCAGCCAATCGCAGGGCCAACACACAAAGACAAACAACCACACACTCTCACACTCACACCTAGGGGCAATTTAGAGTAACCAATTAACCTAATGTGCATGTTTTTGGTATTGTGGGAGGAAGCCAGAGTACCCGGAGAAAACCCACGCAGGCACAGGGAGAACATGCAAACTCCACATAGAAGGGCCCAGACCGGGATTCGAACCTGGAACCCTCTTGCTATGAGGCGACAGTGCTAACCACTGCACCACCGTGCCGCCCCTGCCCCAAATCCTTTCAGTTCAAACTGACTGATCTTATCTTTTCATCAATCTTTGAAACTCCTTCAGGTTTATTTCAGTGTGAAGGTAAAAGAATAATACGCAAAGAGAAGACAGCAAAAGCTTTATTATCAGCCCAAGGATGAAACTATTATCTCTTTGACAAAAAAATAAGAACAGCTGTGAAGATGTATTAAGTAAGTCATGATCTGCATCCCGTGTCTGTGCCCTCAGCAGGGGGGACTCTCAGACAGCATCTCTAGGTGAGTGCAAACTGCTGAGGGAGAGAGACAGACGGAGTGAAGCGAGAGAAGGGAAATGAGAGAGGAGGACAGCAAGTGCGTGGGAGTTTATTGAACAGCTAGTGAAGCTCCCTAAAGCACAATCACCTAATTAGATTTCTATCTAGCAGTCCCCTTTCCTGACCCCCTTAAATCTCTTGCATTTCTGGAAAGCTAGAAGGGGAGACTTTCCCAAAAGTACCTCCTATTTACACTAGAAGTGTCTGAAAGGTCAAGGTTGTGAGAGGGAGGCAGCAGTCTCATTCACAGCAGATATCAACCACAATGGGGGGGAGGGGGTATGAATAAATAAACATAAATACAATAAAAAAACACACAACAGCTTAAAATAGGTTCGTTTCTGAAGCCTGGAATGCAGTGTGAGGGTTAGAGTTATGTTTTCAAACACATCCATTATTTTTGTGGATAAAAATAATCCTCCTGGTGTCCACTGGAGCATTAAAATGTCTCAGAAATTGCTCTGCACTTTCAATTTCGGGGAACCAAAATGACTTTTTATTTTATTTTTAACTTTATTTTATAGCAAAAGAAAAGTACTAAAAGAGAGCATAAGAGTAGAAAATAAGAGTAAAAGTTATTATTTTTCAAGAAAGTACTATGTGTTTATATTTTGGATAATCAAATTGATGTATTACAGTAGCTACAATACATACAGTACTTGATGAATCTCTTCATCGGCAATCACGTACTTCACAGTTTGTGTGATAATTTCCATCATTAGCATACAGCTAGCCTCTCCAGTTGAATCATCTGTATATGCATCAACTGAAAGAATCTATATAACAATATGATCCTGTACCTTTTGTGGTATTGAAGACCAAACTCCAGCGTTTGCTGTTTGCTTAAAATGAGCAATGATTACATTTTTTGGTCTTCATCTGGTCACATATGTTGCAAAATGCAACAAATGGTATGAATAAAAGAAAAAAAAATTCTGAACTTAACCATCAGATAGTTTCTTGCTAAACTTGTTTTAATTTTATGATGGAACTTTTATGTTTATGCTGTAACGACTGATGTAAACAGGGTCAATTCAAAATATATTGCTGGAAACAGTAAATGTCCCAGTCTCTGTTGTTGGCTGGTTTGTATGATTCAATAGTACCATTTGAGAGACAAAAGGAAGAGGCATCTGGAGAGCAGAACAAATGACTCACTCAGTCTACTCATGAAATACTGTGAGTATGTCATCTGTGTTTGTTTGCTTCTTGTTTTACTCACTTCTACTGCATATCTAATGTCTGCCTGTGCGTGTTTGTTTTAGTATCTTGTCTGTATGTGCATGAGGTGAGTAAATGTTGCATTCATGTGTGATGTGTGTCCAGGCTTAACATTTAGCTGTTTCAAACTTACTTTCCTAGGGGTTGGAGGTTGACGGGGCCATGGCCAAACTGAGGCGATCCGTCGCAATGACCCACTCAGCCAACTGTGAGACACAGCAGAGCTGACAAGTCACTGTTACCTCGGGCCGTACTTAGTATTTGGCTTTCCACCCAGCCTTTTTCTGCACACATGGCACTATATGATATCTGTCCCTCCGTATTCAGTCAGATAAATACCACGAGGTGGGCGAGGAATGGGCTCAGAGGATAAGATTGTCTTCAGGTGTTGGGCAAATCAGGACACCCATCCAGAATGGTAAAAATCAAGAGAAGATTTAAATTATGTGAGCTATTATTTCAATAACATCAATAAAGTTGGATCGGTATTATTTTTGTCAGATCCAATAGAGCACAGAGACACAGTATATGGCACTAAATTGCTCCACTGTTGGTTTTGTTATCTAGATTAATTTGCAATGACTGAAAGTATATGATATGTGATATGATAACACTTTTCCTTTGAGACTGCTGCAAGTCTTGACTGTGTTTAAGTTAAACAACAGTTTTTAACAAATTTTCTAATTTTTTGTTCAAGTTATATTAAGAGTAAAATATGAAGACTCTCGCAAGACTCGCAAATCTTATGTCATGCTAGATCTGTTCAAGGCCATATAATCCTTGAGTTTTCACAACGCAAATTTGAAATCGTCACACTTTTCCTATTTTGTCTTGGAAGTGAAGATACATTTGGGAAAGCAACATAGGGTCAGTTCTCACTGTAAATGCAGTTTGAGTATTAACACCTTAGCCATAGGGTCAACGGTACACTTAATTTTTATACTATGGTAAGGTTAGGGTAAGGGTTGGGTTAGCTATTAGGGTTAGGGTTATAGAGCTAGGGAATACATTATGTCAGCGAGGATCCTCAGAAGCATAGTTCAGAATCAAGTCTGCAGTGCAAACAGGGGCAGCTAAAGACAGTTTGAGACCCATGGCAAAAAGCAGTAGGACGCCACCGCCCGCACACTTTGCTTTATGCAGCCATTCCTAATAAGTCACAGAGCTTTTCAGCCAAATCCTGTACATTCTTATAACACGAATAAGTCCAAGTAGAATTTGTATTCTGAGATCTTTGACAAATGGTGCAAAGACGATCACCAGAAGCTCAGCTTCAGTAAAAGCAATGAGCTTGTGATGGACTACAATGCTTTAAATGTTGCAGCACAGAAGCTACAAATTAAAGATGGAGTCAGATTTCTCTCATTTCCAATGTGGAAGCAAAGCCAAGGACCTTGGATCTGTGAGCTAACAAAGAGACGCCGAACAGCCTGGATAGCGCTGTGAGACGACCAAACATCACTTTCAACGCAATCACCTGACACATGTTGGTGTGTTCATGGCATTTTCAGACTGGTATTGGTGGTGTTTTCTGAAAATTAAATGAATGGCTGTTAATCTTCCTATGCTTATTTCTATTTTTCCTCAACGTGTCATTGATATGTCAGGCGCAGGAAAATCTCCTCTCCTGTTACTGGCTCATATGGTGACAAACACCAGGCCTACACTTTATAAAGAAAGTTAATCAAACTACGCCTGATGGTGATAATAATTATTGTAGTTCAGTGGCAATATATGAAACTATATTCCAAATACTTTAACTGAGCCATAAGAAGTCCTCTGTGAGACCATACCATTTACTCAAGCAATAATGTCAAAGTTCCAGTAACAGTGCAAATAAGGTGACAACAGCAAAAGACCGTGTGCAAACAGATAAAAAAAAACACTGCAAATGAGGTAACAAATGAAAACACAATGTGCAAACCCAGATAAATATTACTGCACGTGCTCATATAGATCGATTCCACCAATTTCACTAATTTTTTCGATGTACCGAGTCCAGCTTGTCTCACTATGGTCCATTGCCTTTCTCTTTTGAATGGTCCATTTTTTTAATGGTGTGTCTCCCTCTCTCGCAGCACCGTATCTAACATGAAGTGATGTAAACAAAAAACTTTTGCAAGAATGACGGCCGCAGCACACAATGCACTGTGAATCACGTGCCCTTTCGAGCCCTGTTCCTGAGTTATAGTGTTGAAAAAGGGACAGAAAACATTATGACATAATTAACATATGAATTCCTGATTTGTGGCCACATGTTTTATGAAGTCACAGTGACCACTAAGTTCACCCTGTGCCAAATTTGAAAAAAGTTCCTCAAGATGTTCCTGAGATATCACATTCATGAGAATGGGAAAGACAGACAGCCAAAAAAAACATGCCTCTGACAATGGAGGCATGAAAAGAAACCAGATCCAAACTTCACATAAAAAGAGGTGGATAGAAATGTGATCTGTGCAGACGAACCTATAACTGATACTCTAAAAACGGGATTCAGGATGTATTTATTTTTGGCATGCACATGTGTTTTACATGATAGTATGATAGAAGTGCAAGTCTGTTTTTATTGTTTGGCTTTTGGCTTTTTCCTTGCATTCCTGTCTCTCTCGTTCAATCTTACTGTGAAGGCACTTATTCTGTTTTCTTCTTCCACCTTTAAACATCGTGCTGCATAAGAGCCCCAGAAGGCTCCAAAAATAAAAGGTGAGATGCTATTTAACATTTTGTGTCACGGCCCTGGCTTGAACTGTGTTTCAAAGCAAAAGCTGCTTAGTCTGTGTCACCCATTTTATTATTTTTTTTTATTTACTTTAACAGCCAACCCTTCCTCCCTCCCTCCCTCCATATGCATTCTCCCTCTAAACACAAACAAAATAGATTGTGTTGCCAACTCTCAAATGGGATCAAACCCAACCACAGTTAAAAGGCTTAGGTTAATCTGATTTCTGCTGTGGTTCCACCAAAAAGTTAGACCTGAGCCAGGGAGCTGACACTCCATGAACGAGACTGGGTGATAACACAGCACTCAGCAGGAGACAAAGGAAAACTCCTCATTAGCTTGGTAAACCAGGGTTCATCTGACACATTAAAAATGTGGCAGTGAAGGCTGAATGTCATCTGCAGGTGTGTGGGTGTGTGCATGCATTCACACATATATATATATATACTGTATACATACAGGCAGGGACAGGCATGTATGATTGCATTTGTCATATAATTTGAGGTCGACAGAAAGAGGAAGCACATCCAGCTCTAATGGACAGATGGACAGACAGACAGACAGACAGGGAGGGAGGGAGGAGGTGATGGCTATGAGAGGTGAGGTTCTTTGTCCTCAGACAGGAAGTGAATCAACACAGTGTTACTGCAAATACCTTTCTTTGTTGGTGCCCACAATGAAATAACAAAAACACATGATTTTACTGACCTGTGTTCATACAGAGAGAACAAGTCACACATCAACAAATAACAAAACTCTCTCTCTCTCTCTCGTAAGGACAAAGACAGCTCAAATGAATGATTAAGGGATACAACAAATGGTGGTTTACATATAATTAGTCGTCAGGTCCTGCTATCAGTCAAGTGATACTCATATGCATCACCAGTGGGTTTTAGCTGACTTGCAGTAGCGATCTGGAAATAAAAGACCACTGTTCAGTAAAAAGTTTTGAATCTTGAGCCAAGTGATGTGACAGTTGATTCAGCTGAAAAATAATGGGTGTTGTGTTTGCTCTAATTAATTCTGCCATTGTAGCAGGTCTATAATGAGGGTGAAACAGGCTAGATACTGAACAAAGAAGGAAATAACCCCTTCCTACTTTGGATTTCTTTTTCATAGATGTCAGATGAGGTGAGCAAAGGGCACATTCTCTGGGTCTGGAGGCATATGCATAAAGAAAAGAGGGGCAGCTCACTAGGGTTTGACATCTACTCCAGAAAAAAGAAATGGATGGACTTAATTATGCCTATTTGCATGAGCTTTTACCCTGTCCAACATTCCAACATTCATTTACACATAAACATCTGTCAGCTGATCTCTGGACTCCTCCTGTGGCAGCTTATTTTACAGAATAAATAAGTGCATCCTGTGAAGCAGAAAACATCAAAGTGCATGCCAGGTAACAATCCTGTGCTTCAGTAGAACCCCCAGTTTTGACATTTGAACTGGTATTGTGTAAGGTAAGTGCACATTCTGCAGTCTTCATCATGAGCTCTGTCCCTACTACTGTATAGATCAATGAGACATTTCCTGACAGTTACTAGTTTTACTCTAAGCAGACACCCTGTGAACATGGATCAGATCTGTACAAGACTTTTGTACAGTTTGCTAGGGGGTAGCTGTGGCCTAGAGGTTGGAGAAGCAGCTTGTGATCGGAGGGTCACCGGTTCAATTAAGGATGGGTCAAATGCAGAAGACGAATTCAGTGTGTGTATGTAAAAATATATATACTGTCAATAAAGCTGATTCTTCTTCTTCTAGTACTAGGATTTATATCACATATGGACAAATTGCTCTGATAGGACAGTTGCCAGACAACTCCAAAAAGAGCAAAGGGTTTTAGAAGAGGGCAGCGTGCCATCATAACTGATTTTCTTAGAGCACTGTGAGAAATTCAGCAGCATTAAGCTGATGTCTAATTGTAAAGCTATCTTTTGGTTCTCCCTTGTTTATCCTGCTATTAGTTAAACTTTTATTAGCCTCCGTTTAGTGAAGCAGTATTGTATGCTGTATGAGCAATTTATTAGTAAATTGATTTACTCATTCACATCTCTCTGTGAGTTGGGTGACCAACAACAGAAAGGCTCTGTCTATGCCATTAATCTGGGGAAACAATGCTATAAACAACAGCTCTTCACACCAGCATAGATTCAGTGGACCTCTGAAACCAACACATTTTCCTACTCACTCTATTTTTTCAAAGGTAAAGGCGTAGTGCTTGACAACAACTAGTGGAAACCTATTTTTTTTACAATATTCTGAAAATAAGAGAAAACTGTTTCCCCCTGCCCCCCAGTGGTTACCCCCGAGGTTGAAAATGAGCGTTAGAGAGCCTTTGACCCAAGGCTAACACATTTTCATTCAATCTCAGCAGTCAATTCCAAGAGAGCTCCCAAAAATAACACACAAAAAGGCCCTCTATATAAACTGAGGTACAAAAATCGAGAAGAAAGAAATGCATGAAAATGAACAAATATGGTCAAATGCTCCTGTTATTTGCTTGTCCCAGTAGACCATTATAACAGGAGATAGATAAATAGATACATAGATAGATAGATAGATAGATAGATAGTATTGTTGATTCTTTGGTTCATGATTATGGTGTGAAATTTTTTTGCAATGTATTTCTCCGTAATGAGAGCAATAAAAAATATTATTTTACAATGCTAGAAGCTCGCAATGATCTTTTTGCTGGAGGACTAATCATCTCTGTGTGATTAGGAGCTGAAGGTTAACGGGAGCTCACGCAGATAGGAAAGGAGGTGAGGTGGGAGTGAGGGAGATCAGACCAGACGGTGTTCTAAAAAGGCTCAGGCGGGCGGGGTTGCAGAGGCACAGGGGGGCTGTAAGCGGTTAAGAGTCTGTGGATCAAGTGGGGGGGGGCTGAGCCTCATTACACATGTAAATGCAGCTTCCAGCACGGAGGCCCCACTTTAAAGTCTTGCTTTTTTTAATTATTCTTTTGCTCTGCACATGATAATTGGGTCTAGCTCAGCCCAGGGCCTGTTGACTATGGAACAAGAATAAAACACCCTAATGACTTTGTCCATTTTTATTGGTGATCATTGAAAAAGCTGGCCTCCTGTTGGACTGGAATTGCCTTTCGTCTTGATTGTTCAAACAAGACTCCTGCTGTTTGATTGGTGTTGGGTAACGATGCACATAAAATTCACTTGAGTTTTCTGTGCTAGAATTAAATTTTGTCACCTGTTTATCATTTAGGAATTTATGTTAATCCACGCTGGCTGCTCAAGCGCGTACACTGTACATGTCTCCCTGTGCAATGTGTCTCCTGTAGCAATGTGAAGAATTGATGATAGATGTCATGTCATGTAGAGCTTGTTCCTTGGAATGCAATAAATGGAAATGGAATTCCCCAGATCTATTCTATTTACAACCACAGTGTACAAATCCAATATTGGAATCTACAAAATAATAGTCTACGAAATATTACATAGCAGGGTGCAACTCGAAAAATGATTCAAACTGGAATTATGTCAATAATAAGGCAAGTAATTGAAGGACAACTTACATTCTGGTAAATGAATAAGTATGAAATAAGTGGAAGAACAAAATCACTACAGATCTGAAGTCAAGGTTAGCTTCTGGTTTTTTCTGGGACATTAGACTCTCCTTGGGCATTCTTCAGCAAGTGTAACTTTTTCAGGTGTCATAGGAGGGATATACGAACCACTGTGATCATGTAATGACAGCTAAGCAACTTCCATTTACTGAAGAATGTCATATGTTCAGGTTGAAAGATCTGGAAAAAGCTGGCCTGTTAACCTTGATTTTGCAGTGTTCTATTACAGGTAATGCATCTGTTCCCAAGGTCGTGAATGAATTTCCACTCTAAACACACAACAACAGTTTGCTTTGTGCAGTGGCACAGATATCACAATTTCAACTTGAAGTTTTCTCCTGATCTTCAACCTCTCTTCAGACTTGTTACACATTGTCATCTATTTGCATACTGTGTGTTATTGTAGATGAATCTCTTGTATTATGCCAAATAACCCAGAATGGCTGTTTTGCTTTTGTGGTCTCTTATGGTTCACTTTTTTAAAATAACCATACAGGCTTCTAATTTAAAGACAAGCTGGGGACCATGCAGCTATCTGTGACTCATTGATTTAGTCTAAATCAAATGAGATCGTAGAACAAAAGCTCCTGGTTCTCAGTATCAGGCACCTTCACTGACATTGATCCACACACTTCTTTTGTTTAACAATAACTGCTTATATTCTGCCTGACTGAGTGACTCGCTTAAGATAATATGAGAGGCGTTTGGGACATTATTCAGAAATATCATGCATGCAATTTCACTCTCACAGACAAAACCAAAGTCATTCACAAACTATACCGAAATGCTTTTGTATACACAACTAAAACTACTGAAGCATTAAACATATGCATACATGAATGAAGAGAAAACTACTGAAAAACATTTATGCGCACTAGTAAAATGCACTTATTTACAAAGCTGAAATGCTCCTCTGTCACACACATAGTTTACTGAATACTGAAAACCTCATGTATTTAAGTGAAATGCTTTTACATAAAGCTCTTATAAAAACTGATGAAACCTTACATATAGACCACTGAGAAACCTTAGCACACACGAGTAAAATGTGTTCACATACATAGCTGTAAATGCTCTACTATGTTAGTTCAGTAGTGAACATGAGCATTACAGTTGAAAGGGAAAGAAGTGCAGGTGTTTGTAAAGTTATGAGAAAATGACCCGACTTTTGTAAATGATGGAACCATTTAGAGAAAAAGGCTATAAAACAGGTTATTCTTTAGGTTGTGCTCTCATGGTGGCCCTGTCCACTATTTATTATACAGCCTATGTGCAGCTCTCAGCAGGTATGAGAAGAAAGCAGGACATCTCATTCATTAGATACCTCCATCATCAGCTGTTTAATTCAGAATTTTATTATTTTATTGAGATTTATTGTTATTGATGTTCAAACATTTTTAAAACAAGTTTTAATGCCTGCTGAATGCAGTCTAATAAAGTAAGAGTCTGCAGTATATGGTGACTTATATGTACCTCGCATCTCTAAACATATGTGTTAGGCATACAGCAGCCAATGAAATATTTATGCTTATATAACTGTCATGTGTATAGTATGTGTGAAGACTTTCACTATGACTTTATGTTATTTAAACAAGTAAACTATATAAAATGTACCCCATGGACAGTTGTCATGAATAGAGAGATTAGCTAGAGACCAAAATTGTTTTTTTTGTGCAAGGCTGCAAACATGTTTTTTCTGCTGTAAAGTTTGGGATTTTAATATCTTTAGGGGTCTTTAGGGGATTGACTTGCTTTTTGAGCCAGCTTCAAATGGCCATTTGAGGAATTGCTGTTTTTGGCATTTCCACATCAGCATTTAAGTAGCTCTGGCTTGCTTGCTACCCAGGCAACATAGTAAAACATTTACAAGTACATTCAACAATTTCATCTTTTACGAGTGCTAAAAGCTGGAAATGATGGAGATCAACTTTAACCTCTGTGGTGGCCTAACTATGGCTGAGCTGACCAGTGTATATCTGCAGGAGAAAAATCCCCTGTTGTTGAACCTAAAAGACGACATGCAGAGTTAGACTAAGCAAAAAAGAAAATGAAAAACCTACAAGCAGTTTTCAAAGTCTACCTACTGATGCTGAGCAGTTTTACAGTATTTACACAACAAAAGCAACATAGAAATTAATGTAAATAAATTGCCAAATGCTAAAATCAATCAGTGATTAAAAAAAAAATTGGATGGTGCTGACGACATGTCCAAATAGGCCCCAAATTCCAAAAGCTTGTTATCTATTTTTTTAATTCATTTGCACACAAATAATACAATAAACAAATGCTCATTTTGTTTAAATTAATGCATTAACTATTATCTTCTTCAGGGTCACAGGGAGGCTCCAGCCTTTCCCAGCTGGGGATGGGTGAGAGGCAGGGTACACCTTGGGCAGATCATCAGTTCAGGGCTGACAGACAAACAACCATTCACCCTCACATTCAAACTTATGGACAATCTAGAGTTACCAATTAACCAAACATAAATTAATTTTCAAAGAAATAATATTACATAAACAAATTCATTTGCAATAAATTCAGATGTTAAGAATTTAAAAAAGTGTCAGCAAAATTAAAATCCCAAATGAATGTGGTTATTTTTCCACAGTTCTGTCTAGTGTTATTGTTGTGAATCCTGTTAAATATCCCTCTGAAGACATATGGAAATGAGACTGTTCAGACGCCTCTCAGCTGTTAGAGTCTTAGCCATCGTCCAGTTCAGCACCATGGACAGCGTTGAGCCACAGTCTCACTGTGTTTTAACCCAGTGGCTGTACTAAACCTAAGTTTTATTACCTGATTGCATGTGACAAATGAAATTCATTGATTGATGGATAGCACAGGTTATGAGGTTGGGTTGACTGCAGTGATAGGACTGAACTGGTACGTTGCATAGCAACTGTTTTTCACTATGTGCTGGCAGCCAGGAGGACCTATTTCTTTGTAAGAATAATACTTAATGCTTTATGAACATATTAATAAAAACAGTTGGAATTTAGCTGTGATATAATTACAATATATCACGGCCTGTCATGAGCTGTTCCTTAAATATACTACCCAGGGCTGAGTACACTTCAGCTTCACATTAGCTGTGAGTTTTGTACACTAATAAATGTGCTGTGGCCAATATTGTGGCTGTTATTATGGTGCTGCCTTTCAGAGTGAATTATCCACTGGTAATATGTTTCTTTGTGGTATTGGTTTTTTGTTCTGTTTTTTTTTTTTTCTGTTAATGCTTTGGCAAACTGTTTTCAGGTGCCCTGCCTTAGCTATCATAAACACTAACGAAGAGGAGGATCAATGCTTGAATTGGACAACGTTCAAATAACATTTCACTTTTTTCTAAGCGAACCAAAATCATAAAATAGTACTGACTCATTTTGACTTTATAAATATACACAATAAAAACGTACCTGGCCTGGTTTAGCATCTTCACATATCGAGGCTTCATATGGTGTAGCCAACTCAGGAGGATTGTCATTTACATCCAGAATTCGAATGCTCACTGCTGAGTGTGATGCCATGGTGTGGTTATCTACAGGAGAGATGGATAGACAATATATGAAAGACATCTGGCTACACAAATAATTAACAGTATAAAGAGCTGCAGAAAATATGTCTTTTCATGGCATTTTAGCTGTATTTGCAAAAGAAAAAATTAAATGACTGGTGTGTGTGTGAAATAGTGTGAAATAAGTCATGGTGAGTAAAGTGGCTGGATGACGTTTGTGTAAGACTGTCACACATCAAAACAGTGCCTGACAAACGAATGGTTTAGTGTGTTGAAACAAGCTGACAGTAGGCATATTATTCCGGCCACTTTCTGCTTGCACTTTACTGCTACCCAAAACCTATATTTCAGTTTTCTTCGCTCGTGTACATAATTGCAGAGATTGTACTGGGCTGTGAGCACTGCCAAAATGCAAGTGACCACAAAAAAGTCCTTTGGCCGAACAGACCCAGTGTGGACATTGACAGAGGACTTCAGATGATACTGACAAACTGCCAATATGCTTATTTTCCCATATGAGGTTAGGGTAGACGAGGTTGGGCAAGATTCTTAATGCCCTTCTTGTGTGTCTTCAGTATGAGCAAGACAAAACTCAGACTCAAATGAATGCAATTTTCCACAAGGAAGCAGACAGGTGGTTTGGCATTGTGCTAAGTGCTAAAGGGTTTTAATCTAATGCCTCTGCAAATTGCACCCATTACCTGAATAACACTTTCTGGCACCAGTGAGTGACATGAAAATGGTAGCAAAGATTCCATTTTTGTCTCTAGGTCCTCACTATCTGATAATCACACCACAGTATTTAGCTGTTTAATAGTGTGCAAACGGTACACCTCTGCATGATGATAATGACAAAAATAAACGTTCTTGACAAAATTGCAAATGTAGTATTGTAATTTTGTTTCTTACATACTTTTCAGTCAGATAAAACACAAAGAACATCACAATGCACTCTCAAGACATTTTTCTTAATGGGCCAGAATGTAAACGTGGGAGTGGAGAAAATTATGTAATTAGTACAATCAAAACCCTTTTTAAATTATCATGAGTTCTCCTTGAATCTTAAGCCCCACTCTTAATCATATGATAATGTCTTATGGAGTTTCCATTTTACTCATAAAACACTATGTACAGTACAGAGGGGAGCCAGAGGCCTCTAATGTGTGTGTGTGTCTGAGAGGTGAGTGTGAGACAGAAATAAAAACTGAAAGAGAGAGAGAGAGAGAGCATTCTTTCAGTGTTAAATGAGTGATCTGGATGCTTCCTGTGTTAGTCTGGGTATCCTGGATAATTAGAGTACATATCTTATAAACAAGTCATTATAAACAGCTGTCATTATGCAGTTCATGCACTCGGCAGAAAATGTAACATGCAGTTACTGACAATAACCCAGTGGTGTAAAAACACACAGATCCTTGTCTTGAAAACTTGAGAAAATAAGTGCGATTAAGAGAACTTACTGTTAAAAGTAATTGTGAAATTACTGATGCATGTATACATAAAAACTAAATCAAGCAATCTGTCTGTCCATCTGTCCCTGTATCCGTCCCTCCATCACATTCTTGTGAACATGCTATCTTACATCTTGATAGAATTTTTTAAATTTCTTGTCAGACTTGTCAGGTCCACTTAGATGGCCTGGTTAAAATTTGGTGGTCAAAAAATTCACATACCATTAATGGCAAAATTTCCTCAAAAATGTGATATAATATAAAAGAAATAGAATAAAATGATGGAAAGATCGAAGGTCAGCTTTCTCGTAGAAATTTTTCAGGTAACATACAATCAAATAGCCTGGATAAAGATTTTTGGTTCTTATAAACATTACAGACTTATAACACAGTTTCTGCTCCTAGGGGTCTTTTAGTAAAGGCAAAATGAAAGACATGTGTAGTGTGTAGAGTATCATGGGATCACATGCGGACTGGCCATTGGGAACATTCCTAGCCTAAGTGTAATGCTGCAGTAACTTCATTGGCAAACTGTGGACACAATACTTGCCTGAGTGTCATATGAGACATATGCAACTAAGCAATTGCACTTCAAAGCTTTTGACATTTAACTAAACCACAAAAACAACAAAAGGATTTCCTATATATGTCCTTTATAAAGTACATGAAATATCATGCACAGGACATTGACCAATGCTATACAATACTGTTGTAACATTTCAGTCGCTGTGACTGTAATGTTTCTTCCCCACACAAACTGTACAAAAGCAACCAATGGGTGAACTCAGAAGCACTTTGTCAGAACATATGACAGAAATAGCTGATAGCTTGCAAAGAGGTGAGCCAAAGGCCTGATAGAAGAAAAAGACAAACTGGTTTCTACCAATAGATAGTCAGGAAAACCAATTATCAACAGACTTTTGCAGACAAATTCTCAAGCTCTCTATCTCACTACACAGTTCTGCCCAACAGTGGCACAGCTGCAAATGAGAATGCTGGTCTCAACTAATAGCATAATCCTCACATCAATGCAGGGTTTTAATTGACTGCTTTTTGCCAGAGCAGCAAGAACATAAACGCAGAGAGAGCTCCACCAGTGCTAGATATCTTGTCTCGTCTTCTTCTAATTTTGTCTTCACATTATGCTGCTGTCCCTGCTGTGCCAGAATGAAAACCAGCAATCATCAGATGTTACACATTTTACATTTCAATTCCCAGAATTGAGAACAGATGAAACAATGTGAAACTTCCCCGCCTCTATCCACCCCAAACTCCCTCCATGGGGGGAAAAAAAAAGAGTTATTCAGTAAGACAGGTTCATTCATCTGGACCAAGTGGTGCTGTTCTAAATCTGTCTGCAGATAGGGAAGAAGAATAAAAGGATTTCAACAGATTATTGGCATGTTCTGCATCTGTGAGGCACTCACCAGCTGTTGCGAATGTTTCAGAATGAGTGTATAGTAGATCTCTTAGGCACTGAATTATAGTGACATAACTTCAGGGAAGACAGACTGAGGATGCAAGAATGTGTGCATGTCTTTTTTCACATGTACATGCCTGCATGTGCCTGTGTGGGTGTGTGTCAGAAGTTTCATAGTCCTTGTGACCAAATGGTTCATCTTAATTGCTGAAGGAAAACTTTTGGTTTGAAATGCCACTTTGTAAGGAGGAATTCAACAGTGTCTGTTTCCAGTCTCTTTACTGAGCCAGCTGGGCCCATAGGCACAGACGCTGTAATGTACTGTGGCCATTTTTCTTCAGTTGCTTAGTTCCAATATTACAGTCTCACCAGTGTTAAACTAAAATCTCTTTATTACAGCTTAAGTTACTGTATGTTTCAGAACCATTGTAAATGCCCCCCCCCCATGTAAACAAACAAAACAAAACATTTCAAGGTTCCTAAAACATACTAAATAATTGAAATATTCACAAAAATGTATTAATACATTCCCCAAAACCCTGTTCTCAAAGGCAAACATTTTCACATTGTGAACAGATTCAGGTGTTGATTCCAACGTGCGGTGACAGCCACCAATTTCCATGACAATATTCAGCCAGCACATTAAAAATATTTTTCACCACTATCAAGATTAAATACACACCCAGGGGAATCAAAACTGCTCCTAAATGCATAGGTTTTCTCAGCACTATGGCAACGTTTTCATTCAATTCCATGACAAAAAAAATGGATAAAATGAATGTAAACAACAATCTTACTAATCCTATAACACCAAACAAATACAAAAATCCCCAAAGGACTCCATCTAAACACCAACCGAGCACAAACACGGTGGTTTCAATTTTACTCATGTTAACATACACCATCATACACAACACAGTGACAGCTTGTGGGATAAGAAGTAGATCAACCTAGAAACCAATTAAACTGTCCCAGAGACATGCTCAGAGGTCATTTTAAATGAGAAATACGACACACACACACTATTTTATGACTCATAAATATCCAAACACACATGACTGTGTGAAAAAATAAATATATCAGCACTGACATTAGCTGTTTATGGGGAAAAAATTCAGAATCTGAAATTAAGTTTTGAAACATTTTAGCAATTTTTTTTTTTTTTTTTTTTTTTTTTGCACCACAGAATCACTATTAATCTCCTCACTTTTCTTCTTAGGTAGTGACACAGTCTGGCTAAGTCATGAGTTATTTGTCTTGTTGTGTCCTGATGTCAGGACACATGTCACAACGTACTCAAAGTCTGTTTGGTCATTAATGCTGCCAGTCCGAAATCTTCAAAATTCCCTATTTGTTTGAAAACAGACAAATAAACTGGCAGCCATCATGACTGCATAATGTCCCTGCCAACACACCTCTACTGGTGCCTGAAAACTGTGAATGGACTCAACATACGGTTGATGTGGTCCTTTTTTGGTCTTGGCAAGGAGGTGTACTCAGAGTTTTTACAACTCTTCATACACTTTCCCGTGATGATATTTAACAACCCTCCAGAATTGTACACTGTTTTTCATTTTCTACTGCCTGCTGTTTGAGGCATTCCCTGCATATTAACATTATAAAAGGTTCACTGTTCTGTTTTATTATAGGTAACTGGGGTATGGGAATATAATATGAAATACAAATCAGTCCAGCTTTAATAAAAACCAACTAAATATTAATGTAGACTTTGACATGCTTGGTAGATACCAACAACTGCCAACTGAAATATCACCTGTAACTGTGAGACAAGTTGAGCCCAGTTCAGACCAAAGATTCTAAGATTTACTGCAGAGAAACGTTGCAGGGATGTAAACTGGCCTTCCAACATCCCAGCTTGTAAAATCACCAGTGGCCAGTTTTAGAACCTGTTTCACCAGTCAATCCGTGTCTTATGCATAGTTTTGGACAGAAGAAAGAGAGAATTACCTCTTCACTTTGTTTGAGGAACAGCATGTGTGTCTAATACAAGACCTTCACTGCTAACCTTCATCTATCACTGCGCTCATAACTGATGCGCAGATTGGCTCTGAACTCATCCAAGTCCCCATGAAGATTTTCATCCACCCGCCACCCACCCAATCACATGTCCAGAGAGTTCCCGATAAGTAGCAATGGTAATCAGCGCAATAATTTGATTGTGAACCTGCTGCACTCCGGTGGTGGATGCATCAAATCACTCTGAAACTTCAAGGAACAGATGATAGGTGACCAAACAAAGGGACTGCTTTATATTCATGCAAATGAAGACTAGTCCTCCATAAATCACATCTATACCCAACAAACAATAACCCTGATGACAGTGGCATGTCTGTGTAACCATTCATCTTTACATTATCCTGGGACTAATACAGTGCAAGAAAGAAACTCTATGACCTTGAGTGCCAGAAAGTCCCACAAGCACTCAATATACTATGCATTGAATTTGACAAATCAATTATCTCAATCTGCCAAATGCAGGAAAGCAAAACACAAACTGTTTAAGTATTCAGGATCTCCTCCACAACTATACTGACAGTAAGGATATATAAGTGATTATATAACAGGACAAACCAGCAGTAAACATCAGTGAGGTCACAACCTCTGATCTCTAATTACACATTATTATGTCTCCCCACAGATGTGCTTTTTGCAGCATTACCATCCACAACATGCACCCAAGCAATGCACTTTAAACCATTTATGGTGCATAATAGCACCTCATGTTCTGTTCTCTCTCACCAAATTTTATCTCATTTTGTCTCCTAGTTTAATGTGAACCCGTTATTGCACTCTGAAAAGACTGGCTTTTCTTTTTCTCTTTTCTCTTTGCTCTTTAGATGCATTGTTCTTTGGCATTTTCCCACTTTGATTGAACAAAGACACTTATCTCCCTTCACAACGTTGCAACAAGTCTGTGATTCATTTGGAGTCGGAGGGAATAACGTTCACATGCCATAAAAATCAAACGGTATGCATTTGTTTGCCAGACAGCAAGTGAGAAAAGTGATGATGTAGAAAATGTGTCTTCACTGCAACAGTGCAAGAGATAAAGACTTTTCAGCTACTTCGGTATCTTTTTACCCTCAGGGTGATGCCTTTTTTTCACCTACCTGTCTGAGTAAAAAAGCAGTTTTGCAAGGTTATATCATACTTGCTATCAGTTCTCGAAAATTATATGTCACTCTAACTTAGCGCAGTATGTTTCTATGGAGAAGACTGTCAGGATGTACGAATGCACTGGCTGGTGACAGTGCAGTTTAACACTCCTCCTGTACTCAGGGGGTTCTGTGTTCTCTGGAAAGGAGACAAGTACTATACAGATGAGAGGTTGTTTCCTCTGTTACAGTGTAAGTGTCTGCAGGAAGAGATGCTAGCAGTTGCTACCGTTAATCAGGTGAACTTGAAGACATGCTCTGTGTGTGTGTGTGTTTGTGTTTGATTGGTGGCATATCATCACAGTGCAGTCTGCTTGCTGCACTTGAACTGAAGCATATTTACCCAGTCCAAAGACACATGTGAAGTAATTGACATTTAGTGTGTTTCTTGCAGTTTTGTAGCCGGGGTTAATCTTAGGGCACAGACTCTGGGTATGTGAGAAAGCTGTTGTCACTTGTCCAATACTGATACAGTGGAAATATGATAGTTCAAAGGTAAGAAATGGACTGTGGGAATAATTAAGGGTTGTGCCACAAAACTCTCGATTTAACAAGGTCCTCAGACAAGTTGACCTTGTGGCACAGCAGCCTTAATGAGCAGGGGGACCTACCTAAAACAGAAGAACAAAATCATTATGGAAAATTGAATGTTCTTAAAACACTCCAGCTAGCCACTTCACAAGTCCCACCCCTGTCTATTCCCATCTCTCTTGTGGCCTTTATTTTCTATCTATGCCTTCCCTTTTATTTATTTTTCTTCCTTTTGTCTGTGCATCTACAGCTCTCAGGACACCCTGAACTAACAGGCGATAAAGAGACATTCTGGATGGGAATTCTTATGGTGTTGACCACTGACTCTGTCTGTCCGGATGTTTCCTTAGAAAGCAATGTGAGAGCCTTTATCTATCAAGTGCAGGCATGTGTTTATGTCTGATATTGGAGGGGTTAGGGTGGTTTTAAATGTTCAATTAACATTAAAATGTGCCTATGACATAATGCCAAGCACAAAAAGGCAGAGCACAAAAGCGCACAAATTGCTCTGGGAATTACAGCTTGGAAAAAAAGACTCTAGTCTAATTTTGTCTGAATGTTTGTGATGGGTGAGACTGCTTAGTTTTCGGTTTTGGCTGTATTGATTATTGGAGTAATCACAGTCTGAGGCCATGAGAGAGGAACGAATATGAAAACATTTTAAAATCACCTTTGTTTATGTGGATTGTTGTCTTGTTCCTTCTTGTTTGCCATGGCAGATACAAGTTATATGGAAAATGCAATCTCCTCTGCTTTCACCACAATCCCAAAATCACTTCATCTGTATGAGATTGAAAAAGTGGGGAATACCAGGCCACCTCCTTTCTCAAGTTTACTTCTAATGGTATAGTAATAACTTTCCAGCTCCCCAAAGTTATTACATTCTTCATTTTCTTTGCAATGACTAAAGGACCCAATGAGATGAAAAAAAAAGTGAGCTCTTCTTTCATTTTTCAGTGGTGTGTTTGTCAACTCTAAGACAAGTGATAAAATGATGACTGTATTTTTACCCTGGTATCAGAAAGATGACAGTGCACTGAACCTTATGACCTTATGAAAACAAACTTGGTGCAGGTCTCCAGTTGACCGGCTGTTTTGCTTAAGAAGCTAAAGTATTTACAATAAAAATGTTTGATATTTGTCATTCAACAGTAAAAAAAACGATAGTCCAAAATTCAAAACGAAGGGCTAAAAACTGCTATCACTGCCAACTTGATTGACAAGTGTAACAAGCTCTAGGCAATGAATAAATCTATAATCATGTAATCTAATCATGTAAAACATATGTTTGCATTACATTTGCATTTGTTAACTATGGTTTGATATTTTCAATTAAGACCAGTTATATGTAAAATGCTTATTTTCATTCACAAGTCAAACAAGAATCAATACCTTCTGCATGTATGTAAAACAACTTATTTCATTAAATGTAGCACACTGCAAATGTTAGCAGTGGTGAGTTACTGATGTCAGCATTGTTGTGAGTTATTAATTCATTTTCATCCCATGACACTTTCTTGTTCTCAGATGAAACATTTTGTTGACAACAAACTCTTAGGTCCATTTAAGCATTGTTCTACCACAGTACATTACTTCCCTTGTCTTTCTCAAAGCTAAAAGCCACAACACTCTGCTGCTGAAAATGTGCCAAAAGCTTTGGTAGCTAATGACGCACAGCAGTGTGAGGTTGTCTGTCACCCCTTATAACCCCTGGTGGGAGTCAGCAAATGTTGGACAGCAAATTCAACTTGTATAGTTTCCATCAGGCACTGGGGGTAGACAAAGCTTGCCAACCATCAGGGTAATTTTAACTTTGTTGCCTCTGAAATTGTTTAAACAAATGCAAGTGCTCTCCTTTAGGGAAAGAGCCACATTTTATTATTGTTTCCTTAGTTGTTCCAGTAATATGAAAAGGTGGAGTTCACGGACGCTACATCAACTGTAATTGTGACAGATTCTGTGAATTTCAAGTATTTGTTCATTTCATTGCTGTTTTGTATCTTCAGGCTTTGTTTGCATGTTACCATCTACAAGGCTTGCACATAGTGAAAACAAACCTTTGCTCACGTTCGATCTGTTTGTACCTACAGTATACTTGATGAAGTGGATTTCACAAACTAGGTCTGGTAACTTTCAAGAATTCTAGCAAGATGAAAAAAGTCACTAGCTAAGAAATAATATCTCCCAAGCACTATGAAGTTCTTGTAGGTGATGTGTTCAATTTGGAATGGAAAGCTATATACCTGCTTCTACAGCCTTTACAGTGATGTTGTGCCAGCCAGCAGTCTCTCTGTCCAAAATTTTGCCAAGTGTGATGGCACCCGAATCAGGGTCAATATGGAAGATCATGTCCTGGTCTGTGGTCCGGTCGATGGAAAACCTGGAAAAACAGAAGTGATTTAATTGAGGTACTTGTATTTTTATTTCTTAAGAAATTACTAAGGACTTGGAGAGTTGACTTTGAGCTTCACAGAATAATATTATCTTATACAGAAGGGAGCAGGACCAAGATTTTTAAGGCATGTACTGCAAGCTTGTCCCAGGTCCTGTGACCCTAATAGCACTGTGTCCCCTAACTGCATATTCAGTCTTTCTTAAGCTCTTCAGAGTAAGAAAATAAACATTAATTTTTCATTGTGCACTCAAGAAAAAAACCCCACAAATGCATCATTCCTTCTTTAGGGGTACTTGGAGCTCTAAGATTGGTGAGTCAACAAATATCTGCTGAAAGGTTGTAAGTCCTCCTCCTCTACCACACACACACACACACACACAGAGGGAGGGAGAGAAAGAGAGAGAGAAAAAAAGAGAGAGAGATAGAGAGAGAAAGAAGCGAGAGGGGAATGATGGCTGACTTACTTATGCCCACGTAAACCAGGCAAACATGGCAGCTAGCATTCTCAGAGGTCATATGAGAATGATGGTCACATGTTGTAGATATAAACTATAATGCCAAGAGACCCCGATGCTAAACTGAGAACAGCAAATGTATTAAACAGGTTTCTGATTGTCCAGTGATTTATTAAATAGTGTGGGTGTAGAATTACATTTGCATTTGTATTAGATTCAGTTAAAGTCGTGCATCAGATGTCATTAAAGCTGAAGTAGATTTGGACTGATAACATTAAGATAACCTAAGTTTTACATGAGATTTTGCCAATTGAAAATCAAACCTTGCATCTAAAATGATACCATGGTGGGAATTGATCAGTGCTTGAGATACTACAGTTGAATACTTCAGTATCTCCAGTACTGTTCAGTTCAGTATAGTAAACACACAGTCATCCCATATGTGTGTCTATGTGTATTTACATGCATCTATCAGTGTTCTGCTCCCCTACATTTGACATTTTGGATGGTGATTAGACTTACACCTTCCATTGATGTTTGTCTATAGTTTAAACATGTCCCTCTCGCCTTTGCCGAATCCGAAATTGTGCTCATTTTCTTTCTTTTCTTTCTTCTTTTTTTAGAAATTGGATTTAAATTTGACATTGTGACATTCTAAATAAACAATACACCTCTTGTCATTGTCCATCTCTGCCTCCCTACAAGCCTACTGTGATTATTGTTTAAAAGAAAATAAAAACTGAACCATTGGTTTCCAAGGTATGTCAGTTTTATGTGGGATGGAGGTTGGGGGGCATCATCACCATGTTTTTAGTGTCTTTATAATCCATTTTCAGTCTCACAAAAAAAAAACAAAAAAAAAACAAAACAAAACACTTTCCTTCAAACACAACTGGTCTACATCAAAAAACAAAGTTGGCTGCTAAACACATCTCTATCACGTAAGCAGAGAACTATTTATGCCCTTTGAACTAGACAACATTTTTTTTAATGTTTTTATGTTTTTTTATTACATCTATTAGAGCATCTTATGACTCATGCAACAAAACTTTCTCCCAGCTATCCAACTGAATGCTTGTTACACCTCCTTGGTTTTAGTTGTTACATAAGGGGAGGTTACTTTAACAGCTTGTTTTGTTGAGGCATAATTAATCTTTCACCAATTAAACATGTTCTTGCTGATCAAATCCACAGTGAATGCACGTTTTACCTTCACTCACTCAGGCTGCAAGATTATGTAAAGCTCAAAGAGGATGTGTTGTGTGAACCCAGAGGCCATGAGCTCACTAACTTTGCCCAGTAGGTCTCTCCTGGCCAACCTCTCCCTCTCACTTTCACTCATTCACTCTCATTCACTTATATGAACATAACCACACACACATATATATGCTTGCACACATATCACACACATTCAGCTCCAGGCTGCCAAGACACTAGTGAACGGCAGGGCTGCCATTGTGTTGCACTTTATTACACCTGGAACTCTGAGGCTCATGCATTTTTAATCGAGGTAATTTGCACAGGCACCGCGCGTGTCAGTGTATACTCTGTCAGTGAGACTGTCTTAGCCCTTATCTACATTCCCCTCTCACACTGCAATTGCTCTTCTGAGAACATATAAGCCACAGACCTTGGTACAGAAGATCACCAGATGATATTGTTTTTATCACACACAGTGATCACAGAGAGAAAAGAGACATACAGGGCAGATTCATCCATTGTAGTGCCACTGTTTACCGTTTATTGGACCCTCTCTCCATCTTCATGAGCAATTGTTTAAAAAAAAAAAAAAAAAAAAAGATTTTGCTTTTAAGGCAGTTATACCAATGTATCTATTTGCTGTAAGTATAGTTCTTAACAATTCCATGTTTTCCTTGTAGATATTTTATCATAATATAAAATTATAGTTGGAAAGTAATATGCACAATGGGCTTGGGGAATGGCTGCCCATATTGCAGTGCTGCAGTGTCCAATTCAAGCTACATAAACTCAGTGTCATGTAAAAGGCATTATTCGTATGGACAGTAAAAGCCATCATACTGTCTTTTTGTCTTTGCATATTCATGTATGGGTGATTCGGCCAATAATATCATGACCTAACTACAATCCAACCTGCAATCTTTTTTCTGTTTTGAAACAAGAAAAAATGTGAAAAAATTTGACAGTTGCATCATTAAAATACAATATTGCATTAAAGATTGTTTTTTGGCACAAGTTCCTCATCTGCCATGCTGTCAGCTATGACTCACATTTAAAATATGTCACCCAAGAAAAGCAAAGTAATTTGTCCAATCAGCATAGCTGCCTAGTGGACTGCATCGCTCTGTTAGTATGTTGACGTAGTATGGATCTGTTAGTTTACTTGTGAAGTTATAAGAAGTTTGGAAACAAAAGTAAGAGGATACTGTTTTGTAACCTCTACAAAACAGTATACTCCTTCAAAACTGATCACAATCTAAAACCATGTGTCACCCACCCCTATTTTCATGTACTTCATATATGCCATGTGCACACATGCCACATTTATAACACAGCCAAATCATTTTCATTAACAAATTCAGTATTATTTCAACACACAGATGCACACCAACACAACTACAGAACTACTTGGTCAGAAACCATTTTCTTTTTCAATCAGCCCACACAATCCTTTATATTAAATATAGGTATACATTTTCCTATGTTACCTATATAGACAGTATATGTCAATCAGGGTTTGCAATCATGCACTTGTGACAGTCATCTAGTTAGGAAGTTAACCATAAAGTTGTTTTTTTTTTTCTCTCTGATAATGTACATTTTACCATATACAGCAAGTTGGATGAATTGCCATACCTGACGGGTTTATTCTTCACATCTGGATCCCTGGCAGTAACAATGCCAACCAGTGCTCCTACTTTGGCATCCTCTTGGACTTCCATGATTGCACCCTCCGCTGGTTGAAAGATGGGTGGCTCATCTATGTCTGACACACTGACTCGAACAATGGTCTGGTCTCGAAAAGAACCCAGGTCCACAAAGCGAGGATCAACATGCTTATTTACTGCCTCCACCACAACATTGTGTGTGCGCTTGCTCTCAAAGTCCAGTAACTGAAAGAAAAGCAAGATTCTGTTTCAGGAACTAATTAATTCCACAAAAAGCCATTTAAAGTGATGTCATACTCATACTGAATTTCCCTCAGAATCAATAAAGTATCTATCTATGTATCTATCTATCTATCTACTCCATGCTGACGCTGTTGGCCATGAATTATATTGCAACAATGCTTGTGAATATGATAGCCTGTTGCAGTCTTGATTGCAGCCATCAGTAGCAGCACTGACCCAATACATCATTGTACATGAATTCATTCTTGTTGAAGTTGTTGCTTTCTTTTGTGTTATTCCTGTGTCTGCAGCACCAGCTAACCAGTTCATCACCACTGGTAGCCAGAATGATGAAGACTGCCACACTGTTGACAGTCCAATGAACCAAATAAGTGTTGCTGCCTGAATGTCCCATGTTCATTCTTTCATCAGGCCCCATTCACAGCAGCATGTGTCACATTTGAAGAATGAATGAAAATATACTAATGCTGGCATTCTGCATTTGTTTTCTGTTTTATCGCAGAGTGCAAAGTGGAAAAACATTTCAAATTTGGAACTGATGCTGCACCGACAGTCACCTGTCAAACCTCAGTGAGCAGCTACTGATCACCGATTGTCAAAGAGCAATCATCTCTCTTTGTCCGTCTCCTCAGGCCACTTTGAGTTTATCTGACAGAGTTTAAGAGGTGATCATCTTACTGACTAGAAATATTTTGCTGCAAGCTGCAATCTTAACATTACCAAATTAATTGCATCATTCTTTAATCTTATCTTTCTTAATTTACAAAAAAAAAAGGTAGTAGTAGCCATTCCGAGTCTCCATTTTCTAGTACATCTCTTAATTTTTACTTATCATAGGAATTTACATAAAACTGTAGCACATGTAGAATGCGACTTTCTTTTTTTTCTTTAAAATTTTACATTTTATATATTTTAAGCTACTGTACCTTCTTAATGGAGACAACAGCTTCTTGTGTCTCAACATCAGTAGTGACTCTGAAGAGCTCCCCTCCTTCTTTGATCAGATAGCTCATGTCTGTGTTCTCTCCCATGTCAGCATCTGTGGCAATGACTCGTCCAACTGGAGTCCCCACAGCCGCTCCCTCTGACACTGAAAACTGGTACATCTCTGGTGTACGGAGTTGGTGGCCGGTGGTGGAAATCATATGGAAGCATGAAACAAGGGCAGTTAGGTTTAGCAAAGCAACAGAGGGATGAAGTAACAAACAACAGTGTAACAACAACCCCTCGATAGAAAAGGGACGAGGGACAATGTTAAAAGGGAGATGAAGAGGAAAAACAAACCAGTAGAAGAATGATGAGGAGAAATAGATGGAAAGCCGCAGGTAGAAAAAGGAGGGTGAGAGGGGAGGTTATTGGTAGAAGAGATGGATAGGGAGCAGAAACAGAAAAATGGGAGGGGGAAGAGATGAGAGAGTAACAAAGATAAAGAGGGTGAAGAGAGGAAGGGACGGGTAATGGAAAAACAAAATTGGAATGGGATTATAATGAAAGAACAGCAACAAATAGACTTCACATGATTATTGTCAGTGTCATCATTTCATTCAGACAAAAGTGAATATATAAAGTAATTTATCTTTTGTCCATACACAACAATTTTGTCCAGCTGAACAAAAAATTGCGTGAGATTAACAGTAGGTATTACTCCTACTTGCCTATTGAAAGTGTTCAATCCTAAATCTGAAGCCATACAGCATTTTAAATGTCAGAACAGTATGCAAGAAAATGTCTGTAAGATGTTCCAGAGTTCATTATGAACAAGATCAACTGATAAAAGTAAGGGGAAAAAACTTTACTGTTCCCAACAGGGAAATCATCAAAGTCCTTACATATACAGCATGTCATCTTCCTTTGCATCTTATTTATGAAGCTACTTTCCTATCTACAATCCATACCATGGAGTGGAGATACTACAGTTCTGTAGGGTTTATCCCTCTGACTGGGTAAATATGATTTCCTGAGATGAAAAAAAAGGTTTTATACAGAAATAATCAAAGGTGTGTGGATACATATCGAATACAATCAACCAGACTGTCAGATGGTGTTCTTCCAGCTGTAACAAAAGTAATAGTCTTGTAGTTTATCTCCAAAAAGAGGACGGAAAAAAAGAAAAAATGCTCAAATGAAAGCAAGAAGGGGAAGAACTATTTCATGTATAAACCTAATTATTATTCAGTAAGGAATAGCATATTAATATGTTAATGAGTCTGTGATTGGGAAGAACACCACATTAGGCGCTGGTGAAATACATCACTGAAAAGGAGTGAAGCCTTAGCACATGTACTTCTGTTTATGGCTGCCACTAATGATTATTTTGATTATCAATTAATCTGCTGATTATTTTCACAAATAATTGCTTAATCATTTCATCTGTAAGATGTAAAAACTACTCATTCTAATTTCCCAGAGCTCAAAATAATATATTCAAACTGCTTCTTTTGTCCAGTAGTTGTCCAAAGACTTCTGATTTCCTATCATGAAAGACAAAAAAAAAGTAGCAAATACTAAAATTTAAGAAGTTTGAACCAGCAAATGTTTGACATTTTTTGCATGAAAAATGACTGAGGTGATTAAGTGATTATCAGACTAATTCATGATTAATCTTCTTTTGACTGACTAATGAATTAATCAACTAATTGTTGCAGCTCTACTTCTTTGGATGCAATATGTCAGAAAATAAACCAGACTCTTTAGCTGTTTCCCTCAAAGAAAGCCGCCCGCATCTTTCAACTGAATTAAATGTGTGTGTGGTGGCGTGAAACAGATTGCATTTTCAGCTGAATGTTTTAACTTTATTTGTTGCACACACGTGCACTGAAAACCATTTAGCCCCAAAACCACCTCACCATCATAAATCCATAAGATTACAATGAGGGAACAATCAGCCGTATTGATTCAGTCCTCTCTTGAGCCTCGCTTAAAAAGAATGATCAAACGTGCGGTGGAACGCATCAGTTCTCCATATTTGATAGACTACTTTGTTCTGGGTTGAAGGTTTGATAGGCCAATAAAATGAAGTTAGGCTGTTTTTGTAGACTACATGAAGCCCATTCATTATGGTTGCTGATGCTGTCATTGCTTACTTGTGCCTGCAGGTTTCCAACTATAATGTGTGTCTGTTACCTTCTTCCCAGTGTTTCTGTCACAGCCTTCACTTTCCCCATTATCTGATCTCCTCCTCTTAATTCTCACTTTTATCTTTTAAACTCTCATTCCCTTCTCTCTGCCATTTTCTCCCTCTCCTCCTGTGTGTTACCACATCTTTTTTCTGTCTAAAGTAAGATAATGTGCGGGGGGCACTCACTCTGTGGGAAGCGCGGCGGGTTGTCATTAACGTCTGTGATCACTATGGTCACTGTGGTGGAGCCAGAGAGACCGCCCATTTGTCCTGCCATGTCTGTTGCCTTGACGACCAACTCGTAACGGTCCTGTGTCTCACGGTCCAAATCCGCCACTGCTGTCATGATGACCCCTAATGATCAAGGGATGGAGAGATGGAAGGAGAAAGACAGATGGATGGAGAGAGAGAGAGAGAGAGAGAGAGAGAGAGGAAGAGAGTGGAGAGGAGTAGGAGTAGTATGTGAGGCCAATGGAGAGGCTTCCAGTTATGCAATAACCAACTGTATTTACCCTCTCAGTTTGAGTATCAACTTCTGCTAAGCACTGTATCGTGGAGACACAAGTGCAACACATTAAATTTCACCTCCTCAGTCTGGCTGGATGAAAAAGATTGTGTCATATTTGTGCTTCTACACATACACCATTTTGTGGCTTAGCTGTATTAAAATGAATAATATATAGGGACAGAATGAAAGCATGCTTCAGTCACCCTGAACAGCATTACAACTCTTCTATGGTGGGTAGGACTGCAATCTAACCCGAGAAGTGGATTTCCAAAGAACAAGTAAGGGACACAGAGAAAACGATAAAATGTAGCGAGTTAGAAGGCTCAAAGAGAAATTCAGTGGCCTCATTTACTCAAGAGTGCTTATTCTGTTGCAAACCTTGCTAGGCTTCCAATTTAAAATACTATTATAAAATGTAAAAGTGACAGACCATTGACAACGCATCTGGTCAGCTTACTATGACCAAATGGAACCAGCCTGACCAATGCAAAAGGAGTTATGTGGCGTAAAAGTGTTACGTTAGATGAGATTTCTCAACTATAATGTATTGTCATCGTTGGGGTGAGAGCATATGACATTCTCTAGCACATGGTCCTGCTTGGCACATCTCTTCCGAGTTGGCCCAGCAACAGCCGCTTTAATAGCTGGTTGTTTTACTGTGCAGTAGTAATATAATTCCACTTTACCCCTTGGGATTTTCAACATCAGAATCTATAGATGCATTTCCTGGGCTTCATGTGTTGTCTCAGTCCCAAAGGTTTGCATTGTGTTGGATATGCAACTCAATGATTCCAGTCACATTTAGCTCTGGGCTATGTTCTCTGAGTAGCCAAAATGCAGTACATGCAGTAGCAGAGTTAAGAAGGCAAGCAGATTACATGCTTCTTCTTCATCCACCAAAGGTCAGGGAAGATGCATCTAAATCAGGACTGTCAAAAGAAAAGCCCCAAACTACAGCTAGTACACATGACTGCTCCAACATCCTTGTAGAGACTATATGTAAACAAGACTAAATGGTCTGTATTTATGAATACAGTCAGTCTCTGAGGTGTCTGTTCTAATGCATATCACATAGCTTTAATATTAACTAGTTTAATCTAGTAACAGGGCTGTATACACCAACTGTGAAATAGTGCCTCAACATGCTAAAGTATTACATTAATACAAATTAAATGGGGCTTTTCTAATTATTTTTATTTTTACTCCCATCAGTTGCATCTCTGTTTTCACCTTATGTGGACATACACATATAGTTCCGCTGTACCTATGAAACTCATGGCTACCATGATAATTGAAAAGAAGTAATTTTGCCAGGCAAAGGCGTCAGCATGCCTTTCGCACCTGTCAGTGTCATTTTCTCTTTTGCTGTGTGAGTACCGCAGTGACTGATGATCTGTGCGTTTTGCTGCACTCTCGTTTTCATGGGTGCTACTGCAGTCTTACAGTGTAATAAGCCCTGTCAACAAATATAGCTAGCACATGGAACAATCACCTATGAGACGGCCAAAACCAGACCAGACCAGTCACACCTCTCTTCATCTACACTTTCAACAATTGAATCCATGTGCAGAACAGGGGCTGTTTTTTGTATTTGTGTTCTTTGTGGGTTGTATTGTAGCTTTGAAAGCAGAAAAGAATATAATTGGCTCAGTGTTTGTACAGACCAAAAAGCCAATCATCAACATGTAACAATGCACAGTCAACACAGCATCAGACAACAGTGTTGTTCCATTTTATAAAGCACATAGCACCTTTCATAAGCTGTGATAATATAATTGCGGAGGTTTGAGGTGGGGCATGAGAGAACATGCACAAAAAACATTCAGAGGCCCTACGGCAGACACACGGGTACCCCATGTCACTGTACTACGTATTCTGTGCCAAGGATATCGTTTTCAACTCTATTTGTTGTTCTGTAATATACCATGTCTTTCAGATTTGTTATAAGTTTGTGAGTGAATAGTAAGAGTAAAATAATAAATACTTAAGTTACAAAGTATGACTTACTTTAAGTAAATAATTTTTAGTTGGTGCTGCTTTTGAAAAATATCACTTTTGTAGTACTTCATGTATCAATAGTATGATGATCTAATTTTAAAAAAAAGTATACTGTGTATGATTCAGCCCTTGTAAAATCACATGTTTCACTCAGATACTCTAAAACACCGACAGACAATTCCAGCATGTCCAAAGTGACAGAAAAAACATAATGCCTTGCAGCTCAGTTTGTTGTCAGGGTGAGGGACCGTGACATTAATGAGGCAGATTTCACAGCTGTTCTGTTGCCTCTTCATTTTGACCTTCTTGACTCGCACCTATTAGGCCGGCCCTTCTGCCTACAAAAAGGGGGAAGGGGGTGGGTGAAATAGGCGCTCGTGAGACAGAAGCTGGAATGAACCATCCTGTCCTGGTTAGTCCCACCAAGGCAGAGCCATTTATCATCTCTGCTCTCAGGCTGACTAAATCAAAGTGGTGGAGACCAAAAAAGAAATCATTAAAACTTTAGTGTTTTTCCCTGGAGGGGAATTCGAAGGCAGTACCAATGCTAAGCTACTCCTGAAACCCTGTGGGTTACTCCTATAAGCACAGCAGATCACCTGGGGAATAGGGAATTTTCCAGTAGATCCTTGGGGAGATTCATCAGGGGATAAATATGGATTTGGAAATATATAACACAAGATTCTTATGTAATGCGATGTGATTACTTAAACAAATTTAATATTCTTTTATCATTAATGTTGGACAACAATGTGAACATTAAGACTTTACTGTGCTGAACACCCAGTGCATTTGATCTGATAGACACCAGTGATGTCTGAACAAAATGAATTAATAAAAGGGTGGTAACAATAAAGTCAACCAGTTTTGAAAAGGTACATGTAATGTATGCATATTTAGCATATACATTTTTTCTTGCATTGTATATCCAGGTAATATGTGCTTTGTTTATATACTTTTGCTTACATATACAAATTAAGTTTTTCAAAGATAGGTTGCAACACTGTGTATCATCTGGTATTTTGAGTGATGACTAAAAAGCCAGTAACTATATATGACTAAAAGTTTATAAAACTGTTTGTTTTTGGCCACAAACTTTGTTCCATCTGGAAATTATGGTTTCTGCACCTTAGATTGTTTAAGGTGTTGCAGAAAGAAAAGAGTATAGGAAGAAGGAGAAGAAAAAAGATGAAGTGTAAGGAATGTGCGGTCTGTCATTCTTACCTGTGTGTCTGTCAACAGTGAAAAACTTTTCTCCGTCCAGTACACTGTACACCACCCTGGCACTGCTGCCATATGTAGGGTCATCAGCATCTGATGCAGTAACCTTCATTACAGATGTTCCTGTTCAGAAGAAAAAACAACAACGATATGATAGTAGTAATAATAATAACACTAAAACATTATGCGGCAGGAAAATTCTATCATTTAATACATGGGAAGGTAGATTGGCATGTGTGTGTTTGATGAAAAGGGAGGAGGTGTACATCCCAAGGATGTAATTCCTGGTGCACAGGCACAGGTAAAATAATAGAAAACTCTTTTAAATATGAACAAAACATATTTATAAAAACCTCAAATTGAGATGCCAGTTAAGCTGTAGCAATGGAGAAATAAAACAAGGATCCCGGCCTCTCCTCTTCAGCGTGTTACTTTGTGTGGTCTTCCTTACATGTTGTGACCAGACATTTCCCACCAGTATTAGACATAAGGTTGTGATGTTTAAGGTTACAGCTGGGAGGCTGTTTGTGAGCACATCTGTGTGCGTTCAGCCGTACTTGCCTAATGCATTGTGAATCACTGCGCCAGGTAGCTATTTCATCTCTATGCACAAAATTTTCCAAACAAATTTTTTCATCTTTGAAATTACCTTTTCACTACAGTGCTTGGAGTTGTTTTGCCTCATTGACACAGAAGTTGCACTCAGAGATGAAAGAAAACGTTCAACAGCCGTAAAGTCAACCTTACAGCTTCAAAGACTTTTAGAAGCTTGAGAAATCTACAGCAAACAATTATTCATGATTACCAGCACTTAGGCAGAGAATACAGTCATTTCCACTTGAAGACCTCAAATTTGTATTTGTCAAGCAATAGTTTTTGAGTCATTATTTCCTGCTCAGTGTATATTTGTCAACAGTGTGTATGCACAAGCCTCTGGCAGCAAATACACTGGTGCATCTCTCCATTTAGTCACACATTTTAGTTAAAGCTCAGCCTAAAGCCTATAAAACTTTAAGATTCTTCATATTTTGGTTACGAAACAACCGTATACTTACCTTTGTAAGCATGTGAGCACATTTTTTTCCCCCTATTCTATAAATAATTTCAGTAACAGGAAAATAAAAAAGGGGAGACGTCCCTGGGTGCCGCAGGTCCTCAAGGACAAGGAGTCAGTCTTTGTCTCCATCCCTCTGGCCAATGCTATGGGTAATTACTGACAGCTGGTGTTGTCCACCAAAGGTCATTGCTGTAGCCTTTCTCAGAGCCCTGTCATGCTACTCTCCAGCCACATAATGGCTGTATGCTAATGACGCTAATTAGCAGGAAGTGTCAGAGCACTGTTTGTTTCCTGTCATCCAACGGAGCTCTAAAGGGGGTGGGGGAGGGAGAGGATTATCATTAAAGCCACCCAGCCATTAAATCAGATGGTTCAGATCACTATCCTGTTGCTGTCACCTATAGCACTCTTTGTTCTACCTCTCTGTAGGAGCTGACCAGTTTGAATGCTAACCTATAGCTAGAATATGATGCAGTAATCTACCTGGTCTGTAATACAAGTGAGACAATTGAGGGTATGCTATTTTGCAGCTATTCTGAACAGTAAAGTAAAGTGATGATTTAGCACAAAGGTAAAATATAATCAGAAATAATTGGTGTGAAAAGGGAGTGATGATACACATATGGATGAACTGATGAACCATGGGTGGTTTGTCAGTTAATTCCAGATATATTGCAGCTCCCAGTGGATTCAAAGCAGTGCATATTAAGTAGAATGGAATGAGCTTTTAATTTATATTCGTCGAGTCGTATCATGCTGCAAATATGCAAAAGTACACACCAGCCTGATCCCTAGAGGATCAAGATATGCTGCATCCCAGTTGGGGGATGAGAGCGATATTGTTATCACATAGAAAACACAAAACTATATAGAGGCTATGTATTTTCATTATTGGCAAAAGACATGGGTCTGTTAATTCTGCCTACCTGGTTGGCCCTACTGCTGTGGGTCCAACGAAGCCATTTTCGTCCATGGGATTACTCCCTTATCTTAATTTTCCCCAGGTAACAATCAGTTTGAAGCTCAGCTGTTTCTGAGTACAGGCTGGCAGCAACGTCAGATGGCTTGGAAGAACTATATAAATGCAAATGTTTCTTTATTGTGTTTATATTAAAAAACGAAGCGAAACAGTGACTTTGGCACTTGGGTTCTTATTAAAGCTCTGGCTTGCATCAGTGTTTTCAGTAGGAGAAGTCATTACTTACAGCATCTGTTGGCATGGTTGGTGTCTCACTTAAGCAGATTCTACTGTTGATGGATTTGTGGGGATTCAATAAAAATTATTGACTTTCTCAGATTCGAATGTAATGCATATTGCAGTAACAGGGGAAGTATGTCTAATGGGAAGAAGCTCCAGATATTCATTAGCTAAAGCATTGTTTTTCTCTCACCAACTCAAACTTCAATCACTAATTGCTCTCAGATGACACAGCACGCACTGTAGCAATAATAATTTTAATTACCAAAATATACAGGTTTGCCTCTCTTTATTTCCCCACACGGTCACATTTGTTTGGGCTGAGTTTGTTTGGTTTGATTATAAACAAAACCTTCTACAATATCTTCTTCATGTATCCATGTAATAAAACTACTGATAAAACTGAATGATGCAGTAATGACCTTGTGTAATTGCTTTTTCTTCTTAATCTGTAGTAACACTTCAAAAGAGTAAAAAAGTAAATTTTCTCACCTTGCTGCATTAATGTTAGGTGTTCTTCCGTATGCTGTCTGAGCCCACTTATGATACAAATAAATATCACCTGACTCGTACATGCCTATTATCATACGCTATTTTCAAAATGTCGCGCAACTGATGTTTTGTATAATAATGGAATGATGTGAAAGCAAATTAAAATTTTGGTGTTCCCCTGGAATACACTGAAGCATTCATGACAGCAACACAGTTTATCATTGTTTCTCCCAGTGACTCATCATGGAGGACGAGACAGGTTACAACATCTCGTTGCTATGCCACTATAATAGGGATATGTCTTCTGTTATTCATTTAATACTCTAGCAGAACAAAATGGCTCAGACATAACTGGGTTTAAATGGCAGCTATTTTTTAAACATTATTTACCATTTCTGTTTTAATAGTTAAGAGTTCTATAATTATATTACACCAATAAGATAACTGCTCTTGAAGTCACCTAAAATATCATCAGGTGCTTGAGCTGAACAGCCTCTTGAGTAAAGTAAATAACCGGTGGTTACAGTAATTACTGTTAACAATGCCATAACATTGCTGGGAAAAACAAGAAGGAAGCAACAGCCATTCCAAAATAACAATAATAATAATAATGGAATACAAATGATATTTAAGCAGTGTATAATACCATAATATAGGGATCATGTAAATAATATTCAGATGAAACCCAATCCCGGGGCCATCTGTGGTGAAAGGAAGTAAGGAGTATGGCTGCTGGGAGTGTGGAGGATTTGGTGAAGGGTGGGTGACGATAGCGATATAGTTAGATTTATGCACGAGTTTGGTTTAATGGCATCAACACAGGCTGTCGGAATGGCTTCCCACACCATTTCAGCACTCTGGGAGAGATGGTTCAATTACTGTGAGGGGAGCTGGAGGAGTGCACCATGTGTGAGACACTAGACTGACAGCTATTTAACAGGCAGCCTCGTAAAAGAGATTTGTGCCTATCTCAGCTGGTGCCGTACTACAGCAAGCTCCAGTGGAGGAGTCCAACGGCTGCAGCACTGAGTGTCTTTCCTGCTCCGACCCGCCTTAATCTGCAGGACTGAGTGCTCCCCACCCGCATTATGGATCATTTAGTAAAGCCATAAAGGCTGAGGTGTTTTCACATGAAAAGTTATTTCTTCACTGCTTCTACTGTGATTCATTCCTCTCTCATCCACATAAATGCCCCGGGAGAGAGAGTGAGGGAGAAAATGAAGGGTGAGAGAGAATGAAGTATAAAGGGAAGACAAATCCGCCATGTCATAAAAGCCAATGGCCTGCTTACATTGATCCTCTTTGAGATCTCTACAAGGATTTGGGAATATTTTTCATCTCTCTTGACAGAGATTTTAAATCAAATCTTTGTTAGACTTTGAACTTGTGTCTTTTAATAGATCGGATCTTTATTTGTTTCGCAAACAATATTGTAGTCAACTTTAAATCTTAAGCTGTCCTGGGTTTTAAGCAATTTCTCAAGACAAACCTTAATGTTTATTGTCGACCTAGGAGAATAAACATTAAGCTCCAGGAACTTTGGTGTTTAGAAACATTTTTTGATTTTATTCTTTAAAATAAATTAATAAATAAATAATGTTGAAAAAAAAAGTCCAGTTCATCAAACCACATTTATAGATATGCTGCAGGCCAACGTTATTGCTTTAAACAAAGTGCATTCATTACACGATGTCAAAATGTGTAATCTACAAGAAACTGAATCTGAACAGTGACCACGCTTCTCTCCTTGATTCTATCTCTTTAATAATCAATTTCACAATTGCGATTCTGTTGTGCTGCTGTTGTCATACACATCATCCATGCCTCCTCACACAATGAATCATACGTCCTCTCTCTTCCTCCCCTCCCCGACATACACACTGATTCACACACATGACCAGATCAGCCAAAATCAATTATGTCAAGCACTGTGGTTGAGCACATAATGGTGGATGATACTGGTCATATACATAAAGATGGTTGGCAGAGAATATTGATTGTAAGTTGCTCCTGCCTTGTCGCATTGCTCTCTCCTGTGATCCTGCTGCTCCAAATGTCTCATCCTCTGTTACCATGACAGGCCCTGGCTGTCCTAATGGTGACCGCAGCAATTTGCAGCCTCCTGGGCAACCTCTCTGGACCACAGCAACAGGAAGGGTGATTATTACTTTAATCCTCTTGTGGACTTCTCACATTACATACAAAAGGAGTGGGGGCTTTATCTCTCATGCTTACTACACTGTGTGTGTGTGTGTGTGTGTGTAAAAAATAGAGAGAGATATAGAAAGGAGGGAAATCAAAAACAGAATTTTGAAAAATATAGGTCAAGTGATAAAATAAAATTGTTATTAACTATTATTGGAAAGTAATCCGTTTCACTGCTTTGTTCTGTTAATCTTCATGTCAGTCACCACAAACAGTTCAAATGGCATTTTGTGTAGAGTGATAATAGACTATAAACTGCTGGAAATCACACACTTGGATTCCACACTGCTCACTCACAGTTCCATACACTATATACTGTATGGGAGTAACTATGGAATAGTTGTAATAATGAATGTAAGTATGTGTAGATTTAAGAAATTATTCAAACATTACATTTGAAAGATACATTACACATTAAGAGATAGGGCAGTGACCTATGCTCCTCTCTAGGCTTTCAGTGTTGTCAGTCTCTACACTTCACTTGACATGTATTATGAAGCATCTGCCCAACAGCTACTGGATTTAATGTCCAGTGGTCATATTATCTTCAAACAAAATGTGTTTAAAACTTGAAATCAATACAGTTACATTAAAATAAACATATACGCATAGGGCATTGTGGCATTTTCAGGGATAACTTGCCCTGAGGTATGGAGAAAGGCAAGAAAGCATAAGAGGCTGACATTTATTTAGTAGACAGAAGTGCCGCACGTTGTCTTTAAATGTATCTCTGTTGTTTAATGGCTTTTGTCGTTTGTCAATTTCTCCAACCTGGCTTTATATATTACATTGATAAAGAGAAGGATAAATGTCAGTTCAAGGCTATCATGGTGCTACTTTGTCTGTTGGTCTTTGTGTTTGCCAATTCTACACTACATCAGCTTGTGTCATTAGTAGATTGTAGCCAAGGATAGTGGTCAGCTTGATGCCTGTTATCAGACAACTATTTGCCTGCCTGTTAGTTTTTGGACACTGTGCACTGACTTGTCAGTCAGAGTAACCTGAGGTTAGAGGCTACAGCACAGACAGTTGTGTTGTGCCACATCTCTGCCACTCAGAAGTCCAGAGGTCCTTTCTAATGGAACGACATCAATCACAGGATTAGCTCCGTGGAAACTTTTCACCCTGTTGCGATTCCACCATCAAGAGCTGCGTCTCCCAGCCACATTTCCATCTGACTCCCTCATTGTCACACAGCCTTTGAGAAGTGGGTAAGGATGTCTGCTTCAGTGATTAAATGGTTTCAGATCCAACCAACTGTGCTACTTAGTCAGTCAGCTCGCATAAAGACTGAAAGAACCGCTGGATTGGTGGATGTCTTAGTATGCATGTTGTAACACAGTGTAATACTGATTTCAAATTGGAAAAGGCCTGTCTTTATTACTTCAATATTAGCTAGGCGTGTGGAGCATAAGCATTTGCTTGGGGTGCCACGGTGTCACTGCCAATAATGTCTCTGCAGTATGTCTGCTAGATATTGGTTTTGTCTGAAATTCCATACTAACATGCTGTTGAGTAGGCTAAAACAGGATGAGAGTTTTTCAGTATGTCAGATACCTGAGCATGAAACCAGTAGTATGTGAAATGCACACTGTTTCTAGGGAAATATTACAGGATGCAAGCACTGGACTCTGTATTGGCAAACATATCCTACAATGCGATGCAGTAGTGACTACAATAGCAACAACAGAACAGACAACAGCGGAGCAATCAGTACAGTTCAGGAATAACATCAGTAGTGTTTCTGTGTGTGTGTGTGTGTGAGTGAGTATTTCACTTTGAACAGGTTACCACAGTTATGCGTCCCCAACTGGCAAGGAGGCTCTCAGGAAGTGATGTAATACACGCTGAACATTACATCCAATAAGAAAAGATACATATTACTGTTTATTCACACAAAAGTATGTTGAACAAGTATACATATCGGGTATGTAGTACACAGAATATGATTTTGGACACAGCAATGGTGTCTAAAAGCTGAATATATCCAATATTTAACTGTTAAAAATGCCAAACTGTACATCTATGTAGTAATGTCAGGCAGCATAAAAGTCCTACACCACTTCAGCCTCTGGGTTTTTAAAACTAGTTAGACATAGCTCAAAGGTATATAAATATTTAAACATTTGCTATGGCTGGAGAAAACTAAGGGAAAAAGAGATGGTTCCAATTCAAATATTAATGATCAGGCTTTTCAGAAAGCATGTAAGCCAACTAGTGTTAACATGTGCACCATGGGAAAGCTGCTGTTCATATAGAAAAGTAAACAATATTTTATTAATAAAGATTAATAAAAAATATTTTATTGTTTTCAGCTAAGTGTGTTTTGCAACATTGAGAGCACAATTTCAAGACAAATCCCACCTTTCTAATGCTTCACAGCTGCAAACAAATATTCAAGCCAAATATTTATTTGAGAAAAAGTGTACTAAGAGGGGAAAAAAAACTTGAAAGATACACAAGGAATGGAAAACTAATTTGGAATATAATACTAAAAGATTTTTTTTAAAAAAAAACATCAGAAGTATTGCAACAAAGAAAACCCAAAATGAACTAGAAACAAATAACCCAAATTATATTACAAATAAGAACTTCTAACAGACTTTAAAAACCTAGATATCAACATTTTAAACAGTAACAAATCTGAAAAATACATGGAAAATCTAATTAATTAAATGAAAAACTATTTTTTATTATTATTATTTTACAGGACCTGAAGACTTCCCTCTGACTTCTTACAAACATCTCATTACTATTGTAGCTCTGCTTTTTAATGGAATAACTTTGAAAATAAAACAGTACTCTACGTGGATTTCCTGACAATGTGAATATTACTGCAGTCATGCTTTACTTGAAATAAATGACATTTGTCCAAGTGTAAAATCAGCTTTTATGCAGATGAAAGACTGCTCTATCCATTAATAAAGACCATCAGGCTGAGATCCATCAGACCATACTTCACATATCGAATGACAATATCCTCCCTCTTTTCATACCCTGCCTTTACTGACACCCATATGCTATACCTTCACTAACACTTGTTTGTACACACACTAACAGACTGTAGTTCTCTTGTCAACACCCTCCTTGAAGAGAATCTTGAAGAGAGATTGATGAAATGATCAGCACAGTTAGTCTGACTCTGTCCAAAAACACTTCTACCACACTGCTCTTGTGGATCATCATTGAGCATACTAGCATTTTGGTACCTCTGGACCCTTCTCAAGAGTATTTTAAGCAGATATGATGTGTTATTAAAAAAACAAAAAACAAAACAAAAAAAACATTTGAGGTGATCTACCATTTTGTAAGTTAATACATTATATAACTTTAAGAGGTCTCAGTGAATGCTATTAAGACTTTAAGACACAGGGCTTTTTGCCAAAGATGAATTACAGGTATTTTAGAAAGGAAGATGGCTGTTTTAGATGGAAAGACCTGTACCTCTAACATTATCTCACAAATGGACATGAGGCAACGTTAGCTTTTAACATCACAGGCAATTAACATTAATGATAGGTCCATTTTTTTTTTTTTTTTTAAAATGCAGGGGCTTGAGCCATGAAGAGAAAGATGACCTGATTGATTGTAAGGGAGCATCCATTTATCAAACAAACTTATAATACAGTCTTTACCTCCATTAAGCCTGATGACATGTAAAAAATGCAAACTAACAATATGATGCAAATAAAATAACATTATTTTTCTATGAGATAAAAATTTTGCTTTCTTCTTTTGTACAAAATAATTTGGAACAATAGTTTAATTCAGCTCAAGGGCATGCAATCATACCAACGCTGGTTGAACTGGAACAGCTAAGATCATTAGTCCACCCCAGTCTTCAAACCATCTCACAATCTCTGTTCTGCTGCAAAACACTTACATGTTTTGTATGTATACAATGTGGGACATTATGGTCATGTATAACTACAAAAGTGATGAATCTTTCAGTGTGTGACACCATGGTGGAGCAAACTGTTATTTGACGATGATGGTTTTTACCTCTATGCCAGACTTTGTCTCAGTTTGCTTCAACTAAACTACGTTTTGTAGAGTTTGAATAACACATCTATTTGGGCTGAAACATCTTCTTGGTTTCTTTTTGGTTTCTGTTCAGTCCAGGATGTCCTCTACCGAGACATTGTATTAAATCAATTTTTCACAGTCTTTATCATCACGAGTCAGAGGACACTGCTAACGTTCAGCGAAGTGACTCCATCCATGTTCCCTCATCTGTCCCAACATAAAGACATGCACAGTCCTCAAAGCAACATTCAATCACCCATGCACTGCAAATTTGATTTAATACTTCAATTTCATTAGTCGCACATTTTCCAGAGGACAACAGAGAGCTCAGGCCCTTACACTTCATCATCATCTTTGCCACTCCTGTTTTGTTTGTCCTCTCTTCTCCTTTATAGTTAACCAACCCTGAAAAACAAACAGGCTATGTAAACAATGTTATTTTTGGTAGCAGATGCTGTGTAGACAGACAGACCAACAGACAGACTTATGGGTAGACCAACAGCAAAAACAGGCATTGACAATGGGCGGAGGCTGTAAAAGCTATGACAAAGACGTGCAATGAGAGACATGACGGGAGTGATACGTAAAAATGAATATGCCTCAGGCAGCTCAGTACTGATTACTTCCTTACTATTATGGCCTCACGTTTTCAGTTTGCTGTATAGTTGGCCATAAAACAGGACAGTGAGCATATCACTGGTGTGGCTATTTCTTGCAACCTGCTTTCATCACCACATAAAACATAACCCTGCTTGAGATCACAGGAGAAGTGTCCAGATTACTTAGAAAATACTAATTCTAACCAGGTTGTAAGTGCACAGTGCATTCACAAAGGTACATTGAAAAAAATCAAGGAAACAAATGAAAACTAATTATGGATCGCACTGAGACAGCTCCAAGGACGTATCGCAAATGCAAAATAAACAAACCAACAAAACATTCAAGTTTGGGTTGGTGAGTTATTTTGAAAGCTTTTTTTTTTTTTTAGAAAATCTCTTAACATCCTGACAAAAATCAATAAATCTAATGTTCAAAGAAAAAAAGCAGTGAAAAAAAAAAAAAACGGTGTCTGTAACTGTTGGAACAAGCCCATCCAATCATTTCATTCAGCCTAAATGAAATGATGTCTGTCTACCAACAGACCTGACTCTTGTCTTGTCTTGTCTTGTCTGACTACCTACCACAGTCTGCATGTCCCCTCTACACATAAGAGCCATCTTCCACAATGCCGTACATACATATTGCTAAAGCTATGAGCAAGCAGTCACACAAAGAAGGCAGAGAAAATGCTGCTAAAATTTCCAGATACTAACATGTTAGCTTGACAGCTGTGAGGAACACTAACGATAGTCAAATTAGTTGTTTATGTTCATTATAATATTGTTAGGTGTTTTCTTACATGTGAATGAGACACGGTTGTAGGTAGCTTGATATGGTTAGCGATAACAGTGATGTGCTGCACTTTTACAGTCGTAGTGAAGTCAGTTTTTGGTTGAATATTTGACATAAATTAAGAGTGAATGACTGTTGAATATACAAGCTGAAACTAAGGTGCACAAACAACCCAGTGTAATGGCATTGCTCACTTGTGTTTGTAATAGTTTGAGGACAACATCAGAGGTTTACAGCAAAGAAGAATAATTATGCTTTGATTACACTGAAAGCACTTATCTCAAGGAAATTCAATCGAATGCAACTGGACTTAGTTATTTGTCTTTGAAGACGTTTCACCTCTCATCCAAGAGGCTTCATCAGTTCATGCTCGCTTGACTAGGCTGGGACTAGTAGCCTAGTTGTAACGACTGTCGTTACAACACAACAGAGCAGTAACGAAGTCGAAACCAACTTTACCATCCCCAACGACTGTCTCAACGACTGTCGTTTGTCACAATGGAACACTAAACGAGCTTATGACACCACTGGTCATGTGAATGCCTCCACAGAGGTTAAATACCTGGGTCTCCACACCAGCTAGTTGGACTAGTCCCAGCCTAGTCAAGCGAGCATGAACTGATGAAGCCTCTTGGATGAGAGGTGAAACGTCTTCAAAGACAAATAACTAAGTCCAGTTGCATTCGATTGAATTTCCTTGAGATAACCATGACCTGGATGAATGAGAATATTCACAGGCTTACTGAAAGCACTTGTTAGTTTTTGTTGGCTTGGGCTTTGGTGACAATAAGAAAAACAGTGTAACAAGCCTTCATCTTTGGTAATGAATTAAATTTGAAGACCACACAGTATGAGGGCAATGCACAGCAAAAACACACAAGGCGTGACACACCCCAGTGATACGTGGCATTCACACAGGTCTGTTTGGCACCTTTTCCTTTTCACTCCCTTTGGTGATTGTCATTGTGCTTGTGACCTTATCACTGACATGTCACTAAAATACTGCTGGCCTCAGTTGATGTTCAACAGGAGAACAGCAGAAAGAAAAGAAACAGGGACAAGGCAGGAGAATGCTTGACTAAGCAGTAGCTGTTACCTCATTAGGGTTGTGCTCCATAATGATGTTTAAAACATGAACTGCACTCTCATTTAGTGTGTGATTTGACTGACATGCAATGGGGTCGAACAAGGGGGAACAGCCAAAGTGGAAGGGTCATGATCATTAAGACAGAATTAACTAAGCATCACTTTGACTCCCAGCTTTGTTTTTAGTGGGTCAATGCACTAGAATGGGGCTGAATGCAAAGCCGTATTTATTTTTATCCCCGTAAAAGCCCACTGTTGCAACATCACTTTTAACAATTCTAAAAAAAAAGGCCTGCAAATGTTTTTTTGGTTTGTTTTTTATTCTCAAGATCACATTTGCATGGTTAATGGGTCCTATTGTTTGTGCTCACAACGCTATTGGATCGAAGAAGTCTTCATAGGTCCAGTCATCTGGCCATGAACTCACTCTACCTGCAAAATTCGCGTTGAGCTCATCTCTGTTTTTGTTTTTTTTTTTTTGCATGACTGGATTTGTCAAGATTCAAGTAGGTAAAATTCCTTAAATATTTTTTTGTGTCTATTAAATTGTCTAGAACACATACACATTTGGTTATTTTGTAAAACATTCATGAAATTTGATTTAGGGCTTGTTATGTCTATGTTGTAATTCTACAACGTTGGGCCAGAGTGGTAGTCGAATAGCCTGTGCTCCTTACACATTACATAAGGACACTGCACTTTGCACATGGTCCCAAATTGAAAAAAAAATTGTAGTAGAAATTTAAAGTGTTAGATGATTTAAATGTGCTTTTCTGTTAAATTTGTACTTAGTTTAGCTTAGACTATAAGTAAACACAGGAATAAATTGTTTGTGGTATTTGAAACTACATCATTTATAGCAGTATCTGAAACTCCCTGTATCTTTGTAGTTTTTTGTTTGTTTTTTTTTAACTTCTAAATGATCTTCAGATTTTTTTATGAGTGTTGCCCAAGTAGCAATTTGTAGCATGAGGAGATAGAAAAACAGCCTCTGAATGTTAAGGATTTTTTGGGGGGATTCCATTTGCACCTGTAAGGGATAGGTGTGCTCTGGGGGGATACATGTGTTCCTTTTAGTATGATAAGTAGAGAGCATAATAGGCCAGCCAGACAGTATAGAACTTATGATATTGAAATGATAATACTTTGATGGATAATACTTAGATTTCTACCCTCAACACATGGTCTACCACCTTGTCTATTCTTTCAGTTTATCTGCTACAATATAAGACCCATATGTATTATTCACATATATTTTTTTTTTTTTACTTTTTCCATTGTGGAATGCCACCAGCGCAGAAAGGTCATCTATTCAGTGTGCAGGATGTGATTGCTGCAGTCCAAAATGGAGAGAGCGATTTTGAAATGGACTCAGATGACACTGATGCAAGTGACTCAGAGAATGAAGATGCAGGCAAAATGGACAAAGAAAACCACCAACGCATTGACTGCCCAGCCAATGATGATGTGATCATCAAGCCCCAACCAAAAAATACACACTGTGCCCCATGACAGGTTTCACTGGCTGAAAAAGGAGTTCTGTGACTTTGATGTGTACCAAGGGAGTGTAGATGAAACACGACAAGCCAAATCTGAACTTCCTGTGTCCAGTGATGTTGTGATGAAGCTCCACACTTCCAGAGGGTCAAAACTACAAGATCTATGCAGAGTGTGGAATCTATGATGTGGGATTCAATTTTTTCCAATATTTTTTATTAATAAATGCTTATTCATAAAACTATGATTGTTGTGTGATTATTACTCATGATATATACTGTTATGAGGCTAAGTAAGCAATCAACCCTGCAAATGAATGCTTAAATGTACTGTATATCTGTTCAGACAAAGTGAGTGCAAATACAGAAATGCTGCTCCCAACTAGTCCCAATGTTGCAATATTACAACATTTCGCTAAAAACGTACTAAAATGTAAAAAATTGAAAATTTTGAATTTTTACATTGGAGGCCTCTTAAAACAATATCTGAGAGGTCAAAAAAAAATTTGCATTTTTTTTTTTTCTGTATTTGGGTCTTACAATTATTTAATGCCTTTATTCTTCTGCTTTTTTTTATTTCAATTGCCCCCCTCAAGCCCAACCCTCTCTCACTCGCTCTCTCTCTCAGCCTCTGTGTCCCACTCCTTCATACACATGCTGACACACACCCACACACCATTCAGTTTTTAGAGAGCACTGTAGGCACAAAGGCCCATGGTTTGGATCATGCTGAGGAAAGCAAGAATTAATTCCAATCAGGCTTGAAGAGGGAAGAGCCATTTCATTTTGCACTGCCCCTGGAATCATTCAAACAAGCAGCACCCCCACCTCTACTGCATATGCATGAACACACACACACACACATATCCAGTGTCACATGCACACATGCAGCAGTCTGAGCACATGTGCTATTGTGATATTGCTTGGCAGCCAAACAGAATTTTGTTTATTACACGTCAGCGGTGTCGTTGACATTAATACCATGCTAATGAAGCCCCTGACACCTTCATTCACCTGTCTTTTCCATTTCGCTGAGAATTTTGAGCAGCCATGGAATGCTGCTAAATACTGTTTCTTACAATAAGAACGTGTTTGGCAAGATTAAAAGCATCGTGGTTTCATGTCAAAAGCCTCTATGAGAATGTGGTGTACCGTCAACATTATCTATTCTTCTTAAACACTTCTCCTCATTCCCTGGTAGGCCTCTTCCCCTTTTCATCATTTGCCTCATAACAGTATGTCAGAACAGAGCCACAAAGCCCATCTGGGAATAAAGCAGTTCATCTCTCCTTTCTTTATATGCCTGTGCCTTCTCCTTTATTTTCCATCTCATTCCTGACTACAGTTCATAGCTCCGACACAGTCCACGTGGGGATCTTCCTCAAATGTCCATGTCACGATTCTACTTCCTTCACATCCAATGACTTCACTGACTCCACATCTATTTTCATCTAATCTCCTGTCTGCTTTGACCGATCTCCATTTCCACAATGAGGGAAAATTTTAGCATATTGGTCTTCTTGGCACTTTCTAACTTCCCCTGAGCCAAGCACAAAGCATTATGTTACAAACCCTACTTATGCATCATGGAAATAGCTGTAATATAACTGGTAATTCTTTACAGTATGTGCACCTTCGGGCCATCCCAGGCTCAGAGCTTGAAACACTTGCCCAGATGGTCCCTGTCTGACTGCGATACATGTTTATTGCCTTACCTATGGGCGACAGCTCTGCCACACTGCCGATATAGGGTCCCTCCAAGAACTTGGGCTCACTGTCGTTGATGTCTTGGACTTTGATGACAAACTCTGACTCTGGTTCCAGAGGGTCATCGGAAAGGCGATCCCGGGCCTGAGCCCGAAGTGTGTAAAAGGCCTTCTCTTCTCTGTCGAGTCGCTCTGTGGCATGGATGTCTCCTGTTAGCTCATCAATGATGAAGATGGAGCCGGCCCCTTCTCCAGAGATGGTGTACTTGATGTTGCCCTCACCTTCATCAGAGTCTGTATGGATCTACAGATTGATAACAAATGAACATAAGGACAATGAGTTCATAAAAGGAGGCACTTCCCTCTATATTTAGGTCACTGCAATCCTTTTGCAAACCTTATTCCTGGATATTTACATTTGCATATACTACTTTGAAAATACATTTTGTTTGAAACATATAGATATGCTGTCCAGATTCTATGTTATTATTTATTAACATAATGTGAAAACATGTTAATAAATTAGACTTGGTGACATTGTCAGTTTAATTTATTTTCTTTATCATAGTTGCTCTTGCACTGCAGCATCTGCTCGTACTAACAAAACCAATGATTTAATTTTTTTATGGGTATGTTTAGGCAGTCACAACACCTGGTAACAGTCAGAGAAAGTTACCACATGAATTGGTTTAATATAATAATAATAATAATAATAATAATAATAATAATAATAATAATAATAAGTTAACTACATGTTAAGTTGATGTTTATTGTTAACCATGTAATGTTACAGCCTTACTAGCTTACCATTACACTGGGTTTCAGAGACTAAAGCAATGTGTTAATTTACAGCAGATTAAAAGATGTCATTAGTCACAGACCCTATGAAATTTTCACAATACAACCGCAAAGTTATTAAATCAGTGTACAGTTATGATTGCATACCTGAAACTGAAATATTTTCCTGTTACCCTTAGTAACATTTGTAGGCTGTATCCAGTTTTAGCCATCCCCTTTATATTCAGAAAAATGGTCTGCAACATTAGTTTCTTCAGCTAGTTCTTTTCTTAGAACCCAGTGGTTACTAACTTGAAAGGATTATTTTTATTATGTTTTTTTTTTATATCAAACTGCAAAAGCCTGTTTAAAGTGATCATTTGTTAAACAACTACTCAGTGCTGATTCTCTATTCTAATAGATAACGGATTGATCATACAGTATATTCTTTGAGTTCAATTAGACCAGTACAGAGACTTCAGATTTGATTTGGACTTACAAAAAATTGTGTGTGAGCATTTTTCAGGAGTGTGACCACTTGATTTCAACATGACTGACATTCCACACATAAATCATGTGATGACACCTGAGCTCCAGTCAGTTATAAAGATTCTAAGACACAGTTTATTATGCAACAAATTTTGCATGGGATATTCTATTCAGTACCAGCGGCAGGGAATGCTGAGGGCTTGTGTAATTGATAGTTGTCAGAAAATGACGTTTGGTCATCAGCCGTGACCACAAGAAATTAGCACATTTCTTCCACCCATTCCCTTATCTCATTCCCCAATAGCAATTGCAGCTTAAGGCTCTCTTAGAGCTCCCTGTAGCCCAGCCATCATCGTTATCGGGGAAAAAAGGACACCACAGTTCTCATGATGATTTACACCTTTCTTGTAGATTGTGCCCTTCACAGGATGTGACGCCCAAACTAGGAGATCAAAGTCATTTCAAAGATTGTTAAAGGTAGAGACATGGGGGTGCCTGAGCTGAAAGAGAACTTAAAAGAGTCCTTATAAATCAGAACTATAGTGCCCCTCCCATGATTAGAAGGCGTTCCAGAGGCAGCAATAGGAGCAGCATCAGTCCCCGATCTCAACCTCCCCTTTGGCTCTTTAGTGAGCACTAGACCTGCTCAGTCACTCTCTCTCTCCCTCGCTTAGCTTCTATCTGAAATTATAATTCAGAGTTGTCTATGCAGTGTATCTGTGGTTCAATCTACTGAGCAGACCAGGGGAGAGGGGAAATCGCCCTGGCCTCCCTGCTTAATATTTTATAAAGGCTTAATTAAATACAGGCTTCTATCACCCTCGCGGGGGTTTTCATTAAGTATTTGTCGTAAAACTGCGGAATAATGCAAGCCTGTGCCTTTATATTGCTTCCCTCATCCATTTTCCCCTCCCTTTTTATCTGTCTGTTTTTGCCTTTTCTCACCGTTCTAAATCATCCTGAAGACAAATACATGAACACTCAGAGAAAATATACTTTGGAGGTATCAATATTTCAGTTATAATAAAAGAAGTTTCATTGGTTCAAACTGTGAGAGTTCTCCAATAAAAATGTGCATAGTCATGCGCCACTGGATATGTTTCCCCCAGACACAATCTCTCTCTTACCCTTGCTCTGTATTTCAAAATTACAGACAAAAATGTGTGTGAAATGTTGTCATCAAGTGTTAATTCAATTGCACAAATGCTGGCACCATGCAAGTTCCAACCTAATGTACATGTGCATGCCTACCCACACACACCTACCAGAGTTTGCACACACACACACACACACACACATAGTGGGTACATCATTCTGCTGGAATGAAGCTATTTCTCCCCCCTCGGGCTGGATATACCCATCCGTCTGTCAGTCTTTCCTCACTGGAGTGATTCAAGTTGGCAGCTTGAAAAACACACACATTACGCTTAGCTAAGTTGTTCTCTGCAAACTAAAGGTCAGATCCAGGACGTCACTTGCTTTGCAAAAAAAAAGAAAAAAAGAAAAAAAAAACTGGAATGGAAATATGCTGCTTACAAATTTACGTAAGAAGAAGATGGACAACAAACAAATTATCGATTACTGAACAAGAATCATACCTGTTTTATTGGTCTAAGATTTAATGCATAAAATTTTGTCAACAGATGAATACAGATGGTGGTAATATATATATATATATATATATATATATATATATATATATATATATATATACACACTTTTCCATGACCAGTGTGGGTGTTTAGGCTTGAAATTTTATTGGCTAGGTCAGCACTTTGGGGGCAAGAGTTTAAACACTAACAAGATCAGATCAAAACTTAGTATATGGCTGGAGCGCGTGTGGTCAGTGTTTGAACATGTGACCAACTTCTTACAGAGTAGTTGTGGTGGTGGTGTCTAAAATGTGAATTGGTGGACATTAAATGCCTATCTTTACAAATGTGTAAATACATTAATATTTTCCACTTGTATCTTGTTATATTTGAATTGAAAGAGAACACATTTTAATTGTGGTATTTATATGTATTATTCAAATTATCTGTTAACTATCCCATGAGGAACTTGCAGCTCATAAATTAACTGATACATTAGCGAATATTCCATATCATAGCAACCAAAGTGTCCCTACTGAAAAAACAAAAGCTCCAAAGCTCCTCTCCTCTGGGCTTTTCAAGGACACAATAGAAAACTCCTACTTGAAAACACCCCTGTGATGATATAATAGAGAGCCAATGGGAATCTCCAGCACTCAGTGTTCCCCCACTATCGTAGCTTTGTCAGTCATCTACTCAGTCAGTCAGTCTGTATTGGACAACTGCATTTGTAGGGCACAGCCTGTTGTTGCAGTCCAACCAAAAAACATACACCCGCTGGCCCACAAAAAACACCAGAAATGTTAAACCATTACTCCACACATAGTCTACAATTTGTTCATCAAACTTTGTTGTTTCTTCATTGACAGAGAACAGCAGCTTAAGTCAGCTTGAGTTCAGTCCCTAACAACAAACTATTTTTTTTTTTGTTAAAGGATCAGGTATATAGAGTACTCACTTAGTAAAAATAACACATTACTCATATGCCCATTAAAACAGGTGCAAGTTGCAATAATCGCCATCAGTATCCACTTTAAATTGTCTGCTGACTTCTTAACACTCATTAGCTAAAGCTGAACATTACAAAGTATTTTTGTACAATTCAATGTACTGTGTGTATTTGTGTGTAACGTGTATTTGTTTCTTGTAAAGAGACCACTAACTCTTTAAACATACATAAACATACATAAGCATAAGAACATAAATAAATCTGAACATATCCTTAAACATATTAAAAATATGTATTTGTCACTGTAGTTAAGCAATGATTATGATTCATTGTTTGGCTTTAAGATAAACTTTATGTAAGCAGTAGTAAGCAATGCCTTAGGCTTTACAGTGGAGGGCTGTGGGGTGACTCAAGGGAGAGAGAGGTTGTTGATGCCCTGTCAGGTTCACCGTTGGGTCATAACAAAATGTCTAGCTGTCACTGTTGGCTAACCTGCTGAAGGGAATGACATATGACTCACATGCAGTGACAGAAAGTTTATGTGGTGGTCAGCTCTTTTGTACATTAAAAGTATGTTAAAGCACAAACTCAGACATCATAACAGAGGGGTTAGTGATAATTCAGTATTGGAAAGACATCATTTTCAAAAACTTAAAACATTTGCAGGACTTGCAAGTAACACTGACAAGCAAGTAAAATTGAATTTAAAATGTTTTCAGGCTTCTTCAAGCACAAGTAAATGTATTATATAATAACCAAAATGACATGATAGAAAGAGAATAGAATAAAGTAGTGAGGAATTTGGGGAGCACATTTGCAGTGGAGATAGCTGAATGTGGGCTGTGCTGAAACCTTGGTTTATTGAGAGTTTCAAAGCGGGAGCAAATTGGCTGTCTTATATTTAAGTCTGTGTAATCAGGAGTAGGCCTGCCACATTTCACTGTAGCTTGTCAAGCTCTCTGATCTTAACAGTTTCAAAGTGTTAACAAGGTGACTGTATCAGAGTCAGTCTTGGTTCGAGACAGCTATGGGGAAGGAATGCTACAGACCTTGGGATACAGATCCAGAGAAGAGAGGGTAGAGTAAATGGCAGAAGAAGAAAAGCAGAGGGAGAAACAGAATTAAAATGATGGTGATGGTGATGGTGCTGTGATGGGAGGAAAACCTGCAGAAGCTTAGACAGAAGACAGAGGATGAAAATGTAGAGATGGGGGAGGAAAATGCGACATGAAATGTAACATTAGTTATTGAAATAATTTCAAAAGATGATAAGGCAGAGTAAAAAAGGGCTTCTTGTTTTTTTTTTAAATGGCAACTGTAGCTGCCTAAAATGCCATGTCCAGCAACACCACAATCTCTGTTATCTTTTTGCTTTGTTTTGTTTTGTTTTGTTTATTTAGTCTTAATCTTGAGCTGTTGTGTTCATCTTTAAGGTCAGCCTTGTGATGTTGTTACCATTGGACCTAGATCGACTAATTATAGCTTGGACCATGATGATGTGAAGAACAGGCATACTGTGTGCCAGCCAAAACCAGTCAGGTATTGAATGACACAGAAAAACTACTGAATCAGAAAAATACAAAACTTCAAACACAGGAAAACTAGACTAGTATGCTTGAGGATTTGGTAATTCTTCATATCCAAACCCCAAGCACGGACTACGACTTGCCACAAATCAAACTGATATTCTTCCAAAGGACCTAGATGTTTTGGTGAACAAAAAATGATGAGGCCATCTGCTTCAGTTGGCTTCAAGTTGAATGCTGACAGTTACAAATGGGACAAAGAAGCATAGTGAATATGGACTATTGAAGCACTTTTTTAACTGTTCATGCTGAGACAGAATATGCCAGATACATCCAAAAAGACAGGGGGGCAGCCGTGGCCTAGAGGTTGGAGAGGCGGCTTGTGACCGGAGTGATTAATCAATCTCCGCCTCCATTAGCCGGCTGATGTGCCCTTGAGCAAGGTGCTTAACCCCCAATTGCTCCCTAGGTGTCTGACAATGGGCCTGACACAATCAGTGAAGGGTTAAATGCAGAGAAGAATTTCAGTGTATGTAAAATATAAATAAAGTTTGAAGTTGAAAGACCAAAAAAGGACACAAAAACAGCAAAAATGTACACAAAACCTTTGAACTTTTTGTTGCAGAAATACAAACTCATGCGCATGTGCTACACACATATTCCAACACTCTCTCTCTCACACACACACTCACACTCACTATGGATTTATTTCAGACATTTTTGGCAAAATAGAGGAGAAAAGCACCAAGATCAGGGAGAATAAAATGTGGCATTTTTTGCTTTTACTTCCTTTAACGGCAGTCATTTATGACTATTTGGGCTGAACAGCAACTCTTACCAGTTCCATTCCTGTCATTGCATCACCTTTTTGAAAGTACTTTCCATGAAAAATCATTTAAGTCTACAAGGATTTATAATCTAAATGTACTGACCAATGCAGCCAATTAAATGTCATGTGAGTGACAATTTTATTGGTAAATTTGATTTCATTAGCAGAGTAGTGGCAGCCATAGTGTTGGACAGAGCACGCTTGGCGAGTTTGCTGAGTTGGGGTAAAGCAGTATGAAAAAAAGGTTGTTGTAATTATCCAGTACAGAGGCACTGTGCTTGGCTTTAATCCTCAACTGCTCATATTCAAGTGTTGATACCCAAAATCCAGTCCATCTGAGTATGAGTGTCTGAGAGAGAGTTACACACAGACATCACTCACTCACACACACCATTAATAGCAGTGATAGTACTGGGCAGTGCCCTAGTCATATGAAGTGCAATAACTTCAGATAATTTTATTAAAAAAACCATCTTTCCCCCCCCCCCTGCTGTGTCGCCCCCTCAAGCACCCTTCAGCCTTTTTACATCAGCTCACTGACTTCACTGGCACCCTGTCCAGTAATGAATCACAAGTCAGTGAAGCTGCTTCTTTCCCAGTCTCCCCTCTCATCTTGCTTCGTTCTCTCCTTATATATCTCTCAATTTCTCTCCGTTCACAGCAGACAGGCAGCACTGCCTGTGGGACTTGTTGTTGGTCTTGCCAGCAGGGATGCACAATGGCAGACAAACAGTGGCCAAAGGATTATTATTCTGTAACGCCAAACCCTGCTGCAGTGAACATCTTCATTCATTTGTAGGAATGGAGAGATCAATATATGCAGATGCAATATTAGCTGGTCAATTGCAATGTCTACATAATTAGAAACAAGGGGATCGCATGATTGATGTGTGCGACTCTTCACTGAGTCTCATGCTGTCTGCATTAATATTTCCTCTTTTCATATCACGCCCCATGTAAGGCAATTGAATCTTACGTGCTGTCCACTCTCATCAGCTCACTAAGGCTCATTTGAGAAACAGCTGATGAATAGGGTGTGAATGAGAGGCGAGGAAAAAAGAAGGCAGAAATATTCCCAAACGTAAGCATGCCACCGAGATGACAGCAAACCAAATTTTATTTGGCGTATACTCGTTATCTCTGATTTCATTAGAAAAATAACATTTAATAATCACATTTCTGATGTCAAGACATTGTCCTCAACATCAAAGAGAAGGGCATTGCCGAGATTGTCATCACTGAGTAATACCGCTGTTGGATTTAATATTTCCAAGAAAATTAGGAACTACAAGTCTCTTTTGTACATTTTATATCCACAACATCTAAAGAACTGTGAAGATTCAACAAATTACCGTAGTTCAACAACATGTTAAAAAACAATCCCTGTTTATGAGACACACAGGAAAACTACAACACAGACTGGATGTAATGGCCACATGCAAAGAAGACATGCAGAGGTGAAAAGGGAGTTGAATAACCCCAGAGCACTTTTCTACACAGTAGCTATGATCTTTACTTTATTTCTGCTGTGGGTAACAGTAATGAAAGAATTAGCAAACTGTGTTTTGTCTCATTTACACTCTTGTTGCTTACACAGAAAGAATGGAGTTGTGTTTGAACAGTGAGCTGTAAAATGTGCTCTGATAGATCCTGGGTAATTCCTGGAACTATGGCAAAGACAATCTCCCACATTTGGAGCTTGATTCCTCTGATGGAAAAACATGTAAGGCTCTACAGTTCCTGAAGGGGCTTCTTGATCTTATAAAAGTTCTTCCTTCCCATTTTTTTGTTTTTTTTTGTTTTTCTAAATTGATGGCTCCAGTCAGTGAGACAATGCTTTGAGCTCTTTAGCTCATAATAGTTACATATGGCTCAATAGTTAATCAGCTACTGTTTGTGTTTTTCATATGGAAATGGTATAGATAGGTTGGCAAAAATGGATTTATTGCCTTCTTCTTATCTTCAAATTCTTTATGTCCAATCATCTTCAAGTAATATAAATGGATATCATCTTAAAAGTCAAAACTTGCAACTGCTTCACAACAAACTGTTCCAGTGGCTCACCTTTGGAAAACTTTTCATGACAAGAATCAGAAGAAATTAGTTTGCATTAAAAGTAGCCATTAGTTTCAGAGATTGTACAACATTACAGAGCAGAGTGGATCGGCAAGAACAGTGAGAACAAGAACGTAGGAGTTGTGGCTTCAACTCCTACGTTCCACAGGAGCTACAAAACTGAGGACAGGCTGGATTTAGATACTCCTTTCAAAACAATTCTGCTTCTCCTTGTTGTTTGAGGTCACAGTTGTGGCATACCAAGGATTGCCAAGGCAAAATATGGTGTTAGAGAAAAAATGAAGGCAAAAAAGTCCCTGTATTGTTAAGAAAAAATATTTTAAATATATTCGGATAAAGTAAGTAAGACACAGTAGTGTGTTCAGAGCTTCAAAATTTTAATGGATGTCTTTGCAGTGGCAAAAAGTTTTACTTCTTGTTTACTAGTGATACAGCATCTTCCTGAGGTATTTCCTTGCAGTGAACCACTGGGACTCCATCTTTATCCAGGGGCGCAGCTTGTCAACAGGCAAGGCAGGCAACTGCTTGAGGCCCCGAACTGCTAGGGGGCCCCCCGAGACTTGGGTTCCAAGGGCTGTTTTCACCGATATGTTACAAATTATAACATATTGGTGATGAACACTGGTCAGAAGGGCCCCTTGGAAATTTTTGCTAAGGGCCCCAACAGACTCTAGAATCGCCTCTGTCTTTATCTTTTCTTGTTCTTAAACCCATGACGTCATGACTCTGACCTCTATGTTTCCTCATTGAGGTGCAAACCTGGCAGTGATATTAAATTAACTACAGCATAGTTATTTTTGAATAGCAATGAATTTTCTTGCTTGTGGAAGAAGCTGAGACGTGTTCGCCTGTAGTTACGTTTATACTGATCTTGAGGTCATGTAATTTTATTTTTATTATAACTTATTTAATTATAACTTTGTTCAAGAATGTGTCAGATTTCCATAGAGCCTTCCAGGCGAAAACCCATGATAAACACACTGTAAACAGCCCTTAATATGTAGCAGAAAACCACCCAACCTGGCAACAGCTGTCATACCTGTCGCACTAACAAATACGTCATCAAAATACGGAGCATGGATGAAGGCAGCGTTATTATGCATTATGAACTGTGAACTGAAGTGGTTCATTTTAAAATTTGTGACCTGAACTTTGAACTAGTTCATGTAGAAAATGAACTTTCATGACATGTACATGACACACAGCACTTATGCCAAAGCCAGAGTGATGGCAGTGCATCAGGGCAGCTGAGCAGAACCCATGCAGGTACTAGCAGAGAGCTATTGAGAACAAAATGGAAACAAATAGCATGTGGAGAGATGCTGAAATAAGTTGTCTGCTTTTTTGGGGAGATGAGATGACTGATGACACCTACAATGTAACCATACCAACCCATTGAAATAAGTTGGTGACATGACACAAATCTAATCTGATCAAATGACAGCAAATAACAATTATGACAATGTTGTCCAGTTGTCCTCAGAAGAATTTATATTAAGACGTGTAGGTGCAAAGATAAATGTAACCATAACTACATTTAATGAATAGTAAAAATGCAACCAGATAAACTGAATCTTATCTGGGTTATCTGGGTTTTTATGTAAAGTACTAGTGGCACTGTCATTCACTTCTAGCTACAATGAAATATTACTAACTTGGTAACCTCTTGAATCCCCTAAATGGAGGAGCAGGAGAGAGTAATCATGAAACTCATGATGAAATGATTTGTACCTAAAAAAAATTGAATGGAATTGATGTGTCTGAGCAAGCGTGTTGCTAATAATGTTCATTCTGAGGACAGAAGCATGCAGACATTCACTAATTTTACTTTGACTTGAAAATTTGTATAATGAAATCTGTTTCATTCACCTTTCTTCACTAAAGGAGGGGTTCAAGGGATCAACTCTGATTTGAAAAGTTCTTAACACATTTACATCATAAAATTAGATGTCTTACCTTTCCTACGTATAGCGGCTCCGTGCCTGTGTACTCCTCAACCACAAAAAACTGGTTCCACACCCATCCTCTCTTAACTCGTTCAAGTGACGAAGGTCCTTGATCCTGTCTACTCCCTCCTGAGGTTGAACTACTAGTCCTTGAGACCTCACACCAGCCAAAACTACAGCAGCTAAGAAGACCCAACGCTGCCAACAGTGTCTTTGCTGCTGCTGTCCAAGACAGAGCCATTTTGATTTAAAAAAAAGGGAAAATAAAAATAAAAAAAAAGATCCGACCTGGGTCTACATGTAATATGAAAGATGCATGCAGACACTAAGAACGTTTTGGTTATAGTTTTATATCATGTAAAACTCCACCAATGCAGACTTTAAAGGTCTTTGCCTGAGAGCTTGAAAGTTAATCCATGGGATCACAAATAAATCTTATCTGCAGAAAACAGAACAGGTCATGCAGCATATTGGATTCCTACCACCTGCAGAGTTCTTGTTTGTACTCTACCATGGTTGGTCATTCTGATTCTTCTGTAGTGTCTGTCCCACTTTAGAGAGTTTCTGATTTTTCTAAAACAAACAGAATTTTGATGACAACAAAAACAAGAGATTTGACTAGACTGACTCACTAATCAGTGGGGAAATAGGGGAAACGTGGGATATAATGGCACTGAGGAACATGTCCCTGAAAAAACTCTTCTGTAGTCCAGGCCCTTGAAAAATCATGACTAGTTTTGCTTCCTAAAGCAGAATCCTTGAGCAGAGAAAAGGTCAGCTGATTTTACTGTTGGTGATTTTGTTTGATCTTCGATGGCTTTCCCCTCCTGAACAATCCGATGGTTTGGAAAGTTCATTCTTCAAAGGTTCTGTGGTATTTCTTTGACCATCATGATAACTCCATCAGTGATTCAAAGGCAGGAAAAGGACAAACCTGTAAGACAGAAAAGAAAATTGCTGTTATCATAATTGCAATTTGGGCTAAATGTGGAAGTGTTTTTCCTTGATACACTATTTCTGAGCATCAAAACCTTTAATGAAGGATGAAGAATGACTTTTTGAAAAACTTTTTCAAATGTATAGATACCATATCCTCTATCTAACACTGTTCATCTTGTCTTTCTTCTACTTCTGTGTGTTTGGAGCTACAAAACTCATAATGGCTTGGTTTTGTTAGGATTATCTGGAGAAAACAGTTTTCCACTAGCGATTCTTGTGTTCAGCAAGAATTTCTAACAATGTGCTGTGAGCTGGAGAGCGATGGCAGAGCAGTAAAAAAAGGACAAGAAACCAGGTGTGTGGAAAATTGGAAGGAGGGAGAGACAGAGAGAGAGAGAGAGAGAGAGAGAGAGATGGGGAGGTGGGGGAAGGGGAAGTAAAAGAGAGGTCCTGGTTCATCACACACCAGACCCAAAGCATCTGTCTGCTTTTCGTCCGACTGACGGTGCGGCCCTAACATCAGCCAGCTGATTAATTGCATGAGGGAGCACTAATTGGATAAAAGTATTAATCAATTAATTCTATCCAATGAGGCAACAACCCCCTAATACTTCAGACAAACATTGGAAAGTAGCAGGGGGGGGGGCAGATACGGTCTTTGGCTGTTGTGAAACATGTGCAGAGGTTATACAGAGAGACAGAGCTGACAAAGCACAGACAGAGAGATGCTGGGGCAAAGAAAGAGAAAGAGTAAGACAAAAAGAGAATGGAATAATGAGTGACAGACTAAAAGAGGGAATGAGACAGACTGTGTCGTATTGTGCATGGCTGTGGGTGAGATTAATGATCTCTTTGAAACATTCCAAACAAAAGGCGAATGACAAAAAAAGAAAAAACAATAACATTTAGTATGTCTCTGGCCTCACGACCTCGAGAAAGGAAGATTGCAACACTAGTTGAAGAAAAGCTCCTCAGGCCAGCAGGTGGTTTAACCTATTGTATTTTTGCCGGCTGGGAGAGGGCTTCTAATCTTACTTTCCTCCTGCCCAGGCGTACTCGGAGCTACCGGAAATAATTCTTTCTCAGACTGTTGGTCAAGGCAATGTCTGTGATATTGGAAACCAACTACTCTGGGGGTGTCCAATCTCCAGAGCAAACAGTTCAAGCACACCTTTGTTCATTTCATGCAATTCCTATTGTTAATGGAAAAACTATACAAGAATTTGCACAAATAATACATTGGTGATGTTGTTCATATCACAACATGTGCTACATATCACAGCATGTGATGCAGGAGCGGATGTGTTACATCAAACTGAGAGGCCATACAGCAATGGCATGTAATGTGGCATTTGTAGGCTGACTAATACTCTTAGAGGGAATGATATCTCACTGATGTTAAACAACTCTAATTTCCACCATGTTCACCTTCTTCATTAGCACATAACTCAAAGTACAATTGAGGCTGATGAGAATATCATTGGTTTAGTGCATATATGGACATACACCACAGTCCTGAACAATTCAAAATTTGACCTAACAATGGCACTTCATGGAAAGTCAGAAATTGCCAAGGTCATTAAAATTTATGGTCATGAATATATATACAAATTTTCATGGCAACCTATCCAATAATTGTTGAGAGATTCCACCAAAAATGAAAACGTAGAGTTGAAGCTACAGGAAAAGTCAGACGATCAAGTCCGTAGACTTCATCTTCTAGAGACCATGAATGATTTCAATACATTTCATGGCAACCCATTCAGTTTTATATTATATTATACCTATTATACCTAATATTTCTATTTGGACCATGATGGTGGATGACAGACTCCAGGTGTGGATTTAAAAAAATAAATAAATAATTAAAGACAAGGCTGAGAAATTTTGACTTAAAAAGTCCATGGCTCAGATTCCAAAACACTTGATCCTCCAGTCTCATGATACAATCTCAAAATATATTTCTCTAGACCCTCTTTTTATTTTTCATTTAAATCTCATTTAGCTGCCATCTTTTACATGAGAGGACCTTAGTTCAGTCAGACAACTCATGATTCATATGTTTATTAAAGCAGCAGAACATGTTAGAACTTGGCCTCTAAGCTCCGACCTCATCACTCCCTGTAGATATGCTTACATGAGATATTGGGGAGGGATTTGAACCCCATTTCCGGACCCGGCTGCCTGAACTAGCTCACAGGCTTTGCTCCATTTATTTATTTTATGGAAAGACAGCATCTAACTTTTTTCACCAACTATGTACAACTCCATAAAACAAACAAACAAAAAATAGTCATTTTTACTATTATCTGCTTTGTGATGACATTAGTTGAATATCACAAAGATGTGCCTAATTAGCCAAACCCTTGAACCACATTATGACTGCACCTGGCTGTAGCAACAATGAACTAAAGTGTGCATATTTGTGGTCAGCCAATGAACAATCAGCCTGTCAACAGCCCATAGAGGCACAAAAGAGTTGCTCTGACCTCATTTCCCAAAACACTTTAATTTAGGAATAGACATAACTACTTTGAACAGAAGAAAATTCAGCAGTCAAAGATATCTCTTGACACAGATAGTCTCTCACCTTTGTGTCCTGGACTGATTGGCATGGCAGACCAGCATGAGTGGTGCACCATGTGCCTCAGCACTGAACATGCCGCTACGTGCATCCGCTAACAGTAGGAGCGTGCTTGTTGGCAGTGATAGGCCTATTTTCCAGCATTCTCCTCAGATAGCGCTTTGCTCTGACAAGCAGTGAGACAGAATGTGACTGGGCTCCTCTGACTCTGCCCTGTGCCCCTCTCTAAGATCCAGCACTTGCCCTTGCAAAGAATGATGGCCAATCCATGCTGCCTGGCAGTAGAGATGACACACTGTTATCATTCTCTGCTGAGGCAGAACTGTGTCCCTCTGTAGTCAGGCCTCCCCTATTGTGATGTGAAAGAGCAAGTTCCAGCATTTCCGTTTCTTCACTCCCAGAGTCGATGTGAGCCATGGCTGAGGCTGACTGTCTCTACAAGTCACAAACAGGCTATCCTACTGTCATATCATTGCTTATCTGTCTGCTGTATCACTAATACTGAAGTTAGTAATCTCTTGCAGATATGAACTGATGCTCCATGTGAATGCGAATGCGCCTTGCTTCCAAGATTGCCTAGTGGCCACTCTCAGTATTGCAGTGAAACTTTTCCATCTTGGTCCAAAAACAATTTTCCACATAGATCACCATTGTAAAAGTTTCATCTGTAAAACTGCTGACTGGACATCTTGTGATTGTGTCTTGATTTGCTTTGTTTTGTTTTTAAATCATTTTTTGATCCACGAGAAATTCTAATTGGACTGAATAGGCATCATTTTGGGGTCTAGTATCTAGTTCTATTATATATCTATGCCACTCTACCATCTGCTCAGGTGTAAATTAATACTAGTGAAAGGATGACAAAGGTTATGTCCTTTGGGAAGCAAGGAGGCTTGACTGATCGCTTTCAGGCTGGTAACTAGTGCATGAGGCTAACTGGAGCCTATCCCAGCTGACTACGGGCGAGAGGCAGGGTTCACCCTGGACTGGTCGCCAGTCAATCGCAGGGCCGACACACAAAGACAGACAACCACACACTCTCACACTCACACCTAGGGGGCAATGTAGAGTAGCCAGTTAACCTAATGTGCATGTTTTTGGGATTGTGGGAGGAAGCCGGAGTACCCGGAGAAAACCCACGCAGGCACAGGGAGAACATGCAAACTCCACATAGAAGGGCCCAGACCGGTCTCCTAAACATAGACTAATGTATTATATGGTATGAATAGTTGGTGACTTGTGTGTTGCATAAGTGAAACATACATGGGAATGTGTAATTTACACATTTTGCCACATAGATATAGAAAGACATAGCAAAGGCTACCGTACAGACAACACACTGTCTTGGTTGATCAAATGCATGCAGATTACAGTTAGATTGTGTGTGACTGTGATAATTCCACTGTTATTCTTACAACCATCAAGATGGATTAGGAGTTACAGGATAAAATGTAAATTCTTGCCTCATAGGGGTCTAAACTATCGTGCAGAATGTGGGATTCTAAAAGGCGCTCAAACAGGACCAATTTAATTTTCCCACTGCTACCTGTAGCAACACATCCCATGCTATCCCTCATAGATTTTTTAACACAAAGTTATTTTTGGTTTGCCCTTTAATTCAGGTGCCTGGTGATCTGCCTGGTGCTTGCAGATATAACTGTGAATTGAGAAACTCATTGCATTGTTATTGTTATTATTTGTAGAAATTATATCCAAAGAATAAATGACTTCTTGCAGACTTCCTGTAAATCAGTACATTTTGCACCCATGCTTTATCTATCAGAAGAGATAGTTCTTAAGGACTGCAACTTAAGCAAAATACTTCATCATGTAGGAGTAAATAAACAAGTTCCAATTAAAAGGTCATATTTTACAGATCTTTAGTGAGAGAGAAAGAAATGAATCTCTTGTTGCACTCTGAATGACAGTCAATGAAAAAAAGTGAAAAGGAAACTCATCTTAAGTTTCTAGCTTGGCTTAATTTGATCAAGAATATTTCTTTTCAAGTTTCCAATTAGATATGTTTCAGCTGTGGACTGATAACTTCAAAGAAATAAAAAATATACAGTTTATTCCTTTGTGCCTCAAAGGCAAACAGCATTGGGAGGATAGAATTAATTCGTTTTTGCCTATCTAGACTTTCTCTGTTCCCTTGCAGCAGATGACTTAACAGTGCAGCAGGCAGTTTGAATATGTGTAATTAGAGAGCATTTGTATCAAATATTTTTCTGCATGCACCAACAGCCCAGAAGTTACTTTGCAAACTGAAACATTTACTGAGCACCAACTGCTTGGTATCTAACAAAATCCACACTCCCCCAATGAATCTCCTTCTGTTCTGCCTTTCCACTTAGGGGAATTTCATTAAGTGTGTACGCATTTACTCATAATTAGGTCTAAAAGTAGGAAACTCTAATGAGTAAGAGGGGGAGACAGAAAAAGAAAGATTTATGTTGGTGTGCTCTGGTTTCACTCAAACTCAAATCATCAGCACAGTGGAGTCAGAGCCCTTCCTAGCAGAAGTAAATTAGCACAAGTCAATTACTGCTCCTTCTTTTCTAGCAGTGGCTGGCAAAACTTGTTGTTGATGATAAAAATATGGCTGACATATCTGTCTTTCCCTGTGTATCTCTCTCTTCTCCTCAACATCTTTCCTCTGCCTCCTCTACTCATTCTCCAATTCAAAGCTATTGGCAAGCACTGTGCAGCCATACGTGACCTATTAGAGTGCTGGATTGATTCTAGAGCATGGCTGCAGCCTCTCATCAGTGGGCATGCCCAGAGCAGGCCCTTTGACAGCTGGCAGTGGACAGACGACAGCCAGGCAAGACTGATCACTGCGAATTGATAGGCATGGAGCCAATGGCCAGCAGACAGCCCTCTCTGTCTCTCTGACACAGACTCTCACACACGCACAAACATTTACAGGCACGCAAGCACGGGATGTAGCAATGTGTGTGTATGTGTGTGTGTGAGTGAGTGTGACAATACATTTGTCCACAGACATACAAAGGACACAGTAGCTCAAATCACTGGCCTTTTGCCAACTGCTACTATGACCAAAAAAGCCTCTCACTATACAACTCAAAAGGGGCTGCTGCCCGTCACTGTAGTCAAAACTGCTCAAAGAATTAGTTCAATAATTCACAATGAAAAGCGTCACTATTATTACAAGGAGAACTATATTTTGATATCGTTAGTATTGTGGTATTCTGCCATGCATGTCACTGTCAAAGAGTAACACAACAAGTACATTGCATATTTTGGAGTTTGTCGTTTCATAACACTCTAAAAGCCTGACTTATTAAACTGAAACTGTTGAGAATGTTGAGGTAGTGAAGCTTCATAATGGTTGTTTCACTCTGGTTATAAGAAAGAGAGACAACAGCAACCAACAAACCCTTCATGGTGTACCTTTAAGGGAACAGTACTATATTTCCTTCATATATTTGTATTTATATGTATATTTTATGTGGTGATGAATGAAATATTTTGTTCTGTGTTTAGAACATACATCTGATAAGTTGCTGAAGACTGGTGACAGTGGGCAACAAGATGTAGGAGAAATGGGAGAGTACATGAAAAAGCCTTTCTTTATTGGAAAAAAAAAAGACCCATATTCTGGAAAGCTGATATTGAAAGAAAGAACTGTGTCTAAAAGAAAGGAAGAAAATTGCACCATACAATTTGAACGACTGAAAAAGAAACAGCAAATTTTATCTATTTCTGTAGCTTCCTGCAGCTCCTGCAGTGTTCAGTGTTAAAGATTACTTGTTGCATTGTGCCAGAATGAAGCAGACACTCAAACTGATTTGTTCGTCATTTATTTAGGTTTGTCTCTAAAACAAGTTTTTGCTCACTTTTTCACATTGCGATAAGCTTATTATCTTGGCCTCTCTGCTCAGCCATTAGCACACTCTTTTCTCTATCGTGCCTTGCCTGACCCGTCAGATTATTTCCTACTTCAGAGATTTGTGTGGAGTGCATATGAGTACTGTGAATTACAGAGTGAAAAACACATGGCTGCTTCTTTTTGCACAGAAACACCTTTTAATTTTGGTTGAAAATGATGATTCAGTCTCTCTAATGATTTGTACCATTTGTCAGTGATGTCTGAGCTTCTTTCTAAGATATGGTCAATTATTGGAAGCGTAGACTCAATGACTGCAACAAAAGCTGGCAAAGTAGGTAGATGATAACACATCATCATATCCCTTCATGTACTAACAGGACAGAGGAGCAGAGTGCAGTACAGATGCATTCCCTCATGTTACTGAAGTGAATTTACAATGGAGCTATCTGTGCATTGCTTGGATCCTGAAGACCTTTTATTTAGTGTCATGAGCAGGTTAACATTTATTGTTCTGTGTAGGTCTCCATAAATGCTGGATGGATTGCAATTGAATTTGCCCGACTCATGCAGGCTATCCTCAGGAGGAAATGTAAGACAATGGCAATTCCTTAACTTTCACCCACTGACATCATCAGGTTAAATATTCATTTAGTCCAACACTTTGGATTATGACCTAATTCCTTTAAAACTAAGACAAGTTCAGCATCAAGTCCATGTGATAATTAACATATGTTAATGTGCGCATCTAATAGGGAAACACCCACTGATTTCTTTAAAAAGTCGGTAGACTACATTAGTAACAGTCAGAACCCAATAGCCATTGAACTCACAACAAGATGTTCACACAAGTGAAAAAATGAAAGTGAATGTGTCAAAACTATTCATAACATCTATATACAGCTAATGAACCTTGACACTATATCCCTGAAGGCTGTTGCCCCAGCAAGCAAACCTGGTTGAACAATTCCTCTTTCATAAACACTGCAACAAGAGTCTATAGTCACCTCTACTGATCAGAAAAAGGCACAGTTCTAACATGACAGACACCCTATTAGCTGGATTCAGAATGCAGTGCAGCTGTGAGCTATAGCCTAGAACCAAATTTTGAACCATGCAATGTTTTGAAGCAGGGAAATATAAAATTCCTCATAGGATTGACTTTGTGCATTAGCAGAAAATGTCATGTTTTAATTCATAATTCATGTTTTCACAGACATTAGTGTGTGTTGGAGTTGGTCAAAAATGCTGTGTTCTCCTGTTGGGCTGAAACTTTTTTCTTTCCTTGCAGGCTGGTATAATCAAAACACTAAACTGACGCAAAGGCACAAACACACATCCATTGACACTCGCTTATTCAGAGATAGGACCACACACACACACACACTTCTGTGCAGACATTTGATTTTATTAATGCATGCAAGCACACAGGCCACATATATAAAGGTACAGTCTCTCTGTCTCTATGTCACCCATTCTACATCAGTTTTCTACTTCGCTCTTCTTTTCCCACCTTTCTTCACCATCTTACTCGATATTCTATGCACCTCTTTGCTTTCTCTGTCTTCATCTCTCCTTGTCTCTGTGTCTAACTCGCTGTCAACAAGTTCTGAACCCTATAGCTTTTCAGTCCTCTGCTCTCTCCTCTTTCACCGTGTCACTTTGTTATGTTGTCTTTTCTTTCAACTCTTTTTTCTTTTCCTCCGTTACCCTGCCGTTACACCTTTTCTATCATTCCTTAAGCTCTCTGCCCATTCACATCATCATTCTCACTCATTTTTCTTTGCACTTCACTGTGACCTTTATTTGTTCTTGTGGTTTTTTTTTCTGTTGTCTGCTTTAAAGTCTCAGCATCACTACCTTTGCAGGGTTATCGGTTTGTCCTGTTTTTCCTTTTTTCAATCTGAATCTCCTTTCACTCCTGTGCTCCTTTATCTTTTTCATTTATGTCCTGTTATACTAAAAACAGGTCTCAGGTCAGTGTTATTAATTGCTGTCAGTTTCAAATTAACAATTGCTTCAACACTCCAACAAGGATATTTTCTTTGGCCTCTTTTTGAATTTTCTGCACCTTGCTAGAAAACATCTTCACAAACAAACCCAAACATACAATGTGACAACTCAGTTGAGCCTGGTATCATCGGGGAATATTATCTGCATCTATCTATAACAACAACCTTTCATTTCGGGGACCACAGTGACAGAAATAGAAAAAAAGCTATTTCTTTCTGTGGAAAGGAGTTTGTATTTGGAAGTTAATAGCCTGAGGTTAAAATGTGGTCACGTTTACTCCCCATTGGCCGACTCGCTCACCACAGTATATCTCTGTCTTGGATTGATGTGTGCACTGATTTTGCATTTACTTGGTGCAAAATGCAGCATGAGTGTCTCTGTGTACACTCACAAGTACGCACAGCTTAGCACGCACGCACACACGCACACACTGTAGATAGCGAGACAGTCCCGGCTCCATCTTCCATTGCCAGAATCTCCACATCAGTTGGATGAAAGCTGCCATCAAAGCCGGGCCCAGGAGGAGTTCAGACAGTCTGCTTATTCGAGTGAACCCGACACCAGAGTCCAATCCCCTCCGCCATGCTTATTAAATAGCCTATTTTGTCATTTCCAATCCCAATTTGTCACAGTCACTTGGCTCAGTGGCCCCTTGCCATGTCACAGAAGGGTGAAAAAAAAAAAAAGAACCAGAGGCACAGGACAAAAAAACATGCCTGTATGTTTATGTAGCAATGGTAAAGTTTTAATGGACCGTTTGCTGCGAGTCTGACAACACAGACAAAATAAAAGGAAACAAAAAATAACATTTGCTTTGGAGTACAGTAGGGTTGCCATGAAAACAAGTGTACTGGCTCATGAAATTTGTGTAAACATTCAGAAATGGGCAGAAATGATGAGCCTGTTAGTCAGGGAAAAATCCCATAATGACAAAACTATCTGCAGTCTGTACACCGTGGGCTTAGCTATTCATGGGATGCACCACATGGTGAGTTCTCTTCGTTATCTGTTATATTTTATACTGTACATGATGTCAGTCTTTGTTTTGGGAAAAGACAGAGATAAAGTAAATACATAAACAGTCCATCCAATTGACAAATGAAATGTCGATACAACTCATCCACAGCTTCAAAGCACAATGCAGGTCTCATGTAATAATTGTTCAGACTGACCAAAAACATATAATACTGCATTCAAACCACCTCAGCACAAACATGCAAACACATTTCTTCTGAATTAATCGAACCCACTGCAGTTAAACAAAGATCCCGACTCCTTTCTGTTTGGCTGCCGAACATCCAGTACTGCAGCGTCATGCTAGTTAGACTTGCTGTTGTTTGGATCTCTCTCTCCCCAACTGGACTCTATATACTGAATTCAAAACCCTGTGTTGTATTGGCAAGTCAATGATATGCAGCCAAGCATGACTAGGGTGAACAAAATCTGCATTGACACAGGGAACTGTCTAGAGAATGGGTGCTGCCTTGCATTAGGTTGCTGTGTGTGCTTATGGGTCATAATGAGAGGTGACATATTGTCAGTGCCTTGCTAAAGCTGGTCTCCTAATTACACTAATTGCTGCTTTTCCACCCCCGTCCCTCCCTCCCTCCCTTTCTCTTCAAATCTCTACATCCCTCATTCTTCTCCTCCCTTGTTCCCTCTCTCCCATGCCAATACTGCTGCTGCTCCTCAAAACTCAAAAGCTTCCGCCCACATACCAAGATGAGCCTGCACCCACTCTCTTTTTTTCTCGCTTTCTCTTTTCATCCATTAATTTTCTTAAATTTTTTTTTTTCACAAACTGCCCCTGTTCCACTCCTTTCCCTATGTCTCAGCATCTCTGCCTTTGTTTTTCTGTCTTTCTCTCCCCATCGGGCTAGACTTTGTGCCCATACATGCCACACTATCCTTTACTGCTGCACAGGCCTCCATGCCTGGGCTGCCAGCTGCACAATTACTAAATCGCTCATCTCACGGGTGGCTGGCACTCTGTATCCTCAGCTTTGGCTGGGAAAGCGAGTGTGAGAGAGAGAGAGAGAGACAGAGAAAGAGAGAGAGACGCAGAGAGAGAGAGAGGTAACGCATGAGTCAAACAAATGAAAAGGGCGATGCAGTGGACTCTTCAGGGGTAGACTGGACTAAGACACCAAACCAAAATCTTGCTCCTTTGTGGTTCTGTGTTTGCTTTTCTACTTACACATGTGTGCAAAGCAAATATTATGCGTGTCATGCATACATGTAGGTGTATGTGTGTCTCTGTGAAAGACAGGTGATGGCCAAGGTTGTTGACAGCTGTCACTGCACATAGGCACTGGATGGTAGAAGAATGCTGTTGTCTGTCAACACACTGCTCTGACTCTACCTTTAACTTCAGACCGACTATGCTTAAGAACCTCTCAGGACAACCGCAGACCACTGGTGCCTCGCAGAGCTACTTCTAGGTAAAGTAAATGCGAAACTAAATGAGTGTGATGGTCTGCAATGTCATCAAGTTGAGTGTCGTGCAAAACAAGTGTCACATGTTTCCTTCCCCATTGTATGAAAGGAATCTTGGCATATCATGTATCAAGAGACTGGTCTGGGGCAGAGGGATTTGCAATATCTGCTGAGTATTTTAGAGCTATGGATTCGTACACTTCTCCACACTAGCCTTAGGTTTACTGGGCATGGATTCCTGATAGCATCTATCTATAAATAGGTATACTGTTCTATGGGGCACCAGTGGCCTGGGCAACCTGTTTTTGGTGTGTAAAACTGTTACACCAAAATGATTCTGCAACAACAGGCATAGGCAATTTCTCAGCGAGTATTTTTAACTGTATTTGTTCCTTGTAGGAAAACATAAAAATAGACTGTAGGCATACAAAGCAAATTCAGCATTGCACACTATGATATCCAATTTGCTCTTTTTCCCAAATTGTCATCTCTCATCCCTTAAGCAAAATCAGAATTCACCACATTTGTTACCTGCACATGATATATTCACAAATGTGTGTGAAGCAATCACAGCATATTGAAGAGCCAAAGAGGGAAACTGAAGGGAGGGTTAAGGCTTTGAGGATATTGTTTTCTTGTAACTGACATCAAGTGTAACTGCTAAGTGAGGAGGTGAAAGTACAAAGTAAGTAGATGATTTGGAAGCGGGCCTTTGGGAAAACAAATAAGGACCTCAATAAGATACCTCCATGCCTGTAGACGAGCCCAGTCAAGCCCTTAAACGTAGATCTAACCCACCCATGGTAAAGGTTAAGGATTCTGATGAAAAGAATTCTAATTCTCTCTGTTTGTCTACATCCTGGTGCTTCACCCTGCTCCATACATACCCTGCACCCTGCTGGCCTGGCTGCAAGATGCAAACTAAATATTGCAGCCTCAGGACAGCTCTCTTCTGTTGCCCTGTTTGCCGGAAGTTATTTAAGTGAAAGAACACAATGCACACAACCAAGAAAAACTAGCTTCATATGTAATATTAACCCACTCAGAGAGGAAATAATAACACTTCAGACTTGAATGCATGAACTTCAGCCCAAGTTGGCAAAAATATGGATAGACAGGATTATTTATCTTATTTAATTAATACAAAAAACAAGAAAGCAATAAACTGTGAAAATCAAGGGAAATGTAGATCAAAGACTAAATTATAAGGGTTGCTATATAAATGTAACTAACAGATCAAAACTCCTTCGTAACATCTATTTTAGTGTATTTATATGAAATTTGAATTAAATACCCATATACATCTACAGCTAAATAGATGTTTTAAAAATAATAATAGTTCAGTCACAATCAATAATTATTAATTAAAACCCAATAATAAATGAATAAAACTGCATTTTTACACCTTTTTGATAGCATTTGCTATCACAGTTCCCAAAGGTTCCCAAAGAACACAAGTACCAACAGAAAAGGTCAATAGTGTATTCATTCGGCCATTTCATTTTGGGCCTTGTCTGCATACTCTCTTGGCATTTGAATGTAACTTATTTATGTATATGCATGTTTTACACATTAATGATGTCTAAACCATGCATTCATATCTGAAAAGTAAAATAATAAGTTTGCCAGACATAACATGCCTCGACACATGAATAAGTGCTTGCACTTTGTAGTAAACCTACAAGAGTGTAAGCATGTCAGTAAGATCCTGATGGAAAATTAGTAAGGGGCGCTCTCATAGCATATAATCACAGGCAAAACCTCAGATGTGCAAAAGTGTTTTTTCCAGATTCCATACCAAAGTATGATTCTAATGTTTTGTTTTAATTAATGAAGTAATCTCTTGCTGGAGTAATCACTTAATCCGCCTCATAATTTCTGTTTATCCCTCACCTTTTCCGTCTCCTGTGTATGTGTCTGTTAAAGTGCGTCAGTGTTTACTCTCTCCCTCACTGTAATCACACTTCAGTTGCTTTGTTCATAATCATGTTACATACAATCTCTAATCCTATTCAGAGGAATAAACATTTCAACAGGACTTCAGAGGCAGTTACATGTTTATTTTACTTTCCAGTTTCCAACAGTTGAATAACCTCAAAGCAAGGAGCAAATATGTACAAAGTAAAAAATGTACACAGCTTCTGCTTTTGTTGTGCATTGAGGCCAGAAATATATGTGCAGAATCTCTTATAGGCAATTATTGAATAATAACTGATTATATGAACAATATGTGTAAAAAGATTATGTGAGACAAATTGTTGACCTCTTTATCACCAACTCAATGCTGTTCCTTTTCCAACCTACATCTCTCTGTCCCCCATTCATTCCCCAATAATATGGCCCTACTTTTCTTCTCAGTGTAGTTCATTTTTCCTGCTGGAATGCTTTCACTAGGTGGCCATACATACTGACTCTGTGCGCTGTGTGGTGCAGTCAGCCATAAGATTCCCATTAGGCCTGATTGTAGTCAGAAAGGACCAAACCTGACTGTGTGACTGTGTGTCTCTTCTCACCCTCCACAACTCTGTGTTGGTTGTGTGTGTGCTTGTGAAATCCTCCCACACCCACCTTCACAGATTCATCCTCTCTTTCTAAATCCCGGGTGCAGTAAAGGTTGGGCGATCGTTAGAGTCCAAAATGTGTATATAAAAAAGGCTCACCAGAAGGGAAGAAATAAAGGGCGCACTGTGGTGATTAGGATGAAGTTATTGCTGTTTATGGTGCCAGTTTGAGCTTCATCCTCACATACAGAAAGTCACAAGAAAAAAAAAAACACATACACATGCAGTCACAATGACACAAGTTCACAGTGCATGTGCTTCATGTGAGATGACAACTGCGTTGTTGTGCTTGAAGTACGCAATAGGAAATGACATCCTTGTTTTCACATTAAAGGAAATGAACATGTTATTTGTGGAAAGGTCAGACCTCCCGGCCCGGGGACAGGTTGTATAACTGCGGTAATTATTGTGTAGCTGCTCAGGAATTAGAGTTTCACGTCAAATGTCAAAAGCCAGGACACAGGCTGTTTGAATCCTCATCTACAAGTTGACAGTTGCAAATGTCAGTGTTGAGGAAGTTACTTTAGAAAAGTAATTAATACTTCATTCAGTCACTCACATTCACCATTCGCCATACCCGCCTTTGTCTGTTTTTAATATCTTGTTTAGAATTTGTCTTTAAAGAACTTAAGAACATTGAATTGGTGGATTTTCACACAAATCCTGCAAAGTGCTGAGATTAATTAGGCAATTTATACATTTCTGCTTAGGGCTGGAACAGTCATGGTGGAAGCACCTGCAAACCATGTTTAAGTATGTTGTTTAAAATAGAGAATTTGAATGCATTTGGGAGCATCCTTTGGAGATGCAGCCTAAGCTATTTTGGAAAACTGCAAGCAATGAATATAGAGCACACAGAATCAAGCAAAGGCAACTGATTTCACATAATGGCCACTTCACAGGACACACCTCCCCATCATCTCAGTGAGAGCCTTTTCCAAAATCAATAGTTGGCTCAAGATTCATAGTTTTCACACACATGAACACAAATGCTTAGCCCTCTCTCTCTCTTTGTCCCTCTGCAGCATGCACACACACATATACACATGCGCAGGCACCAACATTGTCAAAAGTGTGTTAAAAGTATGCCTGAAAGTGTGTCTGAAAAAACACATTTCAAACTATCCTGAATTTTACAACTGCTTTTCTGAAGCCTTATAAATATTTTAAGTTGTTCACCATAATTTCTAACAACCCTCTGAGGAAACAATGGGATGCACGAAAAGATAAGGATAAGCACTGAGGCACACAGGGAGAAACTCCAGTTATCAGCCTAGTTGTAGATAAAGGGAGAAAACATTCTTGGATAAATACGTAGATCACACCCCAAAACTGAACTCTGCTGGAGAGGGTCATTACACCACCCATTTGTTTTCTGTGGTCAACCTCTTCTGGTTTAGAGGAACCAGAGTTGACAGTTTATGGGGCAAGAAGTCAAATAAAACAAATTGCCCCAGCTTCAGATACAAGTAAATTTGCTCTTCATGCCTAGCAGCAAAACAAATGGGATGGCATGCAGAAAGTTACTTTCCTTTTAGTTATATAATGCATTTGTTCACACTGGAAATGACTGAGGCCTGCAGATGGTATTTAAATCGGTCATATGTGTGTGCAGCATGCATGGCTTTTTGGTGCATGATGAAAAATCGGAATCAGAATCCGAATCGGCTTTATTTGCCAGGTACGTGTGACCGTACAAGGAATTTGACTCCGGATTTTTCTCTCTCCTGTGCACCATACAAAATAAAAAATAAAAAAATAATAATAATAAAAAATAAAGTATTTACAAAAAGAAAAAAACAAGATATAAATACATGTACAAAAAATAACCTGTGTGAAATGTGACCTTTCACCTCTAAGTTATAGTTCACATCCCAGATGGAGAAAAGAGAGAGAAACATACAGGGTGACATGTAATGCAAATCAAATCATCGTACCTTTCTTGTTAGTTTATTGCCAGTAAATAAGGATGCAACAGTTGACTCCTGTCAGTGGGAAGCCTTTGTTTTCATGAGAGGATTAAAGAGCGTTTAATTTCAGTAGTTTAGGTATTTAGGCATTAACCAGTATTATTTATATCTTTCTTTTTATGAACTTTAGATGAATACAAATCCTCACTGTATATATAATCAACAAATAAATGATAGATTAACCCGGTAAACCCTCAAGTGCAATATGCAGCTCTATTCCATGCTGTAGTAGGTTAGTCTGTTGTCTAAAAAACTTCTGTTTCTGCTGTCTTCTTTGACTTGCCGTAAAACCTTTTTTTTCTTTCCCTATACCTTTGTACTATCAAAGTAATTTTGCAGCCTGGGTGAATTTTCTCTGTCAAACACTGTCACAGTATGACTGACAGGCTCATTACCCTATCCCCATTACAATATTGCCTAATCAATCTATTCATTGTGCTCTCCTCGAGACAGAAAAGGCAGTCTTTAGCATGAAAATGGCGAGGCCAGTGCAGGAATAATTCCAAGGAGAGATGAGGGGAGTGGATGAGTGTTAGGGTTCAATTTGCGGCTGAGCAAAGTAGTGGCGTTTACTGGCGAACTGATCAATAATAATGTCAAGATGAGCTCTGTGCAACTTCCCTTCTCGGTCTAATCCAAACTGGCACTACAATGCATGGCCCTGCTTGCCATAATGGTGATATTAAACAATGGATGGACTATCTAGAGATACAATATGGAGGTGAAGATAGAAGAAGAAATAAAAGAAGAACACATTACTGAAGACCTTTAGGAACCGTTCCCTCAGTCCTCAAGTACCTGCACTACTATTGAACAACAGGATCAAAAAGGAGAAGTTCACCAAGAAAATGACAGCCACCCACATGTGCTGCAATGCCCTGCACTCTACTGTGAGGTAAATCACACCTTTGAAGTCAGCTCACTTGCTTCCTGCTGAGGTTGCCATACGGCTATCAACACACTATTGGTGGAGTGAGTTCCCAGCACTGTGATCACTATCATTAGGACAGCATTGAAGTTATTATTACCATCATAAAAAGAATAATGTCCATCAGAAGTCAATCAGAATCACGGCATGTGGCCAGTAGTGGACCGGCAAGGAGGAGTGTGGCTGTTTGTTGGGGTGGTGGGGATAAATTCAGTCAAGTTGGCCTGACTTTTTGGACTTCATCAGCAAGTAAAAATACCTCTTTTCACTGGTGTGTACAATATGATGTAAATGGAACATTACTCTATAGATTGCAGACACTTCTGCCTTTCTTTGTGGTTTTTAAACCACTGCAGCTGTAAAATACATTTCAGATGAACAGCTCAGTAAAAGTTGTTAATGTAAAGAATGGATGCATGACAAGCCATTTTACGGAATAACATCATTTATGAGTGGAAAATTGAATAAAATGTTTCAATTACACAGTAGTATACTTTCCTATTTAATAACGAGCTTGCAAATAGAAAAAAAATCTAGAGCAATTTGCACACTAATACCCTTAAATGAGCGAAATGCAACAAAATTAAAATGCGAAAATATTGTTAATCAATGTAAAAACTAAAGGTCAGATTCCACACTTGGCTCTGGATTAGTCATCCATCTAAAACCTCTTAAAATGGAGCTTACACAGCCAAACTACTCCCTCTGGGATATAATCATGTGCTAAGGGTTTTAATTGCTTTTATTACTCAACCACCAAAGGTAGCTATTTCTCTGTACCATCCTCTCTAAATCTCCCAAAAAACAGCACTGTAAAAAACATAGAGTACATAAACAAACACTAAACAGAGTGATTCCTGTAATCTGGTAAATGTTTACTGCAGGCATGGCCGACAACCTCCCTGAGAGGCTGCAGTCTAATCTGTAATGCTCTACCCTTTACTTGTGACTTGTTAAAATGTACATTTTATGCAGTCATAACTGAATATCTCTGGTTAGGTTCATTTGTCATCAGAATTTATTTATTCAGCCTATTAAATGTTAGGAGATCTGTTCTCTCTTTGTGGTTCTTGATGGAGGACAATTAAAGCTCTATAGAACTTGCTGTTAGCACATGCAGGCCATGAGAAGTGCTAAGGTACACCTCCCTCTTTCTGATGAAGGTAAGGTAAGCTAAAGAAATCCCCTCTAAGCCTCTGGTTCACTTCTAATAAATAGCTTCTGATTAGGATGAAAAGAACATATATACTAAATTTTTCCTGGCTTAAACGGGCATAATCCCAGGTGACCTAGAGCAATTCCTTCAGCAATGAATTGCTTGTTTTTTTTTTTTTTTACCAATTCTATTGTACATGTATCTGTGACTGTTTCCACATAATAACAGGTACCCAGCATTTTGAGGAAACGGTGTGAAAATTGGCACCTAGGTCTGATTTAGTGATAGCACTTTTGTGTACAGTTTTTGAAGACTCCCAGCTGTTTTCTAAACAAGAGTGAAATTCTCTAGACTGGCAACAAAGCTGAACACACCTCTGAAGCTTTACATATAGTGCCTTATATTCTCAGCAGTACATTACTCATAATTTGAGTTCAGCACGATTGTCTTTTATGTCTTTTCCACAACTGGTTTACAGAGTGGATTTGGTGTGAAAACTTGCAACTCAGTGACCTATTTAGTAGTTTTTAAGATTTGTAGAAATACCGAAAAAATATGACCTTCAAGAAATAATTGAAGTTTGGTTCTGACAGTTTGTCTTTATGAAATAAACTGATTAGAACCTAAGTGACTCTCTAAGGTGAAAATTCTGACAAAATTCTGGCTGTCTAATTAGCTGCATTTTGACCTCAGGTCTTCAATTTGTTGATAAATGCACTAAAACAAATCCCAACTTGACTGGGGGAGGTAATCAGAAAAGACAAAGTAAGAGGGAGAAGTGAAGTGCGAAAAAAAAATTGTGAGATAGACAGAGATCTTAGGGCTCTAAAGAGTGAGAAGCTAATGAGACTTGAATTAAGAAGAGTGCACTGGAAAAGCATAGTCTACGCTGCACCCCGACGTCAAGGAGAGGACAATTATAGTGTGCATCCATGTCAGCTTTCAAACTCCACTTCCTTTCATTTTTCTTAATTACCAGGCAAATATTCTCTCCTCTTCTGCCTCATTAGCTACTTTGTTGAGCATTGAGTGATGTCAAAGAGATGATGGAGGGACAGAGCAGTGAAGCGAGAGGGAGAAAATTATATCACCAAGAGCCCTTGTCTTTAGTCTGAGATTAGGTCCCTTAAGAAGGCCTTCTGAGTGCTGCCAGCCTCTATAACTCAACCAACAAGTCTGACAACCAAATGACTGTAGATTACGGTTTTGATGGGTGACCCACTCCTGTCTCATAAGTTTGAAGGGATGCTTGGGCATTATGAATTTTAGTGGGTTATCTCCCCTCACCAGACACGTCTCTCATTGTCAGAAAATGTCCTTATATTGGTACTTAGCCATTGTTTCGGATAAGGAGTGTAAACAATGCAAACAAAGCTACATATAAGTCAAATGCAGAGACACCCCACACCAAACACACACATACACACAGCTATGTTTCCATCACTTTGGGGGACATTACATTTACACTGATTTACATTTACGGACACTGATTTATGTTGTAGGGACTTGAGTTTTGTCCCCACAAGTAAGGCAGGTCCTCACTATATGACAGTTTAAACAGATTTTTGTCCCCACAACTACAGAAATATGCATACACACACACACACACACACACAGAGTCACACACACATATGATGAACATTGCCTTGTAGTATTAATATTCAAAGTGTCTATAGTACTCCATTGGAAAACAAAAGATATGGTCAGCAATCAACCAGGCTCGTATCAAAACAAATGCATCAGGAAGGAAAATAACTCTTAGTTCATCAGTGGTACAAAGCTTTATCTTTCAGAAAACCCACAGGGATTCAGACAATTTTTTCCAATTTAGAAAACTCTTGTTAAGTCGTCCGGCCCTGGAATTCACTTGTTCACTTATGTATGCCTCTTTATCCTCCCTCTCCTCCTCACTGTCTTTAAGACTTTCTTTGTGTTTTGTCTTGTCTGTCTCTTTTTGCCCTCTGTGTCTTTCTCTCTCTCCAGTGCCTTCCCAAACGGTGCAGCAAAATTGTTATTCCCAAGTCATTATCTTATTTGTGCGTCTCCACTCAGCTGTAAATCCTCTAGGTATTCCTCCCTATTCTCTATTAACTCTGCTGCAGTCAAGCTTCAGCTGCCAATCACAAAACATTGCTGAGGGAGAAAAGAGGAAATGAGACAAAGACATGGAGGAAGGAAAAGAGAGAGAGAGTGAGAGAGAGACAGCGAGTGACAGGGAGAGAGATGTGGGGACAGAAATGTGGTCAAATGTGGTCAGAAATTAGACAAAAAAGAAAAGAGAAAAGAGATACATAGAAGAGAAAGAGTCTTTTAGGGCTAATAGAGGCTACAGGGCCAAGTGAGAGTCTATATGAGGGGTCAGAGACTCAAGTTTGCTGGATGCCAGAAACAACTGGGCACGGCGATAACTCTCCATTCCTTTTTCCTTTCCATATCTCTGTGGTAAAGATAAGACTTAGCATGCTGGTAATGCAAAGAAAATTATATACTAATTGGAGAATGGGTAAACATTGGCATTAGACTGTGTGAGGGATAGAATGGAGACTAAGACTATGTAGCTGTGGGTTGTATGCACCATGACATGACAGGAAATTCACTATTATTACACATTGCTATTTATTTATTCCATGACTAGTTATGTTTAGTGAATGGAAGCTATTATGTTGGGGCGAACTGTCATCATCCACAGGATCCCCTCAGGGCTATGTCCCTTAGCCACTCTTGTATATTGGGTATGGTGCTGACTGCCATAGCTGAGATGACATCGGATACATTTTAAAGTTTGCTGATGACTCTGTCATAGTCAGTCTCTTCAGTGCTGAGGAAAACAGCCATGTTTTTGTTGCTGATGGATTTGGTATGACAGTACATTTCTACAACTGAGTGTGACTAAAAAACTAAGGACTTGAGTATTGATTTCCAGCATCAGGTCTTAACCCCTTAGAGTATTAAGGGACAGGCAGTAGACTATACATCTACAAGTACTGGTATTTTAATTGTTAACGAGACAGATTTTAATTGTAACTATAAGTTAAAAAGAAATATCAGCAATGTGTATTCTGCTCACAGGAAAAGTTTGTTTTATTTTGACGCTGAAAAGACCCTCATCATTTTATAGACTCTATATTGAGTCGATTTTAAAATTTTCTCTAATGCTTGTTTGGGAATATCAGTAACAAGGCCAACTATGCATTAACTAGGACAGTGACAGTGAGGAACTATGTATTGGGAGTACAAATATATATGCTATCCCACCCGTTTAAGGAGCCTGATCACATTTCGAGCATGTCAAATACCGCTGTTTTGGCATGTCATTCACCGTCTCATCCATACTCAGAAGGTACCCTGTGCATATGGATGAGATGCACCAGACTGCAGCGTAGATCCAATGGAAACATGTCCACGTCAGCACAACATAGTTAACAAATCCTTCTGTGCCCTAACTTAACCACAGTGGTGCTTCATGCTAAGCACGTTAGAAAGGCTATGTGGCCGGAAGCCTCTGCGCATCAGTCAGACACCAAAGGGTACCTAGGGTACTATCCTATCATCTATCCTAGCACCCATCCTCTATACTCTAAACCTCACATCTTACCCTCTGGCTCTTCAGATTCCCCTCTGTAAAGAGACATGTGTCCTGAGTCCTAAGTCTTTGGGCTGCTGTCTTGAACTTGTCTTGTGATTGTGTAGTAAAGATGTGATTATGGTTTTTGTGATAATGATAATGATAATGCTGACTAATGCTAACAACTGATGATGATGTATATTTAGACGATGGAGACTGTGTTACTATGGCAAAGATTATATAATCAGTATGCCTGGACCCTGTGCACTTCATCTTACTCGTCTTGTTCATCATACCGTCTTTTACAATTTTGCAGGTTTTCTGACTTATTTCAGTGTTATTGCTGGGGCTAAGTACACTACAAAGTTTCCAGCCTACTATTCAGGACACCTCTTTTTGCACTGTATGCCATTGTTTGTTTATGTATTACTACTATAGCTTGTTGCAAAACCAATTGTCCTCCAGGGACAAAACAATGTTGAAAGTTGAAGCTCTATACACACCCAGTGTCAAATGAAAGAAAAACGTTTTGCCAAAATGTCGTTCAATCATAGCTTAATGACAACAAAACAACCAAAATATTCACAAAACTTCTAAAGATGGTGGAACTAGCTGAACCAGGAATGCATTATTTCTGCAGGCTCCTCAGAGGCGTTGCAGAAGCCAAACTCAGGAGCCCTCTCTGCCAACAGGATTACTAAATTTAGGCAACCGATTAGCACCGTTGAGAGTAAAGGATTTTGAAAACTAATGACCTACTTAGAAGCAGACTATACGGTCCTCTTTGGGAAAAGCATCACCTTGCCACTTAATTTACTCAGTATGCTGTTTTAGTTGTGGCTTCTTTGGAAGAAATAATGATAACAGGAGACACACTGCTCTCACCACTGGAATCTCTTATTTTATATCATACATTCTTTTTTAGAAATATGATCTAACCATACAGTGGTTTCAAGCACTAGGTTTCAGCACACCTTTAAACAACTTTACCCTCAACAAGCGGTGATCCCACACCTTCAGCCACATTACCTGCTATTTTCTGATCTCTTCCTGCCTCCTGCATTGAAGTGTTTTTCTCGTGCTCGCTGCATCCCACACCTTATACCTTATGTTGCAGGTCTACTCAGGTACAGAGAACTGATCTGTGCTATGTGTATTTCTAACTTTTTAGCCGGCATGCATGTTTCTACTTTATCTCTAATAATAGTTTTGAGGTCTTTCTTATATAAATCTGTTTTTTATGTGGGTATTTTTTGTAGTTATTTTTCTGCATGACACTAATTAAGAATCACATGATCGTGTGCTCTTAGCACTTCCTTTTATGGCCTCTACAAATACACGATAGGGTCCTACTGCATGGCAGAGGAGAAGGTTGCTTGAGAAAGAAAAGCCTGCAGCAAGGCTCCAAAACACAGGTGGGATCTGAGTATAGATACTTAGATGATTACAACAGTGGCAGTCGAGATGAAGATTGTTGAGCATGAACTTTCCTCCTGCAGCTAAAAAGAAGTGAAACCTCAGAAACTAGTGGACATCGAGTTGTAGGAGCAAGCAAAGCACCAAAGCAGCAAGTTCAGTAATTTTTTATTTATTTATTTATTTATTTTGCTTAGTGTGTCTAAAGTTTAGATAACGCTTTTAAGGATAATTAAGGAGTACATCACACCAGTACTCCAATCTATGCACTGGCGTCCAGCATGTTTTAAAGAACAAAAAAAATCAAAAAACAAAAAAATACATACACATCATAGCTTATCAGCCTACCTCATCTCTAAGATCAAATGTGTTTCTGGGTTTAATTCTGAATTTTAAAGTTTTTTATCGTTTTAATCAAATTTTTGTTTTTCTCTACAGTTTTTTTCTTTTCTTGCCACCTTAGGCTGCTGCTTTAATCTGAATACTTTATTTAAAGCATTTTAGATTACCATGTATGTGACTGTGTTATACAAATAAGATTACCTTGCCTGTAAGATTTTATACTTTTTATACTTTATACTCCCTTGTGCACATTGTTACCAGCTCTATTTACAGATTTTTTTCTTTGCTTCCACTAATTATGCTATTACAGATATCGTCTGTTTCTAAAGGTTACATTTTCCTGCATTTGATTAGTTCTTTATAAGGCTTTTTTAGTGTTTAAAGTTTGTTTTATTAGTTTGTTTTTTTTAGGCTTATTGATATTGTCTCTGCATATCATGGTGGATCAGTAATAATACCAGTATTGCTTTCAAATCATAACAAAGTAAATAAATAAAATGCTTGCTTTCTGTGCTTAATAAGGAGTGAGATTGGATGAAATAAAGAATAAAGCACAAACAATACTTTCACCTTATATTTATATGAATAATAAAGACTACTTCCTGTCTTTCGACGAGATGCTGATGGATGTGGCAAAACAGCCGTATATGGTGCACTCAAATACGTCTCAAATAAGAAATTTTTTTCCCACCACCCCATGACTCTTCACATACCCCCTGTATATGAGATGTATGCATATGCATATGTCCATTTCATATACATATTTGGCATATGCACTTTTTAAAATACAAATACATAAATTTGAGTGTCATGTTTTTGCAAAAACCATGTCTTGACCTACATTACTCTAAATCAAGCTTCCCGCTATTTGGTGAGATAGATGCACAAAATTTTTAGTCCTTTTGGCAGGAATTCTGTCCCTCTCACATTCATCCATCATTGGAATCTTTGTGCAGCCATTATTTTTCTTCCCCTTGGTATTATCCTTATTTATTTGTTCATTATATTTTTAGAAGACACAACACGTTGTTTTCACACCATTAAGCAATTCTGGAGAAAGACAGTTGATTGCCTACTCTCATTCCAAGGTCATCAAATTGCCACTGACTGTATTTGACGTCAGTATGTGACAACCTTGAGGGGTGGGGGTTCAAAAATCAGTCTTTTGTTTTAGTATTGTTGACGCCCAGAAATGTCTCGGCAAAGGGCAGGTACAGACACTGTCACACATTTCTAGCGGGTCACAAGTGATGATTGAGAGATATTATTGCTGTACAAGTATATACTTTGTTTTTTTGTTTTTTTTTTTCATTTTTTGTTTGTTTTTGGGAGTTCCAGTATATTATTTTCTTTAAAAATACAGGAGGATATTCAAATGGTAAGACAGCAGAGGAGAAGGGTAAAATATCGAAGAATCCTGGGAGAAGCGGGAGGGTTGACAGGTACGGCCCAAAAGCCTGCCTCTCACTAACCATAGTATAATCAGCACAGACATGGAGGCAGGGGTGTAAGTGACTCTTTGTTCTCTCAGATTTAACCTTTGAAAATAAAGGTGCAGGCACTGATCATAAAAACACAGAGAAAACACATCTCGCATCTCTCCCATCCTGCTGTCTGATGCGACACAGTGAGTCCAGTCTGAGCTGCTCGCTGCGAGTGAGGAGCTGGTACTTGTTGTTTGTTCTCCTCTTCCATCTCAGATTAGTAAACACAACTGGTGCCTGTGCTCTGCATGGGAATCAGCCGGGGCGCCTGCTCAGTCCTGTCTGCTTGGATTAATCCTTAACAGGTCAAGGTCAGACACATTACAACAATGCCAGCCCGGTAATAAGCATGTCTGAAGATTTCGCAAGCTCTAATTTAATTCCTAGAGCGTTATGTGAGGCGGGTGAGGGAAGGAAAAAGGGAGAAAGAGAGAATGAGAGCAAGAGAATGAGAGAGCAAGAGGGAAAGACAAGAGGTGAAACAACTTGGTAGCTGAATTAATGGCAGCCTGCCGCAGGACTTTGTCACTGCACCGCTAACCGTTTCCCTCTCTAACCCCCTCCACACATCTGAATGTGGCAATCAGCTTCACTGGAGAATTAACAAGAACATTAGAGAGGAGGACACAAGCAATCAGTGTCCTCTAAGTTTGCCGTGCCGCCTTGCCAAAATAAAGCATTAGGGCTCATCTGATCCTACTTCACAAAAAACACATTTCACAGGCAGCAAAGACACAAGCAGTGGGGGCAAAGCTTCCAGAAAAATTATTTTTAAACAGCCCCTAATGTTGATTTAACACAAGGAGACAAGACCATGCATTTGCTGTTGGTCTTATGGGACATCTGCTCCGCCTTGTTTCTTGTTGTTCCTATGAATGGTAATGGTCTTATATATCCTGGTAGGCCAGGGTTGTTAGCAGAGATTGCTGCTGGAAATTGAAAATCTCTTGTCAGGTTTCAAGAGTTTTTGAGAGGGGGAGAGGGGGTAACTGCACTGATAAGGGAGGGCAGGTTGCTTTTGCATCAAAGACAAATTAGTCTTGCATTTTTATTCAGATGAGAAAGTATCTGTTCACAGAGAAGCAACACATACAGCCCTGTCCCCACACTGTATAGCCCATAACCCTTAATGAAATATCACTATCATTTAATGGAAGAAGAAAAAAGACAAGTATTCCATCAGTTTTATTAAAGGACTGATAGAAACACCTGTAGTCTTGGCAAAATAAAATGATCCTCTCCAAACAGGGTTGAGCTGCTGGACACATTAAGGCCCTGAAGGTGTTCAGATAAAACGTTATTCGTGTGTGGGTTGACATTCCTATCCAAGGATGTGAGTAACTGGTTGCATCTGACCTCATGCTGACTGGCTTTGCTCTATGTAGTTATGAGTGACAGACAGATTAGAACGGAAAGTGTGTTATTGCTGAATCACTCACACATGTCACACACAAATTCATTCATGTCATTAACAATGTTAGGCATAAATAATCCCGTGATCAACTAATGCTCATTATAAGGATAAGATAATTGATGACCCGCTAGGTAATATCCAGTACACACCAGTAATGTGTCACACTTCAAGAGCAGATTTTCACATATAGCCTATTCATTTCCTTAGTGATGATACAATGTCTGCTGTATTCACAAGACAACACTTTAAGGGATTGCTTATGGCAACCATTAAATGCTCATTAAATGTACCAGTATATTGTGTGCTTAGTTCTGCTTATATAATATTTGTGTCCTTGTTCTAACCCCAGTCCCTGTTGCCAAAGTCAGGCACTTCATACGTCCATTAGCTCATTAAATCTTGTGCCTTTCAGGAGGACAACAGTGTCATGGTAGTACCGCCATTGCTACAGAATGTATGCCATTTGAACAAGCAATGCAGTCTTTTTTGTGAAGAGAGCATTTTTCATGTTTGCAAAAGGCTGAATATTAGAAAATGTAAACATGTGATTTCAACTAAAAAAACAAACAATGCCTCACAAAGTGTACTTAATCCAGTCAAATAATTTTGAATTGATTCTGTGTTGTGTGTTTAGCTATCTAACCTAATTGTAGATGATTGAAAGAAAAAAGAAAAGACACAATGAAATGAAAAAAATAAATAAAGCAAAAACCTAACAACAAACAATCAATAGATCCATAGCAGTAATGATGTGTCTGAAAACAGTATGTACTGCTCCCGCAGGGACCAGCTGACCGTTTCATTTTAAGGCCACACGTGCACCACAGAGCCACACATTTATCATAGAGCAATGGGAGGTTATGGACCCTGGGAGAAAAGAGCATTGTAGATTACAGGCACAGCAGATACATGCTACACAAGCAGATGCATGATACACACACACACACACAAGCAGGTACTGTGCACATTCCTCTTCAGGCTCATGTAGCGACACAGCTGTGAGTTAACATAAGAAAAAAATACAAATAGTCGCAGCTGCTAACCATATATGACACCCCGTTGGGTTACTACGACAGTAATAGCCCTCCAAGCAGCAGTGGGATATTATAGCTAGTCACACAATACTATCAGCAGAGGAATTCTCCACAGCCAGATCCTGACACTGGATGAACATTTGGAGGGCTGTTTGCATTATTAAAAGAATATAGTGCAACTAAGGCTAGTCAAAAATTTGATTTTTTCATATGCTAAATTTGGACTTTGGATAAACTCAACTCAAGCAGTTGCTCTGTTTTTCTTTGTATAGGATCAGTGCTCATACAAGCAGTTTCCACCGTCACTCCTATAACTTTTACTGAAATTTAAAGTAGCACTGAAAATACTCCCACGACTTCAGCTATTTATAACTATAGATTTTGACACTTATCTCACAGTATCATCATGTGAGGGGGGAGAGAAGGAATGGAAAATATTGTATGACAAACAGAGTTAAGAGGGGCAGAGTTCTAATCAAAATTGCATGAAATTGTGATTTAGTTCAACTGCAACCCAAAGCATCTACTGTATATCTATAAGTGAAAGTTGAACACTGACATGCACAGTATTTTACAGGTTAGAAACTGTTAAATGTGTCAAGCTTCCATATGCTGTGAACATGGCATCAAAGATATAAAGTTACGTCAATGTTTGTGTTTTAAAATATACATCCCGTTCAAGATCATCTATTGTTATACTCCTCCATTTTGTGTGCTTTAGTTTGGCTTTTTCCCCTAAGTTATGAAGCATATCTATTATTTTTATTATTCCTTCTTTCTTTCTTTCTTTCTTTCAACTGTTGTAAACTTGAGTGATTAATTACTGCTTAGTCTTAACTTCTTACCTATATCACTAGAGATAAGTGTTTGGTTGATGTTAATTGCAACATTTTTCAAACTGGGTGTTGACAAATACAAAGCATAGCTGCATGTAAAAACCCCAACACAAGAGGTTTTAACAGCTTACAACTACAAACTGCTATTCCCTTTTCTCCAGACAGGCAAAGATGGCAAAGCTATATTTTTAACTTCTAAAATGGAAGTGTTTTTTCCCCCCTACACAGAAACTGATGCCTTTACATAAATCCATTTTGAGAGTGCATTCAGCACTTCCACCTTGCAAAAAGTACCGGCAGCTTGAGTAATAGCTTGGCACATCTTTCTTATGACACAGAACAGGCGTTATAAAAGCTACTTGATAGGTATGGTAATTGCTGCCAACCCAAAGACTTGAAAATGCCAGCCTTGATTCTTTAGGAAGCGTAGAGATAAATAAGCCTCTTTTAATGAGAATCTGACGCACGCTGAGATTATTCAGTCATGCTCAAGCAACACAAGTCATCCCCTGTAGGGATTACACCTTAGTTCTTTAGTTAAACACCTCCAGAAGTGTGCGGTGTGAGTGACGGAGGTTATTTTGTTGTTTATACACCTCAGTGGAACCGATGACTTAAGTCTCATCTGGTTGATCACACAGGTGATCCCATGTGTCTTCATCATATCTACATTTCTACAATCTCTTTTGTCATGAATATACCGTATGATTACCACATTACTGAACAACCTGTTTACACTATAGCATAGGCATTTTACTACCACTCAAGTTTTCTCTCTTCTCTCTTGTATCTCTCTTGTAATTGCTGTGCATGTGACAATACAGAAGTTGAATTTACAGCCTATTGGATGTTCAGTTTTGTGTGCGTGTATATGATTTCAGAATTATATACTGTGTTTTATCTTGTAAAAGAACATAATGAGCATTAAAATTTGTTTTAGTAAAGCAACGTATTAACCTATTAAATGACCACTAGTGTTGGTTCATAGAGCCAATACAACACACAGTCAGCAGAGATGGAGGGTTATGCTCGCATATAATAGGACTCACTGAGCTGAGCCAAAAGACGGCAGCCTGATGATGACTGACAACTACAAATCAAAGAGATACACTACAGTGCATAAACTATAGAAATATGGGTGCTATAATACATAAACACACACACACTGAGAGCATACTGAGTCAATAAACGCCTTTTCCAGAGTCTCTATTGCTTTAGACACATCATCTACATGTCACCTCTGCCATCTATACAAGTCAGGGAGTCAAGGCTGCACAAGGCAGACTGGGCTGAACAGATGGCAGAAGAGCGCACAGAGTGAAGGAAAATGAGGAGATGGACGACATTTCCTCTTAATTTTGAAACAAAGGGAGAGTGGAATAAGCCAGCAAGTTGTCACTAGCTAAAACACGAGGTAGGGGAGAGGCAGTGAAAGACTGAAAAGAAAAAACATACACATCCAAATGGGAGAAAGCAACATCCAGAGGCACTGGCTGAGAGAACGCTGGGTCTCATCCTTTACACCAGTGGCACAAGACTCAATCAAATGCTCCTCATTCTTGGCCATGTAGTCGCTTAGCAAGCAGGGACCTTGTTTCACTCCCTCAATTAAATGCTCACCCCGCACATAATTAACGACTGTTTTGTCCACAGATCAATAAAGGGCCTGTTCATTAAAAGTCCCTTTGCTTCCTCAAAGATCCCCTTGCTTAGTTCACTATAGCATCTGAGGAGGTGGCAGCGCCTGGCAGAATTTCCATTCGGGTTTCATGTCTGTGCGTTTTTGTTTTGCTTTTGTATTTTCAGCTGGTGCAAGACAGTGAAGGAAGTCAAAGGAGGACTGAGAGAATGTGAGGAAAACGTTTGGAACAGAGAGAAAGGACTTATGGGAACTTATTAGTTTGAATATATGAATCATAAGAGTGTCCCTAGCTTGTCTGTTTATCTCATAGAGGCACATAATTACATACAGCAATACAAAAGAAACAACATGTACCGTAAAACAAGCTTGCTGTGTGATTTATATTTCAGAAGCCCTTGTTGAAGGTTAAACTCTGGATGTAACCAGCATTTTCCACAAATAGACTTTCATATTTCTGGCTAAATTATAAATGTAACAGTGGCACACCATGTTTGATGAGCAACTTCTTCATAGCTATATGCACTATACACCAACCTGTATCAAATTCTACATCAATTCCACATTCTATAACCAACCACAGTGTTCACGGATTCAAAAACAAAATACCTGTCTGTTCTTTCTCAAAAGATAAAAGATCAATAAACACAACGGGAGCTAGATTTAACATGGAGCACGTCTGACTGCCAGCCACCTGCCATAGCTAACACATTGAATGATTAGATCAGCGGTTGCTTCAATCTTGAGATTACACAAAGTCACACACAACACAGTTTGCCCAGTGTAATGATCAGTGCGCACTGTGCTGTTGCCTCTCACCTCTCCCATCTGCCATGGAAGTGCAGCATCTCTGGGGATGGATAACAGGGTCTGACCAAACCCCAGTCTTATACTGGGGTGTGTTTTCATCATCTTTATAACATTAACTATCTGAAGCAGTATTTTCAAATTACAGTAGAAATTTCTTTAATTTCACAGAGTCTCACAATGACTTTGCTCCTGGGGGACTTGCTAGATACTGACAGCAAATCAAATAGCCAGGTATTCTTTGTGGAGGACATATGGCACAAGATGTTTACCTGTACATGTTTTTAGGCTGCTGGGGTCAGTCTACTTTTTTTTCCCTAAGTGACCTTTAAATTATACATTTTTTTGTTTAACATGTTTATTTCACTTTAACCTCACTACGCTATCAACCTTGAGAAATGCAGTACCTCGGGAGACTTATAAAGAAATACACTCTGTCATAATGTGTGTGATTACAATGTGACTGTTCCACCAAGATCAGGTCTTTACTGATTTTAGTGCAGTTATTCTCAGCAGATTTTAAACAGTTTAAAGCAGCTTATGAAGTCATCTTCCAGACTATGTTATGAGTTACTTGTGTTTCTTAAGTAAAGATATTCTAATGTACAAAAATAGCAAAGTATACTGTATGCGTACTCTGCACTTAAACGTGATGTGGAAAGGAGAATTGCCAGTAAAAGCAATCCATCCATCCATCCATTTTCTATACCGCTTATCCGTCAGGGTCGCGGGGGAGCTGGAGCCTATCCCAGCTGACTATGGGCAAGAGGCGGGGTTCACCCTGGACTGGTCGCCAGTCAATCGCAGGGCCAACACACAAAGAGAAACAACCACACACTCTCACACTCACACCTAGGGGCAATGTAGAGTAGCCAATTAACCTAATGAGCATGTTTTTGGTATTGTGGGAGGAAGCCAGAGTACCCGGAGAAAACCCACGCAGGCACAGGGAGAACATGCAAACTCCACATAGAAGGGCCCAGACTGGGATTCGAACCTGGAACCCTCTTGCTATGAGGCGACAGTGCTAACCACAGTAAAAGCAGGCACTGAGAGAAAAGTAGTAAAAATAAAAAATGTGAAGAAATCCTTTAAAATCCCAGTTGGGATCCACAGCAAAATCAAATTTTTCCTTGGCCCATGGCTGTGCCTCCCATCAAATGTGATTGAATTCTGTTCTGTAGTTTCTGAGATATTGTAAGTACTAACATCAGGCGGCCAAAGAGAGCTGATACTTTCTTGGCAAATGTAATGAAAAAGACGCAGAATTAAACTGGCAGCCATTTTTCATGAAACACTCTGTTCTCTAAATATTTCCTTTATCTGTTTGTATGCAAGGACTCAATTTTTCAGAGCCAATTCAGAATCATTGCACCCTTGGTCAGTCTTGCTGTAGATGGATTCTCTTGTGTAACATGTGGTGGTCTCTAGGCAGCATGCATCCCTCTATTCACTCCCTTGCTCATAAACTGGTGTAAAATTGCCCCTTTGAATCTTCTCCATAGCAAATTCTTCATTCACTGAGGCACCCATTCCCTGTACATACTCAGAATTTTTCTTTATTTTGTGTAATATCCCAAACACAGCCACAAAAGTTCACTCTGTCTGTTTCTTTAGGCTGATGAATGTGGCAGAACAGCTCTGAATTCCCCTGATCCCAATGCTATGATGTGTGCCAGTCTCCCGGATTATGAGACATATGGAGGCATGTGAGTACACAAGCATGAGCGAATGAACTCAGGGAGTCGGGCACACTCTCATACGCAAACAGTTATAGGTCTAAAAACACTGATGAGATAAACATATACATATGGGCACATACACAGACACACTGTAAACAGTCACACATGTTTTTAAAGCTTGCATATTACATATTTAACAAAAATAAACCATGAGAATTTGAGCTTTGGAAAAGCCTCTAAAATCCTCCAACTCAGACTTGCAGACTTAACAGCCATATTTTCATTTGAAGAGGTTAATCCAAGTCTTTACTCGTTAAACTGCTGGGGCTGGAGCAACAGACTGTAAAGAGCATTTCCCATCTCTCATCATTTCAGTGCCCCGAAGCAAAACTGTTCCTGAAGCTAAATTTGAATATGAAGCTATTGTTCAATGCAGCACGATTGATTGAAACAGAAATGCAGACTGTAATATAAATAAATAAATGAAAACACATAATCTAGTAGGTGGAATCATATAACAACCACATTTGTAAGTCCAATATAGTGGGAACAAAATATCCATGTTTTGGCCTTGTATACTGATGTGTTATTGATCATTTTACAGCTGTCAAAAATGAAAAAAAAAAAAAAAAAATCGAGTAAGACAGTGTGATAAAAGAAAGGAACTATAATACAATAGCATCCCTGGCCACATGGTACAATCTACTGCTGGCTGTCAGCTGGCCTGTGGACAGGAGCACAAAGGTCACTGTTCCTGCTGTTATTGTTCACTTTATTGTCATCAAAGCGTGTGTGTGTGTGTGTGTGTGTCTGACTGTGTGTGTGAAGTGTCACATGTTCTTGAATGAACCAGTTTCTCTGTGTGAGCAGCAAGTCTTGTTTTGATCAGTGCTGAAGGATTTAAAGCTAGTAATACCTTATCCTGGCTTGGTACCAGTGACATACTTTTCACCAGTCTACCTCTTTGAACTCCTCTGTGGGGTGAAAAAAACAAATAACATGTAACATCCCTTTTTTGGATTTGTCTAGATACAGCTTTGATGTCTACTGTTGCTGTTGTTCTTATGATGACAAATGTTGCTGCTGAACCTTGTATAAACACATGAAAAGTATATTCCTCAAGCAACATTTTACATCACTGTTTGCTGCTATTGTCAGGTTTAGAGAGTTTTGGTAGGATATTACTATAAAATAGTAAATTTTAATTCAGTAGCTAAACATTTTGGTATATAGTCTGATTTATCATAATAGGCTCACATGTGGATTTTAATATGCTTAGACAGTGTCAATCCACTTGTTTTTCCTCTGTTAACAGTCTTGATGATGAGCTGAGGTATCTATGACCTGGCCAAAGCTTCATATTTAACTGGCAGACATATGAGCATTAGCAACTTCCCTGCCTGTCTTTGGGCAAGAAAGCATATATTATATATTTCCCAAAATTAGAACAAATAGTTTAATAGAGATGAACAAGGATATAAAATTCCTAACTTAAATAAACCATATTTGCATTTAGGGTAAAGTTACTAAAATAAAATAGAAACATTTAATAACAGAGCCAGTTAGAGACAACTGATTGTGATAGGGACAATTGTGTTGATGTGCACTTGTGCAGCAACCTTGTGCCCTGTGGAAGTGTCTCGAGCCTGACACTGAACCCCTTCTGTGTCTGCTCCCTCATCATTCTGCATGGCAGCATCACACTGAAATGTTAATTTGTATTTAAAATGTAAGTATGAAATGCTTCAGGTTGCTGTAAATGAATACAGTGATGTTAACTGTTCACAGCAGTAACATACTGTTATATCACAAGCCCTGAATCAAACACTAAACATACATTATGTGAATGAAAAAAAATGAAATGTTGGATGAAAAAAAAAAAAATTCAAAAACTAATATTTATTAAGATGTATACATAATAATGAAGAGCTCTGTTTGAAAATCAGATCGCTGGAAACATTTTTGTCACTGTAGTCACCTATTTTGGATACGAAAAGAAAGTTCTTTCATTAGGATGACTTTAATTAAATGCAGAGGATATTACCTTTAATGAGTTCAGACTTAATCACAGAGCATGATTCCCCCTAAGACCAGGACTTAGTCCGGCAGGACATCTACATGCTCTTTTGGATTCTGAGAGGGCATCTATGGACCGTGGAACATTGCACACCCACACGCACTCTCACCCACACACCCACACACACACACACAAAACGAGACAGCAGCAGTAAAACCTCACCCCCGGATGTATCAGATTATACCATGCAGTACATTCAATTACATCTGATGGCAGATGCTGTAAACAAAATCAAACACACATAATCTCGAAGACTGGATCCTTCAGTGAGATATTAACCCTGATATCCAAAGACCTGACATAGGACTAGACATATTAAGACAAGGAGCGGACTGTGAAGGCTCTAAGCTGACTGACTCAGCAGTTTTGGGATACAGGTTTATCCGGAGCATTAGGAATATACATACCGTAGTGAAATACATATGAGTACAGAATATTGACTGAATCACACATGGATTAGAAACACCGTCTCTCTCCCCATCTCTCTCTCTCTCTCTACTTAATCAACTCAGCTTTAACTAACTGACTTATTTTATTATGATAATCAAGTGTTGATTATCGTAAATGTAATGCAGCTGTTGTGTTGTGCATATTAATATGTTGTGAATGTAATAGATTGATTAGTCATAATGGGTGACATTAATGTATTTATTCAGCAAGAGATCTTGTTGTGATTATATGCTACTCAGACTTGCCTACAGTGTTAATGCTAACTCTTATTAGGATTAGGATTATTTTGATTATTAGACCCATAGTCCTCAACCTACACCTGTCAACCAATTACTGTATATGAAACTAGAATGAAAGTTTTATGCCTATTATCAACATTAGTCAAAACACTAAAATGATACAGCTTGTATATTTCTCCCTTTATTTTCAGATGGATGCACAGAATTATCTTATCTAGGCCAACACATGCATGTAAATAGATAATAGCAGGGCAAATCAAATAGTCTGCTGGTCAGTTGACTAATGGTTGTCTTAACACTTTCTAAAATGATTAAAATGGAGAAGCCAAGCAGACCTTATTACCTCATAGCCCACGGCATATGCAAATAACAGACTCACCATCCCTTAGCCAGATGACCTTGCTGCCACTCTGTGCGAATGATGGCTCTCAGGTCCTTCAGGTTGTCTTCTCTATGCCATTCTACATTAGTCTCTCTCCTGCTCTGTGGCTCCTCTCCAACTTCTGAAAAATAAAACAGACCCTGGAGTGAACTTCATTGTTTTTCCCAGTTTAAATGAATAAATTCCCCAGTTAGATTTCTAATGGAAGGGTCAGGGGGCAGGTGGAGAGGTGGAAACAAAGAGGAGAGAAAGAGGGGGCAGGCAATTTGCTAATGGAACATGGAGAAAAAAATGTTGTGGACCTAACTCAGTAAAGGATGAAAGACGAGAGACCGAGGGTGAGCTACAGGGCAGGAGCTAAAGAGGTTTTTTGAAAAAATACATCATTAACTGTCATCTTCATCTCAGGTGCAAGGCTGGAAAGTGAGGGTTGGAAAAAGGAAGGAGAGGGGGAAGAGGACGAAAGGGTACTGTATTTGCCCTGGAGAAAATTCAATAGCCTACGATCTTCATTTAATTACCTGCTTTACAACCCCAAACCTCCTCCTCCTCCCTTACCTCGAATATAACGTGCAGAGGTCCCTGGAGATTGCAGTGAAGCTATTTAACTATGTTAATTATAGTCTAACTTGAGTCTAATCACACAAACTTTGTCCTGGCATTACAAAAAAGCTGTCTCCTGAAACCTGATTTCCTTATAACTGTGCACTCTTAGAAATAAGGGTTCCAAAAGAGTTATTCCTGAAGAGCTGAGGTTCCATCCGGAACCACGCAGTTCAGAATAATTCTTTAGAAGAAAGAGTTCTTTGAGGATTGCTGAAAGCATGGGTGTTAAAAGATGTTGGTGTTGGGACAATTTCCTGATTAATCCAGTATATGACTTAAACAAACTTGATTTAGTATGAACCAACTCAACTGATATTTCTCATTATTTAATATTCAAACAATTCAGAAAGAGACAAAGAAACAGCCGTTGGCATTTTGACCCTCTATGACATTTAACACAGAAAAAAAAAGACCTCTGAAACACCAAATTAAAGTACAGCTGGAGTCAGGAAATGTAACTGCCCCCCTCACAAATGTACAACATTTGTAATATGTGCATTTTTAAACATAACACAACATAAGCATAACATACACACGGCAAATGTGTGCCGTCACTTGTAAAATGGCTGGTGTAGATGGACAGCTAGCTACATGATACCTAATTTACTCAGCGCCACAACAATGATCTTTTCAGAACCCTGAGAAGACAAGAGGGTTATAGGTGAAACTCATATAAAAAGTCTGTTTAATGTAGGTTTTAGTGTAGGTTAGAATTCTCCAGGTGGGTACCTGTTAGCACTCTTTAAAGATGGAGAGAGAATGTTGTGGGGGGAGCCATTAAGGCTCTCTGCAGAACCTCTATTCTATAACCAGAAATGCTCACAAGCAATGTTTTATCAAAACAAGCCAAGTCTCAAGTCTCCAATGAGCAGTCTATAATCCATATTTAATTAGCATTGTATTGAAAATATTAGTATTAAAAGTACTGGGTTTGAGTTGAAAATCTGATAAGTTGCACAGATATTAACACTGTGTCTGTGACTTTTTCTGTACTGGCATTGCCGATAAGTTGTTAATAAAAATAGAAAATGAAATTAGTCATGTGTTTAATAATTATCATTCCCACTTCGCACCTATGAAGGCTGGGAAGTGGGGACAAATAGAGCCAAAAAATGTAGAGACAAAGGTCACCCTCTATAACAGTCCAGTGAACAGCAGACCTGGGGAAAAGGCTCTGTGTGTGCCAAGAAGAGCAAGAGCATACAACTGAATCACCCAGTGTCAGTCACTCTGCCAAAACCTTCCGTATAGTCACAGAGTCATATGAAGAAACAGAAGATAAAAGCAAACGAAAAAGCAAGGAGACCAAGGAGTAAACCACAGGCAGCATTCTACACGAATGTGACAAGCAAACAAACGTCTTTTCAAAGTATTCAGCCAAGTTACAAAACTGAGTCCCCATCTGTGGCTATAACTCCTTTATTTTGGGTTCCAGGTAGAGCACCCAGAAAAGGTTCCGGGTGAAATCTTTATAAAAGAAAAAAAAAAATTGTAACAGGAAACTAAAAGAGCTCTTCCATGGGAACAAGCCAAAGAACCCTATATAGTTGTTGTAAGAACTTGTATTTCTAAGAGTGTGTGACCAGATTACAAGCCACACACTTAGTCAGCAAGATGAAGCTCCAGGATTTAGGCCTGTAAATGCAGGAACATTATTTACAATCTCTTGACTGGCTGGAATGGAGGTCATTTGAACTTGGTAGATGTTTGGCTGACTGAAATTTAAGCCTGGAAAAAAATGAAAAAATGAAATGTTGATAGTAACAGCTCATGGTAAACTGATATTTCCACACATAAAAATAACATAAAAATGTAGTGAATAATTTTCAGTTTCCATAGAGACAGTATCAAACAAATGCTGTTTCTATACTGAGTGATCTTAGATTTTTAAACCTGTAATTTGTATGGGTGTTTTAATTGGATTATATTTTATTGAAAAAAAGAAAGTTTATACTACACATTAAGAAAATACACTGTCACAAGCTGCAGTGACCCCATACCACTGATGTTTACACCGTCATTAAAGACTACTGTAGGGCAATATCACACGCCTGGTTAACCACATCCCTCTCACAGCGTGTCATGTTATCTAAGAATACAGGTGATTTCTATCAAGTAGATAAGTGGCCCTTGTCGATAAGAAACAATTAACAGTATAACAGGTGCCAAAGGTTGATCAGGTGAGTGTGAGCGGAAACATTCATATAAACGTATATTAAAAGTAAATTACAAAGCTTATTTTGCTCATGTAACTGTTTGTCCATTCAACGTCATGACATTGTGTGGGATTGAACTATAGGATCCTGGCATTGTTTACAACATCTGGGAAGGAAATATACAAATTAAGACAACATGAGAAAAATGAATTAGCTAGACCTCAGTTACTTGGACTTGCAAAGAGCATCCTTTTCTCTCTTGTGTTGCTTTCCCGATTGCAGCCTCATGACAAAAAGTCCATGATGTTTGACATATGAAATGTTAAAACATGCATGCCTGGCTTTCCTAGGACATGGAGTTTTAACATTTAAAGGTTAGAACATTAATTTAGCAGTGAACGACTATTCTGAAATGTAAAGCTGTTGTGGAGTAATGGTGTCCTGAGCAGAGAACGATGTCACATTCCCTCTCTGTGCGCTGTAATCCGAGTTTCTCCGTTATTTGTGTCACTTGCCAGGACAGCTGCATGTGCATATTTGTTCATGTTTGTGTATGCGGGTGTGCATGTTTGTGAATGTAATTCCCCCCCTTGCCCTGCTTGGATCCATTTTCCTGGTAAGAGAATTTATCATATCACAGCTATGCAGTAACAAAATCTTGTTTCTGAGTTTTGTGAGCAGTGTGTGTTCATATGTATATGAGCTATATGTACGAGCTCTGAGCTTGTGTTCTTGATAAAACACCGACATAGTGCAGTAGTGCAGATTCCTCACTAAAAATGAACATTAAGGCTAGTTTTAGATAGGCTGCTAAAAATGATTTAATACTGTTTCCCATAAGGGCTATGTCTACTTCTGTTATTCAGTGTATAAAAAGCATTTTGGCATGTTGACGTCACATGGACACAGTTTTAAAAAGTTTGGCCATACACAGATTTTGATTTTACAGGTAAAATCTCACTTATGAAATAAGAGGGCTTTGCACAAAGAAAGTGATCTTTTATATCTTTATTCTCCCCTTAGGTATTTTACTTTTGTTGAATTAATCATGTAGCCCCCCTGAGAGCATGAGACATCTTCCTCTAGAGCACGCAGTCTGCACAAATCCCATGTAGCCTTTCCACCTCCCAGTGTGTATCTTTCTAGCTGCATACTGTGACTCTGAGGCAGTTTTACACCAATTCCCAGGAGGAAGGAGTCTATTTATACAGGATCCTAAAACAGGGTAGTCATAACCCCCCACCTCCAACCACACACGCACGCAGCAGCAGCAACAGCAGCAACAGCAGCAGCAGTAGCTTTACGTGACAATGCTGACACATAGCCACATGATAGTCCAATCTAATCTTTTAATCGCTTCGGTAACTTCATGTCTCCGGGTGAGTTGGGGCAAGCTTGCCATGGGGATGGGATATATATTGTCTGCAGAGATATGATACGATCCTTGAACACAAAAAAAAAAAACCCACACACAAACTCACATGCAGACTTAAACACACTGTCCCGCTCCACCCCACCCCCAGAGTACTATGGCGGAGCCTCATGTATCTGTGGGTATTAACAGATCAGTGCAGAGCAGCAGCCACCCTGCTTTAAAGTCTTTTCCTGAGGTAGTGCTTCAGAAGCCTGCTGCAGAGGAGGATAAACGCACAGCAATCCCTCAGGCCCAGTGGCTCCTCAGCTCCACTCAGCTCTCTTTTTTGCTGCCCCCTCCTTCTCCTTCATTCCTCGCTTATCCCCACTTTCCTCCCATCCCTCATTATTTCTATCCCCCTTCTTTTCCTCAGCATCTCATGCTTTCTGTCCTACTATCTGTCCCTTCCTTCCCTCTGGCCCTCCATATAATTCTCCATTCCGTGCCTCCTTACCCTACTCCCCTCCCATTTTGTGTGCATCCCTCTCTCCATCTCTTGACCTCATCTTGCTGTTTTTCTTCAGTAATGAACAGGGCTTGCGGCCTGTCTTTTCCAGCTAGGGATTCGGGATCTAACAGTTACCCATTGTAACCTTAGTTCAATGAACACAGGCTGAGCTCTGTAATGGGTCTCTCCATGCCCTGAAAGGCCAGATTCTTCTCATTTCTCATTCACCATCTTAAATGAGGAGTTCATCATCCATGACAACACCCACTCCACAACATATAATTTATAAGATAAGATAAGATAAAATAAAATGAGAGTTTATAGATCCCAGAGGGGAAATTAATGAACATTAACTTTGAAAACATTTACACATTAGTTCAGTGAAGGAATCACAATAATTCTCACAATTAATGTCAAACTAAGAATCCTTGGAGCTGTTGGTAAAATTTGACTCAGTTTTTCTAAATGACCTCAGAAATATAGTTTTCTGGATTATTAAAACTTGAAGATCTTGGTCTGCTTGACAGTGAATTATAGTGATTAAACTTTAAGAAATGACACTCAAGCAAATTGTCCTCTTTGTCCTCCTTATGTTTGAAAGTGACATCAAACATGTAAATTACAACAAAGTTAACTGCAATTAAGTATTCAGTATTTATTATTTGTTGTCATTCCCATGAGTGTTTCCCTGTTCGTCTGTATCATCCTTCATTGTGGTTAACATTGTTTTCATTATTATGAAAACAAACCACCATGACTTAAATTAACATGTATTAAAGACACACAGCAAGTTTCCTACATGTACAAAAGTATAAAAGAGAAGCATCTGTGGAAATTTTCACTCTGAAATTATGAATGATGGGGAGTTTTCTAATATGTTGATCATGTCCTCAACTTTTATTATGCATACAATTAGCCAGCCAGTCAGCAAAAAAACAAAAAAAACAAAAAAAACTTTTTCACATCATTTACGGTTATTTCCATTCAGTCACATGTGAAGTTAATAAGAGCCGAGTTCTGGATTAGTTAGATATGTTACTTATTTTCAGTTTTCCATGAAACATTTAGCCTAGTAAATCTTTTTTCAGTATTCAAAAGGCTTCTTGATCATATTATTGGTTATTAAATAATAAATTCACAATCAGAATATCAATTAATACAGATGCAAATAAAGAAGAAATAACATAAAGGTATTCTGCCAATAGAGCTGGTTCTTGTGCCTCTGAGCAGGGCATTATTATGCACATACACAAACTCCATCAAAAGTTTGTGTATGTGCACAATATACATCCCTTCAGAGGAAAGGACGTCCCATTTCTCTTTAAACGTCTGCCCTTGTTTCCTTTGTCCTCACATGGTTTCCTTGTGTCTGTTTGTGTATCCTATTTGGAAGGGACTAAGATGCAATGAAAAAGATGAAAGTGAGGTAAACGTGGTTGTAGTTTAAGGTACCAATAACGTCTGAATTAATGAAATGGTACAGGAATGCTTCAGAATTAACTTAAAAAAAAAAGATTTTTGCTTGCAAATAATACCCAAATAACATATTTTTGCAACAATGTTTTGTGAGATTGTCAGAAGACAGAGTCACTTGTGTCACTTGCATCACGTTTTCTCTTTGTAGAAATGTCTTTCTTGGAGACTTTCTGGATTCAGGAAGTTGACAGTTTTCAAAACCTCTTCATTAATTTATTGTCAGTCAGTCCCAGGGGGCATCCTAAGGATTCTGTAATCCACATACACTGAGAGACTACTGCAGTCAATATGTTGCATTGACACTCTGTCAAGACATGCAGACAAAATGAGTTCATTAAATGAAGTTTTTTTTGTTTTGAAAACAAGAAAAAAACAATCATCTACCTCAAGCAAGTGTACTTCTTTTTGGCACAAACAACAGCTATAATGTATTCATATGTTCGTTGTTGGGGTAAAAAAATATTTTATGTTATTTGTTAGACAGGAAAACACTGAACACACTGTGTACTGAAATTGAGCAGAGAGGAGAGAAAAGCTAAAAATGGGTGAAGGTGTAACTTGCCGGTGGTAATCCCTGTTAAAAGACTAGACAGAGAGAGATGGTTAAATAAAGTGACACGCACACTCACAGGCAAACATCTTTCCATTCAAGCAGACAGAATGACAGATGAACATGCAGACAGACTGACAGCCATAACAGGGAGGGGTAAGTAGGCTGAATCCAAATTAAGCTGATCAGCGCTCACTGTGAGTTAATCTAGTTATGTGGATAAAGGACTTCCCTATGGCTAAAAACACAGCAAGTTGTGACTCAGTGAGTGTGTGTGTGTGTGTGTGTGTGTGTTCATTGGAGAAAGAGAGCATGTGCAACTGTCTGTTTCCCAGTGTGCACTGTTTGAATCTGTTTATCCGTATTTAAATATACCCACAGATTTATGAGCCTCGAAAGCTTTCTTAACAACTAACAGTTGCAATCTGCGCTCCTCACTCACACTTTCAAACAGAAGCACACTTTCAACAAGTGCCTCAAAAGGCCAGAGAGGTATTGATTTGTAAAGCAAAACTATGCTAATGACAGACAAGCTGTCAAATCTGACAAGCCTGACAGAGCCTTCGCTGAGGTATTTTGTTAGTGTGTATAAATCTGAACATTGTGGGAGTGTGAGCATTGTGTATCTGGGACGTTTCTGTGTGCTTATATGAGAAACTATTAGTGACTTTATGCTGCCAAGATAAAGGAGCTATGCGTGTCTGTGGTAACGATATAGGGGGAGCGCAAAAGTGAGCATGGTTGGGCAAGTGGAATTTTAGCAGAGCATATTACGCTAAATGAATCTACACTGGAAGTTTTTGAGACTCCCTCTCAAGTGTATACCACTTCAAACAGCAGTTAGAATGCAAAACAAATACCAATACCAGTCAATCAGCCACCTTCTCTTCATCTCACTCATTTGGCACTCTTCACCAAAAGACATCATGGGTAAATGATTGCAGGGATGGTTATCAAGCACCAGAAAATCGCTAATACCAATGAATATGATAAAATTAGGTCTCAAAGAAAAAGCTTGGCAAAAAAAAAAAAAAAAAAATACAAATTCACTCAGCTCTGTGTATGCTGCATGCCTGCATATCAAAGAGAATGAGGAAAGGGGAGGGGCTGAAGTAGAAGGCCAAGAGATTTAAGTCTGAAATAAGCTTAAACTTCAAACAACTCCTGATTTTCATAAAATGCTTTCAACACACTGTTGAGTTAGAGTAGGCATGCAATGAAAAAGCATTATTTACAACAGTGAAAAGGAATAGGAAAGCTCTACAGTCAGTCAAAAAGACAGAGAAGGAGAAGAGGCAATTTCACTTGCCTTTCTTGGTTGGCACAGGACTCCACTATGAAGAACGGAGAAATAAAACATGGGCTGAGAAACATGACAGTATCCAGTGGAAGTGAGAAAATATGCCTTTAAGATAACACGATCAGGGAAAGGTAAAGGTTCTTTCAGTTGCTCTGGGTTATTCTTATCTGAGTACGGAGCCAGACTGAAGTGAAACGCTGTTAAATTGGTCTATCGAATACGGTGAGGCTGAAAAAGGAAAATATTCAATGTCGATATTTAAGCCTCACAAAATAGGAGAAGGAGATGGAGCTCCAAGAAACAGAAGTATGCTTAACTTTCAGATATTTCAATGCCAATAAGCCCAATGCATCAAGACAAGGATCATCACTGGAGAAAAATCTAAAAACCATAGACTTTTAACTTTAAGGACTGTTAAGTCTTTTAGCTCCAGTATTGACAAGGTTAAGAGCAAGCAAAAATAGTTCTTGTTTTAATATAAGAGTTTAACTAAAATTAATTTACTTTTAAAGTTATATGAGGTTTTATTTCATAAACTGCTACTGTTACACTATCCGTTTAAGGTCTGTGTCTATTGTTAGTGCAAGAGCTTTAAATCTCATCTCCTCCTGTTATCTGCTCTGATACCTTTGCTGCTTTTATTTATTTTTTCAGACGCATATTTTTAGTTTAGTTTTATTTAAGTTATTTTATTAATCCCAAGCTGGGAAATTACTTCTCTGCATTTAACCCATCACTGGTTGAAACACACACATGCAACATGCAGTGAAACACACAGGAGCAGTGGGCAGCATCAAGCGCCTGGGGAGCATATATTGGGGGTTAAGTGCCTTGCTCAAGGGTACATCAGCCGGCTAATGGGGGGTGGGGACATTATCACTCCACCACACTCAAACCACCACACTTTTTCCTGCCCGTCCAGTGGGGGAATCGAACCAGCGACCTTCCAATCACAAGCCGCTTCTCCAGCCTCTAGGCCATGGCTGCCCCATGGCTGCATAGTCAGTGTTCAAGCACTACACTGTTACTTGCAGAGAGGACCTGAGCTGTTTCTTCGCTTCTTCGCAAAGGAGAAGCAGGATGTGTCTTCTTTGAATCAGATGAATAACAGACCCCTTTCTTCCGCTGTAGTAATTCATTTTTAACAAATGAATGCTAAAACTTAAGAAGAATTATATTGATTATTCAACTTAATGCTGAATGAACTATGTTTGTTGCATGTACATGTCAGATATGTGCATAGTGTTTGAGTTCACGATGTGATTCAGAAGCTCAAGAAAATATATTTGGGTGACACTTCCCATAATTGCACCTGCTTTGTAACTGAACAGGAATATATCCATTTGATAAACTATTTTCTCTCTCCATCTTTTCCTCTGTAGCTCTGTCTGTTGTACACAGATTTTTTCTGTCTCGAGTTCTCTGGTTAGACAGTTGTCAAAAGGCAATTGTTTTGAAAAATATGACTTTCAGCACAAACAATCTTACTGCATCACTAGTTTACTTGTCTCACCAGATCACAATACTGTATGTGTTAAAACTGTAAAGGACAATAAGGAAACTGTTCAAAAGAAGAAGAACATACACTATATAGATGAAAGTATCCAGACACATCTCTTTATGCGGCTGTCCATCAGGGGCTGGGCTCGGCCCCTTCTAGAGAATGGAAATCTCAACGCTTCATCATACCAGGACATTTTGGACAATGCTATGCTTTCAACGTTGTGACAACAGTTTGGTGAAGGTCCTTTTCTATTTCAGCATGACTGTGCCTCAGTGCACAAAGCAAAGTCCATAAAGACATGGTTGGATGAGTTTGGTGTGGAAGAACTTGACTGGCCCACACAGAGTCCTGACCTCAACCCCATCCCACACCTTTGGGATGAACTGGAACAGTGATTGTGAGCCAAGCCTTTTGGTCCTGGCCTGACCTCACTAATGTTTTACTGCATGAATGGGCAAAAATTCCCACAGTAACACAGTAACACTCCAAAATCTTGTGAAAAGCCTTTGCAGAAGAGTGGAAGCTGTTATAGCTGCAGTGCTGTCTATGTATTTAGAAAGCAATGCTATTAAAGTTGCTGTTGGTGTAAGGGTCAGGTGGCCCAATACTTTTGTCTATATATACGTGTCTCCAGCTTCAAGTTTCTGGGGACCTGCATCTCAGAGGACCTGACCTGGACCACCAACACGTCCAGCCTTGTGAAGAAGGCTCACCAGCGCCTCTTTTTCCTGAGGACACTGAAGAAACACCACCTGTCTTCAGCCATCATGGTGAACTTTTACCGCAATTGAAAGTATCCTGACCAGCTGTGTCACAGTATGGTATGGGAACTGCTCGGTTGCAGACCGCAAGGCGCTACAACGAGTGGTGAAAACCGCCCAGCGCATCACAGGGACTCCACTTCCAGCCCTTGAAGACATCCAGAGGAAATGCTGTCTGCGTCGAGCTCGCAGCATCCTCAAGGACTCCTCCCACCCTGCTAGTGGTCTATTTGCACTCTTGCCGTCTGGCAGGCGCTTCAGGAGCCTCAAGGCCAGGACCAGCAGGCTGAGCAACAGCCTCTTCCCCAGGGCTGTCTCCTTATTGAACTCAGCCCCCCACTAACACCCTCACCCTACACCACACTCCACTACACCACCCTATCCTAACTGAATACTACGTACTGAGTGTTGCACTAGTTCGTCTACCTCACTGTTGATATAGTTAGCCTACTGCCTATCGCTGTACACACCATATTGTCCATTGCACTAGTGATTTATAGTTAATTTAACATCTGTAAATATCATTTGTAAATTGTGTTATAGTTTCCGCCTACACTGGATGCACATTTAGCACATATCCATCTGTATAGTGTGTTCATAGTACTTAGAATCTCTGTTTATTATGACAACTACCTGTGTATCATGTTTATATTATATCTGTAGCATAGACACCTGTACATACCCTGTACATACTGTAAATTATTGTATATCTGGCACTTACTGCTTATTGCACTTCTGGTTAGATGCCAAACTGCATTTCGTTGCATTGTACTTGTACATGTGTAATGACAATAAAGGTGAATCTAATCTAATCTAATCTATATAGTATATGTATGACCATGTTTTTTCAGGCATTCATCCTCTATATTGAAGTAAAATTCTCTTCATTCACTCTTCACTGCACAATCAGCAATGTAGTTAAAAGCCTTTTATGAAAGTTAGCACACAGTTTCTTGTAATTTATGGTAACTGTACCAAAGTAAATCTTCTCCTTAGGAACTGGGCACACTTATAAAGCAAAAGTAGAAAATACATCTACACAGCTTCTGTAAGACGACATGACTTGTGAATTGTGAAGGAATAATAAGAGAACAAGGTGTAACTGAATGTCTCACTCACCTTCTGTTAATCATTGCTGTTGTCTGCTCTTTCTCATCTGCACTCTTTCATCATCACCAGTCTCTCTTTGCAACCTGTGGACATTTTTGTGCCTGTGTGTCTGCTATGTGAAAACTTTCTAAAGTCCCTACCAATGCTAGAGAATAAAAGCATTTCTTCTACCACAATGGAATCTCACATTCAGTGAACAACCATATATATATGTGGAACACAACGCGCAGAATTGCTGAGCCACCATTGTGAAGACGACCTTGAAAGACTTACAGTGCATTCACTAAAAAAAAAATTATTAGTGAAAAAGAACCCATTTTCTACAGGACCAATAATTAACCACGCTTTCACCCATAACATTAATCCACACTTTTATGATGGGAAATTGGGAGTAGTGAATTTAATTTTCTAGTTAAACAATTGTGCAAAGCTAAACTGAACACAGCAGCATGTACAGACCAGGGCAACAGTGTGAAATGAGTGATGACATTAAGATTTCGATTAACATTTAGATTCACCTCTCTGCACCAGAAGCATTTGGTCTGAAGAGTTGTCACTACAAAACCGGATGATATATGTGATGCTTTTAAACAGATATGAGGCTAAATGACATCTCACAGTGACACTTTTATGAAAACAGTGGTATTTCAGGAAGTGACCATAACTGTTGTAGAACTACAGATTCCTGGTATCAACTGTTCTTTAAGCCTTAGAGCTTTGAAATAAATTTGAGTGGCTGAGGACAAAACATACATGGTACATTCAACACTGGAAAACTCGTGAACAACACGAAGAATAATACTGCTATTTTTTATTTGTTTATTTATTTTTACTTTTGCAGAATTTGCGATAAAATGTGCTAAATCGTAAAGACACCTGTTACAGTCCAATCATATTCACTTGTAGTAACTAATTATAAAACCACAGTTGAAGTATGGAAACACTGTGGAGCACAACAGAGCAAAATAACATATTTAATGATAATAATAGAACACACATAAAATGAGACTCATGCCCATTAATCTATTGCTCCTGTACATGCTGGGATGCAGCTCTCAGCTCTCTAGTCATTTTGCCTTTATTTCCAAGATTGTCAAATCACAAATCACAAATCAATCCTAGAGCTGCAGTCAAAGAACCAATTAGAATAAACAGGATTATTTTAGTCCGATATCAGCATGGTCCAAATTAGTTAAGCCTCAGCAAAAGAATCTTTGCTGTCTCCCACTGTCATAGAGGTTGCCCTACACTCTTTATCTCTGATTTCACACCAGTGAAGCTCCAATCCAGATAGACCCGGATGATTGCCTAGATACAGAGGCACACTTTCTGGTCTGAGACAAACAGTGGTAGCACAGCACACACACACACATACACACAGTCTTCTTTCCCCACTTTTGCCAGCTTAACCACCACCTAACCATACAAACACACACACACAGTATTTTTTTTTTGGTGCAGATTGTGCATTAGAGTAACTCAGAGTATAACCCTCTTAAAGCCATACTTCTAGAAAGAACATGCAAACTAATTGAATCTAAATATTAGCCTACTTTGTGGGGGGAAGTTCAAAGTAGCATCTTCAGAGTTGTCTAATCAAGAGCAACCTTTAGATTAAATTAAATTAAAGAGTTCTGAAACAAATTTGAAACATTTCAGAATGATCGTATAAAAACTATTCACATTCCTTTTCTTGTTTTCCTTGTAACCAACTTTGCACTGGCTGCCCAAAGCTTTTTGATATGACATTAGATATATTTGTCTGAGCTCAAGAGGGCATTTAGGACAAACCGTTTAATGTTAAGAAAGAAACAATAGCTCCCATTTTTTGTACAGTGTGATATTAGCGGACCAGCTCATAAAGGCCAGCCTCCTTGGTGAAGGGCAAATTGTGCGGAGTGTTCAGTACTGATGATAAAACAACTACGGTTCAATTCATGGGCTGATGATCTGGAAAAAGCTTGCGTCTTGAAAGCCTCAGTGAATGGCTGTCGAACAGAAGACGTGTCAGAAATGTGCTTCCAGTTTGATTGTCTAAGGGCTCCCTCTTTTTGCCTTTCTCCTTCTGTCTTTGTGTCTCTGCCTATGTAGCTGTCTGTCTTCGTCAGCCTTCTGAAAATTGAAGACTGCAGAAAGAATGGTCCACAAACTGCTTTACAAAAATGGAGGAATGACAATGGGGCTGTTAAAACCACTTGGCCATCCTAATGCTCATCCTATCGACATTATTGATTTCCCATTCTGTTAGCAAACCTCATAGCCCTGTGGAAGGAAGAGGATCAGCCTTGGCCCTCGGTTATGGTCAGCAAAGTCTTTTTAAATAGATACACGGAGCAGCACACATCCTGCTGCTTTCTCTCTCTCTCTCTCTCTCTCTGTCTCTCTCTCACACACACATACACACTCACACATCTAGGACTGAAATAGCTCTATGTTCAAAAGCAACAGTGACCAAAGTCTGAACTTCAAACTCCTCTCACATCAAGACTTGCCAGTCATAGAGAAAAAGCAGCCTTCAGACAGCACAGCAAGTATCTTGTCTTTTCGCCTGTCTGCTTGGACATCTTTTCTACTTCACTTATTCTCCCATGGCAGCCAGAGGCTCTGACCTTGTGTAATGTCCTCCAACTAACTGGCCACTCAGACAAATCCTTCCACTAATGAGAGAATGTCACATGTTAGCCAGCACCATTAGCTTCAGCCACTTTCTCTAAAACTACCTGAGCGAGAATGTTGCCCCCTAATGCATACAACATTGCACTGACAACTGAGAGAAACACATTAAGAATCTATATGTATGTACTCACAGATAGACATATTCCTGAGGCCTTCAGATTCCACAGTGTCGTGGTAAATTAAGCTCTGAAATGTACTGAAAATTCCAAACATTTGCGTCCTGTTTTTCTCTGTAAAACCTACACAAAACAGGGAAAGACTCAGCGGATTGCAAGACAAGAACTGTGTAGATTCTATAAAATAGAACCAGCTAAAAATGGCAGTGCTGAGATAAAGATATTGACCAGGCTTTCAAAGAAATAACACTGAGTGGCCGGGGTTTTTGCAGTTCTGACACAATGTGCAAGAGTGTCTACAAAAAAGGTAAATAACAAAATTCCAACAATATAATGATAACGAGAAAAAAAGACACTTCAACATCATTGCCATGTATGTTGATTGGAATTAAAAGGCAATTAGTTTGAGTTGCCAGGCAACTTAAGTTTTCTGGGGTTTTTTTTTTTGTTGTTGTTTTTGTTGTTGTTGCTTTGTTTGGCAAATAAGTGGGATAACAACTGGAAAAGCTTAAGTTTTCAAAAAGGTAATATAGGGTGTTTGTCTTGATCTTGTGATAATAATGGTTTGAAAACACATTTCTGCTTTGAAAGAATATGCTTCTGTCTAAAATTTTGACCAAGTCAACAACATGTACTTGTTTATTGTTATTAATGTGGCTCATTACCAGAAAACTTCTGTCAGAACTGGTACATGCGAAAATGAACAGAAGAATAAGCATAATATGAGCACAGGACTGACCGATCACAACCTGACAATTAGCCTGCCCGTTCCAGCAGTCAGATGTGTCTGCACTGGCGGCAAAGCAGCATAAAGCAGACGCTGATTCAGTAAAAAATGAAAGTGTCGACTCTCCAGGAAAAGCAAACTGTATCTTACCTTGTGAGGTTTTTAATCTTTAAAATGGGATGAAACAAGTGTCTTCTCTTATCTTTATTTACCTTTTATTTGAACTTCAAATTCTCTTTATAATCGGAAACACAAATTTCTGCCATTCGATAGAAAAAACGTAGTGCTCTGAATGACCCTGTCTGAACAAGCATTCATCGACCTGTCCCAACTGAACCATTGCTGAAAACTCCACAAGTGGCTGCGGCCCCCACAGCCACCACACTATGAAGAAGATGACAGACGTATTGTAAGAGGTCTTTCATACTTCCCTGTCTGTTCGACCATGTTCTTTATGGTTCCTATTAATGTACACAGTGTTGACTGGAAAATCTATAAAATAAAGGAGTCAGACATGTTCAGTGAGCAGCCCTTGCAAACACATTGAGACTGACCTTGCACACAATGGATACAATGCAAGCAGTGTGGCTCATAAGGTTTCTTCTCTTAGGAAGCACTTTTTGTCGATGTCAAACATCTTATTGCACAGTAATAAACATTTAATACAGGATAATTAGTTGGAGGCTCTAGGAAATTATCACTGACATTCTGAGTAAAGTTAGTCCTTTAAATAATTTATGAGAATTTATTTTTGTAAATTGAATAAATAATTCAACAGCAAAGGAAAGTCCTGCAGGCTCTGCAACAATAGAATTACCTACTGCCTGCACCAACCAAATGGCATATGAATAACATGCCAATGTCTTAAGTCACGTTGTGTGTTTTCATAACCCTTTTTTATGTTTTGCATGTCATTTAATGGCATCTACATGAAACTTTTCTCATGTCATTTTTAGCATGAATGTCATAGTATAAAGAGCGCAAAATTCCACACACGGGGGAGGTTGGGGTGCTGTGTGGGTCAAACAGACACAGGACTTTCACCCAAAAAAAATCAATATTCGAGTGCTGTGTAAAACCAAAAGAAAATGATGGTGTATGTAATGTAACTAAACTTATTTTATCTTTCCTTCTGAAGCCTAACTGAACTGTGGCAATAGCCCAACAAGCTGAAGAAGGTCACATGATGAAAGTCGTCTGAATGCAAGATGCATTCAAACAACACATGAAAAACGCATGCTTGTTACTTGCGATTTAAGGACATTTGTGTCAATTTGTGTCAACAGCAGATGATCAGAGCAACTGCAACATTGATAAGGAGTAAGGGGTTGCGGTTGTATGGTGGAACACACATGTGGCTTTCACCAAGGAGACCAGAGTTTACATCCCATGTGAACCCAAACGAACATGACCAATCTTTTCTCAAACCCAACCTTATAGTTTTGTGACTAAACTTAACCAGAATGGCATTTTGTGTTCAAGCTTTGGCCACAGGTGGTTTTGGCTAATAATAAAGTACACAGATTCTTCTTCTTCTTTGTCACATTCTCTCTCTCTCTCTCTCTTTCTGTCTGTCCCTCTCTCTCTCTGCGAAACACACGCAAGAAACACAGAAAGGCCAAGGTCAAGATGTGTCTTATTCATATTGCATCAAGCTTCTGCAAACTGATAAAATTCTCAGAAAAAGACATTGGCAAGGAAGTGTGAAAAAGAAAAGGTCATACCACTTACTACCATTATATAATGAACTTAATTATTGTCATTTCTCTTTTGACAGCCAGAAATCTTATAAAAAAAACCACTTGCAGGAAAGGTGAGGTGATGACGCCCAGGATGTCAACCAAACAACCAGGTCGTACCCATTCATTGTGTTGCATTGTTTTTATTTATTTATTTATTTTTTTTTTAGCTTGTTTCTCTCTAGTGCAGCACTCCCAGGAGAGGTGACCTGCTTATGTAGTGAGCTTCCCCTTTAACCTAGCTGTAAGCCATTCTCACCTGTCAGATCACTGCCTGGATGTGTGATTATGTGTGTGTGTGTATGTGTGCAGCTATGTGTGTGTTTGCACAAGTTTACATGTTCGAGTGTACTGATGGTGCACATGTGGGATTTTTTTTTCATACAAGAGAAAAAAAAACATTTTTCTCAGCCTGCATCAACAGCCCAAAGCCACTCAAATGAAGCTTCAAATTTTTATCTTCCAATGCTTTAGTGTCTCTCACACACACACGCACACTGCTTGCACAGTAGAACATTTGAAAGTACAATTATGTCTGGCGCTACTGCAGTAATGAATAAGGCAAATGTTTTTACAACTGTTAGTCACTCTGCACAGCATATGCGTGACAATATGCTCCATATATTTCCTTCAGCATGGATGTGTGTGTGTGTGCATGTGTGCGTGTGTGCGCGTGTGCAGGTTCACACACTCAGCCCAAAGTTATTTGCACAGGCTAGCTCTCAAACATTCAATCAGGAGCAGAAAATTGAATGTTCTTTATCTTCCATGGCCTAGCTCAGGCACAGTATATATTGGGAAACACTACTAACTCCATCTCCTCTCTATTCGTCTACCTTTACCCTTCTGCTCTACCGGTTTAGCCCAGTGAAATCATAACTGCAAGTGATATTTACAGTAGTGGGGTTTGTTTATTTGAGGTGATGTTAGGACAGGTATTATAAGTGAGAATCATTCAGGCGTTTAGTATACGGTTATGTAGGACAACACTGCAGCTCATGAACATTATACAACCACTTTTGAAAAACATGATCGTAATCTCAAATTGCTTAAGCTTTGCTGTTTACAATAATTTGGAAAAGAAAACAATGTCAGACACAGCAGAAACTTTTGTAAGTAGTTGCAGGTGAGGTGTCAACTAATGGTGCTCTGCAGCATTGCCAAAGTTCAGTCAGATTCCAACTCACGTGTGAAGTATTAATTACAGCAGCAGAACATAGAGTTTGGCGTGTTGATGTGTTGGTGTTTGACCTCTTCACTCCCCACAGATTTCTATGCATAGAGCTACTGGGGAGTGTTGAACGAAAATCTTAGATGTATACTGAGCAGGATTTTTCCTAAAAAGAATAAATGACACAAAAATAATCCATCTCAATCATCAGTTATGACCCACTATAGAAGTATGTGGGATTGTATGTATCTGCAAAGATGCATCCAACCTGTGTTTGGGTGTTTCTCAGCGATTCTGAAGAAAGACAATTGATTGTTGTGTCTCTTTCACAGGCTGTCAAATACTGACATTTTGGGTCTATGGCTATTTGGTGACTTTGCAGTGAGGCTCAAAAATCAACTAACTATCTTTCTTCAGCATAGCTTACTGTTGTGTTTACAAACAACAACTGACATATCCTGCAAAGTATACCTTAAAACAATCCAATAATGATTCAGAGCAGCAGTGGCATAGACAAGGCACAGGGAGAGATGGGCAAGTTTTTCAGTTTACATAGGCCGCCAAATGGGCAGGGTGATTTTGGTTGATGATTGTGGAGAGTGAGGCACGTCTAATGTGTATAGAGCAGTGCAGCGTGGGATGACTGCCTGAGCTAACTTACAAACATTGCTACATTTTTCAAATATTAAGAATTTACAGCTGAGACTCTGTGGTCTTTCAGGGCTTTTGTTGAAAACCCTGTGGCATTTTTTAATCAATCTGTCATAGACACATCTTCTGTCCAGTTTTAGAAAGTTGACTTTGTAGAACATAAATATCTTTGAGAGATTCAACAACTTCACATCAAATTTACAATCAGAAATGTCCAATTTCAACATTGTATAACATCTGTGTGTGACAACCACAGGATGAGTAAGAAGTGGTTAAAGTCATGTGTGTAGGATTTAGTGGTATCTCGTGGTGTGGTTGCATTTTGCAACAAAATGAACACTCTTTGTCACACCCTCCCCTACAGTGGCTGCTAAAAAGACGTAAAAGAATTACAAGATGTGACAGTCCTTCTCCAGGGTCAATATTTGATGTGTCCACTCTACTACTGTAGAAACGTGGCAGTACAACATGGTGGACTCCGGGAAAGAGGATTTACTCTTCCTGTAGATGTTAAAGACGCATTATAAGGTAACGAAAACACAACAGTTACTTTCAGGTGAGTATGCACTAATTAAAACATAATTCCGAATCTCCCTAAATCCTACATAAAGGCTTGGTTAAAGTCAGAGAACAAACATGGTTATGGTTAAAAAAAAAAAAAGCCATCGGTAAGTAGTGGTCTGAGATGGGATGTGATATTCTGTTTCCATGTTGGCAGTCTGACACGCTGAAGGCTCATTCACTACGCCGACCTTCACACCCTCACTTTTCACTTGGCTGCATAAAGGGCACAATGCTTCCTGTGTTGGCAGGGAACATTGGCACTGGTCATAAATTGTGTGCTGCGGGATCTAAATGGGCTGCCTAATTCCTGTTCAGTTAGTAATGAGAAATGTATCTATTTTTGTGTTGTTCAACATGACATTCACACTTGTAATTATTTGAAGCGCAAGCAGTTACATAAAGCGGTATAAGCTAGATAGTCATTTCTTTTCTTTTCTGTTGTGGTAGGTGGTTGTTTTAAATAATGTCAGCATTATTCACACATGCCCGCTGTAAAGACAATGCATTTATTATTTTTGATTGCTGTGCTACTAAATCCTATGGAAACAAAGTGAGTAAATAACTGATAATTGCATCTGTGAGAAAGCCTTTGTTGCCAGGATTTGCTTTAAGACAAAGGAAATATGTACCTACAATATTCACCAGATATGTACATGAGCTTTAAGACAATCATCTGTCATCAACAGAAGGTCCACATCACATTTTCACTTGACAATAATATTATAAAATGAGAAATTTGCAAACCTGTTTGAGAATTACAGGGGCAGGAAGGGGGGCAGTGTTTTGTTTTGTTTAGGTCTTATTTTGAAGGCCAATTAGTTAAATATATTCACACTATTCCCTTGAATCTGTCATGCATTTGGACAGAGTTTTCTTTTTGATCATCTTGATCATTATTTTTGTTCAGAGGCTGGAACTAAATGTGTATGTTTTTCACCTTGAGTCTTTAGTTTCTGTGGTGCCTGGAAACACCAGAGGACAACATACTGAAGGTCATGCAGTTGTCAAAACACACTATGTATTTAGACACCAGTAAACACTGCATTCTTTTTGTGGTCATTTGTCAGGAGCAACTGTGGATATGATATGACATCAAAAAGAAAATACATTCTGAAGTTTATGCAAATTAACCACATGAGAATTGGGCAGTGTTTATATTTTAAATCCAGCTGGACGCATAAAGAAATGAATACAAGTGTGAACACACACTTGTATTCATATGGACATATAAACACACACAAAACACAAACACACAAAAAAAAAAAAAAACAACAAAAAAAAAAAACTGAATGTGTACACTCATTGTTTGAGACCCATGGTGTATTTGAAGGAATGTAGCACACTTTCATTGTCAGTCTGCCACTGTAAGCTGGATCATCATGTCATTTAGTGATTAGGCCTTTGTGGACTAGCTGTTTCAGAAGCAAAGGCCTATACCCATGCATCTAGGGAACAGACCCCCCCCTTTGCCTGGCCTTGCCTTGTCTTGCCAGTTGAAGTCTCTCCCGTCTCTTTCTTTTCAGGCTTGGCCAAGAGAGTGTTTAGAAAACAGTGTGTAGAAGTGTTCTGTTATCCCTGCATAGCGCCCTGTGGGTTTGAAGATGCATAATTTTCTCAAAACAAGGGTTCCCATGATAGCTCTCTGCTTTGAGTAGCTATTAATGCCCTTTCTTGCTCAGTGGTTTGTCAAATGCATTAATCTGGGGCTTGGCAATGGATGGAAAGAGGCAAAGGAGGCAAGCTGTAAAAATCAGGACGAGGAGAGGAAAAGATAAACTAAACAAATGAAAAAAGGACATGCATAGTCATTTTCTTTTATGTTTTTATGACTAACAATCCTTGTCCAAAGCAGAGATCTGGACACTTGAACACCACTGGTGCAAGCTTTTATGCCTTGTCCTGTCACTGACCTCTCTAGTCAACAAAGCAAATATGACTTGAAAATTACTTTCCCTGGTTCGATGTAATCATAAGTTTGTTGTGTGGAATTGTGAACCTGCCCGATCAAACATTATCTGAATCTGCTCGAAAAAGAACCACAATCCTTTCAGTTTTGATAGCTACAATGATTGCATTTCTCTTTTCTTTTCTCAGTCGTTTGTGTCTCATATCCGCATAAAGCATGTGAGCCTTTCAAATTAATGGCACCTTTCTTGGCTCTGTCTTGTTCAAACTCCGTTAACTGCTGCATGTTCAATAAACCATATTTATAAGAAACAACACAACTAATTTAGTGACAAGTTCAATGAAGTGACACTGCAAATTTGATACAAACATTGAGTACCCCTGGCTATCTTCCCATAAAATGCTCCAGAAAATGCATGCTAACAAGCTTACACATTTGGCAGGACATGAGCAGACAAAAATGTCTGCTCATGTTCCTCGGAGGAACCCAGCTCTTATCTACTGCTTCAAAAAATGAACCGTAAACATACTGTTACAAAATAAATAATTATGAAAATCACAGATGAACATATAGCAGCCTTGCAAACACACTGCACCTACAGCACACTTGTTGTTGTACTTGGTTTTTGCTTCTGTTTGAATTACTACAGTATGCCTTGACTATTGATTGCAATATCAATTTATTTGGAAGCTAATGATTATCTAATTAGCAAATTCAGGAAATCTGACTTAGATTAACAGTGTTGGAAGATCAAAGAAAATGCTGCACATTGCTGAGGAGTTTACAGAGAGAACAGCAAGGGGCTGCCCATGGGATGTGTTGAGTTGAAGGAGATAAACATGCAACCCACAAACATCCCTGTGGATAATTACAAGGGACTTCGGGAGTTTTTTGTCTGATGAAAATGAGTTATGCATCATGTACGAACACAGTGAAACAGTCTCTGGATTTATTGGATTCCATTTATAAACATGGAATAAATAAAACAATATTAAGTTGTGCCGTGGCTATGTGTTCCACTGATTTTATACAATTACTCGAGGAAAATCAGACATGCACGAACAAGGCGGTAATGACCTGTTACACTGGGGCAGAAGGAAAAAAATATCAAAGGGGTGGTAACTTACTTGATGGCAAGCTGGAAACAGCTGTTGTGTAACAACAACAGCATGCAGTTAATTCAGAGAAGATGGCCTCTCATATGATTTACACTTTGTTTTTATTTCATGAAGCCAATGAACTCCTTTACATGATGACTGAAGATAATGCAGATATTTTTGCTATGGTGACAGCACTGAAGGCTTCCTCAGGCTTTCTGTGATTTTAACTCATCCTAATCCTGCTGTATGCAAAGCAAGCAGCATGTTGTTGGGTATTTCGCTCTTGGCTTCAATGCAGTGTCACCTTCTGGATCTGAGGCCGAATGGTGTCTTACTACTAACCCTACTCTATAACAATGACACAGTGAGGCCATGGTCATGGTCTGTGAAAGTTTACTGATCCTTCAGTGTCACTGTTCACTGCAAGCTCTTTCCTGATCTTATGTGATGTGATTTCCACCATAGAATGATATTCATAGGCTTCACGTTCTTCAGGTCTAAGTAAGATTAAGATCTTTGATTCTGACAAAAAAGGAAGGCTGGACAGTGTTCATTTAAATCCACTTCACTGCAGGTGACTGGGGGGAAATTTTAAACACTGAGCGAAAAGGATTTTATTGAACCAACTTGTTCAGATTTTTATTTTTCAAAATAAACTCATGACCAAACAACTTGACTTTCAAAAATTGTATTTGTAGAACACAGACTAAATAATCATGTGAACTGATGTTAGAGTTCACATTATTCACCATCAAGGAAAGTCTCATTACATTGCATAGCTATAATGTTTTCATTTTAAAACAAAGTGGCTATTGGCTGGTTAGTTTACTCTGTATTATTCATGTTGGGTGATGAAAAAGCTCCTGATGTCCCTTCTCTTTCATAATGGCATCATGCAAGCTATCTACAAAGTACAATATGTGTTGGTATAGACAAAATCACATTATGACAATAACAATGATAAATGACAATGTAAAGATAATGTGAATGAGTGCACTCGAATACAGTGACAATTTTGTCCATCCATCCATCCATTTTCTATACCACTTATCTGTCAGGGTTGTGGGGGGGCTGGAGCCTATCCCAGCTGACTACAGGCGAGAGACAGAACCGTGAGGCTCTGAGGTGACACCTACTGTACCACTGTGCCACCTGGTGACAATTTTGTCCTCTCAAAATATTGCAAATCATATGCAAACCACCCATGTCCATAATCACACATTTCTCAATTGAATTTCAAAGTGAAAGTTAATGCAAAGTTTATCAGCACTACACAGAACTTGCTATGCAAGGTAATGCACAAGAAAGCCAGTGTAATCCACCATAGTAATGCAACATTATTATTACACTTGTAGTGACATCAAAATGTAAAAGAGATAAACAGCTATGCTGACAAGAAAGAAAGAAAGAAAGAAAGAAAGAAAGAAAGAAAGAAAGAAAGGAAGAAAGAAAGAAAGAGAAAGAGCAGCTAGTGTGGTGACAGCTTTCAAGAATGAGTCAGTGGACTAAAAAGAGGGGCTATTTCCTTTCTTCCTCTTTACCCCTCCCTCTTGTCTTTTCAGATCTGACCCTCACCATCACTCGCACCACTACCCCCCACCCTCCTCTTCAACCCCACGTTTACCTGAGCCTCGCATTTCCCATGGGGCACTAAACTCACTGGCCCTGTTTGATTTAGGCAGGTCGGGTGTCAGTGTTCGCTACAAGCCCATGGTGAACCATGAATAATGGATCTGCCATGGGTCTGAGTACCCCTGGGACTTCCAGCTGCCCCCTCCCCTCATTCCTGCTGTGACTGGAATAGTCAATGTCCCATTAACAACCAATGATTCATCAAGGTTCCCACTGCCAGTGCACAAGAAACAGGAAATATGAAAGAGAGATTGTTAATGGGAGACAGAAAATAGAGCCAGATATATGCATTTTACTCGTAGGTTGGTATTGACCAAGACAATTATGAAGTAAAAAAGTGGCTTGATGTGTCCACATTAAGGCCATTGGACATATAGCTTTGTTGAATGAGGCAAAGAAGATTTTTCTTTTTGTCTCACAGCAAACATCTGGGTGAAGGGCTTCAAAGAATAACCAACAGCGCAGCCGACAGTTGGTGTGCTAATTTCCTAAGTACGTTTTTAAACTTTTTGATCTTGACGTCTTATGATGCCCTAGAAGTAATAAGTAATGAAACAAGCAGTTACATGAAGGATTTCTAGACTTCCATCTTCACTGATATCCAGGTCATAAAACTCAAAGTCCCGCCTTGAGCCTCAAAAGTAGCTTGTTTACATAATCTTTTGTTGATCCTATTCCTCAAAGTAAGGCAGTTTCCTGAACAAATTTGTGAGGCCACTGCATTTACAGTCATTTTGAAGGACAGTTTCATCTGCACAAATGTTGAAAAGAAAGCTGTACAGCTGCTTCCTGTCTTTTTGTTCACAAAATGACTGTCTACATTCTTTCTCCCACTTTTTTATTTTTTTTCCCCTGAGGTGCTTGCAGGAGCTCTTCCTTGATACAGCATCTATTTGAAGTTAAGAGCTTTCCAAATATTTACAGATATTCCCATCAATGCACTTTTAATCTAACAGAAAAATTTGCCATTTAAGTGTGAGCACATGATATAGAGTCTCTAACGTCTCTTTTACAATTAAATAAAATGAAAAAATAAATCAATAAATCACCTACTTTGCTTGTTGCAGCAAGTGCCATCTGGATGAAGTATGACATTATCAACCAAGAGCATAAACTTTGATGAGGGATGAAGAATATAGTGAGATAAAGTTAAACATGCATTTTTAAGGCATTCATTATTCGATATATGCAAGACTGTGTCAGGCTAATAATCATTCAGAGACAATGCTTTGGTATAGATCGAAAGGCTCTGTGCATAACATTGGGCGTATTACTTTGTGGTTAAAAATGAAATGTATTATTATTAATCAGTAATTTTGTTGAGTGAAATGTACAAGACAAGGCTACTCAGTAGTAGACTAGTATTCTTAGCACGCAAAAGCATCACTTAGAGAGCGGCCTATAACTGCACAAACACTTATAGTTAGACCCAGACTTTTAGGACGGATTGTCCTCAAAACCAACTTGATCAATTTTGTCATGGACAGGGATGTTTACTGTAGCGGTTCAAAATGGTCTTCCACTAATCCACAGCAGCTAAACCAGCCTGCAGCTGACATTTACCGTACTCTTAATCAATTCACTTTCAACTCTCCAGCTCTCATTTCTATCAGTCCTTCTTTTTCCCCATCTACCACCTTTTATATGGTGAAACATGACTAGAATGAACCAGGGGACAGTTTCTCCATCAGTTCTCACTGATAACGCCTTCTCCCCATAGCTGCAAATCTAAAAAATCTATATTACTAATTTTCGGATAGGTGAGATGAATTTTACCACGTGTTATGATGAGCATTTGGAAGCCATTTCAACATTTATTACATTCTTTGTCTCTAAAGTATGCACCTGGCTTTGGTACAATCAACTCTGTGCAGTTTAGAGTTTTAGGATTCAGACACGCTTGGCAGAAAAGGCTTGCGAGAGGATGCTCAGCTCTACAAACACAAAGACACACTCACAAAGGAGCAGGTCACAGAGTCTTCCTGAACTGTTATCAGTGCATTATTACCACTACAAACAAACAAAAATGACCCCACATTACTCAGGGGTTCTATCTTGCTAGCAATGGTGAGCATATCCAAAGGACTGTGACAGGTGCATGAACAGTTGTCACTCAGACTGACAAATCAGTCGCTGTGCACACCAAACCTTTCAGTCATCACAAAGGCCCAGGTGCACACACAAATACAGAGGGTTTCATTGTTTTTGCATCAAACACCCTAAAACACACACACACACAGAGAGAGAGAGAGATGAATCCATTACTGAGACTTTAAAAAAAAAGTCTGCACTTTCACATAATCCCCCATAAGTATGCAGGTAGGATGGCAAAGACTCATATAGCTGGAACCTGTCTGTCAAATCACATCCTCACCAGTAACAGTGCAGTGGAAGAGTATGGGGGATAATAAGCAAAAATTATGCTGGTTCACTTGAGAGTTTTCAGCTTGGGAACCATTCAAACAAATACACTCTTTGAAGTATATGTCACTAGGAGTGGTTGGCCAATACAATTTTTGTAGTCAGTTCAAGAGGGGGTATTGTTTCTAATTTAGTGATGAAACAAAGAGCATGCTTTTTTCTCCTTGGCCAAAGTTCTACAGACAACATTTCATTGAAAGGCTTGTCATACTTCCCAGTCATAATAACCATTTTAAATCTGTTACAGTGCACACAGCTGAAGAGGAGCTTTCACAAAACCATACATACGTTATATGGTACAATCATGCTGGGACAAGGCAGAAGAAAGTGGGAGATAAAATAAAAATCCTCTATCACAAATTACAACTTAATGTGTCTGTCTGCTTTCAGTTGATTGATTCCTTGATTCCTTGCTAAGTCCCACCTCATTTTTGCTAGCTGCTGCTATTGCCTCAAGCTATCAAACCTAGCATGAAGCCCAAATTGTCACAAACTGCACTTCTTGAAAAAATTACCTAATATCTAGAATACCTACCTACCTAGCAGACAGAGAGGTCTAAGGTACAAATTTGAAGAATATAGCAAAGATGTCAAATGATTAAGCAGTGAAAAAAGGTTGAAGACAGATTGAAGTTAAAGTCTACAGATCAGAGTGTAAAAGTGAACTACCACATCACCTGACAATCAAGACAAAAGACAAGAAAATTTAAAATAATAATAAAATTAATTAATAATTACTCTTTCCAACAATCACCTGTTTTGGTCTAATGTCCACCCCTCCTTCAAGTTTCTCATACTTTCACATCGACCTGGGATAATTAAGGGTTTATTTCAGCCAAGCCCACATCACAACACTAAATTTACGGGTCATTTACACACCAAAATAGGTAAACAAAAACAGTCTACAGAAATTCCCCTTTAAAGAACAACAGTGTTCATGTGAGGGTGGACAGGCTTTTTCACTTTCACACGTTTAATGAATAGCTCAACAACAAAAAAATCTGATACAAAGAGAGTCTATGGAGCAATGGAGCACAGCCATATAGTTTTTGGACCCTGGGTCTGAGCTGGTTGATGCGACACTGTAGCTGGACAATCTGCAATCAAGAGGCAGAACTTAGCAAAGGGTCAATTACATAATTTAGTTTGACAACCAAGTGCTTTGCCCGATCATTAGATGTGCAAGGTGCTTTGAACCTTGTGACAATACAGGTTAAAAATGTCAGGTGTCAACTCTAGTATTTGTCTACCATCTTAGAGTTGTTGTCGAATGCTGGACCAAAACACACTTGTGATACGCAGTATGCCCATTATTGGAAAATGGAAAAAGAGTTTTTCAGTCATGAGGCTTCTGAAGCAAAATGAATTTTGGACAGACTTTGTACACTGATTTGAAATAAAACTATGAGATGGCAACGTTGGGCACTGAGCCCAGTGGACAGTGGATTCAGAGATACAGTGTTGGATAGGTGGATAAGGGAACAATTATATAGCTGATCTATTAAAAAAATCTGATATATGAATTGCTGACTGGATGGTTGAAATAAAGGGTACACAGATGAAAAAGTGTACTGGACAGCAAATAGATCAAAGGTATTTTGTTTTTTTCTCCCACCCCCATAAGGTTATAATTGGCTGGATAAACAAACTGACTGGATGACAAAGTGGCTAGGTTTAAAATTAGCCATTTCAAGATTGTGGGGACTATTTACCTCAGGAGAAATGAAGGTCAGAGAGTTCCTGTTTTAGTACCAAATGCCCTTAACAATAGAGGCTAAAAAATCTCTGAGCATAATTGTCCTGTTTATCAGTTATATTACAGGCCTTCTAGAGGCATCGAGTGGGGGCAATAAATACTCAAGTACTGTAGAGTTACAGTGCAATACCCCATCTCACTTGATAGATCTCTAATAAACAGTTCATCCCTCACAAAAAAGAATTATGCTATCTATTTCAATGTCTTCTAGAGCAGCATCTCCCATACCAAAGCAATCACTAGGACAGCCTGATATACACTGCTGTCAGAAGCATCATTTGTACCTGCAGCTGTTAGTGGTGAGTTTCACTGTAATATTTAACACTTAACTGTTATAAATGACAAGTCCTTACCTATACCAGTGACAGAATTACATGAGCAGTTAGACATAAAGTAATTCTGATGGCAAAAAATGTGATATGTAACGTGTTGTGCAATTTCATTCACTGAAAAAAGATAAAATGTTGATTTTGTGGCCCGAATGATAATAATAATACAAAGATTGCAAAAGACTCTGGTTCTGATTTACAGCCTGTGATGTTCATCACCATGGCTAGCCGAAAATTTTGAGTGAGTTATTGACTTCTGAGGCTGAAACAAAAACTTAACACAAACCTTTTTAAGCTGCAGCAATTTAACGTCTTTTTAAGTAAAACTGTGTTTATTAAAGTGTTTTTACCAATAAACTAAATACAGTTTTACCACAGGCCAGAAAAATGATAAACAAAAGTCTTCAAAATGTCACCTGCAGGCATGATTCACCTATTTGTTTTTTGTTTAGTTTTGTTTTTCATCACCAAACAACAATATAAAGTGGAAAGCACAACACAGTTCAGCAGCACTCTTTAAAACTTGCAAGCCACTTCATCATCTGTAAATGAAATAGCCTATGAAAGGACCAATTTGCTAATTTAAAAACTAAATTGTTTCACTGTAATGTGAAAAAAAAACAGAACAAATAAAAACAAGGCACAATACATCAGCGTGCCACTTTGTTTGTGTCTCCAGTGCTCAGTAACACACCACTTACTGGTGGACAAGAAGCAGCATGCAACTAATATTGGTTTATATATATATAGCCATTCCTCAAAGAGAAATCTGCATGTCATTCAGTCATCCTTTTTGCTAGTAGTAGAAGCTAATCTTGTAGGTAACAGGTGAGAGTGACCTACCATAGAACACTCTCTGGACAAAACAATAACAATAAAACATAATAAGCTGTAGCTTTGTTTAAAACAGATAAACAACACCTGTACCTGGCTGTTTGGAAGTGTTCACAATTAGCAGCTGACATTATGGTAGACACTTTGACAAGATGAAAAACACTTATTTTTTCACTACTAACCAAAAACAGCATTAGATTGAAAAGAACTTACTCTGTGGTAAACTGCTCTTTCATTCCTGTCGGCTCAGGTTACTTTCTTTGGTTTATCTTTGACTCAGCAGCAATAGCAGCTGGCTGATGGCTGTGGCCAACTGCTGTCTAGCTATTTGCCGACTGCTCACAAGAGTCGTCTGGCTTGCTGGCATGAAAGCTCGGGAGTGAAGCTGTATGAAAATGTGGGGCCTGCTATCTTATCTTATCTTATCTACCTGCACAAACTTAGGAAGGGTCTCGTCTAACAATCTGTAATAGGTGTGTTTGTACTTTATATTTGTATAAATGTAAATGCTGGCTGTAGTCTGCCTATTCTGAGCAAAAAGAGCAGCTCCCTTAATCACTAGCCACACACATCCATGGTTACTGTGGTTGCTGGGACTGTGAAGTAGGTTTGGTTAATCTAACAGTTGAAAACAGGCACAACTTGACTTTAAACAGAGAAATTGTAGCCTATTTCTATGTCAATACTGAGAAATTGCCAATAATTTGTAGATACATAACATAACATAAAGACTGAATTAGCCTAACTCCACACTAATAATAATCCCCAACAAAACTCTGTTTTATTTTCATTTGAGAAAAGAAAAAAGCTATGAGCCAATCAAAAGTTTTACAGGAATAAATTGATTACCATTAATATACAACCAAATCCCACCAAGGTTTCTATTTTCTGCTTGCATAAAGAAAAACACTGTGTAGAATGAACCTGTTTTGACACCGAGTGTCACTGTAGGAGTGAACTAGAAGATGCAGAGAAAATAGCTTAGAAACTGAGGGCACTGCGATTGAAAAGAGAGGAGATGATAAAGTGAAGAGGACCACAGCAGCGATTAATATCATTTGCTGGTAAATCCAGGTTTTGCTGGTTTTCCAATCATAGCTACAGCTTGGAGCCAAAGTGAAGCGGCGAACTGGGGCCGCTTCACAATCCCCTAGCTCAGAAGTATTGTTATGTCTCTTGGGTATTATCTTACAAAGCCCATTATGTCACAGAAACAAAGAGGAGACACAGAAACTGTAGTAACTCTAGTGTGCACGCAAACATACATACACAGTGCACACTGACACTTGCACGCATAGTGGTTTAATCTTTGCAAAGATATGTATTATCAGTACAAATCCCAGCGTGTCCCCGGATTACTGATATGTGTGCGTGCAGCTGTGCACTATTAAAAACAGATGTGACATCTTCATATCATAAATTCTCTTAGACAGATAATGTGAGCACAGCAAATTCAGCAACGTGTAAACAATGCATAAAAACGCCCAAACACTTACACCACATAACCCACTGAAGCTTGTAATTTCTTGTGGATGCTCAGTGAATTAAGCCTGTACAGTCATAATCACTGGTGCTGTCAGAGACATATGCACTTGCTCATTCAGATGTGTGCTCGGTCTCCCACAGTTTTGTTAAAGGAGTTCTTGCACTTGCATTGTGCACAGATTTGAAGATTGCACTTCACTCCTACAATTAAAACTTGACCACCATTATATATGTTGAATGCAACACTGTGGCAAGACTGTGGTAGTGACTCACTTCTTTAATTTCCATCAGAGCACCAACCGGTTCATCACACACACACACACACACAGAGAGAGAGAGAGAGAGAGAGAGAGAGAGAGTCTTGTTTCCATCACTTTTGGACTTTTGGAGACATTACATAGACTTACATTCTTTTCCTGGAGGCTTAACCACCACCTTATCTTAACCTCAACCTCAACCTAACATTAAAGCAAGTCTTCACCCTAATATTTAATGATTTACATTGTGAGGACTTGCATTTTGTCCCCATAAGTGAGTTGGGTCCTCAACATGTCCCAACAACTAAAGGAATACAAGTTCCCCCCGCCCCTCCAACACACACACACACACACACACTTGTAATATAACATAACACTTGTAATATAACTCCAGAGCTTTTCAAATGGTTGTCAGTGTTTTCAAATCACTTTATATAAATACAGCTGCAGTAGCCTACCTTGTCTATGGCATAGCAGTAAGAGAGTACAGTCCTGCTCAAAATGACACAACCAAGGAAACTGTTCAAGGTTATTTCAAATCAGACTGCCATGAATCTTCATCTAAAAGCTTAACTTATCTATGTTTTAGAGTCTAGTCAACACTGCTCTGTGAAAAGAGCCTCAGCTCACTGGAGAGGGAACTTTTCAAACCGCCTTGGCAGATCTGCTTTACTAACTTTCTTGGATGAGCCTCTGAGAGATATGAGGGTTTTTGTAGGATTGCAAATCTGAGAGGGGACATACTCTTGAGGGTATCATGCAGTACACGATCCAATCTCATACTTGATAGCGTTGTCTATGTCTTTTCCTTCTCTCTGATTTGTTTTGATGATGTACATTTTGAGTGACTTTGACCTTGAGGATCACAGTGTCATTCTGATATTTCAGCAAGTTTATTCAAATTTAACAACCCTTATTACTCATCATCACTTCTCAATTGTTTATCATGATGATAAAATCACATACACCTTTACTGTGGCAATAATGGTTTGGATCACTGTTTTAAATGTGTTTCCCACATGCTGTGCTTTCCGCTGTCCTTAATTATACATTTTCCCCTCTTGTTTGCTTTTTTGTAAAAATGCGACCATTTTCAGACAAGGTATATGGAAAGATCATGAAAAGTACATGAAAGTAAAAAACATTTGCTCCTGAGTATGACTGCCCATAGCACCTTGTGTTGGTGTTTGAACTTTTCTAGCAGTATATCTACATTAAAATTTAAGATCTTCTTTCAATTGAAAATTGGGCCCTTTCTTTTTCTTAACACTGCAGATAATCCCAAGCACTAATGGGGAGATTAGGAATATGTTAATCAGTCTAATAGACCCAAAGAAAATACACACATTCTCTCTCTCCATTTTTCTTAAGATACCGTCTTCTCCTACTCCTTCATCGCCTCTCTTCCTTCCTTCCTTATTTTTTTCTAGGAACAATCCAGCTGGTTAAATGGATGAGTTTACTGTCAGTCCATTTCGATACTGAATCCGTGTATACCTTATCTCTTTTATTACCTTGTTGGCTTTTTTCTGCCTGATTAAAACATTACTGATTATTAACCACACAGAAGTGTTTACATCCTTTATAAATGCTCAAAAAAGTAACCTCGGTATAAATAAGACATGATGGATTTTATATGAAATAAGTAACGTAATCTCTCCAAGTGAACTGCACAACATACTGTCACAGTACATTACAGGATCTTTGACTCTTAGCCAAAGTTATGCTGGACAGGGCAGGATCAGTGCATAGCATTTGGTGGCAGTCAGAAGTGAGCTTGCAGATGGCAACCAATTCAGTACACCTCGTCTCGGTGGCCCTCTCTAGAGCCAGTGTTTGATTTGCCTGCTTGGGGTAGTGGTCTAATATAGTGGATGTCATGGAAGTGGACCAACACCCTCTATAAATATGAAGGACTCATTCTAAGGGAACAAAAACACAAGGATTCTTAGTTTCAGGTTATTATGCACTAATGAAAACAAAATTCTGAATATTATATTTCATTTCTGCTCCCAAATTCCCCTAAGTCCTACACACTGGACCTTTTAAACACTGTGATTTAATCCAGTGTATAACATGATACCGTACAATAAAAAATAACAACACATACAACACATGTGTTTAAGTGGTTGCTATATTCATTACCAGAGCTGAAAGTCCAGCCAATGCCATTTTATCAACATTATTATTGCGATTTCATGTGAAATGAGACATGGTAAAGGTAATAGGCATGTCATTTTTGATGATAAAGAAATATGATCTGTGAACATGAACTTGATTACATTATGGTTCCCAAATTGTAGGTTAGTTAATAAATTGTAATGAATAAAATGATCCGTCACTTCGGTCACTCCTTCAAGTATCCTCAGTATACAAACCAAAAATTGATGAAATGTGTCAAATTCAAACCTGTCTCTGACTTTTGGTTTGTTAGATGAGAAAGACAGGACTATTACACTTTCTGAGAGTTATCCTGTTCATGTTTCACCAATAAATACAGCAATTTGTGACTACTGGTTAAATAAATGCTGTAAATATCAATAAATAACTGTAACATGTATAAACATGCTAAGAGACTAGGAATCCTTGTTATATTTAACAGCTGTAGATCCCTGATGATCTTAAAATGCTGATGATGCCATTTAAATTTCTTAGTTACATTTTGTTTGTGAAGAGCTAATTCATTTTTTTCCGGCGAGCATAGCTGCAAACACAAACAAACACATCCTAAGACTTTCAGATTTTTAGCTGGAAATGTCAGAGGAAGGAGGGGAACTGCAGTGGTTAAACTGAAGAAGGAATTATGGGCTACGCTCTTTCACCAGGGCTTAAATTGGACAGTGGAATAAACCTTAATATGTCATCACTATGACTCAATGTGGCACCTCAGTGGTCATTAAGCGGACAAATGATGGTCTGGGCTCAGCAGAGCTGAAGCTGTTGGAAATGTTGCAGGTTGTTGCAAGGGACCAAAAGAACCAAGAAAGATAAGCAGAAACAACCAACATCCATCCATATTCTAAACAAGTTATACTGTTAAGGATTTGTGGGGCTGGAGCCTATCCCAGCATGACCTGGGCTACCAGGCATAAAACAGGCATACCTACAGGAAATTTGACAATTTCCTCTGTCCTTCATCTAGCCTATAACTGTAGTACTAGAAAATCTATGTACACATGCAGAGAACCGGTAAACTCCACACAGAAAGAACTATAACCAAACTTGTCTTGATGTAATTGCACAGTTCTAACCACCGAGCCATCATGAACCACAGTACAGACAAAGGGAAAAGAAAAAAAACAACATTATGAAGCAAGTTATAGAGGAGATGGAGAGACAGACAGATAACAAACAAAAGGAAAGATCATTGTATATTCTGTGATTTGTTGTTATAGAACTAGTAACTATGGACACAATTTCCAGAAGCACAGGCTGAATATTTGACATTGAAGCTAAAGTAAAGTGACATATTTTGTCATTGCTCTTAACTAAAGACAAGGCAGTATGAGAACATATCACAACATATCCAATTATAATGCAAAATGCCGTAAAGTTCCACATTATGCATTAATTCCCATTAATTTTATTTAATGTTGTGACACTGCAGCCAACTCATATAGCATTGATTTTTGTATGGTCACTTGAGACAGCAAATGCTCACAGCACAATTAGAGCTTTGAGACTGAACAAATGATTTGTAAGGTTTATGTAAGTTTCCTATTGTGTGCTTCCAAGGGAGCCATGGGGATTATGTCAAAGTTTCATCACTTCTTATCAATGCAGCTTTTTTAATACCCTGTTCAGTACATGACCTCAAGATATTAGTGAATTCTGTTCCAGTATGAGGTATTGTGAAGATTATGTTTTTCCTATTGAAAGGAAAATGAGCTATAACTCAGCATTATCAGATATTTGTCTGCGATGTTGAGCTAAAGGCATTGTTTTCCGTCATAGAGGGCTCAGTTGATGGAATCCTGACTATAATCTGTGATCCAAGGTGATTACTCAAGCAAAATGACCTCAGTTCAAGTCAGTACCATCACATAGAGCCAAGGGCTGCCACAGTGTAAAGGGGCCTATAGATGACCACTGATGTTTTACAAATCAGAAGTCATATCGAGGAGGTATTTACTGTGTATTTATTCCTACCAAAGGCAATGAATCGTATTTATCTGAAGCAAAGTTGTTTCAGAGTTCAAGCTGGTTCTCCACTACATGCTGAAGTTCCCAAATGTTTTATCCAAGTAGGAATGTTTTCACAAGGGAAGAAACTTTTGAACCTTTCAGCACAGAGTCAAGCTGTATGATGTATCTGTATGCATGTTTATGCGTGCACATGCACTTATCTGTGTGCATGTTAGGGTGTGTGTGTGTATTTCTTTTTAGGAGTGTGTGTAAGCATGCTTTACCCAGCAAAAGCTAATACCATTAGTAAGACCGTACAACTATCCCCAAGAGTGTGTTCTCAATGCATAATTCAGCAAACACATAAAAACTTTAAAAATTGCATCCTGTTTGGTGTTTGTGTATGTGTGCTACTGGGTGGCAGTAAAACGAAATAGCATTAAGGAGTATTTTATAAACCATACCATGCACTCATACCTAAACTATTTAATCTAACCCACTCACAGAGGAAAAACCCCCTGCACAATCAAACATGTAATTTTTGTATCATATCGTACTTGATAAGGAGCTAATTTTCTCATACCCGACAGAGATTTGCTCCAACAGCTCGGTATCACTTTTAACACAATTATTTAAGGATGTCTTTTATATTATGCCTCTGCAAGGTGCCAACTGCATCACATTGGAAAACAACTTAGTTCCACTCTCAAGGAGTCCTTAAAAGGATGTAATAAGTGTTATTACTTTGTCTGGAGGAAGTGATATCCATGCATAGTGCAGACACATTTCTTAAAGGTGCCACTTACCACACACCTGCTGTTAGTTCAGATACAGTGTTACTTTTATAAATGATAACAGTGCAAGAGGTGGTATAATATTATAACGCTCAGCAGTTCAACATCCACGTGGACGATAGTAATGATAGCCTTCGCGCAGCATTTATCTCTCTCTTAGATTCAATTGGCTTCTGTCAGTGTGTACATGAACCCACTCATTGCTTCAATCACACTCTTGACCTTGTTTTGACATATGGTATAGATGTAGAACATTTAACTGTCTCTGAACAAAATCCTCTTCTGTCTGACCATTGTTTAATAACTTTTGAATTTATACTATTTGACTTCATACCACCAAGAAAAAACTCCTACACTAGATACCTGTCTGATAGTGCTGTGGCTAAATTTAAAGAAACAGTTCTATTGTCATTAACTTCAGTATCATGTCCCCATATGAGTGAACAATATAATAATCCCTCTGAAATCGACCATTTCGTGAACAGTGCTGCAAGTTTACTAAGGACAACTCTAGACTCTGTTGCTCCGCTAAAAAAGAAACTCATAAAGCAAAAGAAACTTGCACCCTGGTATAATACAGAGGTTCGCAAATTAAAACAAAATGTGCAAAAACTTGAGAGGAAATGGCGTTCCTCCAAACTTATTGAATCTCGCTCAATCTGGCAAGACAGTCTTAGATCATATAGGAAGGCCCTACGAACTGCCAGAGCAGCCTATTACTCCAAATTAATTGAGGATAACAAGCATAATCCCAGGTTTCTCTTCAGCACTGTAGCCAGGCTGACAGAGAGCCACAGTGCTATCGAGCCTTGTATCCCTGTGACCCTTAGCAGCGATGACTTCATAACCTTTTTTAACGACAAGATCTTAAACATTAGAGACAAAATTCAGCACCTACTGACCTCAGCTGATCCTGATGTAACATCAAACATTAGTGTCTTAGAACCAACAGTAGAAACAGATATTCATCTTGACTGCTTTTCACCTATCGATCCCCATCAGCTATACTCACTCATATATTCATCCAAGCCAACAACATGCCTCTTAGACCCCATCCCTACCAAACTTCTCAAAGAAGCTTTACCCTTACTTAGCACCTGTCTATTAGACATGATCAATCTGTCCCTGATAACAGGCTATGTACCCCAGTCCTTTAAAATAGCTGTAGTCAAACCTCTCCTTAAAAAACACACACTTGATCCAGAGGTTTTAAGCAACTATAGACCAATATCTAACCTTCCATTTCTTTCCAAGATCCTTGAAAGAACAGTCGCCAATCAGTTATATGACTTTCTTCAAAATAATAACTTATTTGAAACTTTTCAATCTGGCTTTAGAGCTCATCATAGCACAGAAACAGCATTGGTCAAAGTCACAAATGACCTCCTCCTGGCATCAGACAAGGGATTTATCTCTGTCCTTGTACTGTTAGACCTTAGTGCTGCATTTGACACCATTGACCACTCTATATTACTGCACAGATTGGAACACCTAATTGGCATCAAAGGAACTGCATTAAGCTGGTTTCAGTCTTATTTATCAGAGCGATTTCAATTTGTTCATGTTCATGATACATCGTCCACACTCTCAAAAGTTAGTCATGGAGTTCCCCAAGGTTCTGTCCTTGGGCCAATATTATTCAGCCTGTATATGCTCCCCATTGGTGATATTATTAGGAAACACTCCATACATTTTCATTGTTATGCGGATGACACGCAATTGTACTTATCAATGAAACCAGATGAAACAAATCAGCTAGTCAAGCTTCAGGCATGTCTTAAAGACATAAAAACCTGGATGACCAGCAACTTCCTACTTCTCAATTCAGACAAAACCGAAGTTATTGTTCTGGGCCCCGAACACCTTAGAAATAACTTATGCAGTGATATTGCATTGATAGATGGCTTAGCCGTGGCCTCAAGCTCCACTGTAAGAAATCTAGGAGTTATCTTTGACCAGGACATGTCCTTTAACTCGCACATTGCAAATATTTCAAAGACTGCATTCTTTCACCTCCGAAATATCGCAAAGATTAGGCACATCCTGAGTCAGAAAGATGCAGAAAAATTAGTCCATGCATTCATTACATCTAGACTGGATTACTGTAACTCCCTTCTATCAGGCTGCCCCAGTAAATCCATAAAGACTCTCCAGCTAATCCAGAACGCTGCAGCACGACTACTGACAAGAACCAGCATGAGAGACCATATTTCTCCTGTTCTGGCTTCTCTACATTGGCTACCTGTAAAATTCAGGATAGATTTTAAAATTCTCCTCCTCACTTATAAAGCCCTGAACGGTCAGGCACCATTCTATCTTAAAGAGTTAATAGTACCCTATTATCCCACCAGAACTTTGCGTTCCCAAAATGCAGGGCTACTTGTGGTTCCTAGAGTCCTCAAAAGTAGACTGGGAACCAGAGCCTTTAGTTATCAAGCTCCTCTGCTATGGAACCATCTTCCGGTTTCGGTCCGGGAGGCGGACACCCTCTCTATATTTAAGAGTAGACTAAAAACTTTCCTCTTTGATAAAGCTTATAGTTAGGGCTGGCCTAGGCCGGCCCCTAGTTATGCTGCTATAGGCTTAGACTGCCGGGGGCCCTCCCATGACGCACTGAGCTCTTTCTTCCTCTCCCTCTCCTTCTGCACACATTCATGTCCCATTAATGCATATTACTAACTCAACTTCTTCCCTGGAGTCCCTGTGCTTTCTTGTCCCGCAGATTCCTATCGATCATGACTGGACCTCCTGCTGCGGTCCTGCTGTCGTCCTGCTCAAAACCTACTGCGATTACTACTGTTTAGTCATAATCTGATTTAAATCTGTTAAGACTCAGTACAGCTACTACCATTTTTGTCACTACCATTGTTATCAAAATCACCATAATACCTTCTGTATACTTCATTGTCATTATCATTATCTACATTTCGATACTTCTGGTATTATTACTGCTGCTATGCATCTCTGCTTGTGTGCTCCTTCTCTCACGCCCCACCCCCTCTGCCTCTCTCCCTTGCTCTCTCTGTCGCTCTCCTGCTCTCTCTCTCTCTCTCTCTCTCTCTCTCTCTCAACCCAACCGGTCAAGGCAGATGGCCGCCCATCTTGAGCCGGGGTCTGCTCCGAGGTTTCTGCCTTCTAAAAGGCAGTTTTTCCTCGCCACTGTCGCCAAGTGCTTGCTCAAGGGGGAATGTTGGGCTCTCTCTATTTTACAATTTAATTAAAGAGTTTGGTCTAGACCTGCTCTAATTGGAAAGTGTCATGAGATAACTTTTGTTGTGAATTGGCGCTATATAAATAAACTGAATTGAATTGAATTGAATTGAGTTCTACATTATGCAAATACCTATTATAATATTATCAATACTATTCATCATCTCCCTTTTCAAAAGTTGCAAAGCACCACAAGGAAAAGCGCTCCTATTGCAGTCTAGAAATATATATATATATTTTTGGATATATGACAGTTATATAAAATTGGTTTAACAACCAATGTATGCGACACTATACAATAATCAAAATCGGCGTTAGGAGTACTATAAATTACAAGATATTTACACTTTTCTTTTAAAATTATCAGTTATTGGATACTGCACCTTATGACAAACCAAAGAAATTCTCACTATGTTTCTGCAATTGGGTCCATATTACGCACTAAACATAATTATACTCGAACTATTCATCAGCCTCAAGACTAAAATGTCAGAAGGAGATAAGAGAGAGAGGAAGATAAAGACAAAGAAAAATACCCAAAGCCTGTATTAGCCATTCACAGGAGCCAACACTCTGTTGCAAGGCTGAATTAGCAGAAAGTGAATGAAAAGCTTTGGATTGTAATTTTCACAAATATACTAATTCTGCATTGATGTTTGCTCATTCATCCATTGTCTTATCCACTTATTCCCACTCAGGGTCACAAGGTGCTGGAGCTGGTCCCAGCATAGATTGCACAGAAGGCTGGAAAATACCCTTGACAAGTTGCCAGTTCACAGATGGACTGACATAGACACTCGCTTGCTCTCACATTCACATCTATGGACATTCTGTGGTCTCCAATCAACCCAACATGCACAAATTGAACTGTGGCAGGTGAGTGGAGCAGCTAGAACGAACCCAGTAATGTATACTCCTCTTTCTCTAAGCAGCAGTTCAAAGTACTGATCTGTTTTGGTTTTTTTTGTTTTTTTTATTGTGTGCTAGATGAATATAAAACAACGGCTCAAATTGGAAACATTTAGATAAATACAGAAAATGATCAGTTATACTCAGTATTCACTAAATACTCACAAAAGTAAAAGATCTGGCACTCATGTCTGCCAGTTTATCTTTTGAAAATAATTACGCTATTGACTTACGGAACCAATTTAACTTATATAATAGTTTGTTTTTTGTTTTTTTTGCAATCAAGTAGAAACAAGTGTTTAATGGTGTAGTTTGCAATCCCACCAAACCCCAAAGAGCAGTGTTTCCTATTATGGCTCTACCTGAATCACTCTGTAAGTCTTTGAAACTGACAGCCCATCATAAATCTAATGTCAGGCACACTCGTTGTCAATGAGCATCCTCACTCTGCAAAAATGTCACCTTATACTGGCAGTAGATAATCATAGATGAGACAAGAGCTGAAAAAACATGAGCCTCCGCTATCAAACTGAATGAAACTCATATTTACTGACATTGTAAGCACTTGCCGCACAGAGAAAAAAATTAACAACTATTGAGTGCATACTGTTTACTTCTTACTTAAGCCTCGACTCACACAGGGTTGCATGCATAAATCTGAGCAAACAAAACAATATGATGATAACTTCTTCACACCATTTCTAATCCTTTGTTCATTTTAATCATTTTAATCTTTGCATGCAAAAAAAACAAATCCCCATACATCTGTGCAGAAATGTATGTGTGCATGTGTGTGTGCAGTGAATCACTGCATTTGTGTGTCTCAATACACATCAAATATTTCAGCCTCAAAAACGTGGATGACTTTCCCTACCTTGGCAGCCTTCATCCCTCCAAAGCCGACACTGACGCAGAAATACACCACCGCATAAGCTCTGCCAGTGGGGTTATGCCAGACTCCGAGGAGGAGTCTTTGTGAACCGTGACATCCAGGTGAAGAACTGCCTGTTTACAAAGCAGTTGTTCTTCCCACTCCAGTGCAAGCGGCACAAACCTAGACCTGCAGACCAGCTAGAGAAGGCAGATTGAATGCCTGGATCCCATCACCAGAAATGGAATCCTGCCTCCAGGAAATCGTGCACATTAGGTAGATAGATGGAGGAACAAACAGCAGGACAGTAGGAGAACTGAACATGAAATAGCTTTCTTCAGCCATCAACAGTATACTGTACATCGAGTGCAATAAGTTTATCACTGCAATCCGAATGGCTTATCGTTGTGTACCAAAGCAAATGTTGTTAGTATCAGCTACATACGGTGGTTCGGGTTTATGAGTGACAGGATCAGATGATCAGATCGTGACTTTAAAACATGAAAAAAACCTGAAAATGTACATATGGTAATTTACGTTTGTCCTTCAATCACTGACTTAAATCTGTGTTCCACTACCCTGAAGAGAGTGATCCAATATCAACAGATTTTACTACATCATAAGGACAGATGGACTCAACAGCTGTCTGAATCTTGTTAGTGTCCATCTTCTCTTGTTGATTGGGTTGTTGTTGTTGTGTTAGATTGGGAATTACAATATTACAATATTATATTAAAATATATTTTAAAGGTCTGATGGTAGCCCAGTGCATTGTCCTCACAATTTTCTATTGTAACAAACAAAAGAAAAGATTATCATTAAGAGAAAACCTTTGAGCTGTTTTCAAATGTAAGTATAAAATCATCAGATGAGACAGACAATCAGACAATCATCTCATGAACATTAAACCTATGGTGAAAATTTAGTGGCAACATGGTTGTATTTGAACTGGGGGTGAAAAAAAACAAAAGGCTCGCTGTAGCTGGTTTTGGATATATTACACAAAACAAATAGCAAAATGTTTTGTTTTTTATGAATATTTACAGATTTTTAAATATAAAATATAAGTTAGAGAATTAAGAATAAGATAATGCTTGAAAGAACTGTTTAAAATTTAAATACACTTTTAGTGCATTTTTCTGAGTTTGTATGCAAAACATGAAGCTAGAGCCAGAAGGCAATTAGCTTAGCTTAGCATAAAGACTGGAAGCAGGTGGGAGCAGTTTGCTTAGCCCCAAACCAAAGTAAAACAAAATCTGCTTGCATAATTAACATCTTATTAGTTCCAGCAGGTAAATTCCTGTTGTTTTCTCCGGCATGCTTCTAGTCTTTATCCTAAGCTAAGCTTCTTGAGTGCTGCCTGTAGCTTCATACTAAGCATATACATACATGAAAATTGCACCATCCTTCTCTCTGCATGAAAGAAATATGAGCTTATTTTAAATGTCTATTCTTTTTAACTTGAATGACTGGTGATAAACCACGGTGATAGTTTGAACAGCACAGTAGACTCGAGGAAAGTGTTTTAGGAAGCTTGCTCCAACACAGTCTGTAACACTGCTGCAACAATGACCAAAGGGAAAAAAACTGTATTAGTAGCCTGTTTCATCACAAGTGAAAGCATCAAAAAAAAAAAAAAATAGCTTACTTTCCTCTTCAAAATCATAGAACTCTAAAATTATTGGATCAAAGTTTGCCTGTAACTTTCACCTTGGAATCAGGTATATACAGGGCTGGAAAATCACCCATGTAGCCTGTCCACAGCCCTCAGCTCTCTATCTGCTCCTACCTAGCGATTCCATCACAGAGCTTGAGAGTAAAAATGGTTGACGCAGACCCCACCCGGAAGGGGCAATAAAGTTACTAAGGGCTGACTGCCCCTGACCAGTGACAAGACAGCAGGTGTGAGCAGTGAGGGGTGTGACTGTGAAAATGTGTGTTTGGAGGTGTGTATGTGTCTGGGAGAGAGAGAGAGAGAGAGAGAGAGAGAGAGAGAGTATACTAACCTTGCTAAGAATGAACCAGGCACCTAACCACACGTCCAGGTCAATTAGTTGGCCTAATCTGTCCCCTCTCCGTTAGCCATAAAGATCCCCCAGTTTAGCCCCCTATCTGTCATCTTTACTGCCACAGAAGTGCCATCTATCACCTTCTTTCCCACTCTCAATCCCTCTCTCTCTCTCTCTCTTTCTCTCTCTCTCTCTTTTTCTCTCTCTACGCCTATCCAAGCTCCTTTACACACTGCATTTATGCTCCAGCTTGGTAAACGGTAATCAATGTCTGACAACGGAGGACTGCTTCATCTAAACGATTTTTCAGGAGGGCTGTGTAGTGTGCGAAACAAAGAGAGAGAGAGAAAGAAAGAGGTGAAAAAAAGAAATAGTGTGAGGGATAGAACTTTCACTATTTGCACATCAGTATTAAGATTTGTTTATAAGATAGCTTCTATTTTTCTGTGTCTATGATTTGTGTGTGTGTGTGTGTGTGTTGAAAAATGTGTGAAAATGCCTGCCTGGAATTGGCACTGACTCCAGAAGCTCACAGTAATGCATTCACTTTTGGTACATAAATCACAATCAGCCCATTCTGCCATCTGGGTTACTGCTACATGGCCCTTGTAATGTACATGCTGGTTAGACCACCAGCTGAATAAATGAGCAGTCCAGGATACAAAGCAGGTACTCGTCCATAATGGACGATAAGCTGATGAATTTATTCCTTTTCCTTATTTTCTTCGATGGAAAAGGTTTCAAATTTCCAACAAATTATCACCAACCAGTAAAGATGTGTGTTTCGTGTATCTGCACATATCTGACAATAAACTGTCTTAAAAAATAGGTTTATAGAACCACTGATTAGAGCAGTTTAATGAAAAGACAAGAAATTACAGCAAAAAAATGAACATAGAAAAACCACAACTGCAACACTGAGGCGTTTGCACAGTGTTACAGACTTTTGATTTGATTTGCTAATTTTATTTCATTATAACAGGCCCTGTTTAATTTTTAAAAATAACAGCTAATGACTTCCTAATTGTTACATTAAAAGCAGCTCAGGGAGGTTTTGCACACCATGCCATTTGACATGTCACAAAAACTGTTTTCATTTTATCACACAGATTACATTGTTTATGACAATACGAAAAGAAATGAAGATGAGAAGAACACATTCTTGGGGAGATGTAATATCCTTGACAACTTTAAATGAATTTTGCCTTAAATCTGTCTAAAGTTTTGCTGATCTGTATTGCAACCAATATTCATCCTATATTGTAACCTGCAAAAATCAATTTTCCAAACAGAGTCAATAAAGGTCATAGTCCTCACCCAGAGGTCCTGCCTCTTTGACGGATTCCTGTACAGATCCGGATCTAATTGGAAAATTAAAGTCATTGATTGGCTGTTGGGACTAGAGGCATTTCTCTCACTTTCCCAAACACCAATTAGCTCAGGATAAATGATAAACTGAGGCATGCCAGTGGTTTCGCATACACACACAGTTCCACTTGTAGGCTACACACGCACACAAAAACGTACAAGCAGATATTGTATGTGTGCATGCACACGCTGAAACACAGGGTCAGCGATGCAGACACCCTAAAGGAATAAACCTGATTTCTAACCACAGACAAGGTCAAGGTCGCAGTAATTACCAAGCTTAAAGAGTACTGTAACCCGATGGTCACAAATTATATTCCATAATATGAAGCAGACATACACACACACACACACACACACACACACAGAAGCTCTGCTGTTGGGAATAGGTTGTATTTCATCCAGATACTACAGAGATGAAGGGTCTGCATCCTGACAAAACAAATACTAAGTTGGGACGGAAGGAGTTAGATCAGTCTTGTTGTTGTGATGTATGCATGTATACATTGCCTTCGAGATAAATCACAGCTCAATGAATCTTTTCTATAATGAGACCCTAAGGCACCATTTGTCTGTCACTTCTGTGACTGTTTTATGAGTTACACAAATGTCATGTGATATTGAAGTAATCTAAATGTCATGTCTACTAATAATCTAGGTGGATGATTTATTTAAATCAACTTAAAAGAAGTCGCTGGCATCACAATGAAAAGTTACAAACTGAGAAGGCAAAAAGCTGAATTCAAACATTATCTTGTTCAGCAAAATTTGTTAAACAGTGTTGTCTGAGGATATCCAATACCTGAGGATTACAACTGATTAAAGTATTAAATCTAAATGAAGTAACCTAAGTGATTAATGACAATAAGAATATGTGCCCAGCAGTAATAAACATAATTTAAACGGGAAAGGACCCAACATTATTTGCAACATTTACGCTGTAACGAGACTTCAACGCGTTTTATCTACATTTGCATCTGTGAGGGACTATCACAAACCGCATAAGAGCAAACTCAATGTTTTCTGTCCTGATCAAACTGTTCTTTACGGTAGCATGCGCGTAAATCTGCATTCAGTCATCAACAACGTGGCTGTAGTGCACAGTGGCACACATCCAACTTCCCTAAATGCATCCTGTTGGCGCATCAAGTGGCTGCAGTCCTCGGAAACGCATCCCACTGTGCAGGGGATGCGTTCATTTTGCACTCCTGTAATTTCAGTTATGCAAGTCGGAAGTTGTTGTTACTGCAATTAGATTGGCTTTTATATTTACGCACACATACGGTCTTGATTACAGTTACATGCAAATTCACAGGACCGGACAATTGAAATTTCTACCCCTGTGCCGCTCGAAATGCATCTTCACATTACTACTGCTGCCAGTTCTTATCGTGGAGATTTTGTTGAAATTTTGATACAGCAAAATTACGCGACACAGCTATTACTGTACCGTCATATGACAGCTGACCAGTCGGTCACCATTTCATACTTCCCAGTAACCTAAAATCCGTCACAATTAGACTCTTTACTGGCTCAGGCATTTACTCTGATCGGAATCGCGACTGTCCTCCTGTGCACTGCTCGTTACCCACCGCACTAAAACGACGTTAATTTTTTGTTACAAGTGGCAACAAGTTAGATGATGTTCAGCCTTGAAATGACATGCAGATGAAAAGGGCTCAACAGAATGCAAACGCCACCATTCTACATCTTCATATATTTACAGGCAAGCAGCCAGACACAAGCACACAAAACTGACTGTGTGTGCATTTACACAATTTCACTTTATTGCAGTGCACATAAAACTCCTGCAGTGTCTAAAGGCATTAAGCGAGCCCAGTGGTGTTGTCTGTAACGAGACCGAGACACGGCGCAGCGAACTTTCCCATTGAATTAAAACACCCCCAAAGTCTTACCTTTGTTATCGGGTGGCAGAAACAAATGTCTTTGCCTTGACAAGTTGCAGAGGGAGACGGTGACGGCTATTCAACTTGCTGCTGCTCCCGGAATGAAAGGTATACGATCCGCTGTGTGATACAAATCAAAGGGACAGACGCTCTGTGCGCCCTGTCTACCGCCGCGCTGCGCGTCTGGACTCTCCGCTTCGTGAAGCGCAGCGAGAGGGCTTTCGGAACGTCGCGGTGTGGAAAGCCCCTGGTGGTGATGGAGGGAACCTACAAATGAAGAGGTGGAGAAGAGGAGGAGGAGGAGAGAGAGAGAGAGAGGGGCGGTAGTAGTAGTAGCATGGCGATCATGGCAGCCACCGATAGAAACAAAAAGTAATGGAGAAGCTTTTTGTTTAACCTAGCTCGTTGGACAGGCCATACACACATACCCTGTAAATTCACTAGACTTCATAAACATATGTGTCTGTCAGCTTAAAGATGTAGAGATCAGTATAGATTGGCGGCTTCTCCTGGTTAGGAATAATGACATAAGCCCTGTACATTTGACCATTATCACAACGTTACCGATTACAGTCAACAGACTTAAACACATTCATGCATCTGCTTGAGTCTTCTGAAAGAGAACTCGAACAGGGAGCTGATACATAAGCTGAATCCGTAACTCAACGACACTTAAGTTTGGTCATAGATGCTTCTATGATCCACTGTCTGCCTTTTTACTCCTTCACATTCCTCAGCTCCCTGTGTAACTTCAGTCCTCAGTGGCAAGTCTCTATACAAGTATAGATTGTAATTTTTTTTTGTGTTGTGTTGTATGTAGACTGTGGGATTACTGATTTTCATCGGTGCAAAGAGCAAGATGAGGTACCAGCATTTTTATTTGCAGTAGAGAAAAGGCTGCACCTTTTTTTATTACCAGCAGGAGTGGTAGACAGTAAGACAACAGTGAGAGAAAATGAAGAAATGCTTGACCACAATGGACTGTGATTAAGTCCAGAGGTGTTATTCAGATTAATTTTCTTTGGGTATTTGATAAGGTGAAAATGTCAAATATGCCTGAAAATTGTGTGTGTATGATTGTGTGACAGAGAGAGAGAGAGAGAGATTCATTGGGGGACAGGAATGTGAAAATGTGATGGAGAGGAATTTAGACAAAGAGACAGAGAGAGGCTCAGTCAGCAAAGTTAGGAGGGTTGGGATGCAGATGTACTGAAAAGCCGTTGTGCAGGGCTGGAGGTTGTTCACAGAGAGGCGCTGAAGAGAGGAAAGGGTGGTGGTAGTGGTGGGGGGCGTCAGAGAGAGGCAGAGAATGAGAGAGTAAGTGAAAAAGAAAGTTTGTTACGCCGTTCTCAAGTATGGATTTCAGGCATCTGTAATTCAAACGTAGACCTGTAGACCACAGACAAAAGTGTTTTTTTCCCTGTGTGTGTGTGTGCAGAAACTTTATGAAATGGGTATATTAATCAAAAGGATTTGGCATAATCATTATCCTTATCACATATCACAGGTTATCACATTGCTAATTATAGCAGCATTTGGGAATCCCGAACATTGTGTTGCCTTTGGCTGGTCAGTTTTAGTGCTTTTCACTGTTGATACAGTCTGTCTGTGTTTGGAATATGTTATGATTCCTCTTGATATAATCACTTATTTTGTTGTTTTGCAGGCTGATGCTCCTGCAGTTTAGACGTACAGGTGATTTGCCTATTTTTAGATCTCTGTCAGTCACCTCAAGTTGGTTAAATGACATCCATGTGACAAATATTGATAATTGGAATTTAACCTTTAGACATTTCTCATCAATTACCAATCTTTTCCATTATATTTGTCTCCTCCCTGACCCTGCAAGAGTCTTGTAAAACAAAGAATATTTTCATACATTTAGCTAAACCTGAAATGGTTCTTTGGTTGAAAATCAAATAAAATTTAAATAAATAAAATTCTCCAAAAGGACAGAATTTAATTATTTGGTATATATGTTTAAGCAAAGGTTTTTCTCTTGTTGTCATTTTTTTCCTTGTAGGTTATGCATTAGTACACTTGCTGTCCCTGGCCATCCTCGCCAGCTCTTGGGTGTGGAAGTGCTGACTAAGAACACGTCTCTTGAATATTACATTTTTTTCTCAGCAGTGAGGTGTTGAAACACTGCCCACACCTATCGTTCAGGCCCATAATGGGAACCGGAGACCAGCAGCCACAGACGTAAATATCTGTGTATATACACTGTAAGACACAACCAGCAGCAGATCGATACAGGGCAGTGAGACAGAGAAGGGGGGAAGGAAGCTACAGTGGGAAACTTCACCGTATATTCAACAATGTCAATATATATATATACACATACATACTATATCTCCCACATGAAAATTATTATAAAAGCATAAAGGAAGGTACTAGTCAAAGGTTACTGAAGCAATCTATTCTCTCCCTAGATGCTCTCTTGCATTATAGACATCTCCTCTTATAATTCAATCCATGCTCATACTTCCAATATTGTTTCTCCCCAGTCTAAAACCATTGCCTACTAGGTTGGAACCACTATAAAGAGAGTGAATTCCTTCCTATTTTCTGTATTCAGAGAAAACAGCTGGTTTAAAGTGTCTCTTGCCTACAATATAAATCAACATGGCATGATTACATGTACAGCACAAAGCAGCTACTTGCAACATTGTTACTGTCTGGTTACATTGTAATAGCAGATTCAGTAAGTTTAAAAATGTAGGGGAACAACTGTTTATGGTCCTCTGCCCAAATCGGTAACATGGACAACTCCTCATTTCCAAACGTTGGACTGTAGGAAAGGGCTGCTTCAAAACTGATTTCATTTCAGCACCATGGACAGCTCCTCATTTCCAGACCATGGTGGACAGCGTTGCAAAGCTGATACACAGAATAAGCATCAATGGACATTTCCTCATTTTTTAAAAAGAGGAGTCTGGGAGAGAGCTGCCTAAAAGCTGATCCCAAATCAGCCCCATAGGCAGCTGAATGGATAAAAGCTGTTTCAAATCTGATCCCATGTCAGCACTATGGACAATATAAGTCAACCAGAAAGAATTTATCCTCAGACGGATTGGAAGTCATCTATAGAGTTGTGCCAGACAATAATGACACTCCCTATGGGGGGTTGCAGTCACAAATTAACATCATATATTTGAACTTCACTTTATTTAAAAAGCACAAGGAAGCGAAGTAAATTTATATTTTTGTAGGACAGACATGGCAAGCATGAGGGAGCCACATTTGAGACAGACTCAAGTAAAAAAAACAGAAGGGAAAAAAGAGCACACTGCAAACCAGCCTGAAAGTAAACATACTCATAAACAGAGACAGTGTGAAAAACAACTTCACATATATACAACTATTGGACAAAATCCTGCAGGCTTTGACTCATTGAAAGTTCACTCCAGCCATTGCAGGGCCATTTCAATTCAGTTTAATTCAATCTAATAAACTTTATTTATCGCTGCAGGCGAGATTTCACAGTGGATAAAAATACATTAAGATAACACACATAGTGACTATAAAAAGTCACCAGTTCACAAAACATTCACCTCTACAGAAACAGAACCTTGAACAACATCAACCTACTTAGATAAGTTAAAGTAACATCTCATTATTTTCAATCAAGTCTTAAAACTGTGTAAGCACAATTAGCAATAAACTCCAAGAGTCTGCAGTAGATACAGTTGTGGAGGTTCAGTCATATACTAACAGCAAATGTGTCCTCTCGGACTATTTAGCTCCATAGGACAAATAAAAACAGGGCTGCAATTACAAAGCATTCATAAATATCTTTAATTTGATTACTTATTGAAACAACACACTGAAGTTCATGCAGAGTTGTGCAAAATCAGCCTGGAGTTGTCAGTGCAGGTCTTCTGTCCATCTATAGTTTTACTGGATTATTTTCTTAGCTATGTCAAAGTGAGCTGCAGGTCTCAGGTTAAAATCAACACACCTGCCAGACATACCCTTCTCAGTTTTGAGAGATCAAAGAAGTGCAACCAGAGGCCCAAATCAATAGTATATCAACCTTGTTTTAAGTATGTGCAGCACATTTAAACATTCTGGTTCAGTGTATGGCAGCTCTGTGCTAAAAAGGAGTTGTCTCTATTTTCCCTATTGTCATCTGAAAAGTTGTAGAAAACACAACTCTTTACTTCCCACATCCATCTTCATTTCATTGTTTTCTTTTGCAGTACTTTGATTTGCTTCTTCATTTGCTTGTTTGTGTTGTATTTTCCAGCAATCAATTCAACATTATGTCCTTTCTCAAAACCTTCACAAAGGTCAACCTCAGATTTGCAAACAAACTGTGTGCTCTGTTGATGTTTAAGCAAATGTCGCATTTTGTATCCTTGGAACATTTGTAGTCTACATAATGTGTTCATCTTTGTACTCACAAAGGTGCTCATTGGGATTAGTACTTTTATTAATAAGTCTGGTCTTAAAGAATGGACCCCAGAGGCACATTAGGATGAGGCACATTAGGATTTCTGTAAGACTGACAACTGCTGTCTGCTCTTTCTTGATTTTTTTTTTTAGTTTGTTACATGTATTTATATTAAGGGCCATGCATAAAATAGATTAATCTTATAAAAGGGAAAAGTTGCTTTTACCAGATCATGTACTAGATAATTTTCATCTGTTCCTGAGCAGGGGAGCAAAAACAATAAAACAAAGAGCAAAACTATCATCTTGACCACCAATGAACCAATAAAATACTGATACACATTCAGGCAAATGCACAGACACAAACACACACACACACACATATATATATATATATATATACTGTATATATATATATATATACATATATATATATATACATATATATATATTCTGATGTTCTGCTTCAGTCACCTTTATCTTACTTTTTCTACTTATCTACTTTTGCTTGCCACTTTTTATTCACAAAATGATCAGAATCAGAATCAGAATCATCTTTATTGCCATGTAAGTGAAGAGGTTTCACATTACTAGGAATTTGTCTGGTGATTGGTGCATACACAGAACGGAAGAACGAGTAACATATAATTGTGGAATAAAACAAAATAAAATAGAATAAGGTAAAACAAAATAAAATAAGTGAAATAAATATGGTTCTGGAGGTAGTACAAAAATGAGGTAGTACAGGGTGGAAGTATAGTGCAAGTAGGTGAGGTAAACAGTGCAAATGGTCAGCAGGTGGATAATGACATGAGCAGAGATCAGTGCCTGTAGTAACTAAAGTGCAGAGCAGTATGTTAGTTAGTTGGTGTTCAACATTCCAACAGCAGAGGGGAAGAAGCTGTTATTGTGGCGTGAGGTTTTGGTCTGAATGGACTGTAACCCCGTGCCTGAAGGGAGTTTCTCAAAGAGAAAAATGATCTTAGTATAAGTGTTAGTCTGTGTTGCTGCCTTATTAGCTTAGTTTCAACCTAGACTAGGCTATTAGCTTAGCCTCTAGTCACCCAGAGAGTCTATTAGGAAAACTAGTTCATCCTTTCTAAAATTAACTTTCTCACCGGCAGTTAACATGACTTCAGTCACAGGCTTGATAGCAGGTCCTTTAGCAATAGCACTAGCATACCATCAACATCTGAAAAGGAAGTGCAGAAACTGGATTAAGTTTAATAGACCTCTAGACGATCACAGTCCACAAGATCTGTCAACCACCCAGCAGTGTAGTCACCACAAGAAGAGAATCAGAGTAAGGACCAGGCCGTGCCAGCTCGAATCTAAAGCTATTGCACGAACCGTGCTTTAGGCTAATGTCCAGTCACTGTGATGTTGCAGTTGGTGATTTTAATCAAACAAACCTCAGATTTGCTTTACCTAAATTTCACCAGTCAGCTGCAAAAGACTGGTTGCTATCAGTATCCACAGCATATGTGAGGAGAATCCTGCTGAGATTGAATATAAGTAAGTCTTCAAACTCATCACATGCTATCACAAAAAAATCTTCGGTTCACCATGTTGCAGATTTTTTAATTCAAACTAAAAATTTTTATTATAGTACAACCGTTGTACTACAACAAGTTTAGCCTCCTTTCAGTGGCTCCTTGTCCATAAAAAGTGCTTAAAACTGTTCTTGATGACTTGAAAATTTTTAAATAGGTTCATCCCTTCAAACTCTTTCAACAATTCCAAACTCCAACCTCCTTAAATCTCGTATTCCAACATGTGCTCACCACTCATGTCTGTTCCCAGAGTTAAAAAGATGTCAGCTGGCTCCGAGGCTTTTTTTTCCCATCATGCCCTGTGCCTCTGGAATAACCTTCCCGCTGTCATCAGTCTGACTGATTACTTATTCTTTGATTACTTCAGGCAGGTCAGACTCAGCCTTAGAATCTTGTGAATCTTAGTACATATAGTCCACGTTCTTCCTGCCAAGAAGAATACAGTAAACTTTCTGAAAAACACTGCATCTTTCTATCCGTTTCCTTGTTTGTGTCCCACAAGCACACAAACATCCAAGCTGTCTACTTATCTCTTTCTGTTTTTATTTTTCTTCTCCCTCTCTCTCTCTCGCTCTCTCTCTCACTCTCTCCTCATCAGGTCTATTGTCTTTTTACAAACGTCTCTTTTCTGGACCATCCACCATCATGGGACCTCTTTCTCTCCCATGACTGTTGCTGCCTCATTCTAGATGTCTTAGATCTGCATCTTTATGGAATTACACTTCTCTCTTGTTATCATGATTGTTTATACTGCAAATTCATTATGTTAGCTTTCGGCTTGTTCCTGTTTTTCCCTCTTAAAATGTTTTTTTAGGGAGTTTTTCCTTATCCAAATTAAAGTTGTGTGGACAAAGGGTGTTGTATGTTGTACATATTATAAAATCCCCTGAGACACAATGCGATTTGCGTTAATTGACACTAATGTGACTTGAGTGTTTAAATTAGTGGGACTGACATGAAAAAATACAAACAGTAAAAAGTTTGTGCAGCATGTTCAAGTGGTTTTAACAATTCACTATCAGGGCTTTTAACATCATAATATACAGAGAAGGCCCGTATTTTATTGCCTGCAGACTCACACACAGACACTTTTTAAAAAGAAAACATACTAAGCATGCAACAGTGACAGTGCTGTGCATGTCCACGCAATGGTGTGAATAGCCTGCTTCCTGATAAATTTGGCTTTTGAATGAGATTTTCACGTAGGAGTGCATCATTAACCATATATCAATAAAACATGTCCACAAATGTCCACATTGTCCACAAATAGAACAATTTACATCAAGCTACACTATGTCATTTTACTCGGGTACAGGCAGACACCGTTATCTGCACAATTTGACAGATGTCTGAAGTATATCATCTCCTATCTCTCTTTTCATCTTCAGTAGCATGTGGGCAGACTTTCAGATATCACTGAGACTCCAATAGCCCACAGCTAGATCACAGTCCCCCAGCAGGGGTTGTAAAGTACCACGACTTGATAATATGTGCTGATTTGATCTTATCTTCTTACAGGCAATGGGATCTCTCCAAAGAGATCCTGCCAGTTGAAACAATCTGCAGGTTCTTTGTCACAGCAGCTCTTTCACACCTATTCATTCACCTAAACCACACTAAAACACAACATCACAGTTTGAAACAATATTTTGAAGCCCAGTGAAAGACAATTACAGATGAGAAGTTGCATAGTCATTGGGTATATGAGAATGTATGTTTCTCCTCATCAGATTTAATTTTAGTTTGCCATACATTGTGCAGCAGCAATCAGGCTGACTCAATACTAAGCCGGTCCAGGAGACCTAAAAATAGTCTTTCATATTTACCACATTAATCTTTTTCTATGCCCCTTGGAGACATTATATTGGGGGGTAAAATCCAGTTATTTTCCCAAAGAGAGTTTCTTTAGTCATATAATATTACCAAGGCATTGCATTACATTGTGTATGTGTGTGTGAGGGCAATGGCTTGTTTGTAGCACAGAGGCAATTTATTGCATACCAGCTTATATCACCAAGATCTTAAGAATGTGTGGGGAGGAAATATCAGCATTTGTGCTCATAACACAATGTTAAAGCCACAGTTCACAAATGGAGAAAGAGTAATATCCCAGTACACTCTTATATTAAGCCTGTGCATACCGTCAGGTATTTATATATCAGTAACTTACATGCCATAAGAAGATCCATGCTGAATGTCAGTTGCTTTTAAATTGTCGTGTACTTTTATGAAAACTGCTATTTCTCAGCAAGTTTGAAGGTTCTTCACATCACGCACGTTATTCACTAACGATAACTCAAGGATGTAAGCCTGAATTTGAAAAATGCTTATGTATTAAGCTTAGAATAATTGCACTTTTGAATAAACTTAGAGGAGCATAAGTCAAGGCCTGTCTAACACATCAACTTAACCTGAAATGCCATAAAGTGACCTCACATTTTAGTTTCCTTTCCTTTCCTTTAAAAAAAAAATTATTGTCAACCCCAATCAAAGCTTTTACTATAAAATGAGTGCAATATTAACCACTGTGGACTTTTAATTGAAACAGGCTCACTTTTTGAAATATGACACTTTCATGCTAGTTTGGATAGAGATTTGTCACAGCTGTGTTTTTTAATCAGTTTTACAATCTTGCATATCTTTTTTCAGCAAAAAATGTTGCACCTATATGAATTTGAATCAAGATGCAAAAATTGAAAATGGGATTATTCAATGTCTGTTAAGTATTATTTGGGAATAGAATCAAACATCAAGAATGATTCTGATATTCTTTGGTAATTGCTGTGCTATGCGTGGTGTTGTGTGTGTGTGTGTGTGTGGGTCTGTGTGTGTGTGTGTGTATGCTCTGATCTAAATGTTTTGAGGAGAGGCTCCCATCTTGTCTCATATGACTTGTGTCTGATGATGGAGCGGTTGACCATAAAACTATGATTCACTAAATTTAATCTCAAACAAAGTGCTTTAGTGTAACATTACAAACGTAATATGTGGGAAAAAAAGTTAAACTCAGCATTGGCAATATGTAGTTCATAATTGCTTTTATATTTAATACAACATTTTGTGTTGGGTATTGAGTTTTTGAAAAGTGGTTTTGTTCTCCACCAAGAAAATAAAAAGTTCCTTGTTTCTAAGCAACATTGTTTTGAGTCTTTCTTCAGAAGCCAGAGTTATGTCTGACAGTTAATTCCAGTTTATTGTCAAAATGTATTTGAAAGCAGTTAAAATTCATCCAACCCTGATATAACTGGCTATGCAGTGATACACTGAAATTAGATGTACCGTAGTTCTAAAAAGTTCACACTCTGCCTCTGCACTCTGCCTTTTGTTCACCATTTTTTATATATGTATTTTTAAAAATATCATATGCAAAGCCTTGTTCTCCACAGTGGGTAAATGAGTTGTCTTGGTAGCAGCAGGAATGTGACCTGACATGCCAGATGGTCTGATACAGAAAACCATCTGACAAGTCGTCTTTGGTAACTGTTTGGAAAGGGATGGGCACTTCCAAAAAATACTTGGCAGGTGACTGGATAAACCATCTGTCTATCACAGTTTCACACACTTCCATAGACATATAAAAATAGATACCTCATTGGTTGCTGCTATATGTGGGCTCTGTGTATCTAGTCAGAGATCTCTGGTAAGAAAGCCAAGCAGGAGAAGAGTGAAACCATGTTTTTCATCAAGAAAAGCCTTTTGTGCCATCCATTGCTCTTATAATGAAGAAATGTTATTTTCAAACAAACAGTTGCTTTTTCTGCTATCATCATGCCAAAACCAAGCCAGCTGCCAGTCATTCCCCACAGGACACTGATTGGTTCAAACTATTGTGATTGTATGATCTTGTGACCATGTTCAGCATAATAATAATAATAATGATTGCTCCTTGAGACCAAGCAGCAACTTCTGAATCCTGAAAAACTAAGCCAACATCAAAGTGACAAAAACTACAGCTTCTCAAATGGCCACTTAAAGCTGGGTGTATGAACCAGTCTCTATAGAACCTCTTATTAAATGTCCATCTATAAAACAGAGATGAACATGTTTACGGCATGATACAAAAAATGTTTTCCCAGTTAATGACAACTGCATCAGGGAGATGTTTTATACAGCCCAATGATTTAAATATCAAGCTTAAAATAAGAGTGTGGCCATTTTGAGTGACAGCAAGCTGCAAGCTTTTTGCTTGACATCACCCCAAGTCATCAGTCACTTATTTACATCAAAACATTTGACTGCTTTAGTATGTTTGTGGTTTTGGTGTCATTCTTTGAAGTGTCTGTTCAATTGGTTTACTGTTTTAGTTTGCAGTCATGTTTAGCTTTTCATTTCCTGCCTTTGTTTGTTTTTCCTCCTTTTTTGATTGCTTGCCCTGCTCCTATTAATTTGACCAGTTTCTTGTTACCTCACCCTTTATACCCGTGTGTTCTCCTTGTGTGTTTCGTCATTTTTCCTGTGTTCCCTGCACTCAATTTGCTGCCTTCTTTGTGCTCTGTGTTTCTTTGCTCCTTGCCATTCCTGCATGTCCTGTGTTTTTCCTGGTGATCCCTGTTTGTTTGGACTCCGAACTTCCCTGTTTGCCTTATTTGGATAATTTCCATAAAATGATTTCTGTGACATCATAAAATTTGGGGTCTTTTTGAGAATTTTTCATGCATGTTGTGTTGTTGAGTATGTAAAATGCACCACACAGATTTTACAGGAGATATCATTTTCAACCCCTTACACTTTGGCTTTACACTCCTTTACATGTTTCTTTAAATGATTTTAAAGTTAGAATTAGTTAGAATTTTTTTTTCCATATTTTAAGATAATATCATATGTATTTTGTATCTACTACACCAAAGTTACACCATGCAGCACTGACAAACCCACAATGTTCTTCCCACTTCAGGACAAGTTATTGGCCTGCCACAGTTGATTTGGCCCCTTCCTGTACTTGTAAGACAAGTGCTAAGAACAGCTTGAACCCTCGGAAGGGCCATCACTTTCTGCTTGACCTACAGCTTTTTCTGGTCTCTTTGGCAGAGGTTCTACATCTCCTCCCATGATCTTGTTGTTTGTTTAAATGATGGCTGGTTTCTGAAGCACTGTGTGGTTTTTGAATTTTCCAACCCATGTTGCACATTGTCCAGTGGTCTGAGGCAGACAAAAGAAGAAAGCAGGTTCACAGCTTTTGTGTCAAACCATCTTACTGTGATGGTGTTGTGCTGGTTTACTCTGAAATCCAGTGACCCTCCTCCCTTTGTCTTTTTCTCATCCATCATGTTGCAGTCTTTTACCCTGTTCTTTCAGGCTGTGCCTATGTAATAGATTCCTTTATCTTTCAAGTGTTCTGCCAGAGGAATAGATGTCAAATGTGATTTTTTTTTCCTGCTGGAAAGGTTGAGGTCATTTTCAGTACAATGTCACAAGTAGCGCCAATATCAGATTTTGATAAGTCTGGATTTTTCGTCCCTTGACAAACATCAAAGTCATATAAAGAAAACCACTTTGCCCAACATGTCCCTGAATCTTGAACCCACACATGTGATGTTTTACTGACATGTTGACACATAGATGTGATTTGTCCTGGAAAGGCACAGAGATCTTGTACTTGCTTCAAGAAGTGTGCAAATAAATTTTTGGCATAGTTTTTCAAACATGGTCTGAGTTGCCAGTTTGCAAGTTGCAGTTGCAAGTTTATCTTTCTGTGCATCATCAGACACACTGAGGTTACCCTGAAAGACAACCAGTGTCAGTAACTATCAGAAAGAGTTCTTTCTCTTCATCAACCAATAGGATCATACAGAACCCCAAGTGCATGTCCATACCCAGAATTTGCTCAGTTTCTTGAGGAGTTCACTTACTTTCCTCCTGTGTTCCGCCTGTGTGAAATTTGTTTGTTCTGTAATTTGTCAGTCACAAAATTATTTATTATTATTTATTGTGTTGGGCTCCTGACTTCTGTGCTTGTTTTTAGTTGACATTCTCATCTCTCAAATCTTCCTTAACACTATTGTCTGAGTTTCCCACAGTACACGTTGCAGTAGGAGTCCATTCCTCATCATCATGATCACATAAATGCTCCATGTCACTTGAATCATCCATAATCATCTTTAGCATATCTTTAAAACTATACCTTTCTGAAGTCTAAAAAATGCACACCAAAATCTAATTATTGTGTATTTCCTCTTAGTGAAAATCAATGAACAAAAGGCAATTCAAAGCAAGGGAGCCATGGCAACAGACTAGTCATTGATCATAGTGATAACAAGAATTCATTCGGCTCGTCTCAGCTCTACCCACGCTACACCTGTTTTCCCATTTTTGGATTAGCCAGGTTTCAGGCCAAGTCAGCCACTGTCAAGGTGGTGACAGCTAGAGCTGTCCCCACTGACCTTTACAATGGCTCTTCAGAAACCAATGAATGGTGTCGTAGTGGCTTCCTCCATCATTTATTATAGAGTCTATGCTTAATACACAGGTTTTCAACAGGGAACAGCTAAATTTATGGTTATGACAGCTAATTATTGCCACCAGGGTAGTACCCAAAAGCCATAATTTCAACTTTGACCACTAAATAAATGGATAGAGTACGGCCTAACTTTTGGAAGGAAAGCTTTATCCGTTTATAATTTGTGAAGTAATGGTTATGTCAGAATTAAAATAAAATAGAGCCTTTATCCCCCAAAAACAGGGATAAAGGGAAAAAAAACAATTCCTTGCTGAGTGGTGAAAGGGCCTCACTGTGTGTCCTCTGTGTTAAAGCAGTGGAGTTGTCTGATGTGACACAAGGTCATGGGGAGCTCTGATTGACATGCACGACTACTGCCTTTGCCACGAAGAGGTCTGTCTTGGCAGCACCTCCCTCTCCACGCACCTCAGACGGCGATCAGTCATTCACGAGTTCACTGCCACACGACAGCCTGACATGAGCGGGCAACCTGATAGATTGACTGCAGGAAAGATGGAGAGACTTTTTAAAATGTATGCTACTGACTAAACAGCCGCACTGTACAAGACACTCCCAAGAGAAATGAACGTAACAAATATGTGAAAGAAAGAGAAATTAAAGAATAATGAGGCATTTTTGCACATGTTGCTGTTTTGTATCCCTACTGGAATCTAGCAAAGTCATTTTGTTTGCTCAGGTCTTTGACACTGCCACCATTCCAATACAATGCCTTGTGTTCGAAAGTACAGGAAAATGCCATTGTTATTCAGAACCAAACCTCAAGGTAATTCACAGACATTGCTTTTAACAGTCTCCTAATGGCGATGTTTGTTGACTGGGAGGCCTCTGAATTATCCTGCATAGGAGGGACACTGTTCTGTTGTGAGACAGTGCTGATGATTTTGTCACTAATTGTTTGATGCTTTGAGTACCACAACCCAAATGTATTTTACTTCAACATCTGGTTACGTATCACAAGGGCAAAACTGGTGAATACATTTTTTGTGTTAGCCCTCCACCACCTCCCTTTTTGCAGTCGGTTTATACATAGGCTTAACAGCTATTTACTTCAAGAGCAATACTTTCAAGTACTCTTTTCTCCAACATAAACTGTATATGCAGGACATCAACATCAAATATTTAGCATACATATACATACATATAATACTTCCTAGTCTTTATGTGGTGTTAAAGCCCTGAAAGCAATGGCCAGCTCCTATCTCTAATAGTGAAATGTGGCATGAAAAGTCATTATAAAAACTGGGCCTTTTTTCAAGGCTTTAGAACATTTGCATGAAATCACATATATGAGAGAAAAAATGATGGCAAGGCACTTTTCACATTTCACTTCCAACGAGTCATGCTGCAGTATTATATGGCAATTACAGACATGGTTCACCTCTATTGGCTTAGCCATAAACTCTAATTCTCACATAGTAGTGATTAATTTGATTTTCTGAAGCTTTGAGGTTAGCTTGGCTCCATAACATATTTAAATTTTTATGGGTTAAGAAAAGAAAACCAACTTCAAAGGCAGCAAAAATTCGTATTGACTGATACTGGTGGACATTTTCTTTTCCATAATCAGCATGTAATTTGTAAATCGTGTCCAGTACAACAAGCTTAACTCCACAAATAAAAATCCTGATACCACTATATAAGATTCACATATAAAGGCATGTGAGTCGAACAATACAGGTTGCTTTGTATGCACAACAGCCAAAAGCTAAGTGTGCTATTAAAGTTGTTTGTGGTGCTATTACACGCCTGTCTCTAAAACTGGCATGTTATGACATTAATGTTGATGGTGGTGATTCAGATTGTGCTGACTGCAGAGAATCTGAGATGGATCAATAGAGACTGCGTGTATGTAAATGCAGTCATTAAATCTTCCACAGTTAGGTGTCTAGGCTCAGGAAATATGCAAGAGTTAAATGGAAAGACATGAGAGACAAATCATTCTCATAAGCAAGCAAAGAAGTAAGTGTCCCTTTTGGTTTCAGGGGACAGTAGTAGTCATTTTTTGATCTAGACGCAAGGAATATTTTTTTTCAGGACTCTGCATATGACAACACCTGCTGGTTGTCGCTGTTGCTGTTGTTCCACTCATACTATCCAAAGTAAGAGCAAGAGCATGGTGTTGAATTCTTATTAATAGGTCCTCATCTGTATGATGGAAATAGGGACAGAACGCATGAGCACATTTAATCAGAGAACCCTGAAGTATCCCCGAAGCCCAAACATTAGTTACCTATGCAGCTTGCATAGTAATATTCTCTTTCTGTTAATGTTTTTGACCTCAGGTACTGTACTTTCTACTCTGTGTTTCATAGTCTGATAGTCTGTGTTTGAAGACAGAAAAAGCGAGGACACTTGCAGAAGTGGAAATGTCAACAGCACTGCATTATCTGACCTCAATTACTTACCCAATAACTCCATAGATAAGACAAGACCCATTAAATAGATTATTCAATTCCATTGAACAGAGTGTAGGAAATTACAAGTGGAGCTGTTTTGGTCCCAGCGACTTTTTTTTTTCATGCATGTTTAGCATATTTTCTGGAAGTAGCTTTTTTCAAATACATTCAGTAAATGTATATGTAATACTCTTATGCACACATGAGTTTATTTTATATTTTTTCTTACTATCACAAAGTCCAAAGAAATGGCCAAAACCAACAATGAACTGAGCTATTACTATCTTCCTTTGTTGCTAAATATATGGCTTACTAGTCTGTGCCATAAGCCTCAGGTGTTGCTGAAAAAGCGTCAAACCGTTTCACTGGGTAACATGTTTCTTCATTACATTAATCTACCACTGAAAACAGTTCTCAACAAATTTCTCAGGGTAATGTTTTGATTTTTGTGTGAACGGAGACTCATGGTTATATCATAGTGTGCAAAACTAAAACAAATAAATCAGTGCTGAATTATTTTACAATACTTATGGTCACCTGACAGGTGGGACCAGAACCAACACTGAACTTTTGAAATAGTATGTTTCAAATGACCAGTTCAAAATACACTGCTTGTCAGCTGAATAAATAAAATAAATAAATAAGGATTCATAAATAGACCCCCAAACCATTGGACAATTTTGAGCAGCTTCTGTGAATGGTTATGTTTTCCTGACCAAACATCTTGTACTTTGTCTGTGCCATTCCAACTATTTTAAACCAACAGCCCTACGATATCTCTCAGCACCCTTGCACACTGAAGAGCATGTAAGATTTTTATCTCATCACACATCACAACTTCATGCTTGATCACCCCTTGTTTTTGAAGACAGAAGATAGATATGCATCTTGATCTAGCACATAAATAGTTTAGAGTACACATTCACAGTCCATACAAAATTCACCACATACAATAGAGGAAAGAAGATTTTTTTAAAGTTTATGAGAGAGTGAGTGGTGAATATGCAATAAAAGAATAATTTCCTGTTTAATTTGTTTCCACTGGTAGATTGTATGCTCATTAGACTTTCAAGAGAATTTATGTTAGCAAATTCACCCTTATTGTAATGCCCACTCAACAGATAATTTCTCACAATAAACAAGGAGCCACCAACAAAGCAGACAGATTTCTGTTCACATGTAGAAATGGCTGGGGAAAACTGATGAAAATTCAGCATCTGCATGCCTCGCAATGGTTATTAATTCCCTTCAGCCAGACCCATATTTTTCAAGAAAATTAATTCTGCTGACTGATTTGCTTTTGTAATAACCTAATAGTATGCCACTACCATGCTCACTCGCCTGGAACTGATAGGAGAAGAAAATATTGATTGAGAGGTCCTCACCAAGTGGCTACAGATTTAATGGAGAGATTTAGTTTTTGTTCTTGTTTTTTTAAAATTTGTGCAAACTTCTCTATTATTAGAGATATAATAACAGAATTCTTTTAAATCAAACAATAAACAACATCAAATAGATATGTGAAACACAGAACAGGGACCAAAACCTTTTAACAAATTTAAATAATATGTCATGAATGCAAGGTTAAAGACGAACACTGTGTAATATTATCAAAATGGCCTTTTATTGAAATAATGGCACTACTATGAAGGTTTGATCTGATGAAACGTTCTGTGAAACAGCGTTGGCCTTTTCAGGTGAGCTATGAGCATGACATTTCTCTCTGTGAAATGGTGATGTCCATATGTTTTCAGCAGAACTGGCATTGCACTATATTTTACTCAGTTAGTGAGATGGAGAGGACATTTAAAAAACAAGCACTTTCTGGTTTGTCATTCACACACGCCCACACACTCTAATGTTCCAGTGTGAGCTCTGTCTGACAGCGTTACATCTATTGTTCTTCTTTTGAATAAACTAAGGCTGTATAAAAGAATGTCTTGGGGCAAATTATTTATTTATTTGCAGACATTTATTTATTTTTAAAATGTATTTTTCAATAACACATAATATGTCCCTGTCAGTTTTTTTTTCTTAGGCCAAAAGAGAAGAGAGACTACTGAAGAGGAGAAAGAGATGCCTTAGAATATGCCAGGATTTCTTTTTCTTCTCTCCCATGCATTGTTATGTGTCTTGTTGTATGTCATGTTCTGTGTACATGCAGCATTGGAAAACTAGGTCCACACTGCTTCGTAAGCATTCTTCAGTTCAACAACAACAGATGTAGCCATTATAGGCTGTTAAAAACAAAACTAAATAAACAGACAGTAAAGTCTGCCATATGATCCTGTAGATTTTTAAACAACAGTTTTAAAGCCAGTATGTTAGTTTATTGCTCAGTCTGAGACAGGACTGGATGAGGAAGTTCCACAGCTGTTGGTGAAAGGCTAAGACTTCTGTGAATCAAACTGTTCTGTTCCAACTCTTTATATCTACATTTATCCACATTTATATATTAATAGTGGATCAGAATAAATGCAATATGAGTAGGATTGCTCCAAGTGATGAACCCACTGGGCTTATTCAGCCTGCTACTTTACAGTTAGGGTTCATTCCCACAGCTGTCATGAACATCATGTCCAGCAGCAGCAAGCGGCTAATCAAACTCTAATAAATTCATTGTATGCAAGCTGCTCAGCACCAAAGGGTAGGCCAACTACCTAACTACCCAATCCTTTCACCAGACAGGAGCATTAATATTTTAGGACTCTGCACAACCACAGGTTATTTTTAATGCCACTTGTTTTAAAAATGCTGTATATATGCAATATCTGTGCATTGTGACTATGCTATGTTTGAAAGAGAGATTGCGGTTTGGTAAAAATAGCTAAGCTATGGTTAAGGTTAGTCAACAGAGACACTTGCTTCAAGTTAAAGACACACTGTGAACAGAGGTAATAAAAACATGAAACTTAACTGTTGGTCTGTGACAAGTGGTGAACATTGCTCTCCTGCGTGCCAATTCAAACCTGATCCCCTTATCTTTGGGGCTGTTTTTCAAGGGTTGGACTAGCAACAATTACCACAGAAACACTCCAAAATCTCGTGGAAAGCCTTCCCAGAAGAGTCGAAGCTGTTGTAGCTGCAAAGGGGGACCAACTCCATATTATGAATCGTGTCCTCTGAACGCTGAGCTGTGATGAACTTCCTCACTGAGATGCAGATGAAGGGCCAACTTGCTTCAGGCTGCCAAGCTGCCAGGGTTGTTTGTTCTCCCTCAACGATTTGAGCTCATGGTGGTGTATACAGGAAACCCAGACACACGGACCAATACCTACATTGGTCCTTCCTACTGGAACAAGTTGGTTAGTGTATTGTCAACTCTGTTGTAGTGTTCTAATAACTCCCAACTTGTGTTACAGTGGATAATGAGAGTCAAGTCAGTATTGGTCTCTGTATGTGGGTTTCCTGTACAGCCCAATGTGGAGGCTCCTGTCATTTCCAGTGTGCATGTCACACTCTTAGAAAGGCAAGCTATTATCTTTGACATCTTCTCCGATGAACTTGATGTTTCTGTACACTAAGTTGATGTGTTTCATAAAGGCTTAGTTTGATTTTAGTTTTGACCACTGTGTCATCCACAGGTCAAAATTAAAACAGGACACTATACCCAACACTCAGGCCCAAGAGAAAGACTGCAAACACCTGAGGGACGCTTTCAAAACTTGTGGCTATCCCACTTGGACCTTTGCGAAAACATCACCATGTTTCAGAAAGAACACCAACGTAAAGAAAAACAAACACAATAACATAGCTATCCTATAGCTATGTCTGGAATATCTGAGAAACTGAGGACAATTTTTAACAAACACCACATACCTATTTTTTTCAGTCCCAGTAACACTCTGAGACAAAGACTGGTGCATGCAAAGGACAGCACACCACACATCCAGAAAAGCAACCTGATGTGTGCAGTCCGATGCAACAAGGAATGCCTGTATATTGGTAAAACCAAACAACCACTATACAAACGTATGACCCAACACAGAAGGGCTAACTCTTCAGGCCGAGACTCAGCTGTTTGTTTGCACCTAAAGGAGAAGATACACTCCTTTGAGGACAGCAGGGGACACATTTTGGACTGGGAAGACAGATGGTTTGAAAGAGGAGTAAAAGAAGCCATCTATGTGAAAATGGAAAATGGAAAATGGGGTCTGCGACCCCAATGTCATTACAATAGAACGGGGAACTAACGAAGGTGACTCCAATGACCTTGCTAACTACAATATTGGACCCTGGATCACCAACGAGCCAAAGTATCAGTGGACCTGATAACGATTCCAAAGAGGCTAAAGTTTCCCCACCAGTTGGTCAGATTAGCCTAGTCTAGTCTTGACGAGCATGAACTGACGAAGCCTGAGAGGCTACCCCTTATCTGGTCAAGGGCCGTGGTCAGGAACTCATGAGCATTCTGAACACACAGAAACACACTGAGCAGACCAGAATTTATACGCATAGCACAAAGGATCAGGAGGAGGTCACACAACAAAACATCAAATCAGCTGTCTCACTTTTTGCAGATTGTCCATGAACTCTGGAGCCTGGACAGAAATTGTCTGCTTAGACTGAGGTTTGTTATTTGATTTCATTCTTCGGTGTTGTGGAGAAGCTTGAGGATACCTGTGTGTGTGTATGTGTGTGTGTGTGTGTGTGTGTGTGTGTGTGTGGTGGTAGGCTGCTGAACCTCATAAGTTCAGCCTGAGTCACTGAACTCCAGACCTTTTCCATGAGACTGATGTCCCTCACAACGTCCTCCAGTGTCAGGAGACTCTGTAGGCTGGATTTCATTTAGCAACTCTGGCCAATGTTTGGAAATCTGCCAAACACGAGTTTAAAGCACATGTCATCGAACTCTCACTGACCAATCAGTGCAGATGTTATGATATACTCACCTGAAGTGGTAAACGGTCCTCCCCTGTACACCCACTCCACAATGACTCCAGAGTTCATGCATCAAGATGACAATAAAACACTTTTCTGCTTTACCACCATACATTAAATGGCTGATTTGTTTTGAAAGTTGTTGCTGTGTTAAAAACATCTGATCATGTGTTCTGAGGTCACAGTTCAGCCCTGAGTAACGCTCAGTGAAAGACTTTAACAGCTTTTGATGAACACAACCACAAACTTAACACTACAACTTAACATGAACTGCTACAACTGATATTTCAAAGACTGGAAAACATGGAGGTAGTTGTCGCTTACTTTTCGAACTGCTCAACAAACAGCTGCTGAAGCAGAAACTGCTCAATGGCCTAGTACCATACATTAAAACCTAAAGCACAAAGTTATCTGTGATTTGGAAGGGCTTGTCCAGGGATGGGTCGATGGCATTGGCAAATGGCATCACCTTGTCCATATTGTATGTCTCATCCATAACTTTGACAAAGTTGATCCTGGAAGAAGAAAAAGATCATCCTTTTCAAGAGAAGAACAAAAAGACTGGTGAATTTATATTAAAAGAAAGAAAGAATACTTTTCTTGACAGAACATCACCACAAGATTGAAACTGAAACAACGAACTGTACAATGAAGATTGTAATAAAGGTTATTTCAAGTTAAAAATCTGATATCATGTAGTAGTTGTAGTAGTCTGTGTGTGAATGTTTTGATCAGTGAATATAAGAAGTGATCAAACTTTACACGTTTCTGACAAAGCGTGAAAGCAGCATTGCTGTTGAGGCCTTGATGTGTTTCTCTCCTCTTTATCAGGGTTTCGGCATGGAGCAACCTGACATTTCTGTGGGAAGAAAGACAAACAATCATGGATCAATAATTTAAGGACAGAATAATGAACAATACAAGTTTTCAGGCACTCTCATGCAGTTCTGACTGACATATAAGGGGGTACATTGACTCTTTCTGTGAGACATACCTGACAACATTTAAACAGCTGACCCCACCACTAAGTCTTCTTGGCTGTTATCTTTGGAGCTATTTGGGCATCAGTCGTTCTGACACATGGTTGGTTACTTTATTGTGAACTTTTCAGAAAAATTAAAAAAACTAAATGAGTTAGTAGAAACCCATGAAACATATTCAGATTGAAGTGTCTTACCTTTCCTCAGGGGCCAAGAGCTTCTCCTCAGTAACACTTTTCTTCTGTTGGGGAAAAACCAAAACAATATTGATAATGGCAATATGGAAAAACAAAAATGTTACAGGTGACTTAAACAAGGAAAACTTGAGGCTGTGGCACTTTCTGTCAAACATACCCGAATGCGACCAAAGAGGTGATTGCTCCATTTCCTTCTCTTGGTCTTTTTGTCTTTTCCAGCCTCAGTTGGCTTTGCTGACACTGTACTGATGCTGGCGGCAGGCATGTCTGAGAAGGTCTCTCTGGTTTGAAGAGAAAGTCAGTTTTTCAATTGTGGAATAATTTTAGCTAGAAAGAAATCACAACTCCCTGTAACAAAACAAATTATTCCTACATTTACACACCAAGTATTTGTGACTGCAATATTTATACTTCATTTTTTTTGTTGACTGATGTAGGGGTTATCCTGAAGAAAGAGTTTGTGAAGAACGTTGTCAAGGTGAGGAGAGTGTCACATAGGGTGATGAGTCTGAAGCTGGAAAGTGAAGGTGTGATGTTGAATGTCGTGTGTGGTTATGCTCCACAAGTAGGTTGTGAGGAAGAGGAGAAAGCCAAGTTCTGGTCTGGATTAAAGGATTTGATGCAGTTTTCCCAGAGGTGAGAGAGTGGTGATTGGTGCGGAATAGGGAATAATGGCGAGGAGGAAGTGATGGGCAGATTTGATGTTCAGACGAGAAACTCTGAAGGACAGAGGGTCATAGACTTTGTGAACAGTATGGAGATGACTGTAGTGAACACTTTTTTCCAGAAGTGGCTTGAACATAGGGTAACATTTAAGAGTGAAGGCAGGTGCACACAGGTGGACTATATCTTGTGTAGAAGGTGTAATCTGAAGGAGATAAAGTAAAGTAGTCATAGCAGAGAGCGTAGCTAGACAGCATAGGATGGTGGTGTGTAGGATGACTCTGGTGGGAAGGAAGATGAAGAGAGCAAGGGCAGAGCAGAGGACACAGTGGTGGAAGTTGAGAAGGAAGAGTGCTGTGTGGTTTTCAGGGAGGAGATGAGGCAGGCTCTGAGTGGTCAGGAGGTGCTTCCAGATGACTAGGTAACTACAGCTAAAGTGATCAGGGAGACAGACAGGAACGTACCAGGGGTGTCATCTGGAAAGGGGAAAGATGACAAGGAGACTTGGTTGGTGGAATAAGCAAGTGCAGCAGAGTATTCAGAGGAAGAAGTTGGCTAGGAAGAAGTGGGACAGTGAGAGGAATTAGGAAAGTAGGCAGGAACAAGGAAAGAGTAGTGGAAGCTAGGCTAAGGGGAGATGTGAGCATTTGTGAGCAGCAGTACAATTTCATGCTGAGAAAGAGCACTACAAATGCAGTATTTGCCTTGAGAATGCTGATGAAGAAGTACAGAGAAGGTCAGAAGGAGCTGCATTGTGTCTTTGTAGATCTAGAGAAAGCATATGACAGGGTGCCAAGAGAGGAGCTGTGGGATTATATGAGGAAGTATGTTAGTATGGTGCAGGATATGTATGAAAGTAGTAAGACAGTGGTGAGGTGTGTAGGTGTGACAGTGAAGGTGGGACTGCATCAAGGATTGGCTCTGAGCCCCTTCTTGTTTGCCGTGGTGGGGTGAGTTAAGGCAGGAATCTCCATGAACTATGATGTTTGAGGACTGCATTGTGATCTGTAGTGAGAATAGGGAGCAGGTGGAGAAAAATCTAGACAAGTGGAGGTTTGCTCTGGAAAGAAGAGGAATGAAGGTTAACTGGAGCAAGACTGAATACATGTGTGTGAACAAGACGGACCTGAGTGGAACAACAAGGTTATAGGGAGCAGAGGTACAAAAGGTACAGGACTTTAAGTACTGAAGGTCAACAGTCCAGAGCAACAGGGACTATCTGTGTCTCGCACTCTCTCTATGTCTTCACAGATTTCTCCAGAGCTCCATCCTCTGGCACCAACCTCCACCTGCATCACCTCCTTCCCTCTGCTTCTACCCTGCCTGCCGTCCCTGCTCATCAACCAATCTGCTGCTCCTGTTTTCCCTGTTCACAGCCCAGCCTGCCTACCAGGAGCTGCCTCCATCAGCTTTTCCCTGACTGAACATTCCCCATCTATCCCATATCATGTTGTTAACTGCTTTCCTGCCTGTACAACATCCATTGCACGTCTTCCCGTCCTGGGTGAGGGATCTCTCCTCTGTTGCTCACCCTGAGGTTTCTCCCATTTTTTCCCTGTTAAAGATTTTTCTGGGAGTTTTTCCTCCTTATGAGGGTCGAAGGGCAGAGGATGCTGCTATCATGTTATGTAAAGCCCTTTGAGACAAACAGTTTGTAAAAATGGGCTATACAAATAAAGTTGTCTTATCTTGTCTTGTCTTGGAAAAGAGGTGAAGAGGCATGTGCAGGCATGATGGAATGGGTGAAGAAAGGTGTCAGGTGTGTTATGTGATAAAAGAGTACCAGCAAGAATGAAAGAAAAGGTCTACAGGACAGTGATGAGGCCAGTAATGTTATATGGTTTAGAGACAGTGGCTTTGAGGAAAAGACATGAGGAAGAGCCTGAGGTAGCAGAGCTGAAGATGTTGACGTTTTCTTTGGGTGTGACCAGGATGAATAGGATAAGGAATGAGTACATTAGAGGGATGAGATGTTTCAGAGATAAAGTTAGAGAGGCCAGGTTGAGATGGTTTGGACATGTTCAGAAGGGATAGAAGGGATAGAAGGGACACATATACTGGTTGAAGGATGCTGATTTTAGAACAGCTGAAAGGGAAAGAAGAAGATGTGTACCCAATAATTTATTTTTTTATTACTCCAGGATGTTAGAAGGTCAAAAGTGGTGAAAAATTTGTCACAACGCTCAAGACAACTGATGCGCTCTCAACACTACATGAATGTGAGTGTGGATTCCCACAACAAAACCACACTGTAACTGAAAACTAAACAAGGTAGCCTATAATCTTACAGCTTGATGAACCAGTTTGCACAAGAATATAGTAATAGTTTTCTATCAGCTTACCTCCTCTGGGGGCTGGAGGGCTGTTTCTTCTCTTCTGCAGGCATAGTTTCTCAAGGTGTTTGTTTTTTCTGTTCGGAATAAAGGGAAATAAGACAAAATACTGACTGAAAAACAATGTACCTTCTTCACAGATAAAGAAAATATCACAGGAAGTCTACCAAACACGTGAACTCAGTCAAAGTCTGAATAGTGCTAACTTTTTCAGTTCACAAGGTCACATTAAAAGGAGCAAACCCCAAAGATATGCATTGTACACCTGAAGGACAAACCTTTCCCATTAAAAATGTAGTGAAATCATGTTTGCAGCTTTGATGATCTCTTCTGTAGCTTGGCGTGAACTTGTCCACTGTGAGTAGTTTTACATTCTTCTTTGTATATGTTTTTACAACCTCAATTTCCTCTTCACTCCCTAACTGTGTCTGTCAAACACTAGCTCCCACACAGAAAAAAGCACAGGAGATGTAGCCATCTCTGTTAAAAAAAAAAAAAAAAAAACATTAAAAAAACACTACATGGTAAGTCACCTCAGCAGACTTTGCTCCCCCATCAGAATGTCAACAGGACATGTGCATACCTTCAATTGTCTTTATTACACTCCAGCTGCCTAACATGTTTTTATCCTTCACGGATCTCAGACTCTGAACAGACAAGCCTTTTAAGTGCTTCCCCTTCAAGTCTAATGCCTATGCTGTGTTTACACCTAAAACATTCCCCTTCACCCCACAATCAGGGATGGTTTCTCAGTGCACATCGGTAAAAGGTTTCCCCAGTAATGCAACAGCACAAAGTTCTATGCTGGAGGTTATCTGGGGTGAGTGTTGAGCATTTTTGTAATGAAAGACAAATAAATTGTTCAGAGAAAACACAGGAGCTGGTTAACAATCAGATTTATTTTTTCTTGCATTGCACACTCATGTGGATGAACACTATCAACAAAAATAGTTTTGGTACTGATGACTGCAGGAGCTCTGCGGATGATGTTTTTTAGAGTTCAGCAGTTAGTGAGTATCTAGAGGGTAGATTTACTACTCTTTGCTTTGATTTAATGTTTGGGTTATTTCTAAGTTCTCCGTCCGATGCACGCTTACACACATGCATACCCCTGTCATTACCAGGCCTACACAGAGAATGTGTTTACTCTCAAAACTCCACTCGCTCCCTCAGCTCAAATATTTAGACTGAGATTCAAACTCCTTCCTTTGAATTGAAGTAATTGGTTGCCGTTTGAATTGGAATTTCACAGGCAGAAGATTGCTGTGCAGTCTAGTGGAGCCCAAAGAAGTATGGTATAGCCTTAAAAACATGTAGTATGTGTCCAGCTTTATTAGTATTCTATCAGTAAAGCCATATGAAAGTGTCATCTCCCTCACTTAAAGTCACTCCACCCTCTTTTTGCTGCTGCTCACTTGCTCTCTCCTTTTCTATGCAAAGGTCCTGAGTGTGCCCTGTGGGCAGCTATTAATGAGGAACTATGTGGTGAGCCTTATTAAAACTTAATGACAGGCAGGCACCTGTCTGGATGTCAGAATGAGGTGAGCTCAGCCAATCACCAACACAGAGAATCTCTCATCCACAGTGTGGAAAAAAAGGTTCCCTGCCAGGAAGGATCCCTCTGTGATCTTCCATCTGAGGTTTGCAGTGAAACTGGCAATTTTTAAATCAGTTTACCATGTCAGATTTGCATTGTCTGATGCCCAGATGGAGAGCAGAAGGCAGACTGTGTATGGCAAACAGATCATGCTGAAGAATACAGTGAATTCAATTCAAGCATGGATTTGACAAAGACATATTGAGTTGATTCAACAGCAGATTCAACATCCACAGTACTTTAAACACAGCCATAGTCACAGAACACCAAACTTCCCAGGGTTTGCTTCAGGAAAAGATGGACCATATGTCGCTTGTGTTTCAGCTCATCCTGATGCAAACCTTAGTGTGTAGGGTGTGTATACTTCTCACCTACCGTGACCCAGTAAACTTGATTCCTGAAGAACATAGCAGATGTAGGCCTTTGCTGCCACAAACATCTGTCCAGTTTGTTTTCAAATCCTTGCTAGCTCAGCTTTTAAAACAGAATAGGGATTTGCCAATTATTGTTCTTGTATCCAGTTTACTGCTGAATGTGGCTGACGCCATGTAATCTAACATCACCAGACTCCTACTATACCGTCACACCTTTTCTTCTATTTTCCCCTGGTCGTCATGTATGACCGGTGATGAATGTTCAACATCAGGTTCTAAACTATGACCTATAAGTGGTGATGAATGGTCACAAGTCTCTCTGTCTCCCCCTGTTTGCTGCAGCTGAGGTGTGCTGCTGTTCAGTTTTTTTCAGCTTGTCGGTGCTGCCCTGAAAATGTGTGAGTGAGTTGGTCAGACAGATAAAACCACTTCGGTCCTGTTGGGTAACCAAAGTAAGGTTAGTTTTTGCCATTCTAAATACACAGACAACATTGCAGCTATAATAGCTTCCACTCTTCTGGAGAGGCTTTCCACAACATTCTTTCAGTATTTCTGTGGGAATTTTTTCCCCTTCATGCAGCAGAGCAATAGTGAGGTCTGGCACTGATGTTGGACCAAAAGGCCTGGCTTGCAATGTCCATTCCAGTTCATCCCAAAGGTGTTGGATGGAGTTGAGGTCAGGGCTCTATGAGGGCCAGTCAAGTTCTTCCACACCAAACTCATCCACTCATGTCTTTATGGGCTTTGCTTTGTGCACTGGGGCACAGTCAGGCTGGAATAGAAAAGGGCCTTCGACAAACTGCTGCCACAAAGTTGGAAGCATAGCATTGTCCAAAATGTCTTGGTATGCTGAAGCATTAAGATCTGCCTTCACTGGAAGTAACAGGCTGAGCCAAAAAAAACACTGGAAAACCAGCCTCATACCACACCTGAATGAAATAATAAAAAAGTGTATCTGGATACTTCTGTATATATATATATTGTCTCTGATGTATTTATTTGAAAGTCAATAGTGCTGAGACATGAATGAATAAATTCCAAATAACGGAAGTTGGAAGTTCTGATTATGGAGGTTCTAAGTTCCTACAATAGGGCATGAACTGCATATCAGAGGTATATCTTTTGTGTAGGTTTACCTGCAGAGCTGAATCAACCGTGGTAAGCATCAGATGTGATGTATAATACCTGGATTTTCAAGAACCTCAGGTATGTATGTATGGAATTTATCTAGCTGTAGGGTTCAAAGCCATAAAGATATGTATGTATGTATTCCACAGTTGGAATTTCAAGGACTTTTTGGAGAAAAAGAGTTTCCCTAAAAGAGAGTTTCCAGTTTTTTAGATTCAGCAGGGGAATGGAGGAGTACATTTTGCTTCAAATGCCAGATGGTCAAGAGGATTGTCCCTGTCTAAGGTCTCTGCATAAGGGAGATTTATGCCAGGTCTCTACACCCCAGCAGGAGTGAAGAGACCTGGCATGACTCTGTGAATGCCTAGAGGTAGATGAACTAGAATAAAATCTGTCACATTGTGAAATTTCCTCCAGAGGTTGTTTTTCAGGTGGCCAGGTATATTTCCAAGAGCCTGGGGACGTGTAGTCTTACCCTGGCCAACCCAGGGTATAAATCCAGTATAAGTCTCAGATTAGCACACTGAGAGGAGCACAGCTGAAGCTGAGTGGACATAGGGAGTGGATTGTGAAGTTGTAGGGGTGTCTCTCAAAAGATTTTCACCAGAGGTGTGTGTGTGTGTGTGTGTGTGTGTGTATGTGTGTGAGTGTGTATGTGTGTTCGCAAGTAAAAGCATTTTTAAAAAAATGCACAAATGCATTGTCATTAAATAAGAACTGTATGAATTCTTTTGCAATGCGGGGGGCCTGCCCAAGTTGTCCACCTCCACTAACATCATAACAAATAACTTCACTATAATTTTGTGATTGTTTTATTGTTATACTAATAATAAACCTTTACAATAAATAATAAACCTTTAAACCTTGAGGCAACTATTGTAACAATTCCAAGTTACAATGTTCAATGTTCATGAAATAATGACATTACACGGGATACCATTTTTGATGAAAAACAAGGACAATGACAAGAACAGCAGATATTCAAATACACTGTATAAGCATACCAGTAATTGCAGATAAAAAAAAAGATAAATTAAAAAATACATATACAACACTTTCAGTATTTCAGTCAATATTCTCTTGCAGTTATAGAGACAGCACAGAATACATTTTACAGTGTTCAATCTTTGTACGCTAGAAAATCTAAAGATAACTATTCCCAGAGCTCTGCATGGCCCTTTCACCTATGATTTACTACTTACTTACAACAACAAATATGTTCTGAAGAAAACACATTGTGGAAATATTTCTGGCAAGTTGCAAAAATGAACCAAATAACCGTGGAAATCAAAGTCCTCAAGTACTCTTCACTGTGACTGTGACTTGACACAGCTGAAATAGTCATTAATCCCTTTGGGCAGAAATACTGCTGTGACATTGTACAAAATGAGCTTAGATCATCTTAATGCAACCTATCCCAACATCTAGCCCCAGACCCAGCTGACCCTGTACCACAGAACTAAGAACCAGTCAAGCAGTGACATATCTTAACCTCTGCTTACTCTGAAAGCAAGCATGATTAATATGCGTTATGCAGTGCTGGCGATGTTCACATGTGTGGGCAGCACCGTTTTTCAGAGTGAAATAAAAGCAGTTTGTACTGAGCATCTGGTATCATGACAACCACAGAGGGCATTTTGACAGGGACATTGACAATGATACATCTGTGACCTTTCTGTTTCCCAGATAAAAATGGATGCTGTATCCTACACAGACATGATAAAAAGAAATAGCATTTATAAAACTTTATGGTTATATGTGATCTCTAATCTGGAAACAAAACACAGACGTGGCCACAGAATGATGATTACTTTGTCGAGTTATGTCTTACGAATAAACCTCACTAAAAACACACTATCATTAATTCATTTTGAAAACTGCCTTGTAGAAATGATCTCGCATGATTTCCTTATTACATTCATTGAACACACTGTGTATTCTATGGAATTATACAAAAACAAGAAACAAACTTTCAATAAATAAACAATTTAATATATTATCAAGATTGGTACAGTCCCTAGAAAATAACTTGTTTCCTCTTCTTCTCTGCCTTGATGGCTTAAACAAGAAAGTCCAGAGCATCAGTCCAGAAATATGAAGTGGTTGCTTGTAGAATGAAATCTCAAACTTCAAACTGCACAATCCTTCTAAAGTTATAGCTGTCTGTCTGTTAACTAATTAATCTGGCTTTATTCCAATGTGAAGCTATATTTTCTTTCTGTATTTTCTTCTTGATAAATGTATTTGTAATTGTGTGTTTAAATGTATTGTATAAATGTTGCAATTTTCACTCATCAACTTTTTCAATTAGCCTATCTTTCACACTTTATTTCTTTCCTTGCCATAAAATACCTCTCTCTAGTCTACACGACTGATATTATATTATGTTATGTTCTCTATCTTCTCTATGTGGCTTATACAGCAATGACTTCCATAACTCAATGTGTCACGTACCACAATAGCTTCTGGCTGGATTCCATTCCCTCACCAACAACCACAGAAGGACAGGTAGCCAAGGAATATGTGTGTGAATGTTTCCTCCTCTGTTCTGTGTATAAATCACTGCCAGTGAATAAGTTACCGCCAGCAGATGAAGGGACACATGAAAATATGAAGCAGAGGAATTGTGTTTTCTTTTGTAAGGAAGATGTGATATTTTTTCCTTTCTTGCTTATCTTTTTTCCAAGATAGATGGATAGATGGATGGATGGATGGATGGATGGATGGGTGGATGGATGCATGGGCATTCAGACCTAACTTTGGTTTACAGTACTGTAAAATATCATCGTCCTCTATAATGGAGCCCATTAAACTCATACTCTTTTAAATTATTCATAGGTCCTGTGAGAAGCCATAGGCTACTTCATCAGTCAACAGTCCCATACTAGATTAGTCTGTTGAATTTAAATACATCAGACTCTTGTGTGGCCTTTCATCAGTCAGACATGTGATATTGGCTATGTTTGATTACAGCACTGGCAAGTAACCATGTGCCACAGGGTGTCATAAGGGCTCAGGTTACAAGGCACTAGGTAAGCCATTAACCAGAAAAGAGTTTTTTTTGAGTTTTTTCCTTTTTTAAATTAACTTATTTTTTGCAACATTTTCTACCCTCCTGTGTTCTTGAGATGTATTGTGACAATACATATTGAGGCACTAAGTATCTGTGAATGTTAAGCTGTGTGTTCCTAAGAAATTAGACATTGTTCTGTCCTCTCATATAAATAAATAAATAAAAATTTGTAGATAGAAAAAAATATTGTCACAAATTCACTGCACCTATCCATAGTTGTTGGCAGTAGTCTAATGTTATTCTAACGCTTGAACAGTGGAGAGGGGCAGGTCCTTAATTCAATGAATGACTCAAGTTGTCTGAGGGGCATAAGTTCAGTTATGAGGTGGGAAACCAGCCTGCAGAGAGTTATGATGCATTCATGTTGCTTGTTGTGGTGTAACAATTATAACTACTACACCTCTTTAATACAAAAAACATGGAACTATTTACTCTTTCACCATGCAGAGGCTCACAGAGGCCAACTGATTTTCTAGAACACAACATCACATTTTCACCACTGGAAAGGCATGACGTTTTCTCCATTTTAAGGGCAACCCTTGGAGGGCACTTTCTCATATTTTGTCTGGCATACAAACATCTCAGAGAGCACCCACCTCCCCCAGAGTTAGTGTATTACAAAACAGTGATTGATGTTATTGATATGATGCTTGGCGGCACGGTGGTGTAGTGGTTAGCACTGTCGCTTCATAGCCAGGTTCGAATCCCGGTCTGGGCCCTTCTATGTGGAGTTTGCATGTTCTCCCTGTGCCTGCATGGGTTTTCTCCGGGTTCTCCAGCTTCCTCCCACAATACCAAAACCGTTTTTAGGTTACATTAGGTTAATTGGCTACTCTAAATTGCCCCTAGGTGTGAGTGTGAGAGTGTGTGGTTGTTTGTCTTTGTGTGTTGGCCCTGCGATTGACTGGCGACCAGTCCAGGGTGTACCCTGCCTTTCACCCGTAGTCAGCTGGGATAGGCTCCAGCTCCCCCGTGACCCTGACGGATAAGCAGTATAGAAAATGGATGTATGGATGGATATGATGCTTGATGTTTCCATTATGGCTTGATGATGTTGTGTGGCCTGAAAACGGAACTCAAAAGCTGAACACTTTGAGTCAGCGAGTCAAGTTTAAAAGTCTTTACTGAAGCAAACTCTAAAAAAGTACTTGCAGTACACTAAATTGATTGAGTCTAAAGAACACAAAGTCTCTAAACTAAGGAATGCTTCACGAAAGCTGGGGCAGCAGGTTAGTGCATGTGGTCTTGAAAAATAGATCTCCAAACAGAGAATCAGGTGAGGCAAAAACAGTACAGACTGAATGTGGTCTGGCATGATACCACTGAATCACAGAGGATCATCTGGCAAAGATGGTGAGGCAGGACCAGCCTTAAATAAGGCAGGAACAGGGTGGAGATGTTTGGCCAAATCAGGAACAGGTGTGTTGGAGGGTTGGAGAACAGGTTGGAGACAAAGGACAGCCCCGCTCAGCTCCCAGTTGGCTTTAGTTAGCGCACACACACACACACACACACACACACACACACACACACACACACAGGGAGGAGAGTGTAAAGAAAAACAAAGGAAATTTCCACAGTCCTAACAGATGATGAAACCAAAATACTTTAAAATCAGGAGCAAATAGCTACTTTGTTGTATGCTACTGAAGGTAATTAAGAATTATAAAATTGATCCAAAAATAATTGAAATCATATATATTACTAAATTAAATAACAAAGCTAGAAGGAAATATGTAAATGTCAAAATTGAAACATTCCTATTCATTCTGCAAAGGATAGATAAATATTGAAGCACCCTTTACATGATGTGTTTCAAAAATTATTTCAAACATATTACACAGCTGTTCAGAACAGACATTCTGAAAGGTTTATCCAAAGGAAATCTGGCTGTTAATATATTTTGTAATCACAACATTCCACGAATGTCACACTTGCTATTATCACTGAGAAGATGCATTATAATATTCAAGTGCTAATATGTGTTCTTTCATAGTCGGCATCACATAATGTTTTATGGGTTCTCAGACAGCATTGCTAAAATAGGGAGGTGCACTGTAATACTTGTGTTTTCACCAAGGTGGCTACAAAAAGTACAAGAGCATCATAATGTACTCTAAGTGGAAGAAATAAAAATAGTGTGTAAAATAAATAAAAACCTCCAAAGACTATTACTGCATGAGTAAGTCAGCTACCAGGTACGCAACACCAGCAGGCAGCATGCAATTAGATTGCATTGCATTTAATGTATCGCCTACAACCAGATGTGCACAAGTCCAAAAAAAGAAAAAAAAATCAGCCAAATTCCTACCTCATAAATATAAGACATATTAGAAAGCATAACTCACACTATTTTTACTGCCTCATCTGTCACAGTAGGATTTTCCAGATGGATTTTCCTTTCTATTTCTAACAAGAAGATAAAAATAATAATAATGAAGATGGCAAAGGTGTGAATGGGATATCACAATATACATGACATGGTGAGTCATTTCTCCCAGTGAAGCTTATTTTTTCTGATGTGAATATCATAGCATGGAAGAATATCCCAGGCTCACATTTTGGAAATTCAAAAATAACCCACACAAGGATTTTATAAAGTGTATGATGCAGATTGTTTTATAAAAAATCCTCCTGCATCATGTATTTTAATTTACTGACAGGAACCAGTTAATTTATTGGAATCAGCCCACTTGGATGACATTAGTGTCAGAGATCAGAGTATTGCATGATACCGCATATACCTGAATTCTAAAATATCAACTGTGCAAGGAAATGTTGCAAGGACTTGACAAATCTGAAGACAGTCCAGGGTAGTTCATGCAGACAGTGCTGGCAGGCACCCCACCAGCTGGGACATCTGGGCATAAATCACTAGACAATCTGAATGTGAGGCTGAATGTGCTCTGTAGCTGCATCACAGCACTGGGTGGGATGTATTATCTCAAACTGAATTCAGTTTCATCTTCATGTTCATTTCCAGGTCTTTGCTAAGCAGGTTCTTCTTTTTTGCCATCCCACCTGCATGCAGCTCCCCAGCACACTACTCCGTAAATACTGTGCTGACCACTGATTCACAGAACTTTCAGTCAGTTGCATTCACTGAAAACCGGTGCCTCTTCAAGCAGAATAGCCTATTGTGACAGCTCCATAGCCTGGCCTCTCTCTTCCCTTCTCTCTAGCATCAGTGTTTTCACACCAGTCTGCTTTAGTGTTGATGTGCACTTTGAAAATACTTGGGGGACTGGTATACTCTTCCCTCTTGGCTCTGTTCTTTAATCCAACAACAGGGGAGTCAGCCGAGGTTTAGCAGGCTTCTTCAGGTGAATATAAGAAGAGACAAAATAGTAGAGGGAGCAAGAAAGGCAACACCACTTCATCCTGATGGTACTGTGAATCATCAGCAAACCATGGCATCTGAGAAACCATGACAATGTGAGATACTTTGGGTAAGAGAGACCACATGGTAGAGAAATTAGAAACTCAAGAACATCCAGGTTTCAGCGGCCTATACAGTGTGTCAAGACCAGTGACCTTTAAAGGTAATTGCTCATCAGACTCCAAATAGAACCATCCTCATTGGGATTTTACCAGTTCTCTCCAGAATACACCCACATTTCTTAAAATCTGAATATATCCCATATCCAAACAATGTTCTGTTTTATGTTGCAAGAGCTCAGGTTGAAATAAACAATCCTCTTGTGATAACTACTTCACTATTATAAAGTGAAAAGAAAAAAATCCCCAATCATGTTCCACAATCTCTCAAAATAACACACAGTTAAAAGTGTTGCAGTCTGAGCTGTAAATGTTATTTTCAAAATTTTCGCCTTGGTTTTTGTATTGTTATTGTGTTAAAATCCCACTTCAACATTTTGCTGGACTTCCTGTAGTTTCCTGCAGAAAAAACAACATAATGATCTCAAGCATTGATAAGCTTGAACAGCCTTTAAAGGAAATCAAAAGGCATCAGTCTCAACATGCTTTAGTGTGCCTCTGATCCTTATTTCCTCCTGTATGTTTTGAATTAGATCCTGTGAATGGCCCTAATCAAAGGCCTGTGTGAACCTTCTATTTAGCTTGGGCTTGAAAGAGGTCCTTTAACAGTGTGAGGTGGGACAGTACCAGCATTTGTAATCACTTTACTATGTGACATGTGCACTGACCTGCCAGTTGGGAATATAAGGCTGAAGGGAACTCAGAAATAAGTCTTCGTATCATTGGGCAGAAGAGGAAGGCAGCGTGAAAGTGTATGTTGGCTTGATGATAACATCGACTGGCCAGCAATTGGAAGTTTGTATGGCTTTATCCACATTTAGGACAAACAGATGAGGTTGCTTTAACCTAGACATAACCTCAGTTTATCTTTCACAGCACAGTCCTATCAGTAACATTAAACACACCAAGCCAAATGGTGGGGAAGATATTAGCAGAAGAAACATCAACACCTAATTATTTATGAACACAATTATCCCCTAAAAGCAGCGAGTATGTGTGTGTGTGTCAGACAACAGGTCAGACAGAGACTAAGGAGGAAAAAGCAGGTGTAGAAACAGCTTTTAAAGGAGAGTGAGAGCCAATGAGGCCATGGTATTGTCTAATGCAAAACCACTGGTCTTTTATCTGGGTCTCAATTATTCAACAAGAGAACCGCCACCCCCTCTGAGAAGAGAGTAGATATTGGACTCTACATTACCCTTCGACAGGGGAATAGTGGGACTGCAGTACATTCCACCTGAGAGGCTGTTCTGGGACCAGGCACCGGCTGTGCCTCTAATGACATCATCCATTTCTTGGGGCCCCCTGGAACACGATTATGGTGATTTACAATTTATTCACATCTGCTGTTTTGTTGACTTCCTTTGTACTCATTTCAGCTGTTCAGAGGTTCGCGATCTACTTCTCTTGGCCAGTGGCACTGCAAAATAGCCAGTAGCGGCTCATTAAAGATCATATTAAAGAATGTTTGGTTGACTGTTCATCTAATCACATACAGAGCCACCTGTGTGGGTCCTCTATCTGTACTGTGCACATATGTATTTTTCACTAGATAATAATCATTATATTATTGAAGCACACAGCACATCTGTCACTGTAAATACGCTGCATTACAGTAGAGAAGTTACAGTGAACAGCAGAAAATCAATTAAATATATTGAGTCAGACAGATGTCAACCACCCATGAACCAACAGTCCACACTCTGCAATATGATGAGAGTGGGTAAGTATGAATGTAAAATAATTACATTAACAGTAAAGACTTAGCCAATTATAAACCATTGCAACCTGACTCATGTCTGAAGTAACAGTGTTTCCACACCCACTGTCAATTTGGCTCAGCATAAATAAACTAGTGTGTTTGCACAATTAACGCACTTCATTTGAGCTGCTGTGATGTTGTCAGTTAGATTTTTCATCCTGTTTCTAATTGCTTGCCATTATTAATGAAATGAGATTGAGTTGAAGTCCCAATAGTTTATGCTTATTATCATTTACTTATTGGCAAGCTTGTAGTGACAATGGAGGCATTCAGAATGACAGTCACCAAAACTGCACACCTTGTACCAAAAGGTTCAGTAAGTAAATATGAGCACATGATTACAGTTTCTGGTTAGTTCAAAAAAGCCAGTATGAACAGGAACTGTGTTCATGTTTTGCAAGTTGCTCTTTTAAGCAGAGCATTGTATTGTATTGAAAATGTGAAACTGAAAATAGCAAAACTAAATTAAACTTAATGACAAACAAAAGAGGACAACAGGTCAACCAGTTTGAATATTTTAACCCAAGCAAAAATATCAAAATAAATAAATAATATACTCAAAAGCAATAAATAAAATCTCTAAACTAGAATCCTAAGATGCCATTCAGGTACAAGGAGTGTGATGTCTGATTGTCTAAAGGTAACCATAAAACAACTGAGTAGAAAATGTACAATCAAATATCAAATCAATGAAACTAAGGAGTGTGTATATCAGCTGTGTGGCAGCAGGTGTGGCCATCACAGTGAGCTATCCTATCGTCAGCGGCATAGCACTATTAATCAGACTTGCATAACTGTGTGTGAAAACACTAAGACGTGAAAACGAACACACGGAGACATCTAACTGACTATAACAAACCGTTAACTTACATTCAAATTGATGGCAGATGCCCAATTTCCACTGCTGTAGGCAATTTCAATATACTAGATCCCACATGATATTATATGAGCTCTGGCTGCAGTAGGGATTATTTATATCATGTTGTTTCCAGCTGTTTGACCTTTGCTGTACAGAAGACACAGCTCATGAACACTCTTAATAAATGAAACATGCCTACTCTCATCCCACACACACTGTACCTGCAGTGACACTGCATGCACATACACACATATCACTGAGACTGCCAACATAATCTAGTCCATCTCCACTATCTGTAATATATTACACTGGTGTGAGTGATGAGCACAAGGAGAGACTGACTCTGACTGGTGCAGAACCAATTTAAATTTTCAGATTGCCAGGATGGGCTACATAAAGGATGGCAGTCATCGTGAGGCTGCAAGCTACAAGAGAGGTTTATCAATGAACACGGAATTCATTTGAGGATGAACCTCGTTTTGCGGACATGAGTCCCCTCCCTTATCACCCGACCTGGAATTGATTGGTTAAACAGGCGTGATGACTATGCATTTGATGACTACTGAACACTGTTGTCTAGATCAGGCAATGACTGATGGAAGAGGGAAGGTTAGAGGGATAGAAGGCCCATTTCATTTTCTCCAAAGACATGAGACATGTATGTGGCACACACCTGCAATGAATGCTCCACAACAGATAAAATATTCTCAGATGTACAGTGGATGGTGGAGACGTCAAGCTTGGCCTTGTTGCTTATTATATCAGTATTCATGAGGAATATTGTACAAAAGGAAATGAAACCCTTGTAATATACATATAACAAACTTAATTAGGTTATTTTGTTTCTAATGAATTGGTAAGGTTGGTGTCTGTTATACTAGCTGTGTTAAGAAAAGAATCACTAGTAAAGAGATGCAAAATGTGATAAGAGTTGTAGAGGCCATTCTTGTCAGCAGCAGTTGTCTGCATGTAACATTTTGCAACAAAAAAAAACAAACAAAAAAAAAGGAATAATTTTACATGACAGAAAACATAAGAAACGATTACATGTGGTTCCTAATTTACTAGTTCTCGTGAGAAGTGTGTCTGAGTGTATCCATACTGTGTGTGGTTAATGAACTTCACAAATACACAAATATATAGTCTACATGTCTGTGTTTGTGTGTGTCACCGCACACACTTCAAAGAGCAGCAGTGGTGAGCAGTGAAATGACTCTCACAGAGAGTCCATGGGAAGAAATCAAACAGACTTTTTAGTGACCAGCCAGCTTGACAGAGGTTGTGCTTCCCTCTCTCTCTTCCTCTCTCCTTCCCACCCCTCCCCTTCCGCCCTAAATTGAAGGTTGTAGATTATCTTTGAAATTTGCCCTGCAGCTGGAGCAAGTTGCGTCTCATAAAACTTTAAAAATAGTCTTACCTGAAATCATAAAAATGATGTCCAGCATCCCTTCTCGTGTGAACATCTGACACCACAGGTGAAGCACCTCTGATCATCTTACCAGATGCTGCTGGGTGATGGGATGATTTTGTTTCCTTTGGACAAAACCGAGTTGTTTGTCTTCTCCTGATGATGGTAGCTTCATGTTTGCTGTTCAGCAAGAGCAGTATTTAAAAGCACTTAAAACCAAAACTGCAAACTGATGGAGTTCTACATGAACACAACATTTACTGCCAAAACAGTTTGGGTTATTTTGGTTGTTAGATTTGTGCCTGTGCTGTTTTGTTGTTTATTTGTTTGTTTGTTTTTTGTTTGTTTGTTTGTTTTCTGTGCTCTTCTGAATGGTTAGAGGCGGGCAATGCATAGTTGGAAATAAATCATGCACCAATCACCAATCAATATTCAGTGATATTTGACTCATATAGCTCGTTTTTACTGGCATGGTCAAAACTATACCAACTTCATGTTTTCAATTTTTAGGTTTAACCCAGGTGATGACAATTCAAGGATTCAAGGATTCAAGGATTCAAGGAGCTTTATTGTCATTTCACACACGTAAAACATGAGTGGAACGAAATTAGTTTCCCCGGTCCCAGTATCAGCCCAGTTTCTTAACAAAATAAATATAAATATAAACAATGCTATATAGTATAAAAACAGTGTAATATAAGTGAAAACAGTAGATGATATAAACACCAGTGTAAACAGTATAAACAGTAGTGCAAAATGGCTGACAGGGTAGTGCAAAATGACCGTAGTGCAATGAACATGAGCAGTTTGAGTTCTGTGCAAATGCTGCATTGTGCAAAATGTTCCATGGGTGGTTGTTTGTGTATTTGTTGGTGTGTGAGGTGTGAGTTTGGCAGCAGGGACTATAGAGGACCTCCAGAGTTCAACAGTCTCACAGCTTCTGTGCATATCTAGCCATGAACTTTTAAGTTTACAGAGAAATAAAAAAAAAAGATATGTATCCTTAGGTATGTGTACGTAGATGTATATATGTACTGTCATGTGGTTGCATGTTGTTAAGAATGTCATGGTGGCATGGTGGAGGATGATAGCATTGGTGAGAAGGGACAAAGCTCCGGGAATACGACTTCTTTTCTGAAACTGAGATGTTTTGTTTGCCAGAGGCAAGTCTGACAAACATTCACAGCATCGTGGGGCTAACTTTGAATAACATCTCATTTCCATTTCCTGTACATATTCAAGTGTTAGCAGGCATTCTCATAAAGTGACTCCTGTTGAGTGGGCAGATTAAAATTAAGTGTCCCATTGAAGGACAGGTTGTCAGGACAGGCTGTTATTAAGTGATAGAAGTTACTGGTCGGATCGAACAAGTGAAAGCATTGTCTCTCTAACCACCAGGCCAAAGGTGGAGCCGATAGAAATGTGGTGTGTTGGAGACAAGAGGTCAGTGGCAGTCAACACAGCTCATTTCCTGTCAGCCTTGGAGGGGTGCAGCGCTCTAAGTGATGACAAATGTGAAGTGATAACCCTCTCTACACTTGACTTATCACAATGACTGCTCCTTTAACGCCATCAGGACTAACAGTTTTTCATACTACCTGTTAAGAATTGACAAAATGAACCCAAATGAGTAGACAAACACAACTCAGGGAAAGTTTAAATGAGTCTTTACTGAGGATTGATTCATAAGCAAAAGTAGAAAAACCAAACGAAAAACAACCCAGTTGCAGGTGACATATGAATGCAGTAGTCCAAAAACAAAACAAATGACCCAAAGGTCCAGTCCAAGATCCAACACAGAAAACATCCAAAAAAACAAACCAATAATCCAACAACAGGGGTGAGCCTGACTGAATACCACTGAAGTACACAGGATAACCTGGCGAAAGTGGAGAAGGAAAGCCGACTTTAAATATCTGTAGGAAGAAGTGGATGATTGGAGGTAGATTAGATTCAGGTGTGCAGGTAAGTGGTTGATAGGGAGACAGGTCCACTCTGCCCCTCTTTGCCCTGCATAGAACCAGATACGCTCACTCAAAAAAGACGTATGGAAAAAAAACACAGACAAAGACAACTACAAGAAAGCAATCCTGACACTCCCTTGTTGTGTGAAATCTGGCTTTCATGTTTTCCTGTTGATGTTGTAAGCATGTACAGGACTGAATATTGTACAAAATGTTATGTATGGCAGTCACAATATCTGTTCTCTCAATGTGCGAAACCAAAGCATGACCAAACCAATTATGTTTCTGAATTTCATTTGATGCAGACATCTAATTGAATGCATTCATCAAAATGGTGGACCAATCTGATTGGCAAACTATTAACACACCACATGCCCTCAATATTTCTTGACACACTATTGTTGGATTCTCGAGCAAGTCATTGAAATGCATGGGCATGGCTCTCCAGGAGGTATTTCATTTGCGGAGGTAAATCATTTCCTTCCTTTAATGTTTTCAGAACAGACTGAGTGGTGCCTTTGATCATTGCTACAGTGAACACGGCAAAAAAGCTTAAGTTGAACGAGCCGAAATGAATTTCAGAAAACACCAACTTTTACAAATGAAAACACCAAACAGACTTTATCTTACTATGGTTAATAATAATGGCAAAAAGGATTCATCAATTCATTGCACAGCTTCAAAGTTACACTTGACTGAACATTCTAATTTTGGATTTATTTTCTAAAAAAAAACACTTAGGTAAAAGTCATATGTGGTTAAAACAAGGAACAAGGAGTTTTTGTCTGTAATACAAATGCTTATATCCAAATTATCCAGATTTGGACATAAATTTGTACAGAAATTAATCTATATATCATCTCATGGAAGAACACCTTTTGTCTGTTCATATCTCCTTTTCTCTGGTTTCCTCTGACAAAAACAGGCAATAGTGAAATTATGAAGCAGGGAGAAATTATCTCTGTCAAGCAGATACAATTACTATTGATAAGATATGGGCTATCCACCTGCGACAATGGAGCTGCCATTACACATAATGCTCCCTGCCTGTCTTTGGCCTGGCAGAGACAATCAGTGGGGAATGGAATAGTGTGACCTGGTGAATAACAGATAAAAGCCTTGGCAATCGTGGCACATTAAAACCTTTTATAGATTTCTGTATGCTGCCATTTTCTGATGAGAGGGACATTTTCAATGGGTTGTGATGGTTGCTGTCAGGGGATCATAGCTCACTAGATTGAGGGTTTGAGGACCAGATGGAGGGAAAAGAAAAAAAGACCTCAGTGTTGATCATCACCTTATTCCTACTTGATATTCATTGTCTCTCCCTCAGTCTGTGTCTGTTATTGTGTGTGTGTGTGTGTGTGTGTGTGTGTCTGTGTGCATGTCATGTGGAATAAAATGGGTGAGACACTTGAATCTGTTGACACTCAAAGTGTGGGTCAAATAAAAAAATAAATACATTATATAGACAGAAGTATCCAGACATACCCCTTTATGGGGCTGTTTTCTTAATGTTTCAGCATACCAAGACATTTTGGACAATGCTATGCTTTCAACTTTGTGACAACAGTTTAGGGAAGGCCTATTTCTATTCCAGCATGACTGTGCCCCAGTGCACAAAGCAAAGTCCATAAAGACATGGTTGGATGATGAGGTTTACCAGTAATGGTTTATTTGAGGATGTTAGTATCCAGATAAGAATAAGCCTTGTTTTTATATGCACATTTCATGACAGCCGTTATTGATATAAGATGAACTTTATTGATCCCGCAGGGGGAAATTTACTTTGTCATGGCAGCTCACAAGAACAGAAGAAGAGTGCAAAAAGCATAAACTGTGCAAAAACAGTTACGAAAAAATATAGAGGTAAAATAAATTAACACTTTACAAGGTACAGTAAACACAGTACAATATACAGCTATATACAGGTCCTCATAAGAGAGGAAAGGAGGACTAGACCATAGAATTATATAGTCTAACCACAATGGGAATGAAGAACCTGCTGTAGCTCCTTTCTACACTGAGGGTGTAGCAGTCTGCTGCCTCCACTGTCTGATGCAGAGGGTGAGAGGTGTTGTCCATGATGGATGTCAGCTTGGCTAACATCCTCCTCTCACCCATCTGCTCCACAGAGGCCAGTGGGCAGCCCAGGACAAAGCTGGCCCTCCTGACCAGCTTATTTAGTCTCTTCCTGTCCCGGTCCGTGCTGCCCTGTCCCCAACAGACCACAGCGTAGTGCAATAGCAGAGGCTACCACAGAGTCATAAAAAGTCCTTATGTAAACATAATGACAGGACTGAATCAGATGGAATTTTGATTAGTTTCTCAAATGAACATTTCATTCAAATATTGTGTTTTTGTGTATATTGAGTAGTTTCATCAGACAATGTGAGAAAGACATGGCCAAAAGGAAAAAAAAGGTTTTGTAAAATTCTACTGAAGCTGAAAATACATGCAATTTGAGATCTCATCTCTTGATGTACATCAATGTGACATCACAGACTGGTGGTCAGAAAAAATGTTATCTTGTTATTTGTGTCTATAGAAAACCTGCATTCCAAAAGAATATTAGGAATAATCATTCTAGAGTCTTGCACAGTGCAGGGACAGACTAGTTCAAAATCTACCTATCTAACACTGCCGGTGGTAAGAAGAGGTGGAAGCTGGTGCAGGAGGAGCGCTACAGTGGAGGAAGAATGTTCAAGTAGAACAGTGTCCATATGACAACAGGGTGCCTTGATGTGGTGGGAACAAGGGATTTAGCAGAACGTCCCCCGGCAGGACATCTGGAAGTGGAACCCGCAGAGGATCAAGTTCTTGATTCAGGGGTCTACAAGGTCCCCCCCAGCCCATCCTATCTGTTCAAATGGGGCAAAGTGTAAAAATCTGCATGGTGTGTGTGTGTGCTCTAAAAGAAGACCCTTTGACATATCAAAAGGCACTGAGTGAGGGGTGGTATTCCCAGTGACACAACCAGATCCTCAAGTCCATTGCTGAGCCAATCAGCAAGGAGAGCAGCGATAGAGTACTTGTCCAAACCAGGGACGGATCAAAGGTCCTGTGGGCCCCTGGGCAAAGCCCTCATTATCAGAGGGCCCTCTGCAAGTATGCCCCCCTCCTCTCTAGGGCTTCTAGTAGCCAGAAGTCAAGGGGCCCCAGTAAGAAGTCAGAGGACCGCCACACCTCACCCGTTTTCATTAGAGTTCCTATAGCAGGGCTGGGGTCCCTGGTAGCCAAAGGGCAGTCACACACAGGGTCCCTTCCCTCCTTGTTTTCATCAGGGGCCCTATAACAGAGTCAGGGGCCATGGAAGTCAGAGGCTCCAAGAGAATGGAGGCCCTCTGAAATAGACTTACAGTCCAGTCCCACCAGCCCAGTCCATAATCCATCCCTGGCCCACACTACACCCAAAGCAGTTGTGTTGTCAAGAAGCGAGCAGGGCCAATGAACAGGCCCCAACACCTGCTCTATTGGTTTGCTTTCCACAGCAAGAGACTGGCTGATATCAGCTGATCTAGAGAGGCAGCTCAAATGTCATCCAGTCCTCACTGAGACACATTTTGGCTTCTGAGGCCAATAGGCAGCTCATCTAGACAATTCTAACTGTGCCTGGGAGAAGAGGATGGATAAGGCACAGGAGAGGAAAAGATACTGGTGCAGGAGGAGCGTTACAGGAAGACTACAGTAGAACAATCATCAGCAACAACATTTGGGAGGCAGAGAAAGTAATCACATGGTTCTGACTGAAAAGAGGGCACCTAGTGGGGCTAGAGGAATGCAACTTGGACCCAAGCTGAGGCCTAATCAACCTCAGCTGTGTCTCATGGGAGAGTGTGTGTGTTTCAAGAACTAAAAAACCTAATGACTCCAGGATACAACGCTGATGATAGGTCCAGTGTGCCTCGGGTATATGTAAAAACTGCAAAATGAACCATATAATTTATGGTACAATTTATCTGTAAGGTGTGGATGGTTTTACATAGGTCTACTTTACTGGAGGGAAACTTCCATGTACAGCCATCCAGTCTAATGCAATTGAATGTAATCGGCTGAGTCAAAATTATTCTACTGTGGTGTTTCCTTTATTTATTTGTTGAGGGTGTATCAAAGAGGTGTTGAGTCCACTCCGCTGTGAGTTTTGAGTTTGATATTTGTGGTGTTTTGCACTGAATTGCAAATATTCCTTTTTTAAAAAAAAATTAAAAATCATTCATATATCTATCATCATATCAGTACGGTTTACAGCATGATTAATTAGCTCTTTGGAGAAAATCTGTCAACACCTACATCAGGATTGCCATGTGTACTCCAGTGGGTCTGACATTCCCTTTAAAGGTTTGGTTTGCAAGATCAAAGGTCCTGCTCTCAGCTGCACTTGGCATTCAGAGTCACACTATGTGAGCAGCATCGACAGCTAAGACACGACACAGGCAACATGAACCAGATTTCTATCTTTAGTCCTGTCTCCATCTATTATCCAAGAAAAAAATTGCTCTATCCTGTCTGAGTCAACAGAGTATGCAAGCTATCTGCATATTGTGACTGTGCATACTATAGTATTACTGCAGACAACAGATCAATCTTGATAAAAAAAAAAAAAAGAAAAAGAAAAAACAGACTGGCTGTGGAGCCCTGACAGTCCTGACAACAAGGAGAATATGAAATAGAGCTGTTTGTTTAATCAAATACACGTCAGTCTTCACTTCAAAACACAGTATTTATTTTGGAAAAATACCTGAACTTCAACATTAATATTTCAAAAGGAGAAATAATTGCATCCTCAGAACCTTAATTTCTTTAAAATCACAGGTCTTAAATTGAATCATTATTTTTAAAACGTATTTGTAGTGCTTTCTATTCTAGGTCCAAAATAAATTTGTTATAGACAGTGTGATGGTTGTTTATGCAGTAGACACTTCATTTGGAATCCTCACATAGTCATACCAAATGTGTCAAGCAATTTACCAAATTTCACAAATCAAATCGCTTGCATGTCTCTACATTATACAGCTGTGTTCGGTCATCACAACAGCATTTTGTGTTTCATTGATGAAAAAGTTGAGCTGTCAAGAAAAAAAAAAAAAAATGAGGAAATCTATTGTCACACTCATCCAGTTCTTTAATTTTCTGAATGTCAATCACTGTTTCAGAACATAGTTTCATAGAAAATATTCATTTCCACATCGTGTGGCTAACCACTTTCATACCCATTATCTCCTAAGGCCTTCAGCCCACAGGTTATACTGCATCAGGAGACTGGAATAGCTGAAGATAATATACCTCCCCCTCTCTCTGTCTGTCTCTCTCTTTCTCTCTGACTACTAGCAGTTATTTTCTTCCTACCATCTTTCATCCTCTCTCTCAACCATTCAGCCATCTTTGATTAGCATTTTGCCAAAACCACTGAACCCAAGCCTGTAATTCCATATGATTTCTCAGTTTGGTTAATCATCTTCTTCCCAGGCGACATTCCAGAGCACCATCCCAAGAGTGCTATATGGAAAAGAGGCTGTAATCCAGCACAGGTTTATGAAAACCTTTGATGTGACACTTCATAATCACAAGGGGGTCTCGTTATCTTCGCCATAATAGCAGCCAATCCCCCAGTAACTTTCCTCCCTGATGCAAAGCGGCCCTTATCAGAGCCCATGGGGGCTGGAGAAGATGAGGGTGTTCACCCTCAGCCTCAGTGGAAAGGTGTAAAGGTCCGAGGATCCCATTGGCCGAGTTCCTCTTATCGCATTCTGCCTGGAGAGGGAAAACTGCACTGAAGAGCCCCAAGATATAATGCAGTCCAAGCCAGTACAGAGGTATATTGGGCAGTGAGAATCCTTACCACATGTAAATACTTGCACAGTTTGTTTTCCATTGAAGTTGTACAATTTGGGAGAGTCGACTTCCTGAAATTCTGCAACCTTATGCTTCATAGATTTCTTTCTTTGTTGTATTTCCAGTGTCGGATAATAATTGCTGTCTACATGTAAATATAAAATATGAGTAAAACGTTCAAAAACTTTAGGAAGCTGGTAGTACTATTATTTTCACAGCAAAATAATTTATAGCAGGTAATTTTAAACATTATATAAACACAATGGCAAACAGTGGTTATGAGTGGCTTTAGAATAGCTTTGATTTGCATAAACTCAACATCATGTCATGTAGGGTACATGACATGATGTTGAGTTTATGCAAATCACAGCCAGATGGGTACTGTTTTTGTTTCTTTGTTTATTTTTTGTTAAAATAAAAGTTCACAACCAAGGACATGAGTAAAAACAACAGCGCAACAGTCATGAAAGCCCTTTTTATAATCCTCCCTTGTCACACTAGGGACCCTATTGGAGCAGTGTCTTTCAACATCTGGCTAGAGCTTATCCTTCCCCTTCAGCACCCATGAGCCCAGGGGCACACAGCACATCACATGCACACACACACAAAAACACACACATATCTCTAGAGTATGAAGCACGCTGACTACAAAGTGATTTTACACTGTGACCATGTGCAGTGCCATATAGTGTGTGTGCCTGTAAGTCTGCTGATGGTTCTCGGTCTGTGTAGTGATGCCAGTTGTCACACACCAGGCCGTCAAAGGCAGAGCTGTGTGTTGCCTGATAGTCCAGCATCCTCACATCCGAACCTTCCCCCTGTTCACTCCAGGAAGCAGAACATAGCCACTGCTGCACCAGTGCCCATTGGCAGCAACTCCTTAGAGATCAAATAGCCATGAGTTCAAGGGTGAAAAAAATCAATACTGGCAGCAAACCTCTGGCAATGATTTGAACAGGTAGCCTCACATTTTTTTCATATTTGTCACAAGGTTGTTTAAGGGTGTCATACCATATAGACTGAGACAGGAGATTTATATTTTGTCTACTTGTTTGCTGTGTTTCAAAGTTTCGCGGTTTACTTTCTTTTCCAGGTTGTGGCACTACCATGAAATAGATTTTTCGGCACCTAAATGTTCTCAGTGACAGCTCTGAGGGAGAAACCCTACACTGAAAATGGAAAAGGTCTCCTGATCAAAAAATGCCTTAGGGAGGAAAAAAGAAATCCCTGCATCCCTTTTGTTTATTGACCTTCTACTTATTCTCAGAAGCGGCAAGAATTGTGGACAATAACTAAAATAGAAAGGTTGTTTTTGAACAAATTTTGCCAGAATACACATTCATATTCCACCAAGGCTCTTGTTGCTTTTTGTGCAATGTTTTAAATAGCCATAATTCTAGTCCAGAGTCCAGATCAGCAGGTGAGGGTGAAGAATGATATAATTGGTTGTTTTATGTAGCTCTCACTGCTCCTTCTCACTGCTGGCTCATCTGTTTCATCCAGTAGTGCTTTTAAATAGTCAATACACCCCTGGTCTGCTGCATTTAAGCATCATTATGCACATTGAAGAGTAAATGGCACATGGGGATTGTTTTGAAAGTTTGGATATATGGAACAGAGAAGATGATGCGTTAGCTTGCCTTGAAATGGCCAGGAAGACAGTGGGTTAGACTTAAGACCGAAAGCAAATTAGATAAGATTTAAAAACTGATGTCCAATAAAGAGCTCAGCCCACTATTCTAAGATGTTGACAAAAGCATAATGAAATCATAATTAGCTTGTGGCTATAGCTTGACAGCACTTTTTAGATTTATGTTCAATGTCACACAAGCTCTGTCCTCTACTGGACTTTGTGGATAATGTTATTCCTCATTCCTCATTCCTCATTTTTATCACATATTTGCCCGCTGAACTTTTTATAAACATAGCCAGCCAGTCAGGAAGGCCTTCCAACCAATGAGGACAGCCTCCCTGAATATATAGATATTCTGTTAAGCTGTCCTGATTGGCCGTCAGATGTAAGGTCTTGAAACCACTGTCCACTGACCTTTCGTCTTCAGTGATCAGCAAGAGGGTGAGGTGGAGATCGAGTTTGACGATGTCGAGAATCCTTTTGCCGTCCACCTTATACTGCTGCTGCTTTCGGTCGTTCCTGACAGCTTCAACTCCTGATTAACATGACAATATCTACTCAGTGTCGGCTGCCTCAGCTTCACGTGGAAATTTAATACTAAACCTTCACTAAAGCATGAAGGGAGATGCTGGAAAATTCCAGCTGTGCTCGGAGCTGGGTGAAGGCAGCCAACAATTTGGGTGTGTTGGGGATTTCATTGACTTCAGCTCAGCTGCACGCCATTAACAAATACACTTCACCCACTATAATGACAATAAATAACATTTCTTCTCACTGTGCACGTTGATGCCAGCATGATTTGCATCAGTGTACACAGTCTGCATCGCTGACTAACAGTGAGTCGACCCTACTCGTCGCAAAATGATCTCCAATACTGAGTGTCCGCACGAAAACTGTTGGAGAGAACACCAATGGGATGACCTCCGACAGGGATGGGAGGTACACTGGGTCCCAGCACATCAACTTCCTTGCAGGCAGTTGTAGGCAGTGTTATTATCACACAGTGTCAGTCTGTTGTAATCTACATATATGCAAACTTCAGTACAAGAATACATGATCATGATTGGGGAAAAACATTACCCAGCACAGGGCTCAGTCTGTGCTTATAGGAGGTAAGAATACGGTAACCTTTTTTATTTTTATAGTCATTAGGATTCAGAATGCATAGTGAAGCTATAACCAGGTAGACTTCTGTCTAAGGCTACTGCTACATATCTTCTAAAGTAATCATCAGGACTGCGCAGGATATTTTCCTCCCCTTGACCCCTCACTCATCAGACACACTGCTGGCAGTTCACCCATGTTCTGTGCAAGAGAAATGGTATAGCTGCTTAAGACAGGCCCTCCAGAGCTTTTGTACTCAGGGCTTCAGTAGCTTCATATATTGAGCATGGAATTGAAATTATGCCAGTGACTTAAAAAAAAAAGAATCACTGCAGTGACTGTGAATGTGAGATGATAAGGAATACATTTTTGTCACTTTCAAATCTGCTTTATCTGCACCAAAGGCCACAAATACTTAATCTCAAAGTACTTTTGTAAGCGAGTTGTTGTGAAAAACACAACTGGGACTTTTTGATCAGATTGTTCTTGAGTGAGAATACTCTCGATGCTTAAGACCTTGATGAACAGCAAAGATGTCACATTTATGAATTTCTCAAGTTGATCTTGGCACCTTCCACTCTTACAAGTTTTTCCCTTTTTAATAAAATAGAAAGAAAGCCTGTGTTTTATCATTAATGGTGTATTTGAAATTTCTTTTAACTGTAGAGCTTTTCACATGGGGCAGTTGTTTCAGTACTTCATATTGACTGGTGGGGGTGACAAAAAAAAAAAAAAAATAATAGATGAGTCCCACATTGAGTAATGTTGAACCAAAACTACAAGTAAACTCTTATGCACCAAGTCATTTTTCATAGTGTGGCTTAAGGTTTCATTTGCTCATGGACAGCCTGATGTCGGCCGGAGTTTAATCGTCCCTGAGCAGGAACAGCAGGACAGATTCAACAGAGACAAATGTCTCAGTTTAGTATGATCTCTGGCAGATCTGGAGTGGTTTTTATTTGTATGAGTCTTATGGACCCTCAGGTTCCTGTTCTCTCTCTCTCTCTCTCTCTCTCTCTCTCTGAGCTTTCTCTGCTTGGCACTCCATTATTTAATGTATCAACCGAAGATTTATATGTAGTAAACAGCGGATATTAGCCTTTGGCTTGAGAAGACCAGATGGCCGATCAATATCACTCAGTCCATTGACGGTGAGTGAAAGGGGGATCTATTATTTAAAAATGAGGTTGCAGCTCAGTGAAATATGGCACACATGAGCATATGCATACTTTTTTTAACATTCTTACGTTCTTCTTTTCATCCTGACTCTCCCTTACTTGCACTTCTGAGCTTGGATGACTAAAATGATACTGTGTTTTTTTTTCTCCCTTCAGCTGAATTTTTCTCTTTCTCTGCTTCTCTCTGCCCATGCCTTTTGGCTAAAATCCAGTCATCTGCAGTAGATATACTTTGTCCCTCAATCAGACTGACCCATGTAATAATCCCCTGAATATACCGAACTGTGATTTAATCAAAGAAAAAAACAAATTCAGGCTAACTAAATTCATAACAGCAGTCTGCCAACTGGCTCCAGGTGGTGGTGGTGGTGGTGGAGAGAGTGGGGTTGATGGAGGAGCAGGAGAGCATTTTGGGGATTCCCTTGCTCCTGTCAGAGTGCTGTAAAGCCATCCATCAAGTCTATTTTTATGGGACTTAAGAGCTAAACCACAAGCCCGGGGGGAGGATATTAAGAGCCTGACAATGGGAGCTGAGGCAATTGATCTATTTAAAACAGCCGTTGCAAATCGGTGGCGCAGTGCAAGATTTGTGACGGTTTCATTTACTTACCTCATGATTAGATCTGGATGGCCTGTAGGTAAACACAGTAGATCCTAAATTTACTCACCCTAAGGACCAAAATGTGAGGGAGTACAAGAATGTCTGTCTCTCATGGCAGCCCAACTCACAACCTTGTGTGTATGTCTTTTTCTGTTAGAAAGACCTTGTTAGGGCAAGGTTACTTTCCTCAAGGATGAAAGTACTTAAATGTAATGCCAGCCACATTCACTGTTTGCTTGGTACTTTACTTCCGCAATTGTTTATTAATGTATATTTATGTTGTTGTGTTATGTTGTTGTGTTTTAGAGTGTCACATTATTATTGGAGTAAAGCTACTGAACAATCACAAGTACAAAGTATTTGTGATTTTTCAATATAACTTTGGAGATCAAGCCCATACTGTGCCATAAAGATGGCTATAAAGAGGTAGTCTGATGCAGGAAAACAGTCCTGAAGTGCTGTTTGAGTAAGTCCATCCAGTCCCAACATTCAGCAGTTTGTTAATGAACAGAAATTCAAAATCTGTACTCACTGGCTGACTTCTCAGTGACGTGTTGGGAGAAAAATGTATTAGATGGCTGTTACATAAAAATATATAATGTGATAGAATGCTGGTGCTTTCCATTAAAGTCAGTATAATCCATGTCAGTTCCATCTGGGAGCACATAATTTCTTGACTATGTGCTGTTGTGCTCAGTTTTCAGTTGGAAGCAATAATGAAATACAACTGCACTACAGTACAGTGTTGGCACTTCATTACAATTTCTCTACTGGAAGGGCACCTCAGAGGGAACTTTCATATGTTTTATCTACTAAGGAGGAAATTCATGAGGTCACTTTTGTGGCAATCATCCCCCCCTGGCTATGTGAAAGACAGTCTAGTACCACTTATCATTAGAAAGTCATGGGTCAGTGAGTCACGGCTAGTTTCCACAATATCTGTTCAGAGCTTTCAGTCCAGCTGAGCAATATCCCTGATGTTTTGTGTTTTGTTTTTTTGTTATTGTTTTAATTTATGTTCATTTTGTCAATTAATTAATTTGTTTACAGATAAATCGTGAGCTGTACCATCTTCCATCATGTTTCTTTACATCCCAAATTATCACCAGTCATTTTGTCTTAGAAACTGAACATGTTGATAACTTCAGAATTGGTAGACTTCTAAAAAAATGGTGATTAAGTTAATTGCACAAAGTATGAATTTATGAAGACCCATTAGCCTTCATTTTATTTTGAGAAAGTTTGTCACAAACCAAAATATTTGTCAGAAGGGAAATCTTTCTCTCTTCAGTGGTGTGAAACGAAGATGGGCGTTAAACAAATGGAATTCAGGGCAGTGGTCGCCAAGATCTTGTGCTCTCCCTTAGTTCTGGTAGATCACGGAATGCTATTACACATGGTTACTTTTTTGTGATCAGTTAATTCACGCAGAACTACCGAGTGAAAGTGTCAGCAATCATATACAAAGAAAACACTGGAGAATTTTGTCAATAATGCAGCAAGATGATATGAGTGGCTTTTCTCCAAAAAAAGTATTACAGGCAGAGTTTTTTCCACAGAACATCCCCTGAGTGAACATCAGAGGGGAATCTTTTATGTTCAGAATCGACCTACTGAACAATTTGTCACAATTTTCAGTTTATTTTTAAGTTCCTTTTCTTTCATCTTACCTTTCCCTTTTTCTTTCTGTTCCAGGTCAGATACTATGTTTCTTTAAATTCAAAAGAAATACAGAATCATTGAAGTTTTTACGTAAAACATGACATGTTACATGTGAGAATTTCTTGAGAATCCCTTGTGTGTGTGAATTCCATTTGAATAAAGAGAGGAAAGTGAACTATACTACTAAATAATAACGTATCTAATGAGCGAATATATTTAATGGTCACACATAGTATCAAACATTGGGTCTGGTACAATGAAAATGAAAATTTTCATTTGGTTAGGTACAGCTGATAAAAATATGCCAGTGGCGGCCAGTGAAATTGAATTTATTCAAAACTAAAATTATTAAGATCTTCAGTTGGCAGGTCTGCCACTGCTCTCATTGTAAACTCCATACTGTATATGCTGCACTAGAATTTAAGGCTCAATTGGCATAGCAACAGTAAATAAGGGGTGCAGGACAGAAAAGTTAGAAATATTCTAAAGTGTTGCAAAGTTTCAGCCTGGACACCGAAGTGAGGTGAGGGGAAAGAATGTTTGCCTACTAGACAACTATGCATTAAGATAATATTTGTGCCAGCTAGTGAATGGTTTATATTGCAAGGCTAATCTCACTGTCCCAATCTGCAACATTGCCAGAGACCAACACTTCCCCACTGTACCAACATGTTAATCTGTTCTGAAAAGTGCAGAAGCAAATGATTCCTGGCATGCTCCTGTGGACAGCATGTTCCTTCACAGCAGCAATGAGCTTTTTAGTGATAACTTTTAAATCAAACCATTTTCCTTTAAATATTTTAGCATCTCTCATGAAGGAGACAGAGCAGTGTAGATTTGGAGCAGCATACATAACACTGTATGTTATCATCAAAGGTGAAATTGTATGGCCGAATCGAAATGTACAGTAGAGGTACATTTGCTTCTGGACGAGAGGACAGCTTCAAAGAGGGCCCCCGTGTCACTTCAAAGATCTCTTCATCTCCTTGAGGTTTCATATCTTCCTCTCCTGTTTGGATGTTCCATGTCAAAAGTGTGTGTTTCAGTGTAATCTAATCATCCCTCCATCATCCCTTTCCACCCCTGCCACACTGATTAATGAAGAACTTTCTTGTTGTTCACTCAGAAGATGACACAAAATCAGAGATTCATCAAATGTTTCATGGGCATGACCTTTGCTCACTGGTGGGAATAATGAGACTTTTAAACTCTTTGGTGCCATCTAATGAAATTGCTTCCAAGATCCTGAACCCAAGAGCCTGTCCTCACCAGAAAAACAGTCATCTAGATCACCTGTGCAAGTAGCATATTACAGTCCATATTTACATTTATTGTTGGTCGATGACCTCAAGTCACTGCAGTAATTATGACTCGAGAAAAGGAGTAAGTCAGGTAATGTAGTATGAAGAAAAACAAAGTCATCATGTGCAGGAGGTAGGGATGGAATACTTGTTTTCTCATAGTAAAATCTAAATATGAGCTTAAATTTGATTTATTCATGTACTTTTTTGCTTAGTTAGTGTGGCATCCAGCAACAAATCAGGGAACACATGGGCTTAGTCCCATCTAGTGTGATGACAGACAGGGATCATATGATCAGGTTAAAAATAAGCGGGGAGGCTTATGATCTACAGCTCTCAGGGACTGTGGCCGTCCTGTGTTGTTTTCTCTTTGATAAAATCATCTCCTTCAGCATTTTAACACTAGCCTCCTGTCCAGTCACCTGCCAGGCCACCAAAAATGTTCCCAGTGGTCCTGACAACAAGTCTTTACCTGGTCATTTAGATAGATATGTGAGGCATTTTATTTTAACAATTTACCTCAGTACAGTGTGAGAGCAGCTGGCTAATTGCTTGTCCTTTTTCACTGGTAACCAGTGCTGCACCTCTGGAGGGACTTAAATTTTCACTCACCAATATCATGAGTGTTTAGCTAAAAGCACTAAGTCAGTCCCACTCACTAAGTAAGCTCACTGACAAGCCAGGCAATCTAACTGTGCATTATGGCTTTGTTAAAGCCTATAAATGCACTTGAGAGATTATAGAGCTGCCATCATAAAGATCTAAAAAATGAGTATCTTCTCACACAGAGGCTTTGTAAACTCTCCAGAGCCTAAATTAGTATTATTTTCAATCTTCATACAACAACTTACACTTGAAAATGTGTCCTCTTTTATTGCAGTCCCGTGGCTTTTATGTTACAATACTGTGGGTATATCCTGGTCACTGGCAATTGCAGAAATAGATTACTGGAAATTGTTGCCAAGATAGGGATCCACCCTGGGTCTACTGCTCGCTGTTCCCCAGGCTGTCATTGAGAAGTGTAAAATTCTCTATAATTTACATTTTAACACTTCCTGAAAGACACAGATCCATTAAGAGACCCTCATGGGGGGTTTCTCTGGTTGATACTTTTATGAATCTTCCAGAAGGGTTTTTACAGGTTTTGCCTGGCTGCATGTGCCAGATAGCCCCCACAGCTACAGCACAGCCTATAAAAAAGGAATGGTAATTAACGGAATAAACAACATTTTACTGAGGGATGCAGTGATAACAAATTTATCTGTAGGCAAGCAGACAATTTTTCAGGAAATATTGCAGAAGAACAGGCAGGAAACTTGGGGTCAGAATTAGTGGTTATGCATGATATTTCTCATGTTTTATTTGGTATTTTCTTGTGTTTGTAGCTGTCACACTTTTGCCACATTGGAGGTCAATTACCATAACAATATATAGCATAGGTAGTTCATTAATATGTTACATTGTCGAATTGATGATTGTCAGGTGATTGTCAATGAATATGAATTAATGAATTCAGTGAATTAAAAGTGGCATTAATAATTTATCAAACCAACACAGCTCGTACTTTCAACTCCTTACGTATGAGGATTTGCTTTATGAAGACACAGTTTCTTCTATGCTGGTTTGAAAGTTGAGCAGAAAAGGCTTTTGTATTTTACTTTGCTATTAATATGGCTCACACTGAGAATAGCAATACACATAACACAAACCTAACATTCACTATAACCTAGAACCAGCTTCCACACATGTTTAAGCACCGCATGTCTGATACATCAAGAGCCAATCTCTAAGTGATGTCTTTGGTTTCTGTGAACTCACTGACATGAAATGTCAACAATGTCAGTGCTTACTGCTCCACCCTGACCGCATTTCCCACCTCATTATTGAGTGTAACAACTCTGTGCAGAGTCCAAAGTCGTTACAGCTCAAATCATCCAGGAGGAAGCAAGTGCAGAAAACATGTGGCACAAGCCTGTGCTGTTCACATCCCTTCCCTCCTTCTTTCAAAATGTGCTTCCTTGTTTTTCTGTTCTTACAAATAGCCAGCTGGAGAATGACATTGGGTTTTAACATTAGACCTAAATTAGTACTTTGTTCATCTAAACTGCAATAAGCATTGATAAGCCTGACGCCACTACTAGAACAGGGACCTTAACTTCATTACTACATCCCAAGAAGCAAGTCAAGTTCGACAAGTGAAGTAGGATGACGCACTTAGTCTACCACGACCTGCAATCAAGACCAAGAACCAGGGGCAAAAGCCATTAATCAAGTGGCCAAGATCCTGTGAGAATAAAGGATTGGGAAAATGGTCAACCCAGACCTCAGCAATACTTTGGTACAACTGGATAAAATACAGTGAAGAAACAGAAGAAAATGGGAGAACTTATTTACAGCTACGGAGTCGAACACATCGCAGTAACAGAAATGCATCATTCTTTCAAATGAAGTCCAGAAGACGGCAGAAAATATAATGACTGGTCACAGCAGAGAGGAGAGGCAGCGGAGAACAGACTCAGAAGGGAATAAAGAGGGAAAGGACGTGCTGCAGGCTGAAACCAGCTAACAGCATTGAGGAAAGTTGGAAAGAAAAAAGAAAGGAACAGACAAGGTCAGGTTTCTTCAAAGACATCTTTTTATGAAGGAGAAAAGTGTCAAATGTGTAGCTTTGAAGAACAAACTCAAAGCATACCTGGAAATACCCACACCGACAGCTGGCAGCACAAACAAATGACCCTTCCAATTGACATGCCACCAACACATTCCCCAAAACACCAGCTACATGTCAGCCCTCCTAAGTGGAGTGAGGTGGAAAGAACTGCTCAAGCCTAATCCACCCCTGGGCCCAGCAATGTTGTACACAGACTCTACAAAAATACAGCAGATGTCTTATATTTTCTGTGGAGACTGATGAAGGTGGTATTGCAGAAATAAGCAATATCAGTAACAGCATGGCAAAGCACAGGTGGAATCCTGATCCCAAGGGAGTCTGCTGACTTTATTCAGTTTCACCAAATCATCTTCTTGAAGTTTGAACTCCTTTTCAGTGTGGTGGCTCAAAGTCTGGATTCCGGGCTGTTCTGGGTGTTTTGGAGCACACAAGCATGATATGACGTCAAATCCAAGCAGCTGAAAGGGATAGTAGAGATCTCTGTGTCATGTTTCTGGACTTTGTCAATGCTTTGGCTCTGTTCCCCACAACCTCCTTTGGACTGCATTCAACTTCTTCAGAGTCCCACAGGCTATTGCTGACCTTGTCAAAACCTTCTTCCAGGATGTGTATCTATCCCTTTCAACAGCAGCGTACAGCATGCCAAGTCTAGAAGTTGGCATCATATCAGGATGCACCCTTGCTGTGCTAGTGTTCACCATGGTCATGTATGTCATCATCTGAGGATTACAGTATGTGGTGGGAGGACAAAAGTAATCTACAAGTAATATAATGTAATACATTACATCATTTTGCTGAAATAATTGAATTGATTACACTACTTATTACAATTTTAAGAGGGTACTGGTAATTTGTAGTTGTTTTTATGCTGAAGTTTAACTCATGGCAATCGTATGCCATTCTCATTGAGCTTCAAGTAAACTTAGTTCTCCTCCACTAGAAGCAAATCATTTTGTCTTACAAAGACAGATGCCGAAAAAGAGAAACATTCAGTAAATATATCAGCTTTAAAGGCAGTAAAATTATATAGTCCTTTTTCTCTTATCAAGAAATTTCTCTGAGAGCTACTTATCATTCCCACATCCTAATGCTAAGATGATCATAGCATTGTCAAAACATGTGGATTTGGATAAGCTTCTCTTAGTCTCCTTCTCAAAAAAACGAAAAAATATCATAATAGAAAACTGCACTAACTGAAAGTCAAGGGTGGAAACTGTGGATTACATTTACTCACATTAAATCTTTTTTTGTCTACATGTACTTTTAATCAATAATTGTACTTATACTGAGGTAGGCTACTTTTTATAACAAGTAGTTATAGTTGTGTCTGTTATCTGAGCAAAAACAATATTGCACCTGTACCTCGGCATAGTTAAAAACAAAGCTGAAGTGCTATTGGTGGATCGTCCAATGATTTCTACATTAGCTAGATTGCTTATGAACTTCTTTCTGCTGTTCTGTTTCTGTAGTAAGAGTAGATCCTTGTTCAGCTCAAAATGTGTAAAAACTTTGAGAAACGCAGTGGGGCAAAGAAGCAGAGTGGTCTGTTCTAATAGGCACTAAGAATGGCTAAAAGAAAGAGTTTAACCAAGAGTAGATTCAAGACTTGATAGTGCCTAAGACTCACAGTTTAACATTCAAACAAGTGTACCATTTTTTAATTTATTATTATTTTATTTTGTCATTATATTTCTTTTTCTTTTTTTAATCTTCATTGACAATTTTGAAAAGGATACAAGCCACTCACAACACATTTTATGATGGTGGTGAGTGATTCACATATTCAGAGTCTGACTCTCTGCAGTAATGTCAAGATTGAGTCAAACTCAGGAAGGAAAGAGGGCTTAAAGGATAAAGCATTTCTTTGAAGGAAATGCACTGGCCTTGCTCCTTCGCATTGTGAAATTCTGTCTTACAAATTAGTAATCTTGAAAAAGACGTCATGGTAAGGCTGACTTCATGACCCTCAAAAATAATGAGATCATAATGAAGTCAACCATAAACTGTACTTAAGTTTAAAGATTTTTTTTTTCTTTTGAGCATTAGGGAAGGAATAGTGCCTGAGATAGTTTACTCCATTATCATCAAAATGCCAAATGATGAAAATACAGTAGGTGTAAAGGAATACTCAGCTTAATGGCTCAATGCTGATGCTCTAATTGTGAAAGCAATATCTTAAAAGCTGCAGAAGGCTCTTATTAAAAATCAATACATATTACTTCCATCAAATGTCCCATCTTTATGACTTTTTGTAGAGCATTAGCAGCAGAGCATTAGCGGATACTGAATGCAACCTGTCCTCAGACCACCTGATCCTGATAAGGAATTTCCCACCCCCCACCCCAACTGGGGCTGGGGGGTGGGGTGGGAGGGAGTTTTACAGCAGAAGGAGGGTTACTACATTTTGTGGAATCTTTGAGTATTTGCTTTCACTCTGACTGCTTGTCTGCCTTTTGAGATGTTAACCTCCAACTATGTCAATCATAAAAACGACTGACTCACTCACTCACTTGTTCATCCAAGGCTGTAGCATACTTGAATATACATTTTAAAAAAGTATCTGCATTGTGATGCATAGAGGAGGTTTCATAGGAACAGGAAGAAAATGACACACCTATAAAACCTTCTCCAAAAATGATGAACATTTTTATGTTGACAGGTCTCTTAGAATGTGTTTTTAAACTAACTGCCCATGGCACACTGATCAAACAAATCCAAACTAAACAGCTAAAACTGAAAATTAGTAGGGGTAGACATGGGGACCTAAAAATTACATCAACAGGTGAGGGAAGAGCTGAAAAAATCATTGTCTAAACTAAACAGTGTCTTCTAGCATGCCCAGATGTTACTACATACAGCTCCATAATGTCTCTTTAGAACAAGTTCCGATTTACCTCTTGATACAACAGTATACTTCCGAGTTACTGTGAAAGATACTGTAAATGTCTTAGCCTCTGCAGTGCAATGCAAAAACTGCAGTGAAACCTCCTCAAGGGGAAGATGCTTGAAATGGAAACAGAGCAGCTTAAAAAAATCCTCTGACTCTGAAAAGCATCTCTGGGAGCATTATTGTTACTCAACTTGCTTTCATACAACCCTTAAAGAACACCACCAAAACAAAGGTAGAAAAATCGCCCTCTCCAGTCAACAGAGTCTTAGCAGAGAGTAGTATGAATGGCTGTGTCAATACAACTGGCTCTGTGTTTTATGGCCATAACAGCTCACCATCCATCCTTGGTTTACAGGTTATTGATTACAGCAGACTCAACATCATGTGAATTCTATTTGTGCCTGTGGCCATGATGCAGAGTAAAAGCATTACTGTCCATTAAATCTTTTCTGAGAGCTTAAGAAAATCCTAGGTGGCCTTTACAGAAGCACATCCTTAAACCATTAAAGTTCCTTAAGCCATACCACACAGATTTGTGGTCAGAGGTGACAACATGTGGAACAAGGAGTACGCAAAATCGGTGCATAAGCAAATAGAGATAGTGTGTGTGTGTGTGTGTTAGGATTGTGTTATTCTGTCATGTATGCTTAATGTTCTCCCTCTCTCTCCTGCTCTCTGCCCTGTTTGTGTGTGTCTGTCTCTCCCTGTGTCTTGGACCAGTCCAGACTGAGCTGGGTGGGACCTCAGCTATTCACCTACTGTATCCTCACCTGTTTGGCATTTCACCCAATCAGTGTCACGTCCTGCTCTTGCTTGACCGGCCCTTCAGTGGATTTGGGCTCTTTATTTGTAACCACATGCACTCACCTGTCGCCTAGATCCGCCTTGAATATGCTTAGAGACTGTTTGAATATCTCATCTTACCTTCTGGACTTGTGAACAGCGTGGGTAATGCTCCCACTGTCTTAAACTCACACCCACTGACATTTGCAGAAATACTGGGTCAATTTTGATGACCTACCTGAATATGCAGGGAATCAGTACGTAAACTATTGTGGGTACACTGGGTGGAGGCGAGCTTTAGCGGCTAACCCTGAGCCAGTCATATTTCTGAGGTCTTGAACCATTCTTCTTTTAATCTTTGTTCAGTCTCTCACAAGTCGCACAACTATATGGAGGTGTAGTAGGAAACAGCTTGAGTAACCATTTACATATCTATTATTTAAACTGATAAAACCCACTGTGTAAGTAGCACCATGTAGTAAATAAAGGTCTGTGAGAGCTAATAACATTGATAACATGAGATAAGAGAAACCACTGTCTTTGTCTGTGCAGTGTTTTGGAAAGCATGACTTTTGACTTGATTTAAATAAGGCTTTGCCTTTGAGTTAAAATAGCTGTCACACATACTTCAGTTGTAATTACAATATTTAAAAAAAAAACCCACAAAAAATACATATTTTAGGAATGCCCACATACTCTTTTTCACTCTGTTTCACACAGACACAAAGGCCCATCAATAGTCACTGCATCATTTTCTAAGGTAAAGAAACACTCTCTAACTCTCTGATTTCCAATTCTTTTCATTTCTCTCCACTGCCCGTGTTGTGAAAAGAGAACAACATGTTTTTATGAAGATCAGTTGCTGGCACTGTAACACAGTTGCAGATTCAGCAACAACACACAGCCGGTCACCAATAAATCATAACACACAGACACACACACACACACACACACACATCAAGGCGTTGGCTGAGGCCTTCACCCGATGAAAAATATACTACTGGAGATGCAGGAGTATTACATACTGCTCTGTATGTGCATACATGCATAGCATTAACATCTGCCAGTCTGCCATGCCCATAAACCAAACAACCTGCATTGGAGGCAAACAGATTTCCCTTACATCTGCACGCATCATTGTAATGCCACGCAATGCCGGGCAGCCAGATGGCAGCGAGCAGCAGCTGAACAGAACAGATCAGGTTTTGAACTGTAGTTCCTTCCTGTCTCTCTCAGAATGGTAACAGAGGCTCATGGGAGATCGGGCAGGCAGTAGGGGCAGGCGGGCTCCTCATGAGGTTAGGAGCACACCACCTGTGTCAGTGAGGTGAACGAAGGCAGCAAGACTGTGTGAGTGTATGTGTGTGTGTTTGTGTGTGTTTATTATGTAATAGAGAGAATGAGGTGATGAATGAGGAGATCTTACAGTATGCAGGAATACAGCCAACAAAATAGGAAATTACATTTTTCCTCTTATTTATGCAGAGGACAGCAACAAAGCAAGCTGGGATTTAAATGAATTTTTACACTTTGGATGTGCAGCATGTTTTTGGGCATACTGTATCTCACGAAGTAAACACACACGGGATATCTACCACATTAAGAAGTGCTGAATAAATTCCTTGAACAGGAAACTATTTGATGTTGAGTCCAAAGGGGCCTCATGGTTCAGAGACCATTGAGGTTTATAATGTTGTCAAGTGTGCAGGAGGTGCGCCTAATAAGAAAAAAAGTGGTTTGGCGCCACACGCACATAAACTCACATGCACACAGTGAATGCTTCATTAAACTGCATCTATCCTCCCAAATGTGCCTCCATAAACCCAGAAGGGAGGGATAAGAACGGAGATGAAGACAGATGCGTTTCTGTGGCAGTTCAGCTTATCTCAGAGATAAGATGGAGACCCTTCAGGGAGATGAGAACAGAGAGTGAAAGATGGAGGGAGAGGGATGGAGAAGAGCGTCAGTTCAACAGAAAGTGATGGGACAGATCCTGAAAGAAAGACAGGCAAGGAGGTAAAGACAGATAAAGATAGACGGTCAAAAGATAAGAGGGGGAAAGAGAGACAGAGAGCTTCAGGTCAGTCTGTCTCTGTTCCTTCATTTGGTGGTTAGAAATGGGTAGATTAGGACTGTGCACTGCAAATGTAAATCAGTTGGTGGGGAGATCAAACCATTTTAGTTGATTTTGCCCTTCAGTCCACACATTTGCTTCCTACCCCAATAGAAATGGTTGCAGTACTCCCTTAGCAGACCCTGAGAGAATAAGAAGTATAAGAGTTCCCCAAAGCCCAGAATCACACAGGATATCTGCTTAACTTTCTCCTTCTCATGCACAACTAAACCGTGACCTCATATTTAAAAGAACATAGCTAGAATTTACAGAATAAAAGTGAATACTTGTCTACACTGAATATGTGATTTTCGGAAAAAATATTCTTTGCCAGTACATTGTAAATAGTCGGGGTTTGAAAGTGAATATCTAGCAGACAATTATTTTTGGGGTTAATTGAAAAGTACCTCAAGGACAGTTGTGTGTGACTTTCCATTCAAAATGACATATTTCTTTTTTCTATTTCATCCTCTTGAATTTTCACTAAAGTGTGCAGCTATTCCCTGATAACCTCTTAGAATAAACAAGTAGGTCAAGAGTTGGTGTAGTTGCCTTTTATGGGATTTAACTGAACTCAGAATACATTGGGGTGACCTTCATTCAAACATGGTAGACATTTGAAGACCATTAAACAAGAAAAAGTCACTGTCAGCTGACAGCAGCCTTGAACATAAAATGACAATAATAAGATAGTAATAAAAAGACAAAGAGTCTACAGCCATGCTAGCAGCTCTGTGAGAATTTAAGCACAGTGCTGCTTTAAACTAAATGCTAATGTCAGCATGTTCACAATGAAAATGCTAAAATGCTGCTGATTTAATTTCTACCTTGTTCATCTTTAGATGCCATCGTGGCAGTATTTACTAATTAGTGATAAACATTAAGCATAGCTGTGGCTGCTGAAAATATCATGTTTTGCAGGTATTGGTCACAAAGTGCTAGACAAATTCAGATGCTGATCAGCTAGTGGCACAAGTTGAAAAGAACAATCCATCTTAATGGGAACGTGTCTGCATGGGAAATGTCTGCACCAAACTCCACGGTCATACATAGTTGTGGAAACTTTTCACTGAAAGACACAAATATGAATGCCATGCTGACACTAGACAAAAAGTTGGGGGGACCAACAAAATCAGGTAGGATTCATGTTGCGGGAACCTAAATGTCTGTGTAAAATTTTGTGCAGATCCATTGGACCGATCCTGGAAATCCTTCTTACTGTGGGCATTATAGGAAAAGCCAGGGATCAAGTCAGTCAGTCAGGTAGTTGTTAAGGTATTTCTGTGTATACCAAAGTGGTTGAATGACCAACTGATACTCAGACATTGTCATCCTGGTGGCGCTAAGCTGCTGATACAAAGTAGTATCATTCATTGATACTCATCATCAAAATTATGAGTTATATTTTTTAAGATAGGCCTTTTGTTGTCCACTAAAATTTGTACTTGTAGACAGACTAAACATTCATTTAATATTATCATTCTGCAATTGACCATTTTTATAGGTGATGCTGGAGACTCTGAATCTTGCAGGATGTGAATGCAGATATATTTCCTACAGTTGCTGGGTAGTCTGACAGCTTAAGTCTACAGTATCTCTATAAAGCATGTCAATACCACTGCCAAGGTCTAAGTCCTAATGGAGGCCATTCATATTAAAAAATGCATGTTGTGGGGCATTTTGAATTACAGCATCCTTAATATGGCAGATGTTGTGTTACATCTCGTTTGGATCTTCATGCTCTGTTGGTTTGACAGAGACCTGAAGCTGTTCGTATCAGTAAAAAGCTATTTAGTTCAACACGAAAGGCTTAAAGCCCCAAGTGAACAAGTGGTCAATGATTTACGGTGGAAATTGTGGATAAACCTATTATGGAGGCTATGGATCTTTCTAAATTCTGCATAGTCAGTGTCCAAGGTGTTGAAACTGCTGGAAGGGACAAAAAGGCAACAGATGGTTTATGGTCTGACAAACTGTAAATAAAGCCCCAGTAAATATATTGGTGTCTTCACCCTAGACTAGCACAGTAAGAATATGCTGTTCAAATTCATCCTTCCAATCTGACAATAAATAATCATAAATTTGAAAATAAATATGAAAAAAGTACACTGTATATGTAGCCTACATGGATTTCACAAAATCTTTTTACATTAATAAACAGTTCAAAAGTATATGAACTCCAGCCCATCAGCTAATTTTTCCTTTCCTTCCTTTCTGTTATAACAGCAAATAAATAGAGGCTAAGCGCTAAAGGCCTTCACACAAGAAGCAATAGACAAAGACTTTTTTCACATCGGATAAAATGGTTACTCCTAATGGCATAGAAGGCTTTTAATTATACTTTTTAGGAAACTAGCTCTGCACAAAAGTACTGTTGAAGTGTGTGTGTGTGTGTGTGTGTGTGTGTGTGTGTGTGTGTGTGTGTGTGTGTGTGGAGTGTTCAAGTGTTCCTGTAGTTGTGAGGACAAAAATCTGTTTACACAAACACAGATATTATGAAGACCCGCCTTCCTTATGGGGACAAATGCAAATCCTCACAATGTAAATCATTAAATATTAGGGTGAAAATTTGCTTTAGGTTAGGTTGGCTAGGTTAGGTTTTAGGTTTAAACCTCCAGGACATGTAATGTCTATATGTAATGTCCTCAAAAGTGATGGAAACATGACTTTGTGTGTGTGTGTGTGTGTGTGTGTGTGTGTGTGTGTGTGTGCAGCAGTTTTTCCCGAGTGTCTTGGCTCAGATTTACTCTGTAATGCTCCAGAGTGCAACCATCTGAGACTCATCATCTCAAGACACTGCAGCCATGACATTTTACAGAGTTTTAATTCAAAAACCTTAAAGGGAACAGACACTGGAGGGAAATGATGATGCAAATCACACTGGTGAACTCTCCGAGGTTACACTCTTTGTGTGTATAAAGAGGGCCTGAAAGTCTGAGATACACCAAGGATGTCTGGCAACGCAATAAGCAGGCAGAAAACATGACATCGCTGTTGCATCCAATGAGTTATATTTTCACTAAATTACAGGGCTGTTCCACCAGGCACTGTAGACCTGTGAGACTATACTGGCACCATCATGAATAAAAGATGTTTCACTGACAATTAAGTCGCAGTGCCAGCAATTTTACCAGACAGCCATATTTGTTTTCAGTTAAAATCAGCTAAACGATTGCATGCAGTTTGATGGGTTAACTGAACCTCACTGAAAAATTAGTACGGTATATTTCCCATACTGATAATATATGTGTACAGGTTTGTAGCAGTAGAGGTTCATTTGGGTATTCACTAGTAATTTGTACTCCAAGTGCATTTAATCTCTAAAATAAGAATTTCAGACCTTGTAAAGAATCAAAGAATTACAAAGTCATAACCTACTAACACTTACTATATGTGCCAGATTTCTAAAAAAAAATTGGATTTTGCTTTTAGCTGTTCATTCTTTATGACAAATCAACAACAGAAACAAAAAAATAACAAACAGATGATGAAAATCTAAGAACATCAAAGACTTTTTTGAAATATTCACTGGTGTTTTAGTCCAGGTTTGGTTCAAAATTCAGCCTAGTCTAAAGACACACACTGATCTTATGTGTGTTATGTTGTTATGTACAGTAGTTTGGAGTTTTCACTAGTTTTTCTCCTGGAGTGAAGTTGATTTCATGTTTTTAACATTTTTATATACTAAGTAATGCTATTTGGAAGATCATGATGATACATTTGCCGTCCATTTTCACACACCAAGTACAACTATTATCCATTTCCTGCCTAAGACAGGTTATTTGGTCTGTACGTATTCAGTTATTTATTTTCCACTGAATCCAAAAGCAAAAAAACAAACAAACAAACAAAACATCAACCTTGACCTTTCTTGTTCTGCCAGAACCTTTGATAAATGGGCAACCTTTTGAAATAACCAAGGATAGCTGAGAGACACACAAGACTGGTCAAAAGAAACTCATTCCTTATTTATTGTATAGTGTACTCTGTACATTATTCATAGCATTCAGTTATTGCAAGCACTTTCCAGATATATGAGGTACTTTGGTATTGCACTGGCCCTAGCTGTGCTTTGATTTCAACCACAAGCTCGTTGATCACATAGCAGAATGTTTGTCCACCAGTGACAGTGTACTGGTGCACTGCATGGACTACGAATGTTTACATCATCTCTATTATGTTTGACTGCAGATGTGTTTTTGTTTGAAAAAAAAAAAAATCTGGTGCTCAGCTCTCATGTAGGATGGTGATAAATCAGAGAGAAGTAATTACCACGGCATCATGGAGAATTATTTGGCATTTTCCCCAAACATTGGATTTATTTGAATAATAATTATTCAGTCAACTTACGCCACTTTAAAAAATGGCCAATGTACGCATTGGTGTCTGAGAACGCTGATAGGTTCATTCCAGTCCCCACAGACTTCATTCACTAATACAAAAATAATTCAAAATGTCTTTTTTGTTTGTTTTTTTACACAAGTGCTCATATTCCATGTTCTTTCAGAGACAGTCCTAGTCCTATATGTCCTTGTATTTCACAGTGAGCTTTTCTGTCTTACTGCAGATTCACTGAATTCAGAAATATATATATATATATATATAATGTGAGTGCCCCACCTCACCCCACCCCTTTGGACATTTCAATAATAAATTATCCCTCCTGTCTGAAGCTCTCCCTTGGGTCAAGGGCTGATATATGGGAGCCCAGGAGGGACATATAGGAAGCATTAACTGGGCTTGAGTCTGCAAAAATGGGAAGTGAGTGATGGTGAAGAATGTTGACATCCTTTGACATCTCAGACAAAGAGAAAACAAGACATTGGCATTTCAGCCATTTTCAACTGCAGGCAGTCAATTCATACTGAAACTGAGAGGAGTGGCTACAGAACTGGAATAAAGATGGGAAGGCTTACTGTGAGATAATGTCTCGTTAAACTAGGGGCAAACAGTGAAATGTTTTGTAATTATTCATCTGTTCTCCATGGTATTGAATTCCTGTTACACTGTGCCTGCTTTGCATAGTGAAGGACAATTAATCCAAGTTGACTGCTTCCCTTTTGAGTGCTAATACAATTAATGGATTGGGATTGTGGCTAAAGCTAGTTGGATGTGGGTGACCATTCTCTTTCTAGGGGATAAAAGCAGTGACTGAATGACTGAAGGGACAAAAGGAGCGTTAAAATCACTTTGAAGACCAGCTTAAAACTGAATGGTAGAAAATGGCCATTTTGTTGAGGAAATCTTTACATTTTATCCAATCCAAGTTTACATCAGAGAGCAAATATTTCAGTCAGAACTCATCCATAAAATGATGGCTTAGTAGATGAAATCTAATGACTTAATATTAATTCTTAAAATGTGTTGAGTAGCTGTGAAGTTATTACGTGATGCAATCCTCTCTGCTCATTTTTCTAAAACAAATGAGGTGCCGGCTCACTTTTAAGATAAGACAAAGTTGAATAAGAGTTATTTTTCCCACGTAACACATTTTTCTAATGCATGCTATTGTAACATGTTAATTTATTCTACAAAGACTTCATTTTGAAATATACAGCATAACAAGACCATAATTCCACTTTTGCAGTGAACTAGATAAACTGGATCTTGACCACATCCTGATCATGTGTGGCCAGTACAGCTACAAAACACAATCCACAGTAAACTCCATCCCACAGAGGCCATTGCCCTCAGAACTGCAAAGCGGCTCAAAGTGTTTCACAAATCCAGAGACAAAAGGCAAGCAAGAGTGAGCAATTTGGTGCTAGCTGCTTTGTGAAGGGTCTTGCAGCCCACACAGTACCATTCAGAGACTAAAACACAGGCCAGGATTACGCTTATCAAGCATCAACTGTTTGGTCACATAGACAAAGGCTTATTGCAGTGGGACAACTTTAATGGCCTGTGGCTGAGTGAAAAGAGCACCTTTTATAACAGAGAAACGGGGTGAGTTTTGGGCAAGGAAGGGAGGGGGGCTCAGCAGTATAATCACCGCTTTTGATAATGATGACAGTAAATGAAGGGATGGGTGGTTAGGGTTTGTTGAGTGGTATTATCTCTTTGGACCATAATGAAAAGGAAGCAGCACATGAACCACAGAGCGAGAGACTGAGCAATGGCAATCCCTCATCATCCAGAGGTCCATGTGAGTTTCAGATGCTAATAATAGCTGGATGAAGGAAAAGTTGGCTAAAGGCTTTGGTATAAAGTATTACCAAAATGTTGTAGAATTCTAATCTGTTAATAGCGCATTGTCAATAAAGCTGAAGGAGCTGTTACTGCTGGTTTGGCCTGGCTTCATGAAATAACGTACACTTCCATGACCTTGGAAAGCAGGTGTGAACACGCTGGCTTGATGTCAAACTTTTCCCGTAACATCTAAATGCTAGATGTTTAAAAATGTAATTAAATAGATATTTTTGATTTGGGTTATGTAATATGGCTAAACTGCTTGCTTGTTTACAACCTGTATGCCTTTGCTACTTTCCTTTAAAAATAAAAAAAATCCCTCCTAGCAATCATGTATATGCGCTGCCTTTTCTTGGCTCTTACTTTTGCAGTGAGACGAAACCACATTTGCCGTTCCACCACTTCCATTCTATCCCATTCCAAATGACACCACTTCACCTACTCGTCTCTGCCTACAGTACTTTAGCTCGTTTCATGTAATGGTTTTATCCCAACATCAACATTACACAGAGCTCACCTACATATTCCCAAAAACACAGATAGACTCATTCAAATCCACCAGATAAGGTCTCTTTTCCTGTAAATCCATTCTAGAATCGCACTCTATGTAAATCCCTTTTCCTTTCCTGTTATTCTTCTGCTAGTCTTATGTGTCACTTCCCATGCCACTTTCTTTCTCTCTTTTTACCACGCTGTCCTTCACTTCTTTGTCATGTCCTTCTCATTCTAAAGTGCTTGCCCTCAATCCTACACATTCAAGAATAATATGTAAACAAGTTTCAGTGATTTGACATTCTGTCTTTCTCTCAGCATTATGTTCCCTCTGCCTGTCGACTTAAAACGCATACAAAACGTTACATTATGACTCTGGGACTTGAAGCTCATCTCCTCTCACATCAACAGTAAAAGGGTCAATTATATGATGCAAAGTGCTGAGAAAAATTAAACCCACCATTAGCTGCTCTGCGCCATCTGTGCGATTGCAGGGTGTGCAGGCAGAGTAATGTCATAAATTTCAGCCTGATTTTTCTTAGGAGTTCATACATTGCTGAGTTTGCTCCTCTTGTAGTAAAGCATAATTATTGTCAAGGAGGTGTGTCACAGTTAATCTAATCCACTGACAAGATGACTAAGTAACTACTTGGGGATGTTGGGTAATCACAAGATAGCTTTTGGGACAATGAGATGTGTGTTTGCGTCATTGTTCTACATGCAATGGACCAAAGCCTTCGCTGCCATCTCAAAAATCAGGCCATTACTCTGCCTATTGATATTCCATAAGAGTTCACATTCTAAAGCTTCTCCTCTCTTGCATCCCAGTTCTTTGTTCTGATGTGACTATCTTTGCTTGCACAAAAAAAATGAGCATAGCACAACACAACCCAACAAATTACAACACAAGAGTAGCACAAAGTTGCAGTCAAAGGGAAGCAGGTCGTATCAGCCTTTCTGCATTTGCGTTTGTTCTCAATGCGGCAGACTTTCCTGTGGAGTCTGTGGTGGCTGAATACTAAAAAGAGAGTAAGATTGTGATGTGGAGACTGCACACAGGTCTCTATCACCTCCCCAGAGACAGCAGGTGCCTCAGCGAACGAGGGAAGAAACGGCGAGTTGGACTTTATTCATTGATACCGCCCACCGAGGTAAAGAGTTTCAAATAGGTGGAATTACAGGATCAATAGTGTGATTAGCAGAGGCCTTGTAGCTATAGCGCGTTGCTGGCAATCCATTGCATCAAGCTAAGCCCAGGGGACAGGAGGGCTGTTGCTCCTTCCAAGCATGTAAGACCTAAGAAAGAGGAGCAGTTCATGAGAAAGAACAAGTCTAACAGGGCTACATAGTTAGTGTATATCAGACAAGGTCATGCTAGAAATAAAGTTTTCTGCTTTTAATATCTCCTTATCTTTATGACTAACTGCAAACACTTGAAAGGGCAGAAACTAAAAATTGTGAATTTGAATATTCAATGTATTTGCTCTGTGAGAGATCTGTCAGTTTTGTTATACTTTTCCTTCTGAAAACCAAATGTGAAAAGCAATTCTCCAAATAAAATGACACCACAGTTCACCTCTCATATAGTATAAGGTATATCAAGAGCTTGCTGAGCATCACTTATATAACACAACTGCACTGTAATACAACCAAGACTGATAACATCAGAGTTTGATGAGAAAATTGTCCATTAGCGAATATCATGTCGCGCATGTCATACAAAAAAAAATAAAAAAGCAAGATCAAGTTTCAAGTTTCAGGATGACCTTAGGATACTATGAGTAGTTACTGTCTTCTAACCATTTGTGTACATTTACCTTTGCTGGAGCTGTTCTCTGTTCCACCTGCACTGGTTGACGGTCCCAAATAAAGTCCTTCGAAACAAAGCCAGCATACTCGAAGTGATTTATTTCAAGTCATTTTAGTATTTTCATGAAAGTGGTGCCCCATTCACTTAAATGAAAGCTACTCACCAGTGAATGTGTGATAAAACCTTCATTTGTGTCCTTGGTTGCCAATTGTGCAGGCTCGTTTTTGTTTTTGTTGGTAGTTCTCCAGCTATGTACGGAGCAATATAGCTAAATAATTCTACTAGTACTACTACCAATAATAATAATAACAATAATAGTGATAATAATAATAATAATAAGAAGAAGGAGAATTTCAACTATATTTTGCATAAAGCACCAAGGAGACTATCACAGGCAGGTGGTCACAGCCAGACATCAGCCTGCCTCACAAAACAAGAGCTACAGATTATAAAAAAGCAACACACATTAAAAAGTGAACTAATGTCTCCCTCTAACCTACAAACAAAGACAAATGTCTTGCTGAGTGAATGTCTGAATGTAGGTTTTGAGGCTAAATACGTTAAATTACACAAATAATAGCTTAACATTAAACAGCTTAAGACCTTGTACCCACATACTGTATGTCCTGTTGGTCAGGTCAGCGACTCAGTCTGAGTAAAGAGGATGTCAGGGTGGATTGATAGGTCAACAAAACATCAGAAATTGACGCAGGAGATGGCTGTAAACCTTAATCGTGTACTTATTATTGTAACCAGGTTATGACAGAGGTCCCCTAATCTTAATGGAGTAGTTATTCTAACCAAAACCACAGTAGTTCCTTAAATGAATCTAAGACATTTTTTGGCGACACCTAACCAAACCTTGACCATAACATTGTTGAAGTTGAATGGACATACAGCAACTACTTTCTTTCAGTCACTATGGTTGGAATATTGGCATTTTTCTGACACATATAATTGGGGGTATTATGTGCAATCACTTAGCTCTTTTGTCATATAGCCAATGCTGATATATAACTGGATGTTTCCAATGTAAGTACTGCAATTTATGTTATTAACAGCAATTTGAACATTGAACTCACCCAACATAACATACTTGCAAAACATTTGTATTCAGCAGATTGAGGGTATATTTTTTTGATAACTGCCATCAACATGTCTTTTCCATTGCAAAAAATATACAATACATCTGCACTGTCATCACCCTTAATTTTCAAAATGAAGTATCATTTGATTAGTGTTTCATGCTGATCCTAATTTTGAAGTACCAGTCTACATGAGCAGTGGGCACATCCAACATTTATCAAATTCCAAAAATAAAAAAAATTGGCATATCTTTTTGAGCTAAGCACAAAATGAATTTGGCCTTGTAACCTCCAGTAATGGCTTGCAAAGTGAGTGGCCCAGCTGGTTTTTGTTTTTTGGCTCCCAAACCATGCCTTGCTGTAACTGCCAAACAAAAACAACCGGCTCACTAAAACACAAGTTCATGACATTAGATTAAAAAAATATCCCCCTTGGGTCCAAACACAGAGTGGTTTTCCCTCTCAGCAAATTTGGGCTACTGTGGGACAGCACACATTTAGGGAGGTGAAACTGGGATGCTAACCTCCTCTTAAAGTGGTGCACCAACAGGCACTCCCTGCCCTCGCTGTACAGTATCACCAGTTTACTTCGGTCCAGTCTTTATGCATCTGGGGCTGCTGGCTCAGACATAAAGGCTGAATTTCATTACAGTGTGCTATTACATGAGCAAGCTGCCGGGCTGGCCTCAGGATGAGAAGACCAATCAATACAGTCAGTATCTGCCCCCTCTAATCTCTGTCGCCTGTGTCAGCCCTGCTATCTGTGATAGATCGTAAGGATTAGGAGGGGTGCCTTCTTAAGACACTTCTTTTTGCTGAGAACTGGCCGGCCAACAGGACCCATGGGCCAGGCCCCGACATGCTGATCCACATGGGGAGTGCCAGCGTGGAGATGAGGGCAACACACTCACAAAAAGAAGGGAGAAGCTGTGGCATGACTAAAAATGAAGATGGGGTTGGAGAAATAGAAATAGGGGTATGTCACAGGGGAGCAAGGTGAAGAAGGCAACAGAGCAGCTATGACATCGAGAGACTGATAAAGGTAAAGATGAGAGAAAGGGACACTGGAGAGGGAAAGATGGTGGGTTAACAGAGACAGCAACGTGAAGAAGGTAAGGGAGCAATGGATGAAAAAAAGACAGAGCGAGAGAGAGAGAGATGAGCCGAGAGGAGGATAAGCACTAGGCCAGGAAAGGCGAGAGTCCATGTAATTTCTCTAATCCTCCTGGCATTTATACTTTCACCAGACAGATAATGAAAATGAAAAATAAAATGGAAAACTTCCCCTCTCGGACAGGGCACAGGATTTTTTTTTCTTAATCTGTTGCACTGCTCAACTTTCAATGCCTCAGTGGCTGTGTGCTGAGTCAGCAGAATTGTCTATATGTGTTATTACTTCACGTCATGGTAGATGTAACTCACTGCGGCCTTGTTTCTTCAACAGCAAAGGACCAAAGTTCTATGATAGATAGATAGATAGATAGTACTTTTTGATATGTACACTACATTTTAACTACAGTATTTCTATGTTTAATCAAGATTCTGAATAAATTACTTTTCTTGTTATGCCTCATTTATTTTTTCCACCGCTAAACGGAAGTGATTTTTTTTTTCTTTTTCCATCAATTGTTGCAGTGTGTGTAGAGAATCTCCCACTCTCTCTCACACACACACATACCACCAGACAGACACATGGGTACACAGACAGAAGAATGAACTGAAGTAATTGTGAGCAAGCTGGAGGCCAGGAGCTATGTCCAATTGTTTATAATGTGGGTGCATTGCTTGAATAGCTTCAATACACTTGTAAATCAGGACAGACAGCGGTGAGCCAATTAGAGAGACGTCACTGTTCATAATCTACAATACTCGTTACTGTTGCTTATACTTGTCAGGATGACAAAGACTGCATGGCAGATTAAGTTAGTGGCCCAGCCATTTTGATGTTATTCATAATACTCCAAGCTATTATTTTGGTAATATAGTTTACTGTAGCCTGTCACAAGAGCAAAATGTGTGCACTGTTTGTTTAGATGATTAGGCAACAGTACCGATGAGGAGTTTCGCATTCAAAATTGTAGAGAGAATGAATTATGTGCTGCACTAAAGGATGCAAAAAGACTCCCCCCCCTTGAGTAAAAAATTAAGATGAAAGAAAATTGCAGTGTCTTCTAGGTGGTACACAAAGTACTTCACTCTCATCTACAGCTCCTTCTGGACTCAAACAAATCTGACACCTTATTTCTAAGCACATCACAATTAACCCGAAGTACAACCAGGTCAGAACAAAGTCATTTCAGTCATTTCTACTCATTTGTAGACTGATGATGCCACTGCCCCTAATTCTTCCTGAAAACCCACATGTGCCCATATAGCTGTAGGCAAGCAAAAAGTAAAAAAATGAAAAATAAAATAAAGTCAAATAAAAAGCACAAAAGTAAAATGTACTAATCACCACTGTTTATAAATGGTTGGCTGAAACCTCAACTTGTGTTTCTTGTGCGCATTTGAAAGTGCTCAACAATTTAAGCCTCAGGATTGCACTTTTATTTAGCCTGTGTTAATTTAAAGCTATTTGATTCTTTTTTTTCATTCATTATTATCTAAATGAATGGTGAATCAGCCAATGTATAAAGAAGAAATAATGTGAATTAAATGCTGTCAGGATGAGTCGGCGTAGCTGACGCAGAAAAATACTGAACCCCGATGCAGAGTCAAAAGAGCAGGCAGGCAGGCAGACAGGTCCAAGCAAATGTCTTTTATTAAACTAAGCTAAACTCAAAAATCACACTTACTGTGGCAAAAAGCTCCTGGGCAAACATGGCAAGGCATAGCAAGGTAAAACAAAAGTTCCTGGCATGACATGGGGGGGAAAAAAGCAGACGCTCTAACAACAGTGACTGGGAAGACAAGGACTAAATAGACAAGACAACAAGACACATGTGACACACATCAGGAGGGAGAAAGTAATCAGGAAAACTAAAACCAAAGCTACATGAAAACAGGACACACAGGGGAAGAGACACTTTCAAAATAAAACAGGACATGACAAAAACCTTGAACATAATACATGGAAGCACAAGACAAACATGGAACATGGCACATGGACAGAAATCAAAAGACAAAGCATAACCAAAAAACACCAGGCATGACAAATGCAGCTGTGAAAAATTTCACTAGCTGCTACATTTTCCAGGTCATCTCTTTGAATTTCAGCAAACCTGTGCAGGTAACTTTTAGCATACTAATGACAATCCCAGCAGCCCTACAAACCTCTTTTCAGCATGAGTTTCATTTTCAGCATGATCCTTTTACATGAAGCACTCCTCGTGTTACTATGTGACTCCAGTTGTGATTTAAACAGAGTAAAGTAACAGTGCTGAGTGCTGTGGTTGCAGGATTAGCACCTGCTATGGGACAGCTTGGTCATGTCACCACCAAAGGACCCATGAAAGGAACACAGGTAATACTAGTTAATGTGGGACAATAATATGGGTTGTTAATAATTATGGAACAAACAGCACTGAGTGAGCAGGAGGGGCTGCCAGTGACACAGACACAGCAGGTGTTGAAATTAAGTTGCCCCAGTGAAATACTAACTTAAAACAACTAATGTCGAATGCTGTAAAGAGGCAGGTTACCAGCATTTAAAAGTGAAACATTTTCATGACATAATATTTATACCATTAGTTAAGAGTTGTTTTCCTGAGCTCTGGGGATAGAGACCTTACCTGGAAGTGTTTTCTAGTTTCAGAAGCACTAGGAACAAGTATTCTGTCTGTGTAACTGAGGCACTGAATGTCGCCTAAGCATTATCAGATGGAGTCCCAGTGGTTATCAGTGCCTAGTCTCTGTCAGCATGGACGCAGTTCTGTCACCAAAAGGTCTGACAAAGGGCTTTTCATTGGCCTCTCTCCTGGATCCCGTACTGCTGGCAAGGCACAATGTGCCTTCATAGCTGTCCATATTCACTCTCCCTGCTCACACAGTGCTCAAAGCCAAGGCTGTTTCTTTCCAGAAAACAGAAAAAAAAAACATAGCAAAGTTTTCAAATAAAGGTCTGTGGTTGAAGTCCCAGACTAGAAACATGGACTTAAAATAATTTACTGCTGTAGGCTTCAAAATATTAACTACATCATTCTGTCATTTTAAGGTATGAAGCTAAGGGGGTACTTTAAATTTGTGGCCACATTTGAAGCTTTGCTTCTGTGCAACTTTATTCAAACTGAAACAACCATTTATCATTTTATAGCTCTTTGACTCACTATTACAGGCTTGCAGAATCAATCAATTCTGTTTCACCTTGCATCCCCTCCAACTTCTAAAGTTGATCTGAAGTGCTGGTATTTTGCTCACACCATGTCCTACATTGTCTCAAATTGTCTCAAACAGCCTCGTCTGCATGTAGCTCCTTTTCAAAACCACGTGCTTTACAAATTAAATGTCAGAAAAAGAGGAAATAAAAGAGACAGAAGATGATTTATATAAACAAGGACAAGAGCTAAGAGTATAAAGTGAATGAAACTGGTCGAAGGTCAAAGAAAATAAGTGACTTTTTAAAGATGCCTTTAAAAAATGTACACTGATCTGCCTCTGCAGAAGACTGGTTTTTTTGTTTTGCTTTTTTTTTTTAATTCAGCTGCACACCAGTACACTGACATTAATTGGTTTTCAGTGTACGCATGAAGCTTTCTGCTCAGAAGCAACCAAAGAGACATTTAACTGCAGACTGCATTGTTTTTCTCTCTTCAGTAGCTTAAATGCACAGAGGGGAGAATGAGAATGATGCTGCTGTGAGTTATTAACACATGCAATATTAACTCTTTTTTTTTACCGCAATTTTATCTTTAAATATCATGTTTAATTAGGAAAACTTAACCTATAATTTGGTATTACCTAAAGCCAAAGGAATAAAAAACGTGGATCCAATTTCGGTGGATCCAACAAAGCATAAAAGTGTGAACAAGACACTGGTGTGTCCTCCCTGCTGGGAAAGGAGCAGTCAGGCAAGGTAAGGCTCACTGAATGCTGACAGTAGTAATCAAATCTGGATCTCTATTCTCTCTAAATAGGTTACATAAACTCCACTGAAGACCTCTCTCAAAGTAGAATATGGAAACAACTATTTAATATGCCTGGTATGAATAAAAGACCGATTTTAGTCTTCGAAATCCATCCTTCTGATGAACCTACTACAATACATGTACATACCTGCATTTTAAATGTTTCTTAAAAAATTTGAATACAGTTTTGGTAAATACCTGTACTTTTTGAGATTTTAGTTTTTGTTTATCCTATCTTTATTGTTTATTCTATTTTCTATACTTCGCATTTTTCTCCTTTCTTGGTCGGGAATACTGCATGTGCAATGTCTGTAAGAACAAGAATTTCCCTCCAGGGATTAATAAAGGAATTCTGATTCTGATTCTGATTCTGATTCTGATTCTGATTCTGAATGTGCTTTTGATGCATCACTCTTGTGCTTTTTGTAGTAAGTATAATGATAATAAAAGTTTCTGTTCAATATTGTTTCAGAAACACTGCGAAAGAGAGGACGGTTGCTAAAACTGAACTCTTGATGAAGGTGAGTGTGTGGCACAGACTGGTGATGAATAAGTAAAACCTGACAATTTGGCAGGATAAAACTAGATGTAATGATGTGTCACAGGGGATGGTAAGCATGTGGGCCAATTGCACAGAGCATTTGTCAAATGACAAAAGCCTCTCACTCCTTCAAAACTGAATGACATTATGTAATATTACTCTATTATTTGTACCAGTGACAATACCAGAGATTTCATGTCGTGTCTATGCTCATGCGAAAAGGTCAGCAGAGGGTATTCTGAGCTTTCAGTATACACATTGCTGCTGTGGCATTAGCCTCGTCAGTGGTACTGCTGTAGTTCTGAGCAGGAGCGGATGAGTTTGGTGGTGCACAAATCATTGAAGACAAAAAGCTGGCAGTAGCCAGTACAGAGTGGGTGCTGGTCTGAGCTAACACAAATACCCATCCAACTTCTCTAGGAGAATCAGTCGTGTCGGGCTGGCAGCAGGGGTGTGTGCATCTTTGCCTAATGTTTTCCCTCGTTGGAGCAGAAACATAGTTTGTTTTAGGCCTGTCATGGCCTGTTGGGGTTTTGCTCGATGGTGAGATGCCCTAATACATATTGATAATCATACACTGATGGTAATGGTAATAAACCACCTTTGTCACAGCACTCAGGCACAGGAGAGTAGAATGGATTAGCCTGGGTGTTATCTTCCCTTTCAAGGCCATATTTCACTGCTGCTCTGTGAAACACCAAGCCAAACTCATTGCATATTCTGCAAAGCACATATGGTGTTGTATTAAAAATTTGGAGGTAAATCCAGACTTATGAAGTGGCAGGAGCCGCACTTGGAGACCCAATACAGCAAAACAACTTAATGTCATTCACTAATCTAGTTGCAGGTGTTCAGAAGAGCAGAGCTCAATTAAAACCAAATTGGCTTTCAAACAGTTATTTAAATTAGTATAGAATCAAACACCCAGAAACTAAATATGCTTACTTGGGCAGAATCCCCCTTCCCTTTAACTCCCTCCCTGCTGCCATACCAAGACACTGTCAGGATGGGAGGAGCTGAAATAAAATTGAATTTACATTTAAATCAGCCTGGAAGCTGAACAAAAATGTGATCAGGGTCTGTGGTTTTCCCACTGCCTTAATCAAAGTTTTGATGTGATGACCCCCCACCCATGAGAAGTTTCCTGGCTAGTATCTCAAGAGAGCGCCAAGGTAATAAGTTATTAATGTGCTGCCCATGCCTCAATTAAGCACCAATTAAAACCACAGGTTGTGTGTCTGACATATTACCAGACTCTAAACCTTTTAAACCTCTTCCTGTCTTCTAGCTCACTTCTAACAGAGTCTCAAAGTATATTCCATATTCCCAGGTTATGTTACATAAAACTGAAATGTAGCTGTTCAGAAAACAGCATGCAAAGAGACATTTTCCATATTTTGGAACTTATTTTTCTTTTAAAAATGTTTCTAGCCAAAATGAACCGCAATTATTCTGAGCACTTCAGGTTGTCTTTGTGTGTATATCTACTGATCTGGGTGGTGCACTGTCTTACAGATAAAGTTATTGGGCTATCAGTGTTTCTGTAAATCAGATATCACTTTTCCTGAATGTAAGAATGTAAGATTGAAAAAAAAAAGTCATTACTAGTGTGATTAGATATCCCTAGAAAGAAAAATCATCAGTCTTCTCCTGTGGTTGACACTGCTGTAAGCCTCTGCATCTCAAAACCCAGCAGCTGCTTTGCAAATCTTAATTGCAAGATTCATAAATTTCTCGCAAACTCATTGAAGAAATTAAGCATGCTTTAGCTGGTGGGCTGAATTAATCACTTCACTCAAAAAAAAAAAACTCAAAAAAACAACAAAAAAAAACTTGTTGTCTCTGCCGTTCATCAGAAACACTGCTGATCAACATGATGCAGCGTATCTTTACAAAAATGTGTGCTATCATAAACATCAAAAAGAATGCATTTCTACTTTAAAAATGTTCTTCCTCTTGCATCACACCCCATGTACAGGTCAGGATGACAAGGTGTGGAGTTTAACAACACAGAGCTGAATGTCTGCTGAATGTCAGCTTCACTTTTATTCTTGTTGGTTTTTAGTTTCTCCTCAATTTTTAACCTCCATTCACCCGTTCTCTCACCTTTTCCTCTTTCTTTTCTTTTTTCTATCTTGATTTTTCTCTTTCAATCACATTCACCGATCCATGTAGGGGAGGATCAGTCAAACTACTCCATTCACTTCATATCAAATAGGGCCTTTTCTCCCTCCGTATCATCTCTCTCTCTCTCTCTCTCTCTCTCTCTCTCTATCTCCGTCTTCATTCCCATATCAGCAGAGTCTCTGGTGGACTCAAAGCAGATTAGTCAACACACCCCCCCATCCACTTGGACTATTTCTCTCTCAAAATAATCTTTGTCTGTCTCTTGTTTTGTTTATGCGAATGTGTGGGTTTGTTTCTGCCTGTATTTCTTTCTCTCTTTTCGGTCCAGGAGATGAGGATCAGTCAAATCCAGTGGGAAGTGACCAGCATGTTAACAAACCCCAAAGCATCCGCAGGAATCGTAGCAGAGTGGGATGGCCAGTTGAGGCTAAGTGAGCCTGCCACTGTCGACCAGAGGGACAAAAGCCCTGGTGATCCACTCAGTCAGAAACTCACACCTGAGGTTGCTGAAATATTTTAAGAAAATTAGGGCCAGTGGGAGAATCGAGGCAAAAGAGATGTAAAATGACACCTAATGAAAGTGTGACAACTATAGTCTGACAGTATATTTACTAAGGAAGTGAGGACCCAGAAACTCAGAATCAAGGACTATGGTACATAATGAGTTAACCAGGACATCCAATATAAATGAATCATTAGATATAGTTCACAAATACATAGACTGACTGCTTTCTGAGTCCTTCATGATCTACTATGAAACAGCAACTGAGTAACTCAGAACCACTAACCACTAATTAATTACTCCTGACTATTACTCTTTTGTGAACAATGAAGTGATAAATCATACCGAGGACTTACCAAGGAGCCCCTTATTACTCCATGTCACCCCCTAAAGTAAAGCAAAACATCATCATATAAAGCTAACAAATACCTATGTGTTTGAAGTTACTGCCTTCAGCTCCATGTCTTAACTTACACCTGTGTATAATCTCTTTATGACATTATATGACAGGAGAATACAGATCTAATAATTATCTAGTCATTCACTCTGAGTAAGTCTGAGTAAGTCTTACTGAATATCACTCTCTAATTACTCAATTCTGTACACTTTAAGTGTCATTGTCCATGTAAACAACCTCACATAACTTTAGAATCTGGAGACACTGTTCACCCTATGAAGAGATTCCTTTAGCAACCTTTCTTTGCATCTTTTTGCTAAAAGAGCAAGGTTTTGTGAATTCCATCCACCTGCAACAGTTTCTGTCTTTATGTAGGCACCTTAGACCTTAACCAGTTTTACTGATGAAAAGCCTCTAAGGGAACATTAATGAGCAATTTTCTGATAATACAAACCCATTACCCTTGTGGCCGACATAATACCAGCAGTTCATTCAGTGACTATAGACTTTGTTGCATTTTCCAAGGGCTGTGAGTAATGCTGAGTTTTTCTTTGGTTACAATTTACCTGCAAAAGATGACCAGCTAACAAATAAAACTGTTGCAAAGTAAAATTTCAGACTTAGATTGCCTTGATTCAAGACCGGTGTTGCATGGTATTGAATGCAAGCAAAGTGTACAACAAAAAATTGATGAAACAATGACATCCAACAGGAATGAAGTGTGACATATACACAAAAGCAGAAAATGTGTTTTATTTGTCTGTAATAGCAAATACGCAGTTGGCTTTGAAAAGCTTTTTCCCCGTTATCACTCATTACAATTCTTACTTTCAAACTAAAAAGATTTTTGGCCCTCTGACTTCTGTTCAAGCCTTTATGTTTACCTGTGACCTTGGAGATTCCTTGCTAAATCAAGTTTCAAATAAGCTGTCTGTAATTTCAATTTTCATTGTAAAATCTTTAAATTGTGCTGCTTCAGTATGAACTGAACCATTTGACTTGTACTCAACAAGTAGTTTCACATTTGAGTGAGCCATATGAAAGAAGCCACAGTCAACTTAACCTGCAAGGTCCACAGTGAAACATGTATACACCAAAATATGTTCGGCAAAGTCACATTTTATCTGACAGAGTTTAGTCTCTTCTCTCTCTTAACAATCTCTTCCAATGGAGGAGGTTGTTAGAGAGAGAAAGAGGTTGTTAAAAAGAGAGAGAGAGAGAGAGAGAGAGAGAGAGATCTATTTAACCTCAACACAAAGTGGGTATCTTCCCATCGCCCCAGAAATCAAACTGCTCGTTATTTTAACTTGTACAGGTATCGAGTACAGGTACTTGAATTCAAGGTCCACTTACCATGATTTGCATGGCCTGTTTAGTATCTTCAAAATGTACTTTGTTGTTTTTTACTGCTACATACTGTCTTAAAAATGGTCCAGCATGTTTGTTGAAGGTCCAACATGAGGAAAGACAGACTAGCTGAAACTCTGACAATAACATATTTTAAGGCCACCTGACATGATAGATGAGACAGTCCACCCTGTAGGATATTACCATTTCTCTGCAGTGCCTCCTTTCATCCAGCTCCATCTCAGTCTGCTGCTTGAATCCTATAAATACTGAAAGAGTGGCACCCTTTGAGTAGGAAAAGTTTCCTCGGTTTTAACACTTGTCTTGACAGATTTTTGTTGTTCTTTTTTTCTGCCCTTGCAGATAGCACGGTTTGCATTGGAACTGTTCTGTGACAGGAACACATTCATCATGCAATAAAGTGATGCAAGCTGTTACAAATGCCGAAATGAAACTCAGCTACCGCGAGTCTGGTACAGTAGTGAAGAGGAATTGGGGCTATTTCAGGGTTCTTCCTTTGACTTTACTGCCAATGATGTCCTGTTAGAGACACAACAAATTACGTCCTGCTGATAACCACTTCAGTGTGCGTTGCGTGTTTGTGTGTGTGTGTGTGAGAGAGAGAAAAAGATTTATCCATGCATGAGGTAGTTAATATTTCTACAGAATGACAACTGATTTGTGAATATTGATTATTCCCTTGTACAGTGTTTATGTACATGTGTCTACACTAGCTTTTCTACATATTCAGGTCTTGTAGAAACAACATTACAAGTTAATCATTTCTGCTAAGCTTATTGCTCTCAACCTAATGACAGCCCACAGAAAATATATAAACACTGCTGACCATGATAATATTTCTTACAACATGGCATGTTTGTAAAATTAAGACAAGAATATGCTTATCAATTCAGTTTTATTGCATTTGAACAAGTTGCAGGCTTGGAGTTGAAAACTATGAAGTCATTTCTCTGTATTTTCTTTTACAGTGTTTTACTGCCACCTATTGTTAAGGTGTAGAACAACTGTTACAGAGATTTGAACATATGAAGGAGTTATAGATAATATTTGACCAAGTATATAATAACTATGGCATTAACTATCACCCATCACATATCATCCATCCATAACTATGATGAGATTCCACACTGATTTGTTTAGAAATCCTTGGTAATTTGTAAGCATATTTAAAACAAAACTACTACCCACTATGTCTACAGCAGCAAATGTTAAATCTTCAGTGGACTGAAAGTTAATACAGTGTGACATCAATTCACTATAGAAATTAATAAAGTGAATATTTGTTGACGTTAAAGTGTCACAGATTACTGGTAATACAACTGAAGGCTGACATTTCAATAAAGGGCTTCAAAAGTAATTTTTATGCAACAACATTACAAGCCGACTGCTTTACACAATCCATCTCTGAAGTGACTTGAAGTAGACAGCTGCATTTTCTTCCTTTATATACACAGAGTACAGTAATCCTTGTAGAGATCCCTCCTAGCCTGAATTAATTTTATTCTTTACAGTAAAAGCATAACTTGTTACCAATCATAGATTTTGTAACCAAAACATAGGACTGACAATGAACCAACAGACTGCTCAGACAGCTTTCAGTAGAAAAGCTGACCAAAGTTTACACGGTTATTGTTTTCAGACCAAGCAGGATGCTGTGCCCCATCCATCTCAGAGGCGACTTGGTTACCACTTGCCAGTCTGTGACTTTCTCCACCAATAGTAGCATTACAATCAGGGCAGAGTCGACTCTCCATAGCCCCTCCACACTCTGTTATAAGATAGACATGGCCATTAGGACATTTGTACCAGTGTCCAGGCCGCATTTTCAAGGCTGAGACAATCATTTCTCTCTCCTCCTCAGTGATCCCCAAGCCTGTGGGTGGAAGCTTGTTGTCTAGCTCCGTCATGGCTTCTTTCACTCTGGCTTGATCTTGCTCAGTGAATTGGCCAGACTTTTCCAAAACCTCACTTATTGTTTTTAACTCAAACTGAATTTTGGCACTTTGTCCTCTCTTGTCTGCCATAGCACAACGGATGTTGAGTTCAGTCAAGAGGGTGATTCTCTGTAGCTCTCTCTGCAAATCATAGATCTGTTGGTCTGTGAATTTTTGGTGACGGTCATTAAGCCAGCTAGCAAACTGCTCAACATACTTTTCTAATGTGTGGCTTTGGTGGTTTTCCCTTTGGATCTTCCTTAGCTTTGCAACTCTTACAAGGAAATTCATCTTGTTTTCCAGAATCCACAAATCATTGATTGTGAGATCATTGTTTTTCAGTTGACCATCGATGTCCATATATTCCTCAAGATGGTCCACTGGATAGGGAGCAAAGTTGTCCTCCCACTGATTTTCAAGGGTATTCCTGTGCACTTCAGTGTCTGCCTGATTTCCATTTATCTTTTTCTTTACCATCTCTATCTCAGCCAGACTTCTGTTGATGTGAGATCCATAGCGTAGATTTCTGCGGATTGGAGTTCGACACTTTGGACATTCCTTCAGTTTTATGCCCATCTGCTCTCCTTCACTTTCCTGCTGGTTGTCATCCATCCCCATGTATGTATCCATGGCTGTGTGTTCAATGATGTGTCTGCAGTCCTCTAGCTCAATGAAGTAAGCCTCAGGGTCATCCTCAGTGCCAAAGAAAATCTCTGTGACCTCATCACGATTACAGATGCGACATTTGCTTGGACATTTGTCTCCACACAGACCTATGCACGGGTGGCCGCAATCCAGGATCTTAGCACAGGGTTGGGTACACGGAGGACGATCACATGGCTCATGGCAAAGCTTATTGCAGCTTTGATGAGGGCATTTCCAAGCGCAGGGCTCTACGCATGGAGCACAGGGCTGTCCACATAGTTTCTTACACTTGCTGTGGACACAGCGATTCTCACATGGTCTCCGACAGGGAGGACAATCCCAAGTGCAAGGCTCCATGCACTTGTGAGAGCAAATCAGGAGACGCTCACAACGGTAATTACATGGGAAATGGAACCGTCCCTGATAACACTTGCCACAGTTACCACGACACACATGGCCACATTTTAGCTGATGCTCACAAGGGGTCCTACATTCAGGCTCCACTGGCTCTGTTTTGTAAAAGCAAGCACCTTGTTGGCTGTGACCACACCTTAGTTTTAAGGTGACCTTCACCTTGCACTTAATGGTGCATGGTTCCCCACATCGTGAATCACATGGATGTCCACAGTCAAGCAACTTCTGGCAAGGCTCCTGGCATATAAATGTCTTCGGGTCCTGGTGGCATGGAACCATCTGTGTGTGTTGACACTGGGGTACGATCTTCTCAACCTTCACTGGACATTTCTCTGGGCATGGTCTGTGACAAACATATGTGCATCTGTGTCCCAGGTCACATAAAATCTTCTGGCACTTCTTGACACACTTGTACTCCTTGTGCTGAGGGTCGTAGGGGTGGCAGACACTTGAACAAACATGGCCACAACTCAAACGGAAGTCACAAGGCTGGGTGCAGCCACCCTCAGGGGCTTGTTTGAAATCCTCAGCACAAGAAGCCCCCACCTGTCGATCTGGATGATTCTGACAACACAGGGTCAGAGCATTTCCAACCTGGTCATTCTCTCTCAAGATGTAGAAGATGTTGCTCCACAGTTTCACTTGTCCCAGCATTGCACTGTTGCCAATACAGTAAAGACCTTTCTTGGCACGAGACAAAGCTACACAGACACGATTGGAAATGTTCAAAAAGCCAACTTTGCCTTGCAGATTGCTGCGGACAAGAGACAACAGGACAATGTCATTCTCTTCTCCCTGGTACTTGTCCACTACATGCACTTTGACCCCTGTGAACTGGCTGGCAGGCATAAGTTTGCGCAGACAGTGGAGCTGGCCTGTATAGGTTGTAAGGATGGTAATTTGCTCTGGTTTGTAGTCTTGAAAGAGAAGATAGCGACAAAGAGCGACTACAAACATCGCTTCATGCTTGTTCTGATGGCTTTTTCCATCTTTGATCTGTTCTTCTGGGTGGTTGTGCTCCACAAAGAATAAATTGGTATTAAGGCCCTGCAAGACAACATTTAAAAAATACATATTCTGTTATTCATCATATGCTTTTGAATTCAGTAATCTTGTATACATTAGCTGAATCTGACTCAAAATATATTTCCAAGTTTAAGACGCAATGCAGATACTTTTTATCCATGCAGGATAAATATGCAGGCAGACATTCATTGGTGAGAAAAACAAGCAGAATGGAGACGCAGCAGGAGAGCAAATACAATACACACCTTGATGTTGTCATAGTCAAACACAGAGGAATGGTTTTCCAGTTCTGAGTAGATGTGTGGGGTAAGGAGACGGGCAATTTCTGGCCTCATACGATGCTGTGGAACAAACCAAAATACAAAGATGGATAAACTAGGCAATCATGTATAGATACAGAGGAATGCATGCACCTACAAGCACACACAATATTATACCAATTCGAGTGCAACTACTTTTAGTTCGATTCATTGTTTTGGACCAATATCAATCAATACATCAATTCAATGATCAATGATCCAATATGATCAATCCAAAGAGAAAACCTACATTGGTATCATTGGCTTTATGATAAGTCCTTATGTTGAAATTCCCATTGCACTTAGTCACTGTTCTCATCACCTTTTTCCAAAACATTCGAACAGTGTCAGCGTGAGGTAGCATGGTGAGCACTCAATATACACTGAGGACATAAATTGCTTGGGTGGAAGTACTTTCATTTTTGGAGAAAAGAAGGTCAACAGGCAAAGCACATGCCAAAAGCAAGAAATACCATTAAGAGATAAGCTTGCTGCTCATGTTGTGACATTAACTGGTCTGTTTAAACAATTTTTAGTTTTAATTTTACAAAAATTTCCAGTTGTTTGTTTTAATGTTTTAACCAAAGCCATAATAGAAAGGTTTGGCTGCTTCTTTCTTAACTTGTATCGTGATGAAACTTGTCATTTACACTCTTAGTGCTAAGCACGTGTAAATGTTGTTGATTGATAGATTCTGCAATAATATGAACAAATGAACAGATGAAGAAACACTAACCTGGTAGTTGAGCCTAACAAAAGGAAGTCCCATCTTCACCAGCCTCTCAAACATGGACATCTCTAGGTTGAAGTTCTTAGCAAGTTCATATACTGTGGCACTGGGCCGCAGCTAAAAGAAAAAACACATGTTCATTATATGCTCCAAACACATCCGAAGCTATGAATTATTGTGGAAAAAAAGCAAAAATGAAAAGCATAAATTTCTTTTTACAGTCGCAACTTGCTTATTTATAGTTTTTGGCTTTTACCATCCAGTGGTGATTAATTTAATTTTGCAAGTTCATGGTCTTATATTAGCATATTTATTAAAGAGCCTGGTGCATAACCGTGTAAGTGAAGCATAGAGGGATAATGTTTACAGTAGCAGGCCTAAGGTGATTGAAGCATAGAGGGATAACGTTCACAGTAGCAGGCCTAAGGTGATCAGTCCATTTGCAGTTATGTAAATGCTAGTGAACACTTATTATACAGTCCCTAGATACAGGTAGAATCCACCACACGGGTGCAAGCCTAGAAGGGCTAAACAGTATTCTGCTATGGGTTTCTGTTTTAGGTTGACCTAATGGAAATATAGATGTATATGTATGCAAACGCTCTCAAACTTTCTTTTGTTGTCCTGTCGAGTTTTCGCTGTTTCCTTGTATGTATGTGTGTGTGTGTGTGTGTGTGTGTTTGTGTTTGGGTATGTGTGTGCGTTTGGGTGTGTAAGTGTCTGTGTATGTGTGTAAACATACTTTATCTAGAGGACAGAGTGTGATTGTGCATGTATGTGGGAGGGGTGTGGGGGAGGCAAGACAAATTCTCAGAAAAATGTGAAGCATTGTGTTCTGCTCGATTCTACACCAAACCTGTGATTAATGAACAGCACAACAATGCCAAAGCTTATTTTACTCAGAAAGTGTGATCTTTCCACCTCCATTACATGCACAGATTTAAGTTTGGCTTTTTCAAAGAGTCAAAGCGCTATCAAATGACTTTATACCCATCAAAACAGTTTAACCCATATTTGTGCCATCAGAATGCCTAATCTTGCTTTTTTGTTGTTGTTGTTTTTAACCTCAGCTGTACTAATTTAACTATCCTGTAGTTTCTTTTGATAAATCACAGATACTTTAATACTGATTTATGCATTTTGCACTAGTAGTACATCTGGCACCTTAAATTGCACCCAGTTGTATAAAACAGTAAAGGGAGCCTTGGACACAGTGGTAGATCACTTCAGTATTAATCTATCTATCTATCTAATCTGTATCTGATGTATAGAAATTATCATTGATTTCCAGGCCTGTGTTACAATGAAAAGCGATTTAGGTCAAACTCCATTTTAAATCGCATTCTTATACTTGCTAAACTTTCAGTACAACTGTGAGGGAGTGTAAAGGGTTTGTATGTATATTCAAATGCATGCATAAATTCGAGCATAAAGTTAGCAGAGTGAACAAAAATTAGGAAAAGATCAGACAGAAGCTACACAGCAATACAAGACCATGGCAGACTACTGATATGTGTGATGGAATTGTGCGTAGTTGTGATTGGAGTCAGATTGCTAGATAGGCTTCATGGCCATATGTCCTTGGCAGTCCCTAACAAGTTGTTAGTCTACTGATGTCCAGCATATCACTCCTCGCTCCTCTCTATCTCTAATGGTTAGAATGTTTTTTCTCTCATACTGCCAGCCCAAAAATTACACAATGTCCCTCATGACAGGCTGTCCTTTAAAATTTCACCTAGGATTTTGAATGGGGTAATTTCAGCCAGAGTGTGGTGTCTTATTAAAATACACCAGTGCACAAATTGTCATGCAGCATTTAACAGGATGCCATCAAGAGTTTTAGCAATCATTTCTGTATATGTCTATGTGGTTTCATACCTGCTGGTGGTCTCCAATGAGAATGAGATGCTGGCAAGCTTGGCTCAGTGTGGTGATGGTATGAGCCTCGAGGACCTCTGCAGCCTCTTCCACAATCACCAGACATGGACACACTTCCTGCAGAACTTTACGGTATTTGGCCGCCCCAGTGGTAGTCATGCCAATAACCTGATGAAAAGTGTATGCTGCCATTTTAGGATTCATTCTATTACAGCAAACGGATAGTCTGCCTGCCATACAAGTATAGTATTGCTAATTTTAACACCAGACAATTGGTGTTATGATTTTTGGTGGGCTTATGCCCACAGTTCGCCCCATAGTTTGCTCCACAGTTTGCCCCCACAGTTAACCTCTTAAAATTGTCAAAAAATATGAACTGTATTGTTTCACATACACAATTCCCTTAAAACTGGTGTAGTGTGTAGTGCTTGAAGTTTAGAGCATTTAGTGTTGCATACTTTCAGACCATAGGAGTGCAAGGTATGCTGTCATGATGTGTGTATTCTTAAATGTTCTTCATTATACTCTTCAAATATTAAGCTGTAGACTAAATGAAGCTGATACCCCATGAATTCAAAAAGTATTTTTACTTCACTCACATTTAGGCCTACTTAATTGCACTGACTGTGTTGAATGTGTGACGAAACAATCATCTACTATACGAGGAAATAGTTTTAATACTATTTATTACTGCAATTGTACTGTACCGTGGCTTGCTTAAGGAGACAGAGGCTCTCATGCCGTTTTACATCAGCCAGTCTGTCCACTGTGTTCTGATAGGCCTGTTCAGTCTCTAGCACTCTGGTGCAAAGTTCATACCTGTAGCGTGACAACCACAACCTGCAGACATAAAGTAAATTAATAATAGTAAATAACAATAACAATGGAGTAACAATGAGACAACTGACTCAATTATACAGAAGTCTATAAGACTTCTAACTCTCATTATTTCAGTAACTGCAGTAAACAATTAAACAAATATGGCAAGGCATATTATATATGTCTTGGCAGGAACTGGCCCTATTTGTTAGTTTAAATGATAATTAAGACAATGTAAACATGAGCTCTTACAGTCCTGTTTTCAGAGTAATGTAAGTTAACGTCTTAGCTCTCTGAGGTGAGAAGATCCTCTGGGATTTATTTTTCTGGTGATTAGTTAATTAAATTATACACACTGGGAATAGACTACTTCTACCAGACTGAGTTTGCTTTGGGGGTGACAAGCCGCAGAGGAAAGGGAAGAAGAAAAAAAGGAGTGAAAAAAGGTAGAAATGTGAAAAAGGTGCTGAGGCAGGTGATGGGATGTAAGAATTGGAAAAGAGGCACAGAGTTAGTGAACAGAGGAAAGGAAAGTGAAAAGCGTATGCAGTCCTACCGATAGAGTCTCCATCTGTCTGGCAGGCTAAGGGTCCAGATATCCCAGACAGCCTCTTCCTCTTCTTCTGTCATAGCTGAGCTTTTCCCCAGCTCTTTCCTGATTCTGTTCTTCATCTTTTTCTTCTGTTTCCGTTGGAACTATACAGATCAGAACAGCGTGAAGTTTGAACTTCAGAATTTAACTAATCTCATATACTGTATATCACTCTTTAACTGAAATACGATGGTGCATCTTCTTAATCTGTTTCAAATGAAAACCTCTAACACTAACATCGAAGGGTTCGGTGTTATTGAGGGTGAAGTACAACAAGGTAGCACAGAAATAGTGGGTAAACTGTGACTATGACTGAAACACAGTGAAGACATGGATAACTTGCAGAGAAGGATTAAAATACCATTCTCAGTCAGTTTGTCTGGTTGAATAGGGACTGCAAAGATGTTAAACTCATTGCAATCTCCACAGGAGAAATCTGCTCTTAACTTTACCTCATATCCTTCCTCGCTCTGCTCAGGCTGCATTTCAGTTTTATCCAGATGCATAGCCAGCATCAGTTCTTCGATTTCTCTGACAGCTCCTGTGGTGTCTAACTTATTTCTGCCTTGTCGACCAACTCTGGGACCAGTGTTGTCTTCAATAATCCGCTCTGCCTCGATCAGATCTGCCTCCTCTGCGATTTCAATGAGGTCCTCTTCTTCCAGCTCCATCGCTTCTGCTGCTGCTACATCTAGCATGTTGCAGTAAGAATGAGCATGAGAATGATTTCATTCACCAGTACAATAGATTTACTCAATTTTAGTTTTGCTAGACAACTTATAAAGCTGCATGGAGTGCAGTTAACACACAAGAAATGGTCCACAGATACAGAGAGATAGCATCAGGAAGTCAGGGGACAGATAATACCAGTCAGGTTCATTAAATAATCCTCACTAAAATCACTAGTCACTAAAATGTCTACCTTTCCTGGCTGCTGGATTATTTACTGTTTAGCTACAAAATCCTGCTAGAGTATTTTGCCATTTTGTAGCTCTTAAATGTTCATTTAAGCAAGTTTGGAGCCTGCTGAACTTGAACTGCAAGGACTGTATGGCTTAGTGGCTAGTGTTCAACTGCTGTGGACTGAAAAGTGAAAATACGTAACTGTGGGTTTTAAACTGATATGTCTACCAGTCAAGTCACGCTTTATGGATTTCGATGACAATCATAACTAAGTGATAAAAAACAACAAATATCTCTTAATCTGGTGTATTCAAGAAAACAGGCTGTAAAAAGCAGGGCTTACAGAAAAAGCCTGACTTCAGCTGCCATAAACACTGAGCTGAGACACTGAGCACTGATCATGTCAACTTACCATGAAGGAGGAAGGGCTGCCAAATCGATAAGGTTATATTTTACATTTCATCACATATTTTTTTTCTTTCCACAAATCAGTTAATTGAAACTTTGTCAAATAAACAATTTGGTTGAATTATTGTAAATTATATTCATTTGTTACACTTTCTCAGCCATGTTTATCAATCTGTAATGGTGGAGTGCAATTAAATGAGCAGAGGCACATGTCAACACTAGATATTCTGAAACAACACTAGATATTCTGTTATCACTAGGTAGGAGTAGGAACACATGGAAGTTGCAATGTAAATGTAGCTGTGTAAGCTGTTTGTTAAAACATCTACGACAAATGAGAATAGTCCTCAACTGGTTTTCATTTGTTTGCTTAGAAAATGTGAAGGCCTCTGTCAAGAGTGTCTTGCGTTGTTAAAATTCAAACATACTGTGTATAGTTATTCTTCTGAGTTGCTGTTTGCTTAGTAAATCAGTGACAAGAAACCAGATCTTCTCACACTGTTTCAGTAGAGTACCATCTGCCTTACATTAAAAGCCTTACCTTCATTTTCATTTGCGTTCTCTGTCTCCCTCTGCAGGAAGAAACTTGTACCCAAACTCAACCACTCCATTATCCGACTGGACTTCTTCTCACCCCAAACCTCAAAGTCATCCCTTGCCTACAAATCATTTCAAAAACACAAACACATGAGTTTTCACTGTCTTCTACTCTGGCTAGCTCAGTTTGCACATAGACAATATGTTAAATGTTTTTTATTCAGTATGACTTACAGGAGGTTGGTGCAGGGAATCCCAGTGTCTGTCCAAAATGAACTGCTTTAAGAAGCATTCGCGCAGGATGCCTTTCAGAGAACACTCGAGTCTCATACTCTGACTCTGGATCTCCCTCTCCTCCTCACACAGCTGTCTGTAAATCTGTTAAACAGGTCACAAACACAGGGACTGAGTGGGAAAATCACACAAGAAAGCGCATAATATACAACAACAGATGAATTTCAAAATATAAACTGAGGAATTTTGATAGAATATAATGGGCTCAATTATTCCTAATTAATCAAAATGATCACATCCTGTCACATCTCAACACTTTGCTATGCATGAGAGCACTGAACAACTTGAAACATCGGGTTTAATTACGAGAGTCACACCGTAGCTTAGACACGATGAACTTACGTCACTGTATGCACGACGCAGGTGAGACGGCAGCGAACGTTTGAAGTCAGGTGAATGAGTCAGTTCCCTTAGATTGAAACGTTTCAGGATCTCACTGTTGCTGCGGCCTCCTACTCTCACTATGCCCTCTTGCAGAAATTTATGAATACCTTAGATGAAGAGGAAAACCAAATAAACATCACAAAGGCCAAAATATAATGATCATACATCTTATTATTTTTATTGTTAATTGTCACCGAGAAGGAGTTCACAAAGACAAATAATCAAATTAAACTAAGTAGATGTTGTTTCAACATAACAAATATAGAAAAGAAAAGAAAGAAAAATTGTTTGAATTACAAATAGACAGACATCATTGTGTTGACAAGTGCTTGCTTTTTTAAAATCCCAAATCCCAAACACTTTAGAAACTTCTTACCCTCAAGGAACTGATCCAGGGCATGGTTAGTGTAACACACCACCAGCATTGGAGATGTGCGAAATCTGCCCCTCCAGAGATTCTGATTGGTCAGCAGAGCCTGAGCAATCTTAAGGCCAACATAGGTTTTTCCTGTGAAAATGAGTGGCCTGATTTTAATGTATCGGAGAACCTAAGTCACGAGTTGCAATTCCTTGGATTCTGTCATTTTATAATCATGGGAAATACATTTTCATTCACAAATGAATGAAGTCATCCTTCCAATAATGTGTTTTCAGTGTCTCACCAGTGCCAGGAGGTCCCTGTATGATGGCCAGTTCCTTCGTGATGGCCAGCTGGAAGGCTTGCATCTGAGAGTCATCCAGACCCAGCTCCTCCATTTTCGGCCAGGCCTTCTCCTCCAGGCTGTGAAAGGGCTGTATTCTGACCTTATACTCAGGGTCAGCAACACTGTGCAGGTCATAAGTATCTTGCCTTTGCAGATAAGCTGGGGGTAGCACATCTGTATTGCACTCCACAATGTACCTAAAAGAATTGTGGATAGGATTGTATGTTTTAGTGTCTACTACATGTCTATAATTAAGATTTAGAGACATGTATTTTTCTACAAAGAAAGTTTTTCTTAATAGGTCACAATTAAACACTTTCAGTAAAATCCACTGCAATAAACACGCAAAAGCTCAGTTTGTTCTTATCATCACAGTGAGTCTATGTAACCTTTGCTGAAGAGAGTCCATTGTAGCAACAAGTTGCATTTATAGGATAATGATAAATGCTAAAAATATAATGTAAGACAAGCACAAGTAGAGAAGAGTAAATTTGCCATTACCAGTCATACCAAGGTCACAAAATATAACAGAAAGCAGCTGTAGCTCTTTTTGATATATAAGTGACTGATAACTCCCATGGTGCAGTACTGAAGAAAAAACAGTTGAAAGTTGTTTCGGGTAGTCACAAGACACTGGGACAAATGTCCCTCAAAGTGGCTTGTATAACAAATTACTTTGTGTTATCTATGAAGGTCACTGGGTGTGCAGACGTAAGTTAACTTTTGAATTCATCCATGCATGATAGCTTTTTAGGAATATGATAGTGACATAATTAACTCATTCTAATTAAAAACTGTCAACAACTGTCTTTGTTGAAGTTACTCCACTCCCCTTTGAAATTTTGAAAAACGAAAAATGTGAACTTGTTTTGAAAATACTGTGGGCCTACATAAAAGTTATGATCTTGATGATAAAAATGTGAAACTCCACTCCACTCACACACACACACACACACACACACACACACACACACACACACACAGTCCTACCTCTGAAAGGGCAGCCTGTCCTCATCCTGCTCCTGTAGGCCTTCTAGGACGTATCGATAGGCCTCAAAGTAGGCAGTGGTCTCAATCATCAGGAACAACTGACCTTTCTGTGAGATAAACAAAGTTTCGCTCATTGTACATCACTTTCATATAAAGCATATATTTCCCCACCCTGCAGCTACAATACATGTTTACATTAATGAGGTTAGATTTAATTACCTGAAACAACCAATAAACTTGCAATTCAATGTAAATTTCAATTATAGCTTGTGTAGATTAAGTGGCTGAAATTAGACAGGAATATCATGTATCAACAACTGCATGCATTTTTGCCACAAAACAACAACTGTTGAACACAAATTACTACCACACCTGAATTCTGGCCAACTTCAATCTGCTTTCTTCAGTAAAGGTAATCTGGACCTGCCCCTTTTGCAGGTCTCTGGGATCCCGATCTGACACTGTAGCAAACAAGAAGCTCTCAAAATTATCACAAGACAAACAGACCAGGGAACCGTAAATCAGCCTCTTGGAGTTCTGCCAGCGCACGAACTGTAGAAAAGGACAGAGTACTGTCAATGTACATGTTAATGTATTTCATTCTAACTCCAAATGCAGTTGACAATCCAGAGGCTTACCTGAAGTGGCTGAATGTCAAACTGCACTATGTAGGCGAGCCCAGTCACTGTGCATTTGGGCACCACCAGCTGCGTGTCAAAATATACTCTGATATCATCAAAACGCTTCGACTTCACTGGATTGTTATTTCTTTCCATGTGCATTTGGTCCAAAAGCAATTGTTGGACTCCTTCACGAAGCGGCCTCACAAAATCCTCTCTCAGCAACCTGAAGTGTGTGTCAAGGTAGAGGTGTGTGTTTGTGTAGCGACGAGATGTGATGTTGGGTCTAAGGAACGGCCTCTGGTCCTGATAGAACTCCTCTGGAGTTGGGTAGATGGGTATGGTCCTGAAATCTTGTTGGTCTTCATCACCTGGGTTAGAAATAGAGGGACTGTTTTGTCATATATCAATAAATCTTTGTGGCAATTTGTGGCAACATCCCAAAATAGGGCGGTAAATTTTGCATTGTTGGCTTGAGGGAGTATAAAAATGTTTTGAAAAAATGCATTTCAGTAAAAACAGAAAAAAGAGCCCATTATCTAATTTATCACCTCCAGTGGGTAGGAGAGCATAAGTATCCTTGTCTGAGCGCAGTGTACCCTCCCTGGATCTCTCCTGGAGGTGCCTGATCAGGCCCTGAAGATTCTCCACGCTCTCCTCCATCTGAGGCTTGATTTCCACTCCTGATGTTTTCAGACTGTTGATGGCAACTTGGAGCTGCGTCAAAAGCAAACTCACTGCCTGGACTGAGCTAGCAGGGAATACGCTGAGGACCTAAAAAGCACATATTGTGGATAATTTCTTTAAGTATGTATTCAGCCACCAGGAGTTCAAATTCTAATATAGGAATTGCTAACAGAAAGTTAGCTACTCTCTTTGTTTTACAACCACTGGTTTAACAAGATTTATTAAAGGCCCTGAAAAACTATTTTTTTAGTTAGTGCCTTCCTTGAAGATGTAAAGTTTGCAAATTATTGCTTATTTCAAGTAAGTGTTTTCTGTGTTTTGTATGTATTTTTCTTACTGGTTTGATGAGGCCTTAGTTGGACAAAGATGATACCACCTAGGGTGTTTAAAAAACTGATCAAAAAACAGCTAGAGCTTTTGAGGGCTGAGCTGTCAGCATGAATGTTTTTTTGTGAACTTAAATTCTGATTGATCCTTATTCAGTCATGAACATTTTATGAAATGCATATAATTTACAGTACAATTAAAAAATACATGAAAAAGTCTCAGCTGCACATAAGGACTTCTGTTTCTCTTCTGGATCTACACAATTATTTCAGTGCAATCCCACACTAATAATTTATCCTTCAGTTGAATTTACTACTTGATGAGGTTTTGTTCAATCCTTTCTTCGTTTACCTCTGACTGAATAGCCAAGATGTTTTCCAGTTCCTGAGGATACTGCGCCCTGCGGACAGCGTTGGACTCTGACTCAATGCCTGCCAGATAGTGGGGCAGGACGGTGCGGAAGAACGCTGAATCTTTTATGATGCCAGCCAGATGCTGCAGCGTGCCTCTGTCTGCACGTGATTCAAAGGCTTTACTGAGCACCGAGCAGAGGAGTTTGATCAGGTCTTTCTTCATTATTAACTCACTCAGGACATGTTGTAGGGCAGGGTGAGAGGACAGAGTGATGGCCACTACAGATGATTCTTCTATAGACAAATCCTCCAGTTTTTTATAGCCCAGTCCATGGCCGTGTGGTGCCCCAATTCTGCCTGTAGAATTTGATCCCCCTCCATTGCTCACTTTTCTGTCTCCCAGACCGTCTCTTCTCTTACCATCTCTAACTCTTCTTCCATCCACGCTATGCATTCCACTCCTCGCACCCACTTCTGGCATCTTTCTTCTTGCTCCTTCTCTTTCAGCTGCACCTTGCTCTCCATTTCTTCTCACCCCACCTCTCTCACGCTCTGCCCCTTCTCCAATTCCACCTCTACCCCTCCCTCCTCCTCTTCTCTGTCTTCCTCCATCTCTTTCAACCCCTCTCACTGGTGCTCTTCCTCCTCTTCCTCTTCCCTTCATCTCTTCACCCGCTGCTCCATCCCTGCCTTCCCTTCCTACATCTCTTTCAACCCCTCTTCCTGGCTCTCCTCTTCCTCTTCCTCTTCCTCTTCCTCTCCCACACATTCCTTCACCTCCTCCTCCTCCTCCTCCATCTGTCTGCTTTTCAACTAGACAACCCCCACAACTTTGTGCTCTTCTTCTGCCCTCTGTAACTCTCGCTCTGTCTTGCTGTGCGCCACTTTGTCTTCTCCTTCTGTGTGGACCAGTATTTTCACTTTGGCCAGTGTCAGTACCTGGGGTGAACAGCATTCAGACCATGAGACATTGAAAATTAATAGCTAGGTTGCTAGACTTATACTTAGGTTTTCACTGGATTGCCTGTCATACTGTATAATTACCATAATTCCGTCCTCCCCTCCCTGTCAGTCGTTCCATGGTCTTGCATGTGTTGTTGAAGTTGTTGAAATGGTGATGATTACTGAGTGGGAAGAGATTAGAGAGTGAATATATATAAACAAGACATTTGAGCATGATCACACAGGAATTTGAAGGTTGCATACTTTCTGTATAAGCGCTCAAAGACAGGTGGCATAAGAAAGCACCGAATGATGTTTCATTCATTCATTTTTAATAGGGAAAGTGGTTACATTTTCCCCATCAAAACTATTATCAGTATGATCAGCAAGGTCACAGGAGTGTTGGAGTCAGATAAAGAGGGGCAACTTTACAGTTTATGGCTTGAGGAAATGGAAGCAATCATTCTGTAAGCTAAGTTTTTGCGTGATATGCATTTGAATGCACATAGTACTGGTAGTATTAAATGTATTGTATGACATTTGTAATTCAATTGCCTTTTCTAATATTGAACTGAAAAGTGAAACATTAGCATTGAAACCTTTGTATTTGAAACCAAACAAACAAACAAATGTTTCATGTATTGGCACGAAAACAAATATTTGGCACAGAAAAAGTTCCACTGAAAAATAAGTCACAGACATGAAATCGTGTCATTTTATTATAACTTGAATTTCTGTGTTTTTCGATGTTAATTCTGATTTTTCCTCATGCATCCTTTTTTCGATTTTTTCGAACTGTCAGTATTTTTTCCAGTGTCACTTGTTATTAGTTTCAACTCTATCCCTGTTTGACATGGAAAGGAGGGGTTTGAGGGGAGTGACAAAGAGATTGTGACTGATAGAGTGTGATTTTTCTCCTCTGCCCTGGATCCTCAGCCTCTAACATGATTGCATGTGTAGTATACTGCTTCTATGATTTCACCTGAAACTCCCAACCGTAGGTATGTTGAGTCTGTCTCCCTCTGCTGTTGTATTTTCACATAGAATCTGCTCCTCTGTCACGTCAGAGGCTTTTACTGGGGTCACCTGCCGTTTCAGTTTTGATTGACATAAATGTACGACTGTTTGGAACAGCAACAAAACTTGTATTTCAGTAATCCCTTCTCACATTTTATATACCAAATAAAAATGACATGTTACACATCATACAGGTTTACTGAATAAATCTTGCTCAATGTGTGACGTGACTAAAATAGTGAAAATGTTCATTTGACCATGTTGAATCAGAAGTAATTCAACTCTCACCTCGAAAGATATTGGAACATACTGACAATTCCCTCATATTCAAAGTTTCCTAGAAACTTTGACCAAGTAGCTCTGACTAAAGCAAGCTACGAGATTACTGCATAAACATAGGGAGGTCCAGCTTTCTCTTTTCACTGAAATCAGACATAATTGAAATCAGGTGAACCCCAGAGAAGGAGCTCATGCAATTTCAGCCCTCAATGGACACAAGGTAAAGAGGCCCCTGTGGGAGAGCCAAAGCGAAGTGAAAACAATGATCTTAACCACTTGGTTTACTGTGGGGGTTTACCATTTTAGATAGAAATGCAAGATCCGGCAAGACAACAGTTTGGTGAAGGCCCTTTTCTATTTCAGCATGACTGTGCCTCAGTGCACAAAGCAAAGTCCATAAAGACATGGTTGGATGAGTTTGGTTTGGAAGTATTTGAGTGGACAGCACAGAGCCCTGACCTCAACCCCACTGAACACCTTTGAGGTGCACTGGAATGGAGACCGTGAGCCTTTTGGTCCAACATCAGTGCTTGACCTCACAAATGCTCTACAACAATTCCCACAGAAACAATTCAAAATCTTGTGAAAAGCCTCCCCAGACAAGTGGAAGCTGTTACAGCTGCAAAGCTGTCATGTATTTAGAATGCGATGTCATTAAAATCTGTGTTGGTATAATGGTTAGTTGCCGCAATCTTTTCTCCATATCCCCCTGACTACCAGTAGTTCAAATTTGTCATCCATGAATATCTCCCACCCACTGCATACTATTAAATTAAGTCCTTTTGCTACCTACATTTAGGGATTTTCAATGGTAGCGACTGACTCTGCAGAAAGTTGGCGATCTCAGTGCACTGTGGGCCTCAGCCTCCGCTGACCCCGCTCTGTCACTTTACGTGACCTACCACTTCATGGATGTGTTGGTGTCATTCCCGATTGCTCCCACTTTGTTATAATACCACTGACAGCTGACTATGGAATATTTAGTAGCGTGGAAATTTCACGACTGTACTTGTTGCATATGTGGCATCCTATCACAGTACCATGTTGAGATTCACTGAGCTCCTGAGAGCGGCCCATTCTTTCACAAATGTTTGTAGAAGCAGTCTGTATGCCTAGGTGCTGGATTTTATACACCTGTGGCCATTGAAGTGACTGGAACACCTGAATTCAATTATTTGAATGGGTGAGTGAATACTTTTGGTAATATAGTTTATATAGTGTGAAATAAGTGACATTGCACCCACGGGTGTAATTAATTTGTATATTATGCTCCAGACCATGTTATTGGTCATGGCCATGTCCATGTTACTATGGTTGGACTTAAGCTGCTCATTACTTCCAAAAAGGGGATTTCAAGCATAGACAGAGAGAGAGAACATCAGGTGGATCAAGCCCCTCAAGATTAGGCTTCTCTTGTTGGGTGATTGGAGATTGTGGTGGGTGTGACTCCTCTCCAAACAATGCCCTAATCAGTGCCAGGTCAGGGCTACAGCAGAGGTGGTGGGCAGTTCATAACCAAAGTGTCATTTTAATATGCAGCTAGAAGAGCCCCACTGATTTCTGTTCATTCTTTGTGGGCTAACTGTTCTTTTACTGCTGCTGTACTGCTCTATATACTTTTGTTTTGACTTCTGGTTTGGATTAATTTCAGTTCTTGTGGTTTTGCCTGTGTTTAAACAACTTGGTTATTTTTAAATAAGCTTCTGTGTCATCCAGACTGTAAATAATGCTCATAACATCTGCAAGGCTGTCTGTTGTCTCATGCTCTCATTTTATACTCTGCAGCAACCTGTAGATGGTGCTGCAGTTTGTTGTCCTGGACTATAATATTTTGCTAGTGTTTCTTATTTGTATGCAAATATGCTAATAACTCTCTATCAATCACAATCTTTTTGTCACTCCCCTTGAATCCCTCCTTTCCATGCCAAAACATTAACAGAGATAAAACCGAAAACCAGTGACACAGAAAAAATACTGACAGCAGCTGAAAAGAAAATAACAAGATAAAACATGAAGGTTGTCATTGAAAAGCACATCAAAATACATACATATCTATATTTCAAAATAACATGAAATCATTTTTGATGTCTGCTTTATTTTTCAGTTTCATATATTTGTTATAAATAGACTGAGGGATATTCGGTAATGTCTCAATGCAAATGTTTCCTTTTTCCTTTTTTCAAGTCATGCTTTGTTTTGCCATGTGCCAATGCCATGTTTTATTTTTTTTAATGCCAAAATTCACTGTCACTGTTCAATGACTTAGCCCAATCCAATGCAATGACTTAGTACAACAGAAAAGTGTGCCCTCCACTGGACATACCAAGCACTTGCATGTGAGTGTCGGTTTCTTTTCACCAGAAATGGGATAATAGCTTTAACCACATATGATGTTTTGTTCAGCGTGTGGAAACACCCTAACGACTTACAGAGACAGTTACCAAACACGCTAGTAAATGTACACAACCTTTTTTTAAGTCATAATTTCCTAATATTTTGGGCTTATACTCCACAAGAATTCTATACATAACAATGACAAGACATTTTTGATTTTTAGGTCGGATCTTTATTCTCGATCCTGCATTTTATTCATAAAGGAAGAAAGAAAGAAGGAGCTTACCTGGACTGAAATGCTCTTCGTGTTAATACTCTTATCTACACCTAACAGTATAGTTTCGGGCTACAGTAGAAGGGAACCTGTTTGCTATTATTACAGCATCTATCCCTCGGTCGGCTGTTCAGGACCTCAGCTTCCCTGTTGTTCGCTCGGCTATGTGTGGGAAGCTGCTATTTAAATGCACCGTCATTTTCGTTTTCGTTTCATCAGAACAAACCCTAGTCAGTGCGCGACACGATTTCGTTTATGACGAAAAGACCCATGACTAATACAGACAACTATTCCCATACTGTATATACGGCCAGTCACTAGCAAGCTAGAGTTCATGTGACAGCATACTGAGTTTAGTTAGGGTACTGTCAAAAAAGACAGTGATGGAAGAAGTGTCGCAGTGAGAACACTACGTAGCCTACAAGAAAAAAAATCGTGCATGAAATGTTGATAAACCCAGAAGAAGATTTTAATTAGTTTATTCAGTTTAAGACCTATGATAATTTTCTCAATAAACATACGCTTGATTCTGCACTGTATGACATTCATATTCAAAATCACCAGGGTTGGTGACACGTTGTTTACACTGAACACAGGTTGGTAGTATGAATAAATGTAATCTGCGAAGTTACTCGTAAGTAAAGCTGTCAGACAAACGTAAGAGAGTAAAAAGTACAATAGGCTAACTACCTCCGACATGTGAGCTAGTGGAGCAGAATTATAAAGTTGCACCAAATAGAAATACGCATGTAAAATTGGCCATACATGCGATATTTTAGTAAATGAAATACATTCCACCTCTGTACTGGTTTTATTTAAGGAACTGGAAGAATTATTCTGATGTTTTTACTTAATATCTCACTGGGGAAGACCACATTAGAATAAAATTAGTATTCCACTTATGTGCAGTAAATGTATGAAAGTATGATCAGCAAAGCGTAGTTTTAAGCATTAGCTACCACATATTTACGTGTTATCTGTATTATCTAGTCTATTGCTGTAGCAAACGTAAGGACGTAAAACGTTCAGCAATTCCTCGAGGAACGTAATACATTGGGAAACTCAAAAAATGTCATTTAAAGTACACGAACACCTAAACGGCCGTAAAGGTGGGCGCCTCGTCATCGTCCCCCGCGTCACCCCCGTCATCTTTGACCCTACGTCACCATGCAGTCTGAGTAGGGAGGCTAGCTAAAGCTGATGGATCCCATTGGTCGCTTTCGTCAGTGTAAACATGTAGCCGTGTCACCGGTATAATCGTGTTGCTATTAAGCTAGGTTTCCAGAACTCGTTTGTCATTTGTCCGAACAATGATGAGTATGTCGCTTAAAATACCATTTTCAGAAACAGGGCAGCGTAATGTTTTCTTGATAACTAGCTAGCTAACAGTGAATAGCTAACTATCGGGCCGTCTTTGCATGAAGCTGGCCTTGCTAATTAGACAGCTAGCTTCCAGTTGGCAGCCACGGAAAACAGGCTAAATCGAGGTTAGCCAGACAAAAGAAGATGGCAAGTATTTTAATCTAACAAGGAGTCACTAACTCAAGAAGTGGAAGAAAAAAATGAAGAACTCGAGACGTGTTGGTGCCTCGTCACCTGTGAATAACGGTATGCGTTAAGTCTGGCATGTAGCTAAGTTGACAATAGCTCTCTTCTTTCTGGGCTGACATATGTTTGGGACATTTCATGTCACCATCAAGAATAGTCTCCAGATTTGTGTTTTAATGCCGAAAAACGTGACCAGTTTTGTGTGTTGTTAGACACGTACTTTTTATAACGCCCCTATACGTGTTAGTCTTCGTTAGCTGCATGCAAAATAAACGTTAACTGGTAAGATAAAAGTGAACACAGTCCAACAACTACTCAGCGTAAACAGTGTTTTCTCTGTCTCAGACTGGGACACCAGACGGAAGAGGAAGATTGCGGACATTACACAGGCCCTTAGCATGAATCCAGTGGATGTGGCAGCTTTGAGGAGGATGGCTATCAGTGAGGGAGGACTGCTGACCGATGAGATACGATGCCAGGTCTGGCCTCGGCTTCTCAACGTTCCTCTTCACGTACTGGATCAAGAGCCAGGTATCATGTTAGCTTCTTCTGCACAAACAGAGCAGTGTAGGCTAAACATCTTGTATGCATATACAATCCGTTTCACACTGTACACGGCAAATATATTAACACAGAGTCTTAAAAGGTTCAAACTGTCCCAGTATTTGACTCGTTGCTAGTGTATGGTAATGCTGATGGTGACATGTCTTGTCCAGAAACGGTAGAGAGGGAGAATAATAAGGACTACAACCAGGTCTTGCTGGATGTCCAGCGCTCACTGCGGAGGTTCCCCCCTGGTGAGTAGAAACCGTACCCGCTCGGAACTGCTTCATGAAACTCAACAGATGAACAGACACAACCAAGCTGTGGTTCCAACTATAGTTTGATTTACAAATAAATGTGTTAAATATACTGCATTGTCCTTTATAATTTGTAAATCAGGGGATTTTTTTCAGTGTCAGTAAACTAGAAAGGAAACAACATAATCGCACAGGAGTAGAGGGATTAGTTTTCATATGAAATTTGTTGATATTTCATGTGGTCACATGTAATTCAGTAGAACTTTTAAGTAAACTGAGAAAGTTCCAGCTCTTATAAAGCCCTTTACTTGCCTCTGCAAAGGACTAATGGGCTACATCCACATTTATTATCCTACAGATCAGCTTGTGTCAAAAGCGTTGCCACTACTTGCTGTTAATGTTGTTTTTACTGGTAGTCCACTTGGCTCACAGACAAAATTTTTGAAAGAGCTCTTAAAGGTTGCAGCCATATGGTCTCCACTGCACTATTTGAATCTCTGCCGGTCCATCTCACTGGTATTAGTGCTCAGATTGTCAAGTCAAGTTCTACTGATTTAACACTGTACTTGAAAGAGCTGCACATAAAATTCTTTTCTGGGGAGGAAAAATGTCTAATCCGAGTGAAGTTTGATCTGTGTCCAAATGACATATGTCAGAAAGTGGTTGCAAATCAGGCACATCTGAAGCCCATGTAAACTGCCTTATAAATAAAATGGTAGAAGTTATTATTGTAACTTTTGAAATGAATTTATGTACTGTACTATTTTTTTTTCTTCAATCAGTTTGCTTTACAGGTATTAATATATTAGTCAGAATGCAGTGGCATTAGGCTTTATCCTGACATTATGGTTTTACTTTTTTTTCCCATTAATTGTTTTGGGCATATTTGACTGACAAGTCAACTGTCAAACAAATGTTGCCCTTCATGCTCCTTATTACTCATGTTATATTCTGTTAAACTGTGCAGTATAATGCGACAAGCACAGTTTCTATGCTGGTTAATCATACACTAGTATAAATGAACACGAACAAATGGTGATTGAATTTGTTCTGAGTAATTGGTATGGCTGACATTTTATATTTATGGCGTCACTAATGTAGTGGCACATCTGAAGCCTATGTAAACTAACAAATCTGTTTTATTTTGGTGGACTTGCACAGGTATGCCAGATGAGCAGAGGGAGGGTCTTCAGGAAGAGCTTATTGACATTATCCTCCGAGTTCTGAAACGTAATCCTCAGCTGCACTACTACCAAGGATACCATGACATTGTTGTCACCTTTTTATTGGTTGTGAAAGAGCGCCTTGCAACTGCTCTTGTGGAAAAACTCTCCACACATCACCTCAGGTACTTGGCATATATATATATGCACATACATTGATCTGCAGAAGATTTTTTTTTACCCATTTTTTAAAAAAAATACCCTTAAATATGTACTCCTTCTTTGACTCGCTCTTTCACCATTTTTAACTCAAAAAATGCTCTCTATTTTGTCCTCTTTTTCAGGGACTTCATGGATCCTACGATGGACAATACAAAACACATTCTTAACTATTTGATGCCTATTATTGCTAGGGTCAACCCCGAAGTGCATGACTTCATGCAACAGTAAGACATTCTGTTGTTTTAGTAATAGCAGGCCAAATAAAGTTATTTTTTGTTATTTTCCCTCTTTTTTATTACTTAGAAGACTTGGAACTTACTTTATGTGCCCTTTGTATATAATGTGCAAGGTGAGGCAGCTATCATTAAGGCAGAATATTCAAAATATTAAAAGGCTTCACACCAAACGCACCTTTCTTTATGGTTATCAGCTGTATTACTATTTCTATCTACAAGTTTGTTTCCAGTGTTTCCAATGGTGTTTGCTGTCTTAATGCATTTTATTTACCACACATACTTAATGTGTTTCTGGCTGGAGCACTGTTGTCCTATATGTATCTTGTCTTCCCTTCAGGAGGGTGGCATGAGGGTTATGCTATCTGTGATGATAGTTAATGTGAAATATTTCCACTGTTGCGCAGGTATGCAACATCAAATATCAGTGTTAAAACTTTTTCATGAAATTATTGTGTCTTCATGAACGAGCCCCTCAGCAATGATTCAAATATTGTGGGCATTATTCAAAGAGAAATTCCATAATGGACCTTATGCCACTTAGATTAACTGTATTCTCCACCTTTAATACCTATAGCAAAAGTGAAGGAGTGGAGTGACTGTGCGATTACAGATACTGATCCTATTATGACAGCTCAAGTTACGTCTCTAAAGACGCAGCAACAGAGGTCATTAGGTTCTCCACTTGGAGGGCTAACATGACTGTTGACTTTATGCATTTCAGTTCCAGATCCCATAGCATAACATAAGTTTTTAAATCATTTCTAGTCCTTGATGCCATACATTGTCCCTGTCCCTGTCCCATGAGCAGTCATGTGTGCCAATGTTAGTTGATCTCTGATCTCTGATTGATTTCCAGGGCGGAGGTCGGCACAGTCTTTGCTCTGAGTTGGCTGATCACCTGGTTTGGCCACGTGCTTTCAGATTTCCGCCATGTTGTCCGGTTGTATGACTTCTTCTTGGCCTGCCATCCATTGATGCCCATCTACTTTGCTGCTGTGGTGAGTTTCCTAGAATCAACACTTAGATTGAAAATGAGAGGGACGGTTAGATTATTATTATTGTTGTTGACATTTCTTGTGCCGCATTGTGAGAGTTGTCTCAAAATATACAATAGGTTGCTAGAATGTGATGACACCAAAACCTCTCCTGTATTTAGAAGGTGCTGTTGATGGAGCAGTTTAATATACAGACAGTATTCAAAGTTTTTGCATATCTGCTTGGTAGTAGCCTGTTCAGTTATCAGTGTGTACTAACAAATGTAGCTGCATGTTTTATTGGTACTTGTGTTGCAGATTGTCCTACACAGAGAAGAGGAGGTGCTGGAGTGTGAATGCGATATGGCCATGGTTCATCACCTGCTGTCTCAGATTCCACAGGATCTGCCATATGAGACACTCATCAGCCGAGCTGGAGACCTCTTTGTCCAGTTCCCTCCCTCTGAACTGGCTAGAGAGGCTGCCACACATGAAAGGTAATTAACCATTTACAGATACATTTGTTGATCACTCTCGTCTATACTCATAGACAGTCACATTCATATTTGATTCATATTTTGCTGCTTGTCTGTGTCTTTTCCTCCTAAGCATGGCAACTTCTACCTTTAAGGACTTCGACCTTGCCTCTACTCAGCAGCGACCAGACTCTGTTCTACGTCGCCGACGCAGACAGAAACAAGCTGAACTGGAAAGCTCCGCTGCTAACTCGGTAGTGGCTCAACCTTCAGCAGCACGGCGGTTTGTTCGATTGGCTGTCATGGGTCTGACAGTCGCTTTAGGGGCGGCAGCCCTTGCTGTTGTCAACACTGCCCTGGAGTGGGCCCCCAAACTGGACTTGTTTCCTTGATCTACTACTGTTTTTCCCTTATGCTCCAGCTATCTGTCCTTGACTGAATCTACCTGGTGGGTCTGTTTACAAGAACCCTTTAATAAATTAATTAAACCAGAAACCATGCAGTCAGTGACACTGTTGGGAGCGTACAGTACTCTCTGAACCAGGTAACACTCGTCTTTTGTCCTCTAGGATGTGTCTAAACATCCTTTGTAGGTTACTTTTTGACCTCTGAAGAGCCACATTAGTGTGATGACAACAGCTGTTGGTGTTCTAAAATGAAGAATCCATCTGGCTATAAGGGTGAGAATGTACTTCCAAGAACTAATACAGATGGTGTTGTCATGAAAGTTTATTTATATTTGGTATTAGAATAATCTGATATTGAGTTACACTGACAGATTTATGCTGAAAGCTCGGTGAACTCACTATGCTTTAAACTGCTGCCAATCAAGAGAGGTGGAGTGAATGTATGAGGGTGTGTGTGTGTGTGTGTGCGTGCGCTTACGTGACTTATGGTTGTAACCCATTTGTTATCTTTTTGATACCTGGACCAAATTGAGGATTGCTAGAATCTTCTCTTTGTACAATTTAGTGTTTGTTTTATTTCTGGGTATGCAAGCAACTGTATAAACACACTGTCAGTACAAGCAGGCGTTTGAATAAGCCTTTTTAGTTAAGCAAAAAGTCTATTCTTTTCTCGGTCTAAGTATCTTTGAAACATGCAGTTGTCAGCTTTGACTACAGATTTTAATTCTGGCTCGTGGTTGGGATCATTTAAATTTATCTGAAAGATTTACGGAATATTATTGATGTTATCAAAGTAATTGTATTGAAGTCTGCTTATTTTATATTTCAAAACTTAAATCTGAGAATTAGGCCCCAGAATTGAGTACAGCTTTCATGGTCGACAAAGTTAAAAAAAAAAAAAAAAGTACCATCTAGAAAGCGTTTTGCTAGAGCCTTCCAATTACTTTCTTCAATGTCTGGTTGCACAACCATAAAAATCTGTCTGTTTCATGGCCCTAAATATCTAGGTTATATTTTCTGCATCACTTTTTCTGAAGAAGATGATAAAATCTCCTTATAGCCGAGCAATACGCTCAGTCACTCACTCACCCGATGCCTGTTAACGGAATATAAGAGTAGCAAGTAAAATGAAGTAGATTCCATAGTCTTTGTGTTTGCACAGTGGGGGACCCAGTTTGCACTGAAAGCATTAGTTTGGCAAAATCACTTTAAAATGAGTTTGACAGGTGCTTTGCTCACTCCGACTGTAAAGCGTGCACCTGTCAAATGAATGCAATCCAGTGATTTGTCCTAAACTTGACTTAAGTGTGTTTATTTGAAGACATGCCGTTTGGTAAGTTTGATTGCTGTAAGTGTAGCATTTACATTTCAGGGTCACTCTGGATCATTCCTATGTTTCAGTCACTTTCATTCAATCAAGTTTCAGTGGGATGGCACCTGAATAGTCAACTCTTTAAAACAAAAAACATAGCACATAGTTTGCCAGAACACTTAGTTCTAATTTAATTTGGTTCATCTGTGATCTTCAAGATGTATTTTTGCTTTACACTTCTAGGCCATCTACTCTGTATGGCACAACAACCAGTAGATTACATAAATCCTTTGACTTCAGTTGAAGAGAGAGAGGATGAGAGAAACTGTTTGTGCTATAGTAGGAACAGACTACTGGAGGATCCCATCATTATAGTTGATTGGTTTATTGTCTCTGTAGTGACCCACTGATTCAGTTTGTAAGGAATCTACAAAAAGAAGGTGATCTGGAACATGTCCGAGGATGCTCTGAGGTGCCTGAGAGTATAGTTGTTTATCAGTATGGTAATGCACCATGTATATGCACTCAGCAGTTTTCTTTTCATTGCACTAAATGATTTATCTGCCTTTTATGTTTATTTTATTGCAGTTAATCTGTCATACTGTCATACTAATGTAAAGATGTAAAAGAGAATGCTAATAAACTAGAGTGAAAATATTCATTGTATTTGGACACAGTAGACTTGCATTAAGAATTGCACAATAGATCTTGCTACTATTACAGCCTGAACCTAAAATTGATCACACAAGGAGTTAATAGGAGCTCAATTAAGTCAACACAAAGTGACTCAATTTTATTTACTCAAAAACAGTCTTTCCTCAGGGTACATTGGTCATTTTAGAATCTCTTTAATTGTGTTACAGCAATGCAAGAATTTCACGCTTGTGTTTGCTTCCAGTTTATTGGTATGTCACTTCAATTCACATGCCTGTGAAATCTATCAAAATTCATAGATACAAAACATAAATTGCATATGTAAATCTGTAACTTTGGTGAAACAAATGCTTAAGAAGGACAGATAAACACCCGAATACCTGAGAGAAATGCAGCATCGTTATTAGTCTACTGCGGAATGCTTAAACTTGAACTTGATGCTTCAATGTTATGTGACTCAGAGCAGCATGTTTTTCATAATGAACACATTCATTTAATGTAAACAACATCCTTCACCACAGTCAAATCTTGCTATTATATCTGCTGTTATAATGCTATGAAGCAAAACTGACAAACATACACTGGTTACAAAGTCATTTATGATGAAACATTATTGTCAATTGTAGTTAATTAGTTCTAGCCATAGTCTAGCCATAGAAAAAAACAAAAAACAAAAAAGGAAAAAGCTGTTAAGTGGCATTAATATTTACTGTATTTGAGTATTAGCCTTTTCTTACATTTTTGTCTTGCCAAATTAAAAACAGTATCAAAGCATGACGTGTGAATTGAAGCCATAGAGCTGTACAGTTTGTATAGCATGTGTATTGCATTTACGTGTACATGTATCTGTTATCTGTTAAGAAAGGCCGGCCTCAGTGACAGGCACATTGAGAACAAGGCTAAAAGTAAGTAAAATAAATCAAAGTAGCTTCAAGTTAAAGGCATAATATGCAACAATATCCGAAAAGAACTCAAACAAAAGTATTTATTCTCAATCATCACTTCTGGGCCTCGAGGACAGAAGTATCTGTATCTGCAGAGATCTGCCCTCTGTCTGTATTTCTTTAGTTTCTCAGGACTTTTCTGGCTACAGCCTTCATACAAAGCTGCGTAGTCCCAGCCAATAACAGCGCAAGGCTGGCACTCTATAAAAACATAGGAACCAAGTCTGCTGTCTCCTCTCTGTCTGTCATAAAGAGATCCAGGTCTACGAGTATGTATGAGCTACACATAGGCAGGCAGGCTGAGCAGAGGCACCCAGGGACAGGATAAAACCTGCACTCTTGCTGCATTCATACAAATCCCCGGATGTTTAGGCAGATGTGAAGACGTGTTTATTAGTGCTTTACAAAGTTGCTACAGTGAAAACATTAGAAAATAACTTAATTTCTCTGATTCATTGCTTTGTTTCTGCTAGCTGCTGCTCTTTCTTTTCATTCGCTGTTTAGTTTGCACAACAAGACAATTGAGTCATGGAGGAGCAGCCAACTTTGAATTGTGTGTTTACCAACAGCAACCAAACTATTCTCAATATTATGCCCTTAACTTAAGCAAAAAGTAAGTAAATAAATAAACACAAGAATGTAGCCAGCATTAGACCCACCGCCTAAGTATCAGCTGAGGTGTGTGTTTCTTTAGATAGTGCATGTATGTTTTCAAAAGTGTGTTGCCTCAGTGGCAATTCTGGCAGTTGGGGTGGCAAGGTTGATGATTGACTCGGCATCTACATCCCCCAGATGTGTCGCCCTTGCCCTGTAAAAAACAACAAAAGAAAAAGTCACATGCACAGCTTGAAACAGATGAGCTCACTTTCCTGAATACAAAACCATCACTATGTAAATAAATGTTTTTACGTTTGGGCCCCAGCGAGCTTGTTTGGTGACCCAGCAGATTTCTGTCTTGCACATCAAACAGCAGATCCAATCACAGCCATCTTTCTTCTGGACGATGATGTCACAACGTGGACATTTCATGGCCTCCCCATTCTGCAGCAAGCTCTATATTGAAATACAGTGAAATCACATGAAATGTGTGGAAAAGTAGCCATAGGGAAAAATGCATACAAACATAAAATCATTCAGAGAATCAGCACTGAATAACTCTTACAGAACGAAAGATGCAATTAAGAAGCTTCTTTAAAAAATGGCACAAAACAGCACCATTACACAGTAACATAATATGCTGAGCCCTGGAACACAGAGACAGGAGTGTCACTGGAGACACAAACATGTTGAGATGGTCATTAAAGAGTACAAACTAACTAAACCATGTTCAGTTCCTGAACAGCAGGCAGCCGGAGTCCAGTCTTAAGTTATCACAGAGAACTTTACCTACCTCTAGCATCTGTTTTGTTTGCTGAGCTGCCTGGTCGTTCTCTGCTCGGATGCGCAGGTCATCCTGGTAGTCCTTACAATTCATTCCACTATGGATGGCCTGCAAACACACATAACTTCCTTCATGTTTGGTGCTTCTACTATTACTGCATAGTAAGAAAATCTTTATGGAGTTTTATTGTTATATAGCTGTATTAGTTAGTTTTATAGTTGATATAGTGAATGTCAGAAAACTACCCTGCAGAGAATGCAGTTGATTTCATCACAGAGTTCACAGTGGAACTCATTGACTTCATCCTCATAGATGCACCACCCTCGGCAGTTGGGAGTCTGACAGTGAAAGCTGTGCTCTGAACGGCTTTCTGCGATGCTAAGACGCAACTCCAGAAACCGCTGGTGCTCCTCTTCTGTGAGCAGCTATATCCAGGACCAGACCAGAGTCATATAGACAGAATGCCGGAAGACAGAAGCAGAAAGAGAAAAAGATATACTTTAGGGTTGTCATGGAAAAGAAATAAAGAACTTTTTACCTGCTGCCTGTTGGAAGCTCTTCAGGATTTTTCCCCCAGGAGGGGCTTTGAAAAATTCTTTTAAAATGCAGGGATTTGATGTTTGAGTAAATGCCTACAGGCTAATATCTCTTTAAGTTCTTCACCTCTACCGACTGATTTGCCATTCACTCTAGATCTGCCATTTTCTGTTGCTCAGCATGTTGTAATCATTCTATTTTAAATAATCAAGATTAGCACACAAACACACATCTGTTAATCAAACGCACAGCAAGGCTAAAAAAAGTTAAGTTCAAGTTGGTAAGTGGCAACATTTGCTGATCCTTACTACTTTTATTTCAAACCGCAAGTTTTAGAAATGTTTGAGAAGAATGAAGCTTGTGTGATATTACTACAACACTCAATCAATGAAAGGGCTCAGCAACTGAAAACCTATGGGCTTCAGAAAACAGTCACACAATTAACACCACATTATCGAGAAATTCAGTTAAGCAGGTAATATCTCTTCTTGCAGAGACACTTCTGCCCAACACCGAGCATCACGCATGTTTTTATTTCACATGTTGTTCTCCTGCCTAACCCAACTCCTACGCTGCCCAAAAGGACAAGGACTTAGATTTTACAGGCAGGTTTGAAGAAGGAACATGAAATCATTGTTATCGTATTAGTTTGAGAGATATAGTTTGTGCAGATATACATTCACAGTGAGATGTCATATTACATTAGGTCTACATTTCAAAAGCTAATATGCCAATTGTAATCGGAATATTTGTCTGTAGACACTGTCCACTGAAACAACTGAAATAAAATCTGGATTATTGTTATTTGTTGTCTGTTGTTAGTGGCAATCAGCTGTTTTGAACATGACTCGTGAAAATTTCTAGTTCTTCAGTTTGACACTGACCGCTTTGATCTCTCGGTCCAGTAGCTTGCTCTCACATGAGTCTGGACAGGACACCTCAGCATCTTGACTGTTCACTATTGTCCCCTTTAGACACTCCCTGCACAAGAACACACGCATAAGAAGAATACTAAAGAATAAATGCAACAAATGATAAACTTTGGACATTTTGCCGATCAGTGCATGCATGAGGACACTGTAGACAAGCAGACAGAATATTTTCTAATATCACTTGTACAACATAATGACAAAGCTACAAAATCATTTACTGCATCAGACCTGCAGAAGGTGTGTAGACACTCTCTGAGCACGATGCCCTCTCCTGGCTGCAGGGCAGAGAAGCAGATGGGACAGTCTATCTCTGTAATGTTAGAGATGAGGTTCTGCTCCTCTGTTGCCAACAAGTGCAGGTAGTTCCTCTCTCGTTCCTCCTGCTGAGCCTTCATCACCCAGAAAGGACGGGAGCATTCACAACACAGAGATTCATTACAAACTGACATGACTCAGTTCAACCAGCATAATAATGTGTTTCACTGGAAATGGAAAGTGAAACAAATGAGGACTGCTGAGAGCCAAATTCTCTTGGCATCAGCTTTAATAGGTTCCATGAGCATCCCCAATGTTTTACCAACTCAACTCTGGTGGTGTTATGTTTACTTGCTCATACTTCAGTTTGTTTGGCTTTGCAGTGTACAAAAGTTATCTATTGTTTCTACATTCGTCATGCACATCATAAGGAGTGTTAGTTCAACTACTGAACATTCTCTTCTGCACAATAAAGATTAAGGGCACTTAAATTACCACAGATCAAATTTTATTGTGTGCTTTATAGAATTAAATCAGCTCTGAGGATTACAGCAACATTGTATAGCTTCAAAACTGTAATATTAACAAAACTGTGTCAGGGAAAAAAAAAATAAATGAAAAGATGACGTTATGGTTTGGCTTAGTATGTTTTCTGTTGTGCGTTTCTTTTTGTGCTCTCTCTGTTCCCCTTTCTATTTCTGTCTTTTTGCAGAGCCTGTGTGTGGCAGGGGGTGTGGCTGGCTCCCCCTGTTGGCAGCAGAGGCACACCTGAGTTCTATCAGCCTATTCCCTCCACTTTATAAACCCAGCCTTCACTCCTGCTTGCTGCCAGATTATTCTACGCTCTACCTCTGCGTGCTGCATTCACCTGTGTTACCTGAAAAGAGATTCTCCTGTGTTATGCAGCCGAAGATTTCTCCCTGCCAGCCAGCTCCCTGCCTCCACAGCCTGCTTTTGTTCTGGATTTAGTTTGTAGAGTGATTAAAAGAACCTTCTGTTCCCACTCACCAGTGTGTACGTCTCCGCTTTGGGGTCCTAGTCTTAAAAGAACCTAACAGATGATATCTGAATACAGACATTTTTTTTTTCTCTCAAATGGAAACGTGCAAACGAAGACACAGTTTACTACACTCAGTGACCACTTTTTGGATACACCTTTACAATCTAACACAACACCATCAACACCAAACAACTGTTCTGCCTTAAAGTCCATGTTGGAGCACTGAGGTCATAGCTGGTGGCTGTGCAGAGCTGCAGTTTTAAAACTTTATCATGTTAACTACTAAGGTCCCCCACCTGATGAGCATTTATATTTGGATGTTTTATTATAGAAGGTGTATGAAACCCATAACCTAAATAGTCACACATTCTGTCACTGTGTTACTTACGGATGGAATTATAGTGAAAATAAATGATTTCCCTTCTGCTAACATTCTACCCCGTCATGTATTACAGAAGGACAAAATATTAGACACTCTTCATATAATCCAGTACAATACCATCTTAAACTATGACCTCATTAATAAGCATACAACTGAATTTACAGCTTTCTAACAACAAACATTCAACATTACAAACTTTGTGAAGGCAGAATTTCAGGCAGAGGTGTTGTTTCAGATTGGAAAAGATTGTACAGGTGAGCCTAATCATATAGCCATTGAGTGTGCAGTGTGAGTGTGCCTACAACGATGACTCCCACTAAAATACTAGCCGTACTGTGTTGCAGCAGGTTTATTGCCAACTGGTGACTGCACAACAACCACTTTCAATGAGTGTCAGCAGCCTGGGTCAGGTTAAATTTTGATTTAAATTTGGCATCAGTCAGAAAAGATTTCAGGGATCCTAGCTGTTACCTGTTTGTACTGCAATGTGGCCAGCTGTTCCTGCTCAATTCGATGAGCCTCCTGCTGGTCTGGCTTGTAGATGTCAGGCACCCGGTAATCCTCTGGCCTTTCGCCTGCGCATATCTCACAGCCAGGACGCGTCGGTTTGTTCACGAACGTGCACATAGCACAGGCCCAGCCAATCTACACACAAACACACAAATTATGTGGACACGTACAGACTACAGTCAAAATGCAGAAATAATGTATAAAGCATGCTTTGTAGTCTGACCTGAGGTTTCTTAGGCACAGGAGGTTTGGTAGCATTTGGGCATTTAGGAGGTAAAGGAGGAGCAGGGGTAGGAGTGTGTTGAGTCTCTGGAGGAGGCACTGTCTTCTCATTGCCACTAACATCCAGCCCTCTGGGCAAAAGTTGCATCGATTCAATTGACCCCACAATGCCTAAGAATAGATTATCATTCTGTGAAACTAATTTAACCAGTAAGTTTACTTGTTAATTCCACCTGGATGAGTCCAGGGTATTAAACCTTGATGTATTTTCAGTACTGACCAAAATATCTTTGTGTTAAACAGCAAACACTGTCACACGAACTGTAGTAATTAAATGACAGCATTCAGCACTTAGCGCTCTAGTTGACTGACTTATAAAGCATTAATTGAACAAAACAAAAGGAATAAAATAACTATTTATGTCCTTGATCTATATGTGTGTGTCTGTGTGTGTGTGTTACTGACCCTCTAAGAGTTGTTGCTCATGGTCCAGCCTGTGTTGCTGTCGTGTGAGGTGGGCAGCATGGGCCGAGAGGATAAACAGGAAAGCTTTGTCTCCGTTTTGACGGACACCGTGGCTGAACAACGTATCCTGGTCCTGAGCCAACCGCTTCCCGATCACCCAGCGTTGCAGCGAGGGGTGAAACCCAAAGTCATGACTGATCTGTGAACAAAAAAAGAGAGAAACAGAAAGATTGTTCAGCGATTTATCAGTTTAAACATTTGTTGTTGTTGTAATCATGTTTGCTTTCAATAGAATGTATGTATGTTGGCTACATGTAAATAAAACCATACAGAAAACTCTATGCATGATACAGTTGTAGCATTACATTCCATGCCATCAAGATTTACACTGAACATGTAAAACTTCAAACACAATAACACAGGCCCACTGTCCTTCCACCACATACAATCGTAGCCTGATATCAATACAATGGAAATAACAAAGAAACATGTGAAAGATCAGCCTTGACAGGTCTCAACTCAGTTCAGCGTTTAGTAGTAGTATGTTAGTTTTACAGGCTGGTAAGATATCACAGATGTTAAACTAATAAAAAACACGGCCGTCAGAACATTTGGTGTAACTGCTAAAACACCAGTACCTTGTCTTTAAGTTGTGCAATTGTCATGTCAGGGGTAACCACAACAGTCACTGGAATGTAGGAATCTGACTGACCATCCTCAACTCCAACCCACAATCTGTAAGACAGAACACAGCATAACCAGCCTTGCCTTGTTTTTTGATTTTTTTCTAATTTGCAGTCTAATTGTTTATTTCCGTGGGCTACTTCTATCTAGTAACCACACACATATACACACAGCAGTCTACCTGCTTTCATACATTTTTGTTGTCTATGTTGTTATGCATTATCCAGCCTGAATGGAATTCAAAACACAATCATTGCCTTGCAAATGAAGAAAATCTAATTATGTTTTTTTGTAATGGAAACATTTGACCAAAATAAGGAAGTCGCACACAGACACGTTCCTGCGAACAGTTGTGTGTGTGTGTGTGTGTCCACCTTATGGAGTCCTGAGGGTATGCCTGACTGCTGATGGAGACAGACACAGGAACACAGAGTTGGGACAGCTTCTGGCACAGTTTGATTGCTTCCTCTCCATTCCCGCTGCTGAGGGCTTCACTCAGAGACAGGGCCAACTCCTCGGCTACAAAGGGAGCAAGGAAAGAGATCCCATCCATATGTTACTTACTGCCAGCTCACTCCAGCTGAGAACACAAGGGTATGACTAATCAAAACAATTACTCACTTTTTTTCACTATTCCTCTGAAACATGCTTATGATGGGAGTTAGACATAGATAAAACACACCCACTTATATTAATTGGGACAAAAGCCAGATAAACAGGGACTGTTGTCCCGTGTATTAAGAGTAGGAAATTTCACCAAATTACGTTAGATCCCCATGACAAAAATGAAACAAAATTGAAGCGCTCACCCTCTTTCAAATTGTGTGTCGGTGTAAGTTTAGAAGCCATAATTACACCTGAAACGACACGTAACACAGAGTTAGACAGTCAGGACGAAGTATATCCATGTGGATAAATACATATTTTTGCCATAGGGCAAAGGTAACGTCGAACCTTCTGAGGTCGCGTTGCTGCGGTTCTGTTCGCATCCGACAATCCAACACACACTTCCTCAAGTCGACTGACTGGTAAAGTTTACTTCGTTAGTTCAACCGAAAAAAACATAAAGCTTAGCGAAGACAAAATTACTTATTTCCTGCGTCTGTTGCAGCGTCCAGCTCTAACCTCGGTCACTGACAGCTCGAACGGAAAGCGAAACCTTTTCAACTTCAGGAAGAGAACATTGCAAATGATCGTTCTTAAGGCAATATTTTTTTTCTCAGGATGGCGAAGGAATGACCCACCCCCCTCCTTACTTTACCTCTGATTAGCTTGCTCTGGCAATCTTACCCAAACATTAACCAATCATTGCAAATCTTTCCGAAACCTAAGGAAGACGTCATCGAGCACTACCCAATCAGAGGCAGAGCAGGGGGGACATTCCTTCGCAATCCTATGAAAAGAAAATTGGCAACCTACCCCGCTCCTCCCCTCGTCTTAAACATGAGAAGTTTCCAGTTTAAGATGTCGATTTTAAAAACACTGAAAAACAAACGAACAATAAAATATTTTATTCAAGTAACTGATTGCTCATATTATTTTTTTTTCCATTTTGCAGCTTAAGATTATTGCAGAGCTGTCTTACACCTCAAGCAGGCTACAGCTGTTCAGTTCAAAAGGCAATATTTAATTTTAATAATAAAGGAATAGCATAGCATGTAAACCATTAGTTTTACCTATGTTCAGGGGTGTGATCACAATGGAATAGAATATATTTTTTAAAAAGGTTAGATGAATTACTCAAAACACCCAACAGATGGCAGTGTCTGTCAAATTTTGATGTGTAGAAGCGTTAATGCTCAAAGTTGGTGTCGGCATGAATGTGTTGTAAATTTTACAACGTTTTACAAAGTTTACAAAGTTTTGGGCCCGCATTCAATCCCGATTTTAGGCTGCCCCTCAACTATAAAATGCAAGGCATATGATAATAATTTCAATCTGTGTCTGCTTGTGTCAGTTTATGTTAAAATTGAACATCTCCTGGCATCACATTCATGTTCACTTCCTGTTTGTATCTTTGTTTATATTGTACAATCACATGCATGGTTCATGTATTGATGGAAGTAGGATAAATGCTGCAGAAATGGGTATCAGAGTCTCGGGAGCATTTGGTCCTGATCAAGTTAACAGTTTGATCCAGATGCAAGGCGCAGACAAACGAGCCAATCACAGCGGCTCCAGCAGGAGGGGCTGGCAGCTCTGCTCAGCAGCGCACCACAAAGTTGCGGAGCATCTCCGACTCCCCGCTTCCTTGGCTTCACTTGATATCCGTCGCACCTGCAACTCGCCTCTCCGCCAGACACCAGTCTCTACCTTACTTCGTCCTCTCCCCGTCAACACTTTGAGCGATCCGCTGAATATCAAGGTGTGTCTCGACTCGTCTCAGAGATGCTGGCTTGTGCGGAGATGATCACTATGTGCCTGCAGTCGGCCAAACAGAAGCATCTTCGGGCTCAGCAGCAACAGCAGCCGCTGCACATCGCAGAACAAGGGCTTACTATCTTTCATGATGTGAGTGAATGGACTCCCTTACTCATATATCACCATATAAAGTGCTTTTTATCCTTCAAACTGGTACAGCTGTTAGCCATTCCTGTCATTAATCCTAAGATTATGTTTGGTGTCTTTTCATTGACTGTAAAAGTCAAAATAGGCTCCATTAAAACTGCATAAAACCCTAAAGGGTGGAAAATATCCACTGTTAATCTAGGCACAATTTGCAAACAGTGAAGAGTATAAATTTTGATTTTTGTGCTTGTTTCTTTCTAGAATTTTCCATCCATGAAAGTGAAAACAGAAATGTTTTGTTGTTGTTGTTGTTGTTGTTTTATCCAATATCATTATCTTGTATACCTACAGAGGTGTTGTCATTATGCACCCAATGATCATACAGTATTTGGCTCTGTGCATGTGTGTGTGTGTGTGTGTGTGTAGAGGAAAGTAGGAAGAGCTGCAGCTGCTGCCTCTGCATGATAAATTAAGCTCTCACAGTCGGACAGGTTCAGGGGCTGCCGGGGGTTCTCCTCTTTTTGCTGCAACACACAAACACCTCTGGTCTTTCAAAAGCCTTATATGCAACATCACATAGCTTTTCACACCACACACACACACACACACACACACACACATTTACATTTATATATTTTTTAACAAAATATAAATAAACAGTTAAAGTTTACTGAACTCAATATAGGATGTTTTTTTTTTAATCCCATTGATTTTTGTTTATTGACTGCTGTGATTTTCTCTCTCTCTCTTTCTCTCTCTCTCTCTCACACACACATAAATATACACAAACATACACCCAAACACACCTATCCCAACTGGAGCTTAAACCAAGAACACCTGCTGCCTGAATGACCTGCTACACTGCATGAGAAATTATTCATCAACGTAGTCATCATGCGTCCATCATGCACTTAACAGTCTTATCTCTTGTTAGAGGCCAGTGCTGTGTCAAACTAGAGCTTTTCACTGACATCTTCCTCTCTGCTCTATCACTAACACAGCACGCAGGCAGCCTTGTTTAAATAAAAGCTAAATTGCTCATGTTTTGTCACTGTATCAATGCAAACTGTCCCTGAACGTGGTACAACACAGACATGCTTGCACATTTAATTTTCAGCCTTGAGTTTTTCTGTCGATGGAGCTCAAATGCACCAACAGGCACCCTCGACTTGATGGTTACATGCTCAATAACACTTTTTACACGCTATAGTCACACAAGGACACATTGTCTTGTTTCTGATTGCCTTCCTCTTCTGTTCATGTGCTGCGTTCCAAATCTGATGCTTTTTCTTTTTCTTTTTAGTACGTTCATCAGCTGTTCTTACAAAGTACTTACTGTCGCATGTATTACGCATACAACTGACACATACTACTTCATCATACCTCAACCCTGATCCTCTTGCTCATCCATCTCAGTTCATTATAGTCTGTGTATTAATATTTTAATTATACACATGAGTCACCAAAAATATATGAATGCTGTCATCTCTCGTTGCAGCTTGTGTCATCTGTCATCTGTCAATGAGCTGTCGTCTGTTTCACTCACTCACTCAGGAGCTCAGTGGATGTGATGTATCTCCTGCTGCGATTATGCATCAGAACAGCAAAAGCATGTTGCATACTGTAAAATGTGACCAGATGCAGTACATAATGCAGTAGGACATTCTGGTGTCTTTGGCAACCTGCATTTGACATACTGTGTCGTGGGATATACATACATTTCTTGTCTGGCGTACTAAATGGGTATGTTAGTATGAGTACTAGAGTGCAGGGTCTTTCTTTTTTTCATTTTGTTGTTGCTGTTTTTGTAGTATCACTATTTGTTAACAGCAAAACAGTGTTCAGATCCTGGAAATCTTATACCTGCCTGTAGGTTCCCCAGTAAGTCCACTGGGACAGTTGACAGATTTTTTTTTATCTCTGACAGATGTAAGCCTAGAGAGGGTCATGTGATTGGTCGTGTGTATGTGAGTTTGTGCATTTCTATGTGTGTATCATTCTGCAGTTTATCTTGCATACCACTGGACCTATCAGACTAATATTTCTTGTGTACATTTATGATGGCAAACTCAAGGACCTCTTGTGATTGCACTGATTCATAGTTTTTGAAACCCTATTGTATTGGCTGCTCTGTTTTAAAGTGCCACTGATTGCAGACTCCTCACTCAGCTTTGCCGGTTGGTAGGTGCCTCAAGTGATCTACAGCTGCTTTAATTTGGAACTTTGTTTCCTGTAGAAATTATGTACATGGTGGTCATGTTAGTTTTGATGGATTTTTGCCCATAGACACACATGGTGGAGATCTGCACTTAACTCTTCTAGTTTTATTTAAAGTCAGCTAATAAGCCTAAGAGAGACAGACATTAATATTTTGTCTGGAGTTAAAGTCGAGAAATTGATCAGTGGTGATTGATTTTCAGAGATAATGCCAGTAGGTGAACTTTATCACTCCAGTGATACTCATTGATTTTCAATAGTCTACAGGAGACCCAGTATAATCACCAAGTAGACTGGGATATTTATTTATCTAAAAAGTGTTTTCTCTGTTATAATCAGACCAGTTTATTTTAAAAACATGCAGGTCAGTTGCACATGCAAGAGACAGATGCTCTTTGCAGTTATGGAGCTATCAATACATCATTAGTAGGTCTATGTTCCTTAGGTTTATAGGTCTGTAATCATGTTCACATGGTAATCAGCCAGATTGTGATGTTAGAGATGCCAAGATTTATATGACTCACATTCCCTAAGTGAGAGAGAGAGCTTTAAAAGATGTCCTGTTCAAAGGCCAGGGACAATTAATGATTCTGTTGATGGTCGTGGGAGGTGGTTTTATCATCCACTTTGTTGCCTTTTTGTGTATACTGTGGTTTATCCATTTCTGAGGCTTCTTTGATTACCAGCACTCTGTCTGATTTTTTCCCCCCTTCTCTCATGCATATCTCTGTCAACCCTCTACTCATCATTACTCTCTCTGCTTTTGAGCTGCCGCAGAAGAAAAAACTACAATAAAATAAAGAAAAAGAAAGAAAATGCTGGGGAAGTGGAAGATATATAAATCTCAATGGTATGCAAGAAAAACAGCAAGAAGAAAACATTTAATAATGTGATTATTAGTAAGATCCAAAGTCATGCATCAAACAGTGTATCATCAGAGTCTGTCTTAATACCTGCCACCATGACTTTAGAGCGACAGGAGTCTGTGAAGCAGGTCTGACCTTTTCTGGGCAAGCTGTAAATGATGCATTATCATCTCCTGACACTGAGGAGTCCGAAGACACAATCAAAAAACAAACACATGGATATGGTCCTTGTTATTTGTCAGGAAGCTGAAGCTGTAGAGAAACAGACACTGACAGACAGAGGGCAGAAGTGCAGACCTTGAGCTTGTTGACCTATGGAAAATGAAAGTGAGGGGCAGGCTCTGCTGTTATTAATAACCTGTAGGTCAAAACTGATGGACATGTCAGTACTGGCCTCTGCTTAACAATGGAAAAAACAAACTGAGGCTGTGCATTTCTTCTATAGAAAATCTATGATGAATATTTATTCACGTTGGAGTTGTATCTTAAGCTATTGGTTTAGATGCATGTGTTAAATTAATTACAAGAATTATGAAAGTGGAAAGCATAGGCTGAAAATAAGGCATATTCAGTTTTCTCCAGGCTAATTTAATTTTCAGAATTTTCACAATTTCACATTTTAATACATCTCTGTGTTGACTTGAGGAAGATTGTGTTTCTCCATCTTATTTCTCTTATTTTCAGAGTTTTGATGATCAGTAACATTTTAGTCACCAGAAGTATTGATGCTACATGGAGCTGACAGTGATTTCTAATGAAGAAGATTTTCCCCTGTTAAGTCCAATTATCTAAACCACGTATTGGCTATGAAAATAAATGTGATCTTTAAGCTGTCAGTTGTAAACATCTTTTTGATTTTTAGGGGCTACTTTTTTTTTCTTCTTCTTTAATTACTTCAGCTTTGATCTATAGTTGCATGTGTCTATGCAGCTTCAATTCAGTGGATGATTATAATGAGCATTTCTGGGGACGCTAACCTTTATTTTCAGCCCAGATAAGTGGTTTAATAATTATGGTTGTGATGGTTGTTGGTAATTAAGGTGGTGAGTGAAAAGAACACAGAGTGCCAAACAAAACAAGAGATGTATTTTACGTCCTTTAATATCTGCATCTCTTTTAAAAATTGTGTTGTGTGTCGACTTTCTGAGAGGAATTTGAAAATGGAGTTCTCCTTTGTCACCATGGAGGCTCTGCCTGTTTTCAAGGCTGCCTGCAGCTGACTAACACCCTTCACATGGTCAGCCACAAGCCATACTGTACAGCCTTGTGTCTCGCTCATGCCAGCCAACAAATCACTTTCCCAGTGTTTGTCATCCTTTTACACTGAAGTCATTCTGTTGTTGATTTCAGCTTATTTGTGTCAGACAAGTTTATGTTGATCTGCATAAGCAAGGCTGTGTTAAACAGTTGCTGTCTTTCGTTGTTGTGAATTTTTAAACCTCTGTTTATCATGGGCTTTTCATCATCTGACACACTATAAGTTTCCAAGACAATTGCCACAACAATCCCTGCCAACACCAGACCAGTCATACAATCTGAACAATAGTGATGACAGTCAAAATTCTTATCAGCAAAGAAGAACAGATCTTTGAAAGCATGATTTTGCTGTGCAATGTCAGCCGGTCCTGCTTTCATTCTTGCCATATTCCTAATTTTTCAGGGGTTCAGGTTTTGTGCTTTTAACACTATGCATAACTACTTGCACATGACCTCACCTTAAAGTAACTGAACAGCATCAATAGAAAACAGCTTTGTGAAGCTCATAACAGATTTTTTTTTCCTTGAATGCAACATAATCTTATAGTAATTTTTGAGGTGGTAGGTATTTATCCCTGATTCTTCAGAAACATCATTACATTGCTGTAATAACAAATACATCTGACTTCAGTGTCGCAGGCAGCCTTGTTAACCATAAGCCATCACAAAGTGCAGGATAAACCGCCAAGAGTGAAAAAATCTAGCGCTAATACAACTCCTCAATAATGTCCAGATACATAAGTTAACAAATTAGACTGCAAAAAAACAAGCAACGTATGTGTATAATTTCAATCATGTAGGTACATCCAAAGGTTGCAGTGCAGCAGTGGCCACTTGCCAGCAAACAACAGCTGGCAGCAGCAAGAGCTCAAGTGGGCCTTGATGGCTCTGTTTAATTAAAGTGCACCAGTAAAGGAGCCTGTATGCGTCATGCCATGGCCCTGGAAACAGAGCACCTCGGTGTATTTCAGTCATTGATAATGATATGAATTCCACCTGTGCTTTTCCCTCTATGACGTGTCTGCAGCAAAAATGCTCTGTTGACTCACACACCGGTGAAGCCGGGGGTGGCGGGTGTGTAACTTGCAGTTGCAGCCACTGGCCAGTGAATGCAGTTAGCAGCTTCAGGAGCAGATAGCCGCAGTAGCAGTGGCAGACACTTTGAGGGGATTTTTTTAAAAAGACCACTCTGTTCAGTGAATTTTAGTGTATTTTAATGCTCAGAGACAACAGCTGGCCCCATGTCCCTGCTTCAGTCTGCACTGGGTGGGTACCACCGAAGCTTGCAGTCACTGATCTTCTGTTTAATGTTTATTTGGGTTCTCATTAGTTGCTACCTTGGCAGCAACTATTCTTCCACATTATAGTATCAACAGATGTTTACAGTTACAAATAAAGCAGTTACAATATCATATTAATAATTAATAACAATCTCAAATAATGTGAACATCCACACTTTAAAGAAGAGTCATTTTGCTTACAGTATTTATGCCTTTTCTTCAGAAATATGATCTTAAAGATATTTCCATTGAGCAGAATTCACAAGTGACGCACCTGCAAGATAATGACTGTTTAGCCTCTTTTCTACTCAGTGTCCTTGCGTTTCTTCTAAAATTACTATTTACTGAAGACATGATAATTGTTAAACCTATTTTAGACCTGACTCCCAAAGGACATTCAACCTAGGATGGCTCACGCTTAGGGTGTAACAGTTCTTTGTAAATATTTTTGTTCATGTTGTTTCTGTTTGAAGTAGCAGAACAAATGACCTTCTGCAGCAGATGTGTTTTTGATGAATTGTAATCTGTACCTTCTTACTGAAAAAATGCTTTTAAGGATGCTTTGCTGGATGTGATAACCATCTTCTCCTCCTCCTCTCCTTTTTTTTCAGATTTTCCGTCGAGCGGACAAAAACGGTGAGTAAACAGGTTTTGGTGGGGAATAATTTGTCACAATGAATGCCTGTTGTTTTCCCACATTTGTCTGCTTCTTATTACGCCTCAAATACTTTGGGCGGAGAACTAAAGGATTTGCATAAACAATTTCGCAAGTGAAGCTCCTTTCCTCTTCATGCTCCGACAAGTTTCACCACCCGTTTAAAATGATGCTCAGATTCCGGATTATACAACAGGGAGAGTGTGTCACACAAAATAAAGCAGCTCTCTGTCAGTGCTGACACAGATTACTTGATGCTGTCTTCGAATTAACGTGCCACGTTAGTTCAGGCTCAGTTATTTTTCTGGCAGTGAATCACTGATAATGTGGCTTTATTAGCAAGTGCAAACAAGGGGACGGAAAATGCTCCTCATACTCCAAAATGTATACACAGACAAACACATAGTTGTTTAAGCAGGCATGTATTTAAGCCTATAAGTACAGGTGTGGCCACTGCTAAAGTTTAGTACCTCAAAGCGGATAACTATGGAATGACGTCTATGGACTGCACACAGCCTTTCAAAGAACAAAAGTCACATCCACTTACAGCCAATATAGTGCTTTGGCGACCAAAGACATGCGACCAATACATACCAATACAGAATACAGAATACACTGGCCATCATCAACATTACAAGCACCTAATATACAGAACCACACTGGTACACCTATTATACTACACCTAGTATATATCTATGGTAAGTGCCATTTTTGTTACAAAGCAATACAACAACAACACAATCCACACATTCACTGTAAAATCTAAAACAGTCAACAGTTAAACCAAAGATTGCGACCAAGATTTCATGAGCCCTGTCTCACTTGGTGTGATGTTGTGCAATGGCCATGTAAGATGACTGTTACTGCGCAGCGTAAAGGGCCTTAAAGGTTCTGTAGGTTTGTAAGTTGTGGCGATCAAAGCATAGAAGCGTTAAGGGGAATCAAATGGTTTACTGAAGTTATGATTTGTCTCAACACCCCCTGGATACTCATACACTGCTGTTCATATCATTGGACTACGATGTTCAATTCATTCTCAGACTTGTATTGTGATTCACTTATTTTTTTTTTTTACACCCACGTTTCCTCAAGCTGTCTCATCTAATTTCCCTCGACTTTGCATATTTAAACAAATCCCTGGAAATGTGGCTAAACTTCCATTCAGCTGTGGGTTTATTATAATGAAGAGCCAATGTCTGTTGTGCTTGTGTGGTTGTACTTCATCATAATGTAAAAAATATACTGTTGAGTTTGGAAAGAAAACCGTCTTTGATTTTGTGGTACTGACATTTGTACGTGGAGTTTGTCACTGTTTTTGTCTTCAGCAAACAGACCCATTCCATAGATTGTCATAACTTTGCACCATAGGAAAAAGAATGCATATTGATAAAGCGATATTACTTCACCACACATGGGATTTTAAGTATTCTTTCTGTAATAATAACCATCTTCCTTTCCTCTGCTGGTGCTCTGGCTAAGAATGCCCTGCCTAGAAAGATGTTTATTTCTGTCTAACAACAGATGAAATAAGGTGCCAAGGCAAATTAACAAAGAGCAGACATCAACAGGACAGGGCCTGTAATGAGCGTGCCTCCATAGCAATTACTTCTCAACAGCTCTTAACCTTCGCTTTGACTAGTATGGTTCGTGGTGGATTGTTCTGTGGTTTCTGGCCAGATATATTCACTGTCAGATTTTTATTATAATGAGCTCAGCTGAGATTACTGAACCAGCTGTGGAAAAAGAATGGTGGTGAGAGGCAGGGAGGAGTGCTCGTGTAAAAGGAAAACACAAAGAAGATATGCTGCGCTACATTCAGTGCTCTTTATCTTCCAGTAATAAACACCACTGGGATTAGGCTGTGTATGAGATATGAGTGAGGTCTCCACAATTAGAATGGATGAATCTATAGATGAATGTATTATAAAATGGACTGAGCATAGAAGAAGAAGAAGAAGAAGAATCAGCTTTATTGACAGTATATATATTTTTACATACACTCCGATCACAAGCCGCTTTTCCAACCTCTAGGCCATGGCTGCCCCTGTGGCCTAGATACTGTGAAATGTTAAAAATGTTTAATCTGTTCCTTTCATTAGGTGCAACAAGATAAGAGCTATAAGCATGACCGAACAATCCCAACTCAAAGTTCATCTGCATCGCATCATTATATTGTCTTTATCAAATTCCACGTAATTTGTTCTCATGTCATGGAGATAGATTTGTCAAAAATATTATAAAGCTTCACTAATCCTGTGGATAATTAGCCATTTTATGCATTACCTAATTGCCAAAGTGGTCATAGATCAGTGTCTTGTTTGAAATTAAAAAGAAAAGTCAAAACAAACCTAAACTTCAAATCGGAAAAATGTTTGCTGGCTCTGTCCAGATATCCAGATTTCCACTGAACACACTCTCTGGTGCACGAGGATTTAATGAACCTCGTTACTTGCCTAACATGTGCTCCAGTGAAACCAGTGAGCTTCCGAACATTAGTGAAGTGGAAAATTGAGAAGCAGAAGGATATGCGATCTAAAAGCAGCAACCAGGCTTAAATCAGGATATGGAAGCTAAAATGCAGCTTATACCACAGATTTCCTCACAGATGGCCTGGTGGAACACATTCTAAGTAGAGCATTGATGCTAAGAATACCAGAATGGTAAGGGTATACAGTTATACATAGGACTTTGCCATAAAGAAACAAGCCACAACTCTCTTAGTAATGCTAGTTGCTTTTGAAGCTGTGATGCGTTTGTGGGAATTTATAAACCACTTAGGAGAGGCTGCAATGGGACTAACCTTTAGAGAGATGAGAGTGCGGCCTACTTTGTGACCTACTTTACAAGACTTTCTCACTTGCCCATTTGGTTCTTGTTTATTCTGATCCTTTGAGTACTTTGTTTAGACGATTCTTATTTTATTTTATGTTTTTTTGTTTTGTTTTGTTTGTTTGTTTTTTAACAGCAAAGGAGAAAAGAACACATATGTCCGGATGTGTTTCAGAGTCAGCACACTTCACCAGTCTCACACTTTCTTTCTCACTTTGAAATTCCGAAGTAGTTTTTCTGACTCAGTAATAGAGGGCAATTTATGCATAATATTTTTGCTCACATTATGAGTTATAGCTTCTTTCTTTCTTAATAATGGAATTTCCTGTGGGGATATGTTCTGTATGAAGGCTTTAACCGGTTAGATTTTAGTCCATTTTAAAGGAGGATATCACACAGCTGGATCAGCTGTGCTGAGAACACTGTCTGCCACACCTGTGCTCAACCTACTTGTGGTTTATTACCATACAGGAAAACAGCTGTACAGATAAATTGCTTCAGGATTAAAGTTCAGTGAAGAAGATATACAAAGGCGTTTGTTTTGTGAAAGAGCTCCTGTTCTCTTTAAGATCAGACCAACAACATTTGCTGATTCACTATGATTTATTTGATGATTAAGCTTTTCACAGCTTCACATTAACTTAACAGGAACAGTGCTTCAAATGTTGTGTTCATGGTATACATAATGTGCAGTGGTTTTACAGTTGCTGATCTACTTTGAAAACCCATGTGTGTTTCATAGGGCCGTGCATGAATGATTTATTAATTTAAAGGCATCAGCTGGTGTTTGTGTGGAAAATCTGTTTAGTAACTGGCAGCCCTGGTAGGCCTCTAAGAGCATGATATAGAGCAGAGCAAAGTCAATGACATTTTAGTGCACACAAATTTTAATACAAGCAATGACAACTAATTTAATAGTGATTTAATGGTGGATGTTGTACATGGGTTGATTTAAGGTAAAATGCACATCACACAGTTGAATTCTATGGTAGGACCCAAAGCAAAATGTAGGTAATACATTTTAGAGAAATCCAATTTAAAATACAACATTACAACACTACTTAACATTCATCCTGCATTCTAGACATTTATCTCAACTCTTTTTTGCTTATCAAGAAACCTCACATGGTGTCCTAATGCCAAAAATTATACAGTTGTGTAACACATTATGAATGGCAAACATCCCTTCAGAATGAGGCCTGACTGAGCAAAGACATCCCATTTGGCAAGTGTCACATCTATTCCTCCATCCTCTAATCGCACCCTCACATTCCTCATTTAAGCCATCAAAAGAGATGTATGTGATGAAAGAGAGGATTCAGCAATTGGAATTGAGAGAAGACCAGCAGGTATGAATCTTATGATAACACATGATCCCCGCCCACCTGACTGCAGATCTTCTCCTCTTCCTAATACTTCGAATGCCATCTTTTGATGCCATCTGTCACCATCATCCCTTGAGAACCTTAGTGAGATTAAAAGCAGGATTGCTGTTTAGCATTAATGTATGTGAGACAAATAGACATTTACACATTATACACTATATAGACAAAAGTATCTAGACACATTTTTCATGGGCTGTTTTTCAGGGGTGGAGCCCCTGAAAGACCATTCCTTCCAGTGAAGGTGAAAAGTGAAAATCTTAATGCTTCAGCATACCAAGACATTTTGGACTTCCCACTTCTTCCCACTTCCCACTTGCACTATACTCCACCCTGCACTACGTTACTTTTGAACTACCTCCAGTAAAATATTTATTTCACTTATTTTATTTTGTGTTACCTTATTCTATTTTATTTTTAGTATTTTTTATTTTTTATTTTATTTTATTCTTCAATTATATGTTACTGTTATGTTCTATGTATGCACCAATCACCAAGACAAATTCCTAGTAATGTGAAACCTCTTCACTTACATGGCAATAAAGTCTTTTCTGATTCTGATTCTGATTCTGGACAATGCTACACTTCCAACTTTGTGGCAGCAGTTTAGGGAAGGCCCTTTTCTATTCCAGCACTTTGTGTCCCAGTGCACAAAGCAAAGTCCATAAAGACGTGATTGTATGAGTTTGGTGTGCAAGAACTTGACTGGCCCACACAGAGCCCTGACCTCAACCCCATCCTTTGGGATGAACTGGAACAGAGATTGTGTGAGATTGTGATTATCATTAAAGTCCCTGAAATGTTATGTGTCCCAATACTTTTGTCTATATAGTGTATATAGATCAGACAAACATCACATGGAGCTGCTATTTCCAAAGGTGTTGTGGGACAAATTTATGTGGCAACAGATCTGATAGGAATCAATTATCTGCCAGTGTCACAAACAAAACAGAAAAAAAAAACACAAAACAAAAAACATAGATCTGCATTTTCAGGACTTTCAGGACTGACTAGTGTCTCCTAACACAGGGCTGAAGGTGACAGTGCCCTGCCATAGGTCACAGCCAAGCCTTCACCTCCAGAAGCCAACCTTCCAACTTGTTTTCTTTTTTGTACTCATTTGTTCACATGCACAAGAATGGTGTTTTGAGTTTGGAATTTGGAAATTCAAAATCAATGAAAATAAAATTTACAGGTCACCCAAAATCTTTTCTCTCTGGCAAAGAACTCTGCAAAGAGATAAGTATAGAGGTCCAGGCTTGTGTACTTGGTGTGGTCATCTTCTTTCATGAAGAAGACATGTATCCCAGAACTGTCAGAGTCAATAGAAGAGACTGCCAGCAGTCATCATTAGCCCATCAAATAGATTATCAAATATGTCACTTCTGAGCATATCCGCTGCCTGTCTGCCACTCCAAATATAGAAAGTCAAGACTTTGATAGCAAAACAAAGACATCTTTAATCTTAGATCCACAAACTGACTACAGATGGTATACATTATGCATTGATTATACATAACTAAATATAAATGTCATCAGGTGTGATATTATAACATGAGTATAGCTTCCCCAAAAATGCATGCATGAATGTTAAAGTAAGGGAATGTTTTATATCACATAGAAATATCCGTAAGTAATTTAAATTTTCTAAAGATTAGAAGCTCTATAGTTTCCTTACAATATGCAGAATTAGGACTGCAGTCAGCTATTCTGATTAATTCAACTGCACAAATCTAACAAGTTGACTGTGCAGGCTGGAGAACACCCTAATCTTTGGCCATGCTCATTGTGCTTGCCACGCTTATTAGAAAGACATTTTTATTCAGTGGACATTTCAAGTAAAGAACATGGAGTTGTATCGAGGTACACGTCAACTGTATGCTTGGTCTCTAATTAGAAAATCATGGAGCCACACTAACCGGATGACCTTCACCTTTTAGGAATTAACATAATGCTCTCCTCTTGCCCCATGAGTGTGGTGTAAGATGCTCATAAAGTGCTACATAGCTGTACAGATATGATGTTTAGATTCTTTATAGTGATTGCTATAGTGGTAGAATTCCTTTTCAAGTTTTTCTTACTGAATCTCAGTGTGACAGGAAAAAAAGTGAGAGGAAGATAAATAAAGAACTAAAAAGATTTATTTATCAACCAATCTATCTATCAGTATATATCCAAATCAATCTATCTATCTTTCTGTCTATCAATATATACATACATATATATACCATGGTGGTCAGTGCAAGGCACTGGCTCGGCCAGCACTTTATGCATTCTGGTCAGAGGTACTGATGAGCAGTGTCAAAGAGGCTCCCACTCAACAGATGGTCTTCAAGCTTGACCTTGAGTTTTTAGCTTCGCTGAGTCAGGCAACTGGAACTGCATGGTATATTAAACTGCTCTCCTTTTACCTTGTCTTTGTGGAGACTGTGTCATTATATGGGCAGATTACTCAATGGGGTTATGAAAACAGCAGTCATCTTGCATGCAGAAGATTCAGGACTGGGGCCATATTTAAAAAAATAAAAACAAAAGAGTGCTGATAGTTCCTTTATGAGTGCGGCAAAGACATGCCTGGCCTGCTTTTGTTTGTCTCAGAAGCTGTCCGAACCTCTATAACAATATCAGTCTGTTTGCCTGATTCAACAAATACTTCACAGTTATTTTCATTTGTCTGCATGCCATCTTGGCTCCTTTTCATCGCTCTGGTCTGTCTTTCGTTCACAGTGACTGTCTGAGTGCCCAACACTTCTGATTGCTTGAGTGTCTGTCATGGCTCAGAAATGTTCTCCACAGACAGCAGTCTATCTGTTGGTCTGGACTCTTTTATAAGTATTAAAACATCTAGTAGTTTCTCTCTGGCAGGATAACTGCTGACTGATCTGTGTAATCTGTGCCAGTAGACAGATTGATAGTAGGCTCACGAAGGAGCACTTCTTCACAGATGACACGCAAGCTATTTATCTGCTGTTATTGATTTTTCTGTGCATTGTCTGTCACAACAAGCTGTGCTCGCAGTTAACTAGTCTGTGGAGAAAATAACAATCTGCTGGCAATATGTAGCTGCACAGTTTTTGTAGTCATAAAATTAGTGATTAAGACTTTCATACTTAAACATACACCATATATAAGATTGAGATAAGATATGACTTTAATATTTGAGTACATTCCTTCAATCCAAATTGTAGAAACTATTCCCAAAACAACTAGTCGATATCGCCGAAAAAAGTATATAATAATGACAATTTTGAAAGTGGATTCATTCTTAACACCAAGACATAAATGTCTGATGTTCTGTGGTTCCAGTTTGTGAAACATAAGAATTTACCTCTTTTGTATATTTTATACTGTAACTTGACTATATTCATAATAATATTTATATAATTTTGGGGCTGATAGGTGGACAAAAAAAGCCATCTGAAGATGTCAAAACGGACTCTGGAATAACTGTGATAACTATTTTCTGACATTTGATAAAAAAAAAAAAATCAGCACATTTACTGAAGATGATTATGCTGTACAACATGGACTCTAGAGTGATTGTAGAATGGAAAGAAGAACAAGGTAGAAAGGACACAGATGAAGCTGAATACTTATGCAGTGAGACAATGTTCATCAGGTTGTTATATTAGTGTGCTGTTACACCAGACACAAGAGGACATGACACAATAGGTTACAGGGACTGGAGACAGTAGAATATTACAGCATAGGCTGTAGGCTTAATAATAACATTAATACGAACATTCAGAATTTTATTCCCTGAAAATGATCCTCGTGAGAATGTTTTTGATTACCATTACTTGCAAGTTACACTTCCCCTTATTGTTATTATCATAATGTAATGTTGGCCTGTGCTTCTCCTGTGTTTCAGATGATGGCAAACTGTCATTTGAGGAGTTCAATGCTTACTTCGCAGATGGAATCCTGACTACTGAGGAGCTACAGGAGCTTTTCTACTCCATAGATGGCCGACAGAATAAGTGAGATTTTTATGTAAAGTGGCTTCGATGCAGAATAATTAATGTTTTTTTTTTCTTCTACAAGTGCTTTATTAACTTGCCTCGCCACAATGCTTTTTGCAGTTAAAAAGAAGCAAAACAAAGCCTGAATAGCAAGTGTTTGGAGCTGTAAGGCACCGTTAATGTGTTCCTTTCAAGTCTTTAGTTACAAGGTAAACGCCTCACAGCTGGGTACAGCTCTTCAGAAAAAGTGAGCCCTGCAACCAAACTCGAGCAGATAGAATTAATGTTGTCACTCGTTCTTTGGACATAAAATACTTCAAGACCTACTCCTCCAAAATTGTAATCAAAGAAACTGGCCTGAGGGAAGCTGCTGAAATCACCAGTCTGCAGAGAATGTTAAACTCAATGCAGCCACATAGTACAAGTCAATGTCTCCCCTGTTAGGGTGCATTTAATTTAATTTCAGATTTCTTTCTTTTTATATGCTATAGCCAGTTGTCTCTATTGTCTTAGGCAGTTTAGGGGTTAGCATTCATAAGGCGTGAGCTTTTTTCCCCACTAACACTAAAAGGCTAAGCAAGATTTTGGCTTGTCTGTCAAAATGTACTGTATGTATCAGCTCACAAGCATAAACAAACCCCTGCATACATGTTACTGCATACCCAGTTTTCAGAGTGACTTTGTAAAACGTTTTTCTGTTTTGCACCCAACCAGTTAGGTGAGAAAAGTGTTTGGCTGCAGTAACAACTCTGCATTTATTTTTTGTTGTGTTCCATCACTGTGTGATAAATTGCTTTCGGTCATGATGTTACACTAGGACTGTTGATGATGGGGCACAGCAGCCCTCAGACCTCTAAGCACGCTTCAAGTTTTGAGGCAGTTAGAACGATCCGAGCTTTGACTTCAAATAAAAATTAATTCTTGTTTTAAATTCTAATGTTATTAGTTAATCATTTCTAAAACCTGCACAGGCTTTGATAATGAAAACACTGACGCATTTGAAAACCCAGAAAAACATTTAGAATCTCGTTGGTAAAGGCAGCCTGCGATAGATGTGTGAGTACTTATTGTCACTAATGGAAATGGAAATTTACAACAGCAACTAAGAAGAGAAATGCATTATTTTGACCACTCACTCTGCATGAGCTTTTTATAGCTCGAGGGATTAAGCAGCCTCACTTCTGGTTTGCATCTGACAGTGAAAGCAACAGGGGAACTTTTCAGCCAGTAATGGTACTACCTTTATCAAATTGTGATACTAAGAACAATTTAGCCATTATTGCTTTCTTCCATGACTGGTAAACAAAGAATATTGATTTTAATGTTTATTACCACAGAGGAGTAAGTTAAACAGAAAAGCCACTATCACAGCTGCAGAAGCATACATTTCTTGCCAGAAGACAAGACTATATTCTTCATGTTTTTTTCTGATTACTGATTGAACTATGAGTGTGAGTGTGTCCTCTTCTAGCTAATACTGTGAACTACATTGCTCGGAGGTGCCCAATTTATTTAGCAGAAATAAAAAGCAGCCTGTTTTGTTTTGTTAATTTTCCACAATACAATCCTCATTTATCTTTTCTGTTCTGCCCTGCAGCAATCTGGACACTGACAAGCTATCAGGTTGGTGGGAAAATGATCTGTTTGATTTTTTTATTTTCTGTAAAACTGCTGTCTTGAAAATTCGCCGCCATCAGCGAATATTTGTCTTATGTGTGCCTCCATATTTCTAAATGATTAGCAGCATAGAAATACATTTAGTTACTTTCTTTCAGAGAGTTAGATGAGGAGAGCGGCACCACTCTCCATCTTTCTGTTAAATATGAAGCAACAGCAGGAAAACTAGAAACAGATAGAAACAGTTTAATAGTGTTGTTTTCTTGCTTCACTTTTCCACAGTATTGCAAGAAAAGAGGAACAATGTGTTGTCCAATCATGTCTAAAGGAAAACCTATTCATAGCTGGCCCGAACAGAAGGCAGATTGAAACCCGGTCATCTCAGAGGGAGGGATAAAAACAATCACCTCTTCTAACTGAGCAACTTCCGATTAACTCAACCAATTTTCTTTTCACATTTTAGTTTTATGATTAAAAAGTTATTTTTGTTATTGAATTTAAGAGTGCAGGGACTAGCAAAATTGTTGTGAGTCTGTCTTAATTCTGCTTTTCAAACTGACTGTTTATAAATGCCAAGAAACTTTACATTGCCAGTAAATATTGCTTTATATACTATAGAAGAATCACATGAGCAAATTTGCGTCTATTCCTTGCTGAGCTTTAATTTTAGCCTTGACAGGCGTTGGTCACATCCCGAATTTGCACGTGTGACTGGCCATTAATATAGCATCACAAAGGTGTCAGAAGAGGTTGAATATATTTGCTGATAGCTGGCAGTAGCTTCACATTTGCTGAACAGCCATGAATGTGGTATCACTCTTCTCAACTTTCTACAAGAAAGCGAATAAGAAATTTTGGATTTTCCATAAATTTTTTTAGGTGTAATATCATTATTAACACTAAACAACACCACCATCCATCTGTGATACTGATCTGTAAATATGACACAAAAGTCTGGCCTATTTTTTTATTATCTTAAAAATACATGTGTGTGTTAGATGGCCTGAATAAAGTGAAGAAATAGGGCAGAGACCTGTAAATATCAGCAGTACCCAGAATAAAACTTGTGCATAATTTATTGAATGGGAATGGCATCTTTTCCATCTGACGTCAGATGGCTGTTATCCATGACAGAATGTTCCACTTGTCTCAGCTTTAGTTCACCGACCAGTCGTTGTCTTTATTTTGAACAAGTGTTTTTGAGTAGTATAATAAAAATTCAGGTGGATAACTCAGTTCAGTCTAAGGAAGAGGAGTGTAAAAGATGCTGCAGATCCATTAACCTTGGATCTCTGCATCATTTTGAGGCCACCCTTTGGTTATTTTTAATTAAGAATGAAGAACTAATTAAAAGTTTTTTTCTCAGTGAACTAAATAAATGACAACTTAAATGTGCATTGGCTCCTGTCACCAGCTGTACATAAGTGTGAATAAGATCCTGTGTAACACTATGTGATTGAAATGATGATTAAAATAACGTGGTGCTAGTTTCATGACATGGCGACCACCCTGATACATGTACATATTGGAACATCAAACGCTTGCAGTCCATGAAACTGTTTTTATCCATTTATATCCTCAGGGTCCTTGTCATGGTCATTTAACAGAACTCTGTCATGGCAACATACGCGAGAGTTTCTCCCATAACTTTCAAGAATGAAAATAAACTGTTTTAACTGTTCTGATGACACTGACAGCTGGTTTTCTTTTTCCTATTAGATTATTTTTCTCAGCACCTGGGAGAGTATCTCAATGTTCTTTCAGCTCTGGAGAGCCTTAATTTTGCCATTTTAAAGGCAATGGATAAAACTAAAGAGGTAAGTTTAGTTTGTGCTGCACACATATGCACACATTAAGAAGGTTTGGGGTCTGTGCTACAAATATGCTTAATGTAATGTTCAGTAACAAGTGGACCCAAATGCAGTGCACAGACTCAGAGAGAAGTTTCAAAAGGTTCAATGCAAAATCCAGAATCAAAGCATAAATGATGGCAGAGAGCAGTCCTTGGGGAGTGGATGGTCAGGATGATCCAATTGCTGGTCAGCAGGGAGAGAGGGGGATGAGAATGGCAGCAGAGAGCAGGCAGGTTGGTAGGTGGGCGCGAGCAGACTGGCAAATGAAGGCGATCTAGAGCACAGGAAGACACAGTACTAGCACAAGAAAATAACTATGAGGAACAAAAGGCTGGAGTCCGCAGTTTTGGCCTGAGATCGTGGCTGCCACTGTGAGTGACTGGGAGGAAAATGGGGGTCATTAGTTGGTACGTCCTAATTCTCTTAAATTGCATCACTTGCGTCAATGGCATCTGTTCCTTGTGTCTTAGTCCCTCCCACTGAGGATACATAGAGAGATACAAGGAAACCATGCAATGAGAGAAGAAATAGGGAAATATGTTGTAAGAGTAATGATAATCCTTTCCTCTGAAACATTTCAAGAAGCAACATATAACCTTGGCAACTGATCACAGCTGGGTCAGCTTTAACAGCTATCAAGACTTTTAATGAATTTGTGTCTGCACTTCCACTGTGCTAATACTAATAAAGGCACACAGTCATTACTACAGAGCAGCAGTGTTTTCTCTCTGTCACCTGTTACCTAATTAACAAACATCTGCTCATCTGCTGCTGCATTCTATATCTATGCTGTTTATTATGTCCTGGGCATGTTTTGTTCACCAATCCTCACTCTCTACAGCAAAAATAAGAGTTCTGATGTCTTACAAGATGGCAGACCAGAACGACTTCTTGTTCCACTTCCTGTGGAAAGGGACCTGAGTCAAAGAGCCACCTGTTTTAAGTGTAATGTGGCTATTAACAATAGGCCTTTATTTAGAATTCCCTCTGTTTGATAAGTATATAATAAAGCTGTTTTGATCTGCTCCTGTTTAAGCTATTGCATTGTGCTGTTACAAGCTTGTAATAATATAAGCTCAAGACTTCCTGAATCTGTTTCAAATTAAACACCCTGTAGCTTTTCAGTGAAGAGATTTGAAAGAACGTGGTATGGAAATCTAATTTGCTAAGACTTGTATTGATCTCAGCAAGAAAGTGAAGAAGTATATCTTCCAAAATATCCAGCTATTTTAAGTTTAAGTTTTTAAGTGTGAGATGTTCAATAAAATAATTTCTTATGTAACTACTGCAGAAAACTATTCATTTGATATTTGAAATGTCCCAATGTGTTTGAAAAAGAAACAAAAAACAAACAACAAAACAAAACAACAAAAGTTTAATGTACAACAATTTTACATTTTGCTTCCCATTCAATACATTATTTAAATGCAGTTGACAAAATATTTGGAAATCACCCCCACACCTTTTGGGATAAGAGCCATTAATTACAGACTCGGATTTAAACATATAAGAAACAACTTTGCTTGTTAAATGAGAAGAGGAGAGGAGAAATGTGCTGAGTAATTATGCATCCTTTCTTAATTAGATCACCTTGCTACTCTGTTCTGTCTCTTCATTAAAGCTTTTGGAGTCAAGAAATCCATAGAGGATTGCACAATTGCTAGTTAGCAGCTATACTGTCACAGATTGCTCTGGACTGCTAATCCCAAGGTGCATTTGCAGTAGACTCTACACGTCATTTTGAGTTTTGACAAAGAGCTACTGTACTGTTCCTTCGTTAGCACATTGCATAAATAAGAGTCTTTTGAGAATGCATAATCACATTTGTGTTTAGGGACTCAAGCAGCAATTATGTCTCCTATTAAAGTCCTGCCATCTTGGAATTTGAATATGCAGTGTTGAATAATGTATGATTTCAGTGAATTAATTAGCCCATTTAATTGCAGTTATCACGCATTCATCTGTAGTTGTTTTAGAGAGGTTATATTAGTTGTATCTAATCATTTATCTTTTTATCTCTGTGGTCTGTCACTGTCTATCTCTTAGGAGTACCAGGGTTCCAGTGTGTTGGGCCAGTTTGTCACCAGGTTCATGCTAAGAGAGACGTCCAGTCAGCTTCTGTCTCTACAGAGGTCACTTCAGTGTGCCATGGAGGCTGTGGAAGAGCAGAGCAGCCCTGCTCCGTTAGTACTACGCTATAATAGTTTATGTTCTGTGTGTTACTTGTGTTGCTGAGCTAGTGTTGCCTTGGAGTGTGTTTTTTATATCTGGACAATACTCTGACAGCATTCTGATTGGCTGGAACGTCTATGTTACAATCAGGTATTAGGTCAAAATAGGACTGTTTACATTTGTGCCAAAGCAGGGAGTAGTGTGATACTCTTATACTGCAACAAAGGTATCTCCACTAAGCTGTTAACTGTAGGATTTTTTCAGAACCTTAACTATGAACGTATCTCTATTTATAAATTCAGTCTTAAACATACCTTACCTTGGCAGTCCAGAAAGTTCATATGAGTTGTGCACAAATGAACCTCTGTTCATTGGTGTATTTCAAAACAACCAAAATGTCATCTCATAGCAAAAATTTTACACAGATATATCTTTGTTAATTTTAGTTAAAGTAAAGTTAATCAAGACGTTTTGAGCAGTGGAGAGCATCTTCCTTGCAGTTTGGAGCATGTAAAGAAACTGCAAGCAAGCTACACGAGCTGGCATGAGCTGCTACCTTCGGACATAATGCACTTTAGGATAGTATGCAAGTGGTAAGACATTTCTTCTGTCAAGTCTTGTACTATGTTGTACAATACTGCTCTGTATTGTATTGCAGTATTCTTTACCACACTGTCTTAGGAAACTTGTTTTTGGCAGACTGAAATTAGTATCAAGTACCACACAGACCCATGGTTTAGACTGTTGGTTTCATTTCCCCCAATATCACATCTGTTATCTTCACTCTGAACAGGAATCAATAAGAGCTGTTGCCCACACAGCTCTTATTAAGGAATATAAATGTCTGGTTGTTCAGCCTTTCTCAAGACAAACCTTGAAATGTCCAGCATCGTAGCTTAACTTCAAATAGGCCACAACTATCTTCACTGATGTTTCAGCAAAGACACAGAGCTCAATGAGCTGAGCATCACTGGTTGAGAAAGACATGTATGTGTGTAAAGCTCATGTTATTGTGGACTGCTTCCATGTCTTTTGCAAGGTGCAAATTCCAATTGTCAGCTTGCACAGATTTGTCTTAAAAGTATCCTTTTCAGTATTGTTACTGGGGTAAGGAAGCCAAGAGTGTCTCAAAATGCTGTTCACTATGAGCAGAATTACCCACTGTGTAAAGGGTTTCTGCTCAGCAGCAACTTGGAACATGAACAAATCTGAAACCTTCCAGGACTCTACCAGACTCAACTGGAGAAGCAGATCATCAATGGAGTCTTAGCCTTAGCATCTTTTTCTTTTTCTATCTGAAGGGCTGCTAGCTTGAAGCAGGCTTGTTTAAACTTTAACGTCACATTAGCATAGGATACTCTTGCTTATGCTTTTTTGGCTTTTGCCCATGCTCAAACAAGAGAGACTAGACTGACTATAGAACTGGTAGATGATGTACCTGAATGGGTGTAATAGAGATTGAAAAGTTTAATTCTTAATTTTAATGTTCTTGTTTTGCTATTTGACACTGTTGAAACCGCTGTGGCTCCTTCCAGTAATGAGAAGAAATGTGGCTTAATGAAATGAATCATGTTCCATGTGAATGCTCTCCGATGCATACAACTATTGTAATGTTGTGTTTCCATTGTAGTGGCCTTTCTAGAGGTCCCTGTGTCCAGCAGTCAACATTTACTCAAACAGCTCCAGGAGAACAATCATTCTGTTTCTGAATTTAATAATTATTTTTGTAAAAAGACAATGCATCTAATAAGTCTTGTAAAGTTGTAATGAACAAGATTATGAAGACACTATCAGGCTGCAACATTGCAACACTGACATTAAGTGAACCCCACTTGCTGTGTGTATGGTATGTTGCACTACTATTAACTGCCTCCAGCTGACCCACACAGCATCATGACCAAGTGGTGTGTTGTTGTTTTGGAATGATTCATGCTGATGTCTGAAGACTGATAGAATTGTCAGCTAGTTTACAAAAAAAAAAAATATCCATAGCTTTGTCAGGGTGCAGCAGTAAAGCAAAACACTATAGTATATATACTGTACTTCATTCCTCCTTTAATGTGTTATCAACACCATTTCTATTAAAAATAAAAATGTCACTGAACATAGCAATGGTTTAAGCAATAAGGATATTCCACTAATCAATGTCATCTCAGATTCTTTCAAGGTATGCGTTTCGGCACAAAGCTTTGAACCTGCTACATTCTCACAGTCTTCAAACAGTTGCCTCACTAATAAGCAGACTGCTTATAATTCAATAGTTCTGTCAAGCCCAAGGCTTTCATTAAATTTAAAAAAACATTTCTAAAATTAAAAAGATAAAGATCTAAATTGCTGTTACCAATTTCGTGAAGCACTGTGCATCAGTCATGTTGTAAAATCTATCAACTGACCCCTAATTTTGCAATGATAAACCTCTAATATATACTTTTCTGCACACGTTGTTGTTCATCAAAGATCGTGGCAAAGGCTCCGGCAGTTCTTTAACGCATCACTTATTAAAGAGAAACAATTCATCAAGGACATTTAATGAGTAGAAAACCATCTTAAAGTTAATATCATAACACTTTTACATGACTTTTAACATAATAAGGATACTTGTCCAAATTTCATGGCTGCCCATCTGGTGGTACAACTTGCAGCTGGGGTTGCACCACATGTCTCAGGGCTCAGAAGAGCTTTTCTCTCTCCCCTCTGGGTGCCACACCAGTATTATTGGAAATAATGGAGTGGTTATAGCCAAGGTGAATTATTGAGAGGGGACTCAGGGAGACAGAGAGGACGCAGAGAGGAGGCAGAGAGGAGGCAGAGAGGAAGCAGAAGGAGCGAGGATGATAATGTCGGCGTTGAAATACAGAGCAAATGAGTCATGGAGAAAACAAAGAAAAATGAATGCAAAAAAGTGAATGGATGACAGAATGGTTCAGAAAGTCTGAGATTAATAGAAAAAAATGACAGAAGGAGAGTACAAAAGGACATGATGATAAGCTTTTTGACCACAAATAACTCTTTTAAGATTGTTCAAAGAGGTATAGATTTTGGAAAGCGAAAGAGATTGTGCAAGAGTTGGGAGGGCAGAATTAGAGACATATTGAGGTGGCAACAAACAGCTTATTTCCCTCCCTTTGCCTCCCTGCAGTGGATTTATGGCTGTTGCAGTGGCCTTTGGGCTTCAGGCTGTTCTCAGCATGAAAACCTCCTAGCAATGCACTCCCTCTGCGCTGTCAGCGTGATGCTGCACACACACACACACATGCACACTCACACAAACACACACACACACATACACACAGTAACATGCACACATGAAGACACAACAAAAGGAGTGGGAGAGGCACACACTAACAAGAACAAACAAATGTGCACAGCCATTTCCGCACCCAGACAGTGAAGCACATACACAAGTGAAATCAAAGTACGCATTCTCACGTACACACACACACACACACACAGTTGTGTTTCCATCACTTTTGGCTACTTTACATCAACTTAAATTCATCTCCGGGAGGATTAACCACCACCTAACCTTAACAGTAAACTAACATTAAAGCAAGTCTTCACCCTAACATTTAATGATTTACATTGTTGGGGACTTGCATTTTGTCCCCATAAGTGAGGCGGGTCCTCATAATGTGACTGTGTAGACAGATTTTTGTACCCATAACAACAGTAATATGTTTACACACACACACACACACACTTTGTGAGTGTGTCTCAAGTGTTACACTCTTATAACCACACAGAGTACTTGAAGTCCTGCCTTTGACACTCTGGATTTTCAGACAGCAAACACTTTTCTATCTACAACATAGCTGTGCGTGCGTGTGCCTGTGTGTTTGTGCGTGTGTGTGGAAGGGTTCTTCCTCGTTAACATCCAAACTGTGGGCAAATAAGCACTGATGTGTACTCTTTAAGCATTGTCACCTCTATTAGACACCTTCTGCTTCTTGTGCACCGTTGACTGCACTCTCTGTCTCTCAGACATCAGACATTAACCTCATCTCAGTTTCTGATTCAAATCAATTATTAATGCATCCTCCCTGACCTCCTCTGCCTCTTCATCTTCTCTGTTTCCTCCATGGTTTTATTCTATTTCCTCTTCTTCATTCCCTGTGTGACCACATCTTTGTGCAATATCTTCAGTTTCTGTTTTATTTTTTCCCACATCCCTCTGACAGTTGCTGTCTTTCTCTGTGATGTTTGTTTCCCTGGGTCTCCACAACTGTCGTGGCAGGAGAGAGGCGAAGGCACCAGAGCTGACAGCGGTACAGAGGAATGGCAGGCGGTGTGGTCGCAGGGTCCATAATAACCTGTGCTTGTCCCCATCAGATCCCTGCCCTGGCATCCTGACCACAGGTAGGAGGAATATCATATCAAATGAGAACTGCTAGGAAGAAAGGAAGGAAAAACCTGCTGGATTTTAATTATTGTTATTGTCAATTAATGTAATCAAAAGACCAAAACCAACAACATATTAATATCTCACTTTCCTGCTGTTTGTGGCTCTCAAGCCCACAAATGCTTACATATAAAGGAAGCAAAACAATTTCCTAAAACAACTAGAAAACAAGAGTAAACCGTGCACTTGCTGCACACTATTTTCTAGTAAGAATTTATGGCAGCACGGTTTGCTTTACTCAAAATAAGCTAGAGTGCATATTTTCATCATAATGCAGAAACATGATCTATTGTACGTGAAACAATAGCCATTTTTCCTGCAGCCTGCATCCCCATAGCATCCTTGACTTGTAAATACATGCAGCATTGTCTCAAAGTCTTCCTACCAAATTACACAGAGTATTTTGCATAATCAGAGAAGGCCATAAGCTGTCTGTGGGAGCTTTTTTCACCTGCAGTGATAATATTGATATTCTCCAGAGACAGTTACTTTATACTAAGCCTCATTTATTTTCTTCTTCACTATTTATAACCCGATTGTCTTAAATTTAGCCAGTAAGAAATAGGATTATTCCTTTCAGTCGTTCAAAAAACTTTATAAGAATGTGTCATTTGAATCAGGAGTTGGATGTTTCTTTTTCTACTCACGTGGGCCATAAAGCCACTTCTGCTTTGCCTTGCCTTTTGTCTTTGTCAGCTGATGGAAACCGTTGGTGTGTACATGACTAAATGATTGAACGTAGAAGTATATGTCAGTACTGTGAAAAATAGACTACTGCTTATACTACACCTCCACAATTAATCCGGCTAGAATTGCATATTACATATTGAATGTTTTTGGTCATTCTGATGATTCTGAATTGGTTTGTCTCCAGGTGTGAGCGTGGAAGATGGAGAAAACTGGTGCTCTCAAATCAACAGGCTGCAGCAACTGCTGGATAAACTGGAGTGTCAGGTATGAAACAGGTCATTCCTTATATTTTAAAGTGGAATACAGTGTATTGATGAAAAGAGTCTGAATATGAGCACGGAGCTTTAATATTTTGTCTCTCTGGTCCGGGTGATCATCTATAGATTAAATGAGTACGCGAAGTTCCCTTGAATTCAAATGCATTATGAAGCAGTCATGGACATTTGGTGTATTAAGTCTGCTGAAAAGTTAATGGACTCAGTTTGACATGAAATACCAAAATAACACAGGCTGTGTGGGCTATTTGCCGTAGTGTCACAGGCCTGCCACCGCATTATTTAAAGCATTTTCACATTAAATAACTTGTGACAATTATGCACAGAATATGCAAAATAGAAATGTCTAGTGCATTAGCTCTGCTTTATTTTGGAACACAGAATGTTGAAATATTAAGAATACAGAGAAGCACACAACTGGGCTACACGACCAACACTGCTTACTGTGCCTATCTTCACAGCAGTACCCACAAATCTTTGTATGAGATAACTTACAGCATTAGGATTTCTTTGAACCATTTTGGTGTTGTGTGTTATCACCATCATCGTATGTATGGGACAAGGCATCAGCTGATTGCTGAATGGTTTCAGCCCTGATGTGCCTGTCTGAACTGAACTGTTGAGCAATTTCAATCATCCAGGTCTTGAAAACTGTCTATTATTTGTTTAACTTGGTATTAACAGCATAACTCAAAACATGTTTTTGTGTGTTTGTGATGTTCACAGAAAATAATGAGTGCACTCACAGCATGTAAAAACAATGCTTTTCTAAGAGGAGTTCTGTCGATCTGTGTATCTGTCAAACACAAAGCACAGTCACCTTTCTGTCTCTCATCTCTCATTCTGTATCCTACAATCCTTCTTCACTACCACGCCTCTCTCTCTCTCTCTCTCTCTCTCTCTCTGTTTCACACTCTCCTGTCCCACCTTGTGCTCCATCTTATTCTCTCTCTCTCTCTCTCTCTCTCTCTCTCTCTCTGTGTTCTTTAACTCCCGTTATTCCCATCCTTTGATGTTCATTCTTCCCCTATCTCTCTCAAAGCATTTTTCTCACTCTATAGTCCTTGGTTTTGCCAAACCAGAGGGACTCAGAGTGCAATATCAAAGCAATTCATAACCTGCAGGATGCTCTGAGTGCAATATCCATCCACACAACTCCATGCCACCTCCATCACATGTACCTCCTGTCCATCCTGCTCCCTTTCTCTCCTCTCTCAAATGCAACAGAATGAAATTTCTGAAGGTTATGTTCTCATACAAACAAATGCACACGAAGAACCATAATCTTTAAGATGGAGTGCTATTACCTGCACTGTAATTTATTATTCCTAACAGGATATCTTTATTTAGGCTATGTACTGTATATATTCTGGGGTCGCAAGGAGTGTGTGGTGAATGAAATCAGTGTGATCTTACTTCATCATTCAGTTACTTGCTAGTCCATTTTTAGTCCAGATGGCACATTGACATTACCGAATGGCTGGTGTTGTATAACATGTAGATCCCTGAAGGAAAATTGCCTCGGACAATGGTGTTTAAAAAATGTTCAGTCACACACATAAAAACATCACATATCAAACACCAGCAGAGTGAAAGAAAGCACTGGCTAGCACTGTAGCCTCACAGCAAGAGGGTTTTCTCCAGCTTCCTCCCACAGTCCCAAAAACATGCACATTAGGTTAATTGGCTACTCTACATTGCCCCTAGTGAGAGCATGTGTGTGTGTGTGTGTGTGTGTGTGTGTGTGTGTGTGTTTGTGTGTGTGTGTGGTTGTCTGCCTCCTCCCACACACATGCACACACACACACACACACACACACACACACACACACACACACCATCGACCGTATAGAAAATGAATGGATGGATGGACTGTGTTATACTTACTTTGTCCACGTAACTGTAGTACTACCCTGCTCTGACTGGTTTACCCTGGTATACTTACCATAACCCTGAACCACTTAACATTCCTCATGCTCAAAGCTAAAAAAAAATCCAACAAGTAAAGCCACATAATAACATAATAATAATAACAATGATTAAATTACCAATGCTCATACCTCTGGCTTCACTGATCTTTCTTATTCAGATATTAAACATAACCAAAAGCTTCTTCTTATGTTTGTCACCTTCTTGTTTCAGGGTCCCAAATTAGAGCCACTGAAAGAGGACACACTGGCCAGCACGTACAAGTCTGTAAGTCAGCACTTAGATAAGAATCTTATCTGGAATACTGGCCGCTTGTTTTGTGGCGAGTAGCTTTTATGAAGCCACTTTCATCAGTGAAGTCATTTGTTGTCGTGATCGCTGTTAACAGTTGGTGATTGCTTAAGTGGTGCTTGGATTATAGCACAAGCTTCCACATGCAAGGTATCATTAAATGTCAAAAGCTCGGTCATTCCAGTGCTAAATTTTAAGTTGATATGTTAATCACTGATGTTGGACACTCACACGAGGAACATGAACTAGACTGCAAGGGCTCATGTCAGATGTTCATATAAACCAAACCAAACATTTTGGACACAGCATCTCACACCACTCAAGGTCAAATTAGATGGGGAGACCTTTGCACTGTAATGTTGAAATGTGACAGCCCGGCTACTGCACAGCAGAACTATCATACAGAATATCTGTCTCTGCAGCGGACCATACAGTCGCTTCACTGCAGTGATTGTATCGCACAAACTCAGAAAGTAAAACTTTTGTTTTAAAGGGAATCAACCATGTACATAAAATGATATTATTTAGACTAGTTTAGACACATAATTGTGTCTCTAATCTAGTTTAGACACATAATTGTTTCTAAACTAGATTATTTTATTCAAAACATTTTTCAATTAAGAGCATATTTATCTTTTCCTGTGTAATTAACCTGTGGTAACACTCCAGTGTCCTCCTTTAGCCTTTCTGATCGTGAACACCTCCAGCAGTTATAGTACGGTCCAAAAAGCTGACAAGATATTGCTGAAGCCATTTTTCTGCTGTACTCAGCAGTCATCCTCTGCTGAAATGCATCCAGTTTGTTCCTTGTCCTCACTCTAAATGTCAAGCAGCACTCCTTTTCCTTCTCAAACCAAATGATACCAGAACAATCTGTACCAGCGATTCTAAGGTCTGTTTTTTGGGCACATGCGCACTCATTCAAGTTTGTTCCAGTTATGAAAATCAATAGCTGACAAGCTTCAAGAAAGTAGAGAGAGCACTTGGCAACTGGTGAAATTCATATCAAAATGTAGCAATTATAATAGAACGATAAAGTTCTATGATGGTGGAATAAGGGGAACACGGTTGAAAGAGCAAAGTTCTCTGTTTAGTACACACAATTTCAATGAACATTGTGTATTTCCATGCATAATATAAATCACAAGGTTTAAAAAGTAGTTTTACCCTGAAGATACAACACACGTTGGAATTAAAATGTCTAATAAATAACTAGAAAATTGTTGAATTATGTACTTAAATTATCTCGGTTGTTTCCATTGAGAGAAATCCATAATTTTAGTCAAGCTAACAGTGCATTTCTCTGTGATTATTTTAGCTTTTAAATGCTATGAGCACCATAAAATGAATTCCCTACTCCTCCATTGTATTGAGGTGGTGACAGTTTTGCGATATCATTCTCAAAATTCAAATGAAACCAAAATGATGTCTTTTTAAAATCTATCTGCACCAACTCTTTAAAGTACAGTTAAGTCTGGAAGCAGAGAGACATATTCCACTTTTTATTGCAGTAGTGACTCATTCTTTGTTGAGAAAGTAAAGAGGGTAGCAGGTTGAAGGTTGAGCTGGGGGAACCGCAGTTCAAGCCAGGTTTCCCTGTGGAGGATTCTGAATCACTGCCAGTTTCCAGGGATGTTGGTCGTTGGTCAGGGCACATCGATCGATAAAAGATAAAAATTCTCCTATTTTAAAGTGTCTTTTCCGTTCCTCTGACAGGAGGTTCATGGATTGACATGGAAAGAGTCAAGTTTTATGAGCATTTTCACGGCACATTATAAGTGTGTTGTCACGACTTCACCACTGAACAAAAAAATAACTTGCACCACTGACTCACTGCGCTTAGTTGAGAAGGAAAAGCCAACCAGCTGCTGTCATCAGTTTATTTAATGAAGAAAGTGAAAGAGTACTCTGGAAGATGTTAATGGGGTATCATGGCAACACAGTCATTATAGTACAGCAATAGTGCCAGTATTCATAGCTTAAAATCATTGAACCAATGAATTGTACTTGGATTACATTACAGTTTGAGCATCCATCTTACTTTTGCAGCTATTTAAATTTTCAGCTATAGTGACAAACTAACCTGAATGTACTGAAAAAGTGAGAACAAACCCATGTGACGCTGCATCTGTTTAATTAAGTCTTATTTGTTGTTAATCAGATATATACCCTGAGAAAAGTCATATCAGTTCCAGTACCTATTACCTATCCATACAGACATTATCTGCATGCCTGAACCGCCGGGGCATGATGTGGGATCGACTCCTCGCACACACCAGCCAGTGCAGTGTGTCATCTCATCTTGTTCTGTCTCCGTCTCTTGTCTCATGGCCAAACAGAACATTCTGCTGGTTCAGAGGCAGATGTCCGTGACCGACGACAATCTGGACAAGTTCCGGAAAGTTCTGAAAGGCTACCTGGATGCCACCTCAGCCCACTCTGACAACCTGCAGTGAGTATCTTGCTTGTTTGTCAGGTGAAGTATGGTGTCTTTGTAAACACTGTGTCAGACTCTGCTGCTGAGGAAGCTTTTGGAACACTGAGGCAACATTGGCTCAGGTGTTTGAAAAGTCAACAATGCCGAAACCGGTATCTGTGAATAAACTTGTTAATGAAAGCTCACCTTAAGTAATTTATTATTGATTATCTTTGGATATTAAAGCAGCTGTTATGTGACCCCAAACTGTGAGAAGCTTGATTAAAAATTAGAGTTTTAAAAAAACAATTCAGTATGTTGGCGACATACTATATGGAAATTAGGGCTCATTTTCTTTTCATGCTGTCTGCTGTCTTGCGGGATGCTTATTTGCTCCCTGCCTAGTTATGACCGAAAAAGATTCAGACTTTCTTGTGTATTTGATCCTTACTGAGTACAAACTCTCTTTCACTTTGTCTCCTCTTCTTGCCCCACTCTACTTTTAATCTCTGTTCTGCTGTCAGTGTGTCCGTTCAGAAGCTCCCGGGAAAGTCGTGTTACATAATGTATGAGTTCTGGCAAGACCGCATCTCCTGGATGAGGTCAGTATAGTGTGTGTGTGTGTGTGTGTTGTGTGTGTGTGTGTGTCAGATATTGGCAGACTGTTTGGCACTCTACACTTTTTGATGGAAATGTTCCCCACCAGTGAAGATGAGCAGATGGCCCACCTCTCAGTACGCACACACACAAACACACACGCACATAGCTGAAGTCATTTAATATGGTACAGTATATATGCCATACACATATGAATGAGTGAGAATGAGAATTTGCACATTTTAACATTTGTGTTTTATGAGATGTGATTGGATCTACAAATCTGCATGATTTTCAATAAAAACTAAGGACATTTACATTTTTTTGAAAATGTATGAATTTGATTTTTTCTTAGTAAAACAAAAATAATTCTCATTGTACCTTTAGGAACTCACTATAAACCAAAATACAGAAAAATGGAGAATATTTCCAGGAACCAATGGACAATAAATTTTTGCAACAAGTGATGAAGTCTGATTTCATCTCCTTTTCTCTTTTTTCCCCCTATTTGCTCCTTCGTTGTCTGTCTCTGTAGCTACCTGCAGTCCAACGGCAGTAAAGATTTCCAGCGCTGCATCATTGACATGTTGGAAGATGCCGAAGTAGTTTCTACTATGCTGATCCCAGGTTTGTGTATGTGTGCCCGTGAGTGCATCCGTGTGTGTCTATAGTAATAATGAACAATGAATATCTTGAGTGATAATAGAAAAGCAGGGGACACAGGGGAGAGGATGTTAGAAAGCCGGACTTTCCTGTCTGCCTGGATGCTCATTGCCTCTGTGGTGTGTCACTTGCCTGCTGTTTCACAGTGATCGTACTGCGCTTGGTCACCGAAGCAGAGCGGCACTTCTCCCCTGTGTCAGCAGCAATCCTCGTCTTTTTAAAAATATCTTAGTAATGTATCCCAGATGACATATGCTGTTTCTCAGTTCTATACTGAATATGTCAGTACGAACCTTCATGTGGTTTCTGCAGGTAGTATACAAATAATTCATGTGCTTAGCAATGCAGTGGCTACAAGAAATGGTGCTTTATTTTCTACATTTTTGTTATTATGTTTGCCTTTTTTTTCTGGAGCTGTGAAAGCACCATCTACAACATTTTTGGTTTGTCTGGTTTTTTGGGGTTTTTTTGTGGCTCCTTCATTTCCACTTAACACTGTGTTGAAGAACAATAGTGTAGATCAGCAGCTGAAAAATTCAGATTAGACCTTTGTGAACACACTGCAGACTTTCCTAGAAGTATTATGTAACACAGAATTTGGACACATGTACATGATGTCTCATGTCAGAGCCTTTTTCGCATTGTCTACTGGCCAACTGAAAGATTAGTTAATGTGATAATTGCTCTGTGTGTCATATTCTGCTGCTAATTGTGTAAAGTCCATTGGGCTGGATGTGAATGTGTTATGATATGCTAAGATGTATTGAAACCCCCCATTTTGTGGAAACCTGGGGTACATCCAGAATTTCTGGGCCTTTTGACAACAACTCACTTTGAGAATTAGGTCATTGAACCTAAAGGTAGGAAATGTTTTCAAATCAGGCATTTCATGTGTAAATATTGGATGTTCCTGAATAAATAATTAGCCAAGTGGGGATATTCTCTCCAAACGCCCTGAGCAATGTTCACACCGTGTTTTGAACGTGAACTGGTTCTGATGTTTTGATCACATGGCACAGATCAGGTATGTGCATATGGGCGTAAACAGGGTAGAATGACTGAATATCAAATATTTTCTTGTCCTCTTTTGAACACATTTGCATGTAGTAATAAATCCAGCAGGAAAACTTGCCATTGTGAATTCTCTCTGTTACACATATCTCATTTTGTCATCATCACTCCATCACCACGTGGCAGAGTCGCACAATTCACTGCCACTCAGCCCAGACTGCAATCATGACTCTTCTTTCTCAAATGGGCATTTGATTAACTTGTTGCGGGCTTCTAAATATGCTTCAGAAAGCAATAGTATTGACTATTATTTGGGCATTAATTATTATTTGCGTCCACTGTGGATGGTGATTCAGCTGTGTGGGCTGCACTAGTTGTGCACTTGTTGCTAGGCTACTGTATGTGCTTGTTTACTTCCTTATCTGTGGCTCACATGTATGCATGCCAACTGTTTCAGACAGTTCTGGTGTAAACAAAGGAATCAGATGTGGGTCACTTTTAAAAGCAGAAGTGGCTGTTATACTTTAAAGTGCTTCTAGAGGATAACTGCAGAAATTCAGCCTGTGTGTGTGTGATTAATCTACAGCAAAACTGAAACAGGTTTCTAAAATAAATACCAATTAAAATAAACCTGATATTGATATTGTCAGCAGTTGACTAAACTGAAAATGAAATGAAATCAAGAGCAAACAAGTGAAAACGCACTAAAACAGCAACTGGATTGTTTTTACTCAGTAGTTTTAGTTGTATTATTGCTCCTGGGTAAAAAAAATGAAGTTATAAAATATTAGAAGTTATCGGTAAGAGAGACTGTACTGTGTCACCATTAGTGAAAGCCCTGGCATTGAGCGGGCTTGCATGTTGTGTTTTTTTAATGACCTTTTTTCTCTGTCTTCTCAATAAAATAACTGTTGAGCTACTTCTTACAGAACAACTTGTGTATTTGCATTGAGAGAGACAGTGTCCAATTTTCTCAAAGAGAGACGTCAGTGGATTATCATGTTATGAGTCTCAGATGAGTCTGGCTGCTGAGAATACGAGTGAGGCCACAGTGCACTGATTGGGAGGAAGAGGGAGGATAGTTTATGATGTGCATGTCAGAAGCTCAGGAAAGAATCTGGCATCAATAATATATTTGTGTGTGTGTGTGTGTGTTTTGTGTAGGACGTGATTATTCTGTCAAACTTTAATTAAAGCTAAAATCATGTGCTTTGCTATGTGTTTGTCCTTGCTGGACTTTCACCTAAAAAAGACGTGGATGGTTTGAAAACAGCAGAATGATGTGCACAACCTTATGACTGTATGTCCTTTATCTACGAAACCGTTGCAGTTAAATTGTTTTAATTGCTCACATCCCCAAATGATGTAAATCATTTACACATTTGTTATATTTCTGATGGAAATGTATAACAGATAAATTGGAAAAAAACATAATGAATGTAACTGAGATGAATAGCTTTTGAATGGACCTTGACACATCCCTTGAGAATCATAAATTGCCCTGTGTTATGCAGTAGATTGGTGTGTGGTGACTTAACTCTCTTTCTGTATGTGTGTTTCCTCAGCTTCCTGGTGGATCATGACTAACAACTAACAACTGAATCCAGAATGTCACATCTACTGCCTACACTGTCACACGGACAAAGACACGCACACACCAACCCACACACACACACACACACACACACACACACACGCACACAAGAACATATACAAAACGCACACACACAGAGGAATTCAAAAGGCATCCATGTGTTTGAAAGCGACAGGAGACAGAAACAATGGCGTCACCCACCATTCTCCAGCAGCATCTCTTAAAGTTCCTCTGCCTTCGACTGCTCATTATTGTGCCGCTTAGATCAAAAGGGATAGTTGCACCGTATAGCCACTCTATAGACATGAAAGTGACTGATTCTCTGCAATGCAAATTCCCTTTGATTGAAGTTTTTTTATAACCCTGTCTCCCACTTGTGCTATGGCCTCCTCTCTCTTGCAGTGTTTGTCTGATATTATGCCAGTGGAGAGCAACCAAAACGATGCTAATATAGGCTACTAAAGCAAATCCAGTTGGAATGAAAATAACCATGCCAGTAGTGTTTTGTGCTTTTGATGAGTGGTTTACTGTTGAATACAATTAAAAAGGAGGGAAAAGCAGAGAAGATGAGGAGATGAAGAATTGCCGCTGTCTAAAAATGCATGCTGATGACTGTGGTCAAGAGCTTTCAGGAATAGTTACTTTAAATCCTGACTGTAAATGTTGTATGATACTGTACCACTGTGTTTCTCTCATTCTGCTGTCCAACTGTCATGTGCACAGAATGCCAAAAACAGGTATTATCAGAAAAAAAAAACGACATCTGCCCTGACATCTACTGTATCTATTGTTAGAGTATATTAGTTACATCTAAGGGAAATAAACACTTTGTGAGGGGATTTCACTGTATCTGTAAGTTATAAAGAGAAAATATAATTAATGTATCATGTATTTATTTTGATTCCATCTGTACATATGGAAATCACTTATATTAATACTTCTGTTGTGTTTTGGTTCAGTAATGTACACCACCAATTGTAAAACTGAAAAGCAACTTTAAATAAACCATTAAATTGCTTGTTTTGACAAGCAAAAATGCCTTTTCTTTAGTTTTGACAGATGCACTATATTTCTGGATCCCTAGATTGTTTGATTGACTTCATCAACAAGTGGCAGACTTGTCACTCTGCCGTTTGTTGTGATTTTATCAGCAGCTAAAACTTCAGAGTCTGAGTTGGGTGATAATTGCAGTTGTTTTCACAATACACATACGATTCAGCATTGTATCTAGGCTGATTGCATACACCAGACTAGTCAGAACTTAATTGGAGTGAGCTGCAGAGATCCTGATAACCCAATAAGCAATCTGAGAAAAATAAAAAAAACCCGTTAGCCTGAAGTTTGGCTCACAGTTAGTGATCAAAGAACCTTGTCAGTCTGTTTCTGTCAGTAAGTCTATTCATCAGTGTTCTGTGACTTGCAAATCCCCCACAGTGCTTTGTAATAAGAACAGCACTTAAAATGTATTTAACCAACTGTGTGAGCAGGATGCTGGTGAATTTTTGCACCACTGATTCCCAGCCCTGTGTATAGCTGTGCCCTTGTCATGGGTTGCATATATATGAGTTATGACCAGCTTAAGCCTGAGAAAGTAAAACTAAAACAAAAAATAAAATAAAATCAAAAATCTATTTCTATTTTCTACACTAGTAATCACCTTGCAGTTCCAGATTCATCTTATGACCTCTTGCAGGGGTTTTGAATCCCAGGTTGGGAGCCCACTGCATTAACACCAACATACAAATGCAGTCTTTTATCTTTCCAATGGTGCACCACAAGGGTTGCTACACAAATGTAGCTGCAGCGCAATGCAGCACACAGATTGGGGCTTGAAATGCTGCCTGCCTCCAATGTATTGTGAGCTGAACTAAGAGTACATATAGAGCTCAACAGAGGTCTGTATGCAGGTTTCCTTTTGCCTTTTGCAATGAGAATAGTTTGAGGCAAATGCTTTACGATGTCTGAATAACTGTAACACATGCAGCCAGTATGTTGTTATTGACAAAAACACATCATTACCGAAATTATGTGTTCCAAATTTGTAAAAGCAGACACATGCATGCACAGGCACAAAGGCTGATTGCTAGGGCTGTAATATTTGATTGCATGATTGAGACTGGTGATTTGAAGCCCTCTTATCTTTAGCCTCCTGTCAGGCAGGCTGTCTGCTGGTAAGGCAGAATGAATATGTAGTGACGATACGGGAAGCCATGTAGATGAGGCTTGAACGATGTGTACCCACACCTCCTGTCCCTCATCTGTTCTCAGAACATTGAGGGGCAAGTGTCGCCGCTACATGTATTACCCAAACTGGAGAGGAGGTCTGCGTTAAAGTGAGTTATAGGTAACAAAACAAAGCCTGTTGCTGTGGAATATTTCCAGCAGATATCACAGATTCATTACTTCATGTGATCATGTGAATTTTCTCTTTTAACGATTGAATGCTGCTAGAAAACTAACTGAAACACTGTTTACAGGTCATTCAAACCTGTTCCACTGATGCTAAAGGAATAGTTACACATTTTGGGAAATATTTGTATTCACTTTCTGGGAAAGCGTTTGATGAGAGGTTCCAAACCACTGTCATATCCGTCTGTTAAATATAAGCCTACAACCAGTATCCAGTTTGCTAAGCGAGGCTGTGTGTGAATACAGAGGGGTCTAAGCAAATGGTGTAAGAATAACACATAAATGTCTGCTATTTTGCATGTTATCACAATGAATTTTTTCACTTAGAACTATCAATATTACACAAACGTAAACAGCGACCTATTTTAATTTAAATCCCTAAGTACGTTTTAATATTTTTAACTTTTGTCACATATGCACATACTCTTTTTGTTCTATACTTAGCCAAGTAGTTTTAATGCCTAAACCTAACCAAACTGTAACTAAGACAATAAAGGTCATGTGACAGAAGTCACCTGCCTTTGTCCTTCATGTATAAAACTCATAAAATTTGGACAGCAGTAAATAATGTTAACAATAAAAGCCACTTTATGTAAAGGTAATTTATTAAATTAAGTGCATTGGCTGTTGCTGAAAATAACTGGACCATATGTATAAAATCCAAAAGGGTTGGATTTCAAGGCAGTCCAAAGGAGCATAATTTTAAAAATATCGTAAGTTAAATGTACAACACGGAGTTGTATAACTGGATGCTAACTATAGTCCCTATTGTTAGCCAGCAAACAAAAATTAAATGAATTTAAAAAAAAAATCATTTTATATTTATGTAGAGTGAGGAGGATGAATTCAGCTGAGGAGAGAAGCAGCTCTGTAGTGTGGTGGTACAGCAGTGGATAATTTCTTGCCAGACGGCAGCAGGGTGGACAGGCTGTCACAGGGGTGGGTGTTGTCCTTTGGTATCTTTTGGACTCTGCGTAGGCACCGCATCTCACCGATCTCACTGATGGTTGGTAGATGGATACAAATGATTTTTGTGGGCATGTTTAATAACCCGCTGATGAGCCCTCTTATCCTGAGCCGTGCACAAACCTTTTCATTTGGTGATGTTTCCAGTCAGTATGCTTTCCGTTGCTCTTCTGTAAAAGTGAACAAGAACTTGGCATGCCTCTAAATGTAAATCTTTGTCAGGAGCAAAATGTGTCCAGCTCTTAGTAACTTCAGGACACAAAATATACATTCATCCTGTAGCTATTGCTGTCCAAGCCAAACAGTGTGCATGCAGTGTTCTACCTGATTTATTATACATGTTGGAGATACATGAGGGATTAACTGGCACAGTCTCTGTTCCATTTTCTCAGACAATGTCAGGATTCCTTGCTGCTGCTGCTGCTGCTGCTGCTGCTGCTGCTCGATGAAAAATGCGTATACTGAAACCTCAGTGGAATGAATTATTCTCTCAAAATACAAGCCAGGAGTCACAAGAGGTTTCTTTTTGGAGTCATATACTTCGATAAGATACTGAAACATATTAGCACTAATGTATTCAATACATTGATTTGAATAAATGAAAAGGTTGACAGTAAGCACTGGCACATCTATTCATTTTAATTAAGTAATATTTTCCTATTATTCATTTCATGATTGTGAAACATGCTTTTCTTTGAACAGAATGTGGGATGCCAGTGAATAGCCGAAGTCAAGGTTTAAACCCTGCACAAGTATTTCAAATCATACGGTCCTCTGAATAACACTGACGTCTCTATGTGTACTTCTCCTTTAGCAGGAGAGAATGAAAAATAAAGGCCTTTTTCATCTTCTTTCAGGCAGGTGCCCTTGGCTCTGATGTGTGCAAACACATCTCATCACTTCAGAGAGTCAAAGGCCGGGGCTAAGGTGGCCACAGGACATCTGTTGTCCTGTTTCATTCCTCCCTGTTGTCATTTCCTTCCTTGGTTACTTTACTGTGCAGAAGGGAATGCACAGAAGGCATCCAAAGTCAAAGCATGCATCACCTCTCAGTGAACAAAAGTGAACAAAAGAACAAAAGTTGTGCATATAAGGGACGGCAAGAAAAAAGCTCAAGCTATTTTCAATGATTGCAGAACAAAGAAACACATGTAAATTAAACAGGGCACCAGACAATAAATATTTTTTGTGGCTCTGACATGTTCAAGTGCAGCTTGTCTTCACAGAAATCCAAACACTGGGGGCCAAAGGTGACAAAGTAACAGCTGTTGTCCAATTTCATGCCTCAGTATCTCCATTTCACCCTGGAAACGTGATTGCGTGGGAGGTTTCAGAGGGTGTCTCACCTCTCAAAGACTGAGTCACTAGTCCTCATTGACTTAGAGACTCCTCACACTGACTTGTGCCATACTTCAAAACTGTAAACTTAATTAACACACGCTAGTGGTGTGCTTGAGACCTAACAGTTTATACGCAAACAGTTTTTGCAAATGTTTCCGTACTGATCATACATTAGGACTGCATGTGCTGTGTTGCGCAGAAGATGCAAAAGCTTTCTACTTTCTATCGTTTTTTTCGTGAAGGTTCAGCACAGCAGCAGTGTCCAAATCTTTGCCTCACTGTCAATCACCATAAACCAGTCCTGACCTTGAAGAACCTTAAGTGTTCATAATAGCATTCAGTCAAAATCCATTCGCAAATCTTAGAGAAGGACCGAAAGGAAAGAGAGAAAAACACTGATAAGGAGAAACGTGAATGTGTGAAGATAGATGGGGTGGAAAGTTTCATCATCAAAATGAGTTTTTGATGCCTTGTGATGTCCAGCATGAGATATAGCTCCAATGCTCTCTTTGCCTCTCTGTGATGTTGCAAGGTGACCAATTCTCCAGTGCTGAGCAGAGGTGGCAGACACAGTGTAAGCTCCCCTTACACTGTACATCAAAGTTTGTTTGTCGAGTGCACTGGGTTTGTGTGATGCATACATTGTAATTTTGTGAGCTTTAGATTCTTTCTTCACTGCACTCTAACATCTCGCCATGATATTTAGTACAGATGTTAAGAAGTCTGACTTTGGTGGTCCTCTCAGCTTTTATCCAGCCTCATGATGAAACTGGCAAATGTGCCTTTTGGTGAGGATCAGTTGCCATAGAATTTGATGGGGGTATTTATGTTCCCCCACAAGGCGAATTGTGACAGCTCTGGTGATCCCTTAACAGGACAACCACCATGTCAAAATTTCAGTTTTGCTTGGGTATGTGACCCAAAACAAATGACATACCATTCATCCTCAGTACATTTTGTTGAGTGATAATTAGCAGCTGTTAGCCTGCTAACATGCCAAAGTTAGTGGTGAATATGGTAAAGTTTGCCCCTGCTTCATATCAACATGCTGTTATTTTAATTGTGTGTTAGCATGATAACATTTATCTTGAAACATGGTTATGCCAAATGATCATCCACTTACATGGCTGCAGACTCTTGTCTCTATTGTGGTTCATGTCTACCTCCTCATGATGCACAGAGTTTCTCTTGGTTTCATGTCTTTCTGTCACACCTTATGAACATTCATCTTTAAAGGAAAACTGTTAAACGGTATACATGAGTACTACATGAGTAATAAGTAATCCATTGGGTACTAGTACTGTTTTCCAAGTGCAGCTACCATCTAGTTCTGTACCTGTTCCAGTTCACATCTCTCACATATCTGTGCTGCAATGTCTTTACCTGTATCAGAGACGTATATCTAGGTTACGAAAATGATGATGTGATCACATTTCAAAAGGAGTTGAACATGAAAAGCTAACAGTATTCCACACATAGAAAGATAGAGAAGAGTTATTAAGTTGTTGAAGACTTTAATTTTCTTGTTGTGCATGTTTGCTGCATCTTTAAAGGTCATTGTAGAAGTAGTTAAATGTTATCCCTTTGCTGTGTGGGAGACTGATGATTCATTACATAAAATCATTAAATATCATCACATAACTGTATTAGTTTCAGTGATTATTATAGGAATGATTCACTTGCTATAAGAAAGATATAACAACGAAAAGTGAATAAAGAGATGAAGCATAAAAGAGTGAAAGAAGGAGAGAAATATTTTGTCTGTATCATTGCTTTGCATTGTGTGTTTTCAGACATCATGAGAGGAGAACACAAGCAGAATTTAAAGTGACTTCCATTACTCTGCCTCTAACAAAGAGTTGGGACAGAAACCAGGCACATAATTAAACCAGCCTCTCACTACAAGTATTGCAACATTGCATTGTGGCACTTGTGCCAAGGAACAAGCAGAGGATGCCCAGCATGACAGTCACAGACCAACTCATACAAACAAACAACTGTGTGTTCGCTGAGTCTAGTTTTTCCTGATACACTTGTGACGCAAGAGCTGCTAACTCATAAAAATAATAATAAAAACAATATCTTTGATGCGGGACAGAATGAATAATCAATCATTCTTACAAGATAAGATAAGCAGATTATGATAGAGGTAAGATAAAGATAACATAAACTTATGAACAGTTATTAATATAAACAGAGGGCGTTCCCAATACTCCAAACAACATAGGCCGATAGCTGTGTGAATAGGTTACACAGTGCCAGGCACAAAACCTCCAAGTTAACTTCAGAATTCTGCTGTGTCCATGCAACATTTGAAACCCAGCATGAAACCACTCAATATCTTATCTTCAGCATAATGCAAACGTCAGAATCCTGCCACTACACACGCAGGCACTGAAATAAAAAGCAACACTGATTCTGGCACACACACACACACACTGACACACACCCAAATACCTCTAGACAACAGATGAGTCACATTTCATTTTTAGATCAACTAATGATGAATTAATACTCTTTATAATCATGGGCTATTGTCCCTTAAAAATCATGAGACACAACTGAATGCTGCTTACCGAGACAAATGGCACAAGATTTTATTATCAGCAACTGAGAACTGTGCAAATACCCACAGTAATGCAGTATAACTATGTACATGTATTAATTTGCAGTACAAATTTGACATTCTTGCATGTTACTTGAGTGTTTCCATTTAATGATGTGTATATATTCCTCTGCATTTGTGAAGGAACTCCCATACTAACCACTACATTTATTTGACAGCTGTAGTTTTTAGTGAGATATAAAACAGCTGAAAGTAGCTCCACCTCAGCTAACTACAACACTACAATTTTACATATGCATAATTCATCAGTACTGATAATACTAGACTATGATACTATATAATTGAAAAACACTCACAGGAACCATTTTTCTGCTTAATGACTACTATTACCTTACACTTTCTGTAATTTTACTTTGCACATCATGGGGGTTGCTGGTCTACCACTGCCTCGCCAAGTTAGTTTGGTTGTATTATTGTGTGACTTGGTATTTAAGTGTTTTAGTATTTATTATTGTTATTATGGGGCGGCACGGTGGTGCAGTGGTTAGCACTGTGGCCTCATAGCAAGAGGGTTCCAGGTTCGAATCCCGGTCTGGGCCCTTCTATGTGGAGTTTGCATGTTCGCTCTGTGCCTGCATGGGTTTTCTCCGGGTACTCCGGCTTCCTCCCACAATACCAAAAACATGCACATTAGGTTAATTATTAGGTTATTAGTTATTAGGTTGCCCCTAGGAGTGTGTGGTTGTCTGTTTAAGAACTTTAAGATGACATACTTTAAAGGACACATTTGTCCCAAAGGTTACAATGCAGCCACTGCAGCCAATTTCTCACCGGGTTGCTGAGGCAATCTACTGGGTGAATTCCAAAACGTTTTGCACCGATGAGTCATTTGGACACCAAAATTGTAAAACATAAACAAACAAACAAACTAACAAATGAATGAATAGAGTCAGTGTTTACAAATAGCTAAATTACCCTCTGAGTAAAGGAGCTGAATGTAAAATATACGCCAAATGAATTGCTGCAGTTAAGCTAAAATACTAAAAATATTTATACTAGTATAATTAATTAATATCATAATGAGTATTTTGAAACTTTTGTTGCTCATACACTTTGTGAGACAGATAGCCCCTCAGAATAAAAAAGTCTTGTTAATGAATACGACCAGCTCCTGCTTTTCACCACCACAGAGCTTTGCAACAAGTCACCCACATATTGTATGGGTAGCAACAAGAAGGAAAGCAAAGACACGTCATTTCTCAAAGCATGGCTTATACTGCCACCTAATGGCTACACCTGATATTACACATTTCTCAGGTTGAGAACATTTTGCTTCTTTGCTGTTAAACAAAGTGATGACTACAGTAACTCTTTCTGTTAGTTAATCTCCTACAGCTTTTAATTTAGACCTTCAATATGAACTGACCTGAATATTAACTAACTTCAGAGATGGAAAACATGAAACATTATGGATGATAGAATTCCCATCCACTAGAATAATTCAGCCTCGAGGAGAGCCTGCTTATTACTTCATACCTTGATTCAAAGATGTCTCTTGCATATTTCATCAGGAGTCACTGAATGATTCATAACATAAAGACAAACAGGATGCAAAAATTAGAGACTTGTGTGGCTTTTGAGATGAATCCCGACTTCACAGTTTGGTTAAGAAGCAAATGCCATCTATAATCTGTTTTCTTCTGAAAAATATATATTTTAAACAATGAAGTGATGTTTAGACATCCATGGTAAGTAAGATAACTAAGCTATTTTTCAGAAAAGTGTCCTGAAGCTATGTTATTCACTGCTTTCAGAACCTTTTGTGGTTCCATATAAAGCTGGTTTGTAATGAAAAGGGCTGTTTTATCAAAGTGACATTTGTTTTGCTCTGCGCTCAATAAATCCAGCAGACCTCTGGAGAAGCTGGACACCAGTGACACAAAAAACTAAATATCTGAAAGTACTAAAAGCTCTGTTGAAATTCTTCATTAGAATATGTTCCCAGCAGAGAAAGAATAAAACCTTGATAAATGCAGTACTAGCTTAACAACCTTAAAGGTTAAACTCCACATTTTGGATTCTGTTTAATGAACTGTATTTAGTTTCTGAATGGTTTTGTAGCCTTTTGTATGTTATTCAGTACTTACAGAGATGTTTTATCTAATGCTTCCCTTCTGACACAATACTTTATGATTATTTCATCACAACATAAAGTCAATCAGAGAAAAGAATAACTGTTTTGAAGTATTTCTATTTCTTTATTTCGTACTTTGTGTCAAGATATCTTTTTTCATATGAAGTTATGCCTCATAGCAAAAGAACGTGTTTAAAGAACGAAGAAAATTGTGGCTCACAAAATAAAGGCATTCTCTCATAATATTTTTTACAAAGTCATCTTACAACAAACAAAAACAACGTCTCATTTGTAACAGCAGAGTACGATAAATCAAAGTTCCTCACTAAACTTTTGACTTTAACCTAACTGCGACAGAAGAAAAAAAAAGAACAGAATCATCTGTACATACAAATATAGTTTAGCTCCTGAGATTCTCCGTGGGACAGAGTCGCTGCTCTAAACCTGCAACACAGCAATGTAAGCACCGCCGGGAATTTTCTCCCTTCTGATGATCTGAAATAAAGTGAAACTGATTTAATCTGTCATCCTTCATCTCTTCTTTTGTTGAAAATGTTACTTAAAAAGCTGTATTACAACCTACCCTTGTCCTTTAAAGCGAAAATTGCAATGGTGGAAGATTTGGAGCAACATCTGACTCTGCCATACACAAGTGGTGATGTGAGCAAGTGCGAAAATGTAACTGCAACCAGAATAAAGTCTTAACTGCATCTTCCTGCGCTTACTTGATCCAATCACCATCACCTTTCTCTCTGTTCTTTGAAAGCGTCTCATCAGAAATGAAAAATAGTGTTTTTCCTGGTTAAGGTCATTATGAAGTTCCTAGTTAAGCATAGCGTTAAAGTAGATATGATGTGGGGTTACTGTATAATCATCATCTTGTTCACAAGGACAGTTGCAGGCAATGACAACGACTCTCTTTTTAGCGACTGAAAACTTTGGTGATGCAGAAAACGGTTTGAGATACCCGAACACTTCACTTTAATATTGCTTTGACAAAGGAATCATACGCTGTACAATATTCACTGACGGCACAACCGTTTGACATACGGATTCACACACATATGAAAACCTGACAAGAAGTTGGCGAGCAAATATTTATGTATACAGGAGAGCTGCAGAGATGACTGTCAGATTGTTTCTACAGGACGAAGACAGATGCTTTATGGCTGGTACTATTACACTGTTTACATTTCCCACCCCCACCTGCCCATCTTAAATTTATACACAACAAAGTGAGAATATTGGTTCAAGGGGGAGATGTCTTTATACTGCAGCCTGAGATAAACTCAGATGAATTGTCAGTTTTTTTCCGCTCCTCGCAGATCCAAGATTTGGGGTTTTTTTGGACGAAGACAAACACATTTCCATCTGTTAGGGAGCTCTGTTCATCCAATAGATGCATTCGAGACGGGTCCTTCTGTTCTATGCCAAAGCCAAAGTCCCAGTTGACATATCACTCAAACAGTCATCCATAATCTGTTCTTTTTTTATCTGCCAAAGAGTGTGATGAGAAATCTGTTATCCTAACTTGACCCACAAATAGTCTCTTTCCGGTGATTCGGTTCTTCCCCATTAAGGAGGAGGACAGGTGACGAATTCACTGCTGATGCCCTGCACCTCCTAGTGTCCGTTGACCTCAGCGGCCGAGGCGGGGGTGGAAGGAGTGGAGGAGCGAGAAGCGACAGAAGCCTTATCTCCACCAGGACTGGAGACTGGTGGCACACTGTCAGGTGCCTTGACACCGGCCAGAACGACAGGAGACACCCCTGCTGCTGCTGCTGCAGCTGCCCTGCTTGCAGTGATAGCAGAAACTGGTTTGGGTTGAGCTTGAAGTCCCGGGCTGCAGATGAGGTGATGCCTCTCCCAGTCTTTATGCTGGCAGAAGGAACCGCAGTAACGAGCAGCATTGCAGCCGCTGCATGTCTCGCTAGCCTTGCGACCACAGTTCCAGCAGCACTGAGGGAGAAAGAAGAGACAACCACTTCAGTTTCACAGGAATGTGAGGACAGGAATGAAGTATCACACATGCAAATATGTCTCTTTTTTGGGTATGCCTCTTCCAAAATAAAAGTTGAAAAAAAGCTGTGAACTCAACATTGATATGACCTTTTATGGTGATATGTTGAACTTTTGAGTCTACACTTGCCTATTGACACATTCAGCAGATATGCAGCAACATTTTTATTAATACTGAGTTGTGTTCCTGCCTGCATGACAAATTTAAGAAAAATATTCACTCTCCTTTAAGCTCTGTTAACTGATATATATACCAAGCTGCTAAATGTTCCATTATGTCCTTGTCTGTCTGTTGGTTGGTAGCGGACAAATAGAAAAATAACAGAGTTCTGGAGTTTTTTCAGTGAAAATGAAGGATGAAAGTGAGCCTCCTGTGAGTTGTGTCCCAAAAAAACAAAACAGCGACCTGAAAGATGCTGTATTTGAATTTTCAGCTTCAAGTATGACTGTGTACATCTAATTATAAACTGATTGCAAATAAAAAAAACAACCTCATGTGTTTGTGTGCAGAATGACTCTGTGCTTCATGTTCACAACTGTTATATTTCTGCTCACCTCACTGGAATCCTCCTGTTCGTTGATGACCATGATGGCATCCTCCTGAGCCTTCCTCTTTGCCTCAGCCAGAGTCTTTTCCATCTTAGCCCTTTCAGCAGCAATCATCTCAAAAGCCTTCTGTTCAGCCTCTGCTACTGCTTTCTGGACCTCATCCATGGCCTGACGCTTCACTTCATTCACTGCCTCTTCTACATATCGGGGGGACACATGATTTAACCTCAGCTCAGCTTGTATTGTATCAGTAAAAATCTGTAATCTTGACAGTAGTTCAAGTCAAATGCATTATGATTAGCTTTGCATTTAACTAAATATACTTGCATTACACATCAGTAATTTAAATTTAAAATTTGATGGTGTTCTTACCAGCTTTCCTCCAGATCTCATCTGTAACGTATGCTGAGCCTGGCCGTTGAGCGAAGTCACGCTGGGAGTCTGCAGGAAAGCAGACACAGAAGGGATTAGCACCTGCCAAGGCTTATAAAGATATTGAGATGATTCAGTGTTGAAATAATGGCCGACTTTGTGACTGACAGCCCAATCAAGGTTAACAGGTGCTTACAAAGAAAGGACACATAGGCAGGCAGAGATATTATCTTTGTCATCTAGACTTGTATTTTGTCGTTAATGCAAACAAGTCTGCATATCTGGGCCACACAATCAACATGAATGTTGTTTATCTGAGTCTTGGACTGATCTGAGTTCTGACAGCTTTAGAAAGGAATGTGTTTGGCTTGGAGGAAACTGCAGACCAACAAGCTGTGTCAACATTCTGTCTGTTCCTCAGATCTCCCTCTCTCCCTGCATCTCAATACATTTCTGTGTTGCTCCCGGGCTCTGCCTCTCCAACACAGCCACCTGACTCATCTCCTCTTTCTCCATCTCTTATGCATTGTGTCTCACAACCACTTTCTCCCTTTTTCCTTCATTTGCATCCTTTCTCTTCAACCGAGACTGCACACACCATCCCTGCTGCCATTTCCACCCCCACCACAGTCTTCCTCAGCCCAAGCCCAGGCAGGCAGGCAGGCAGGCAGGCAGGCAGGCAGGCAGGCAGGCTTCCCGGCTGGGGGCCCAGATGGTGCTCTTGTGAATCAGCCAGCTCTGGGTCTCTGTGCCTGCAGAACGGCAGGACAGCCCTTCTGTGGCCGATATGGCCGAGGCCATTCCTGGCACCTGTCTGTGACTATGGACCAGCAGGGGGACGACAAGGCTGGCACTCAGAGAGAACTGTGCCAGTACACAACAGACTGGAAGACTGTGGAGGGACGCACTAACACACTGACATGTGACTTTGCTGCATTTCTGTCAATGACCACTAGACGGTGTATGGAGTGTAAAATAGAAGACAGGCTGTCCCTAGTTAGTGTTCAGACCTTCTGTCATTCAAATACACCCCAGAATATTCACTTCACATCATTATTGCTATTGACCTGAGTATCCAACCTCTGTATCCCAGAGTGAAATGTCAGTAGTCATATCTTCCTGTCAAGATATTCCTGCCTATTTTATCATATATTCATATTTAACATAAAGGACCAGTTTGTCTGAATTAGAATTTAAAAAATATCGTATTTTACATGTTCTCAATATCTGTGTCTGAGATTTTTTTTTTTACCATTAGCCAATTTCAACTGCAGTGGCAACACTGTGTCAAGCATCCAAACCTCACATCACACAAATGAAATTGTATCCACTCCCATGTTCTAGTCTGGCAAAGGTTTAGGAGTGGATACCTCCAAACTATCTGCATGGCCAAATAATACAGTCAGGGTCAGTAAATGAAGTGACCCTTTAAGTGTAACAACTAACTGATTTCCATAGGCTTGGTTTCATCCCAGGGACCACAGAGAAACCTCCTCTTGGAGAAAACACTGGGTGCCAATCAGAGAAATGACAAAATCATTATCATACTAACAGCAACTGAATTGAAAATAGCAGTACCCACCCGACTCTGCAGAGTGGGGGCTTTGTGTCTTAGAGAAGGGAGCCGAGCCTGAGCCTCCTTTGCGTGGGTCCTCCTGCTCGCTCGAGCGCCGCCTCCAGTAGTTGAGCTCCTCGCGATCCGACTCCTGGCATCGTCTGAGCACGCTCACTGACCTCCGTGTCTTTTCCACCATGTCCACAATGCAGTTCAACACCTAGAGGATGAAGAGGGATGCACAAAATTTTACAGTGAATTTGCTTTCAGCTGTTTATGAAAGACATCATCCAAATAACCTCCAGATGTGCTGGAGATGTATCACTGTTTTCATCCTCTGAGAAGTTAAAACTCCGTTTAGAATAGGACTCCAGTAAAACAAATTAAATATTACATTCTTTCTATATCACAAGCCCTTAGGAGTAGTGGTGCCTGTCTACAGACTTACATGGTCCAGATGTCTCCATTCATCAGCCCACTCTCGGTCTGTCAGTCTGTGGTCCACCGGCTCCTCGCGGTATCCCCCGTTCGTGCCTGATTAAAACACACACAAGACAGACCACAGGCCAGTGTGATTAACATTCTTGTTAATGTAAGAGAAGCCACAGATGACATTAAGTGAATGAAAGGTATGTTTATTTCTGTATCTGTGGCAAAATTGTGCTTTTTTTTAAGTCAACAAAAAATGTATCAAGCCCAATCAAAAACTCACACAGTGGCTTCATTAATCCACCACAAGACATCCTGTGGGAATCATAAATTGGGTAAAAATAGTTTCTCACAGAGCAGAATAGACATGACTTAAAAAGTCAATGGCCTCAGCCTTTTACATCCTGAATTAAGAGTGACAGCAATGAAGTAAAGTAAATGAATAAGCAACAAAAGATGTGACATGGACCGAGGGACTGTGAGAGAGAAAGGTGGGGTGAAAACGAATAGGAGAAGCCTGTGATGCAAAACAGACTTCCAGCGCACAGAGCCAGCACACATCTGGAAGTCAGCTGTCAACCACAAGCGCACACACACACACACACACACACACTCTCCCCAAACTTCTTCCTTAGCGCCTTCCCTCCTGGAGCTCACAGCATTCCAGTAGGGAGACACTCAGGCTGAGTGGAGCGGCTCCACTTCTAAACACAACCAGCCGCTCTGACACTCACTGTAGACCATTACAGCCCTGAACACACACACATGCACACACTTACCGAACTATCTGATTCAGTTATTACACAACACTAGGACTTAAACAGTATGTAATTGTACAATTAAACAGTATTAATAGTTTGCATACACAAGGTTGTGCCCATGCAGAGCCCAAAACCTCTTGATTCATGTCCATACACACACAAAGAGTCAGCAAACCACACACTATTAAAATTGAGTGACAAACAGCCAACAAGAGGCCACGTGCAAACTAGGCCTACTTAAGAGAATAATGATTCCTTAACACACACACACACACACATAAGCACACACACTCTAGCCTTCCTCTCGACCTTTTCTCTACTCCTGGTTCTCATCAGTGTTCATCAGTTCAAAGCCACAAGTGTGTGGACTGATGTGTTTATGTGTGCCTGCGTGTGTGCGTGTGTGTGTGTGCCTATGAGTTAAGTGGCGGCAGGCAGGCGGGAGGCTGTCAGACAAGGGACTAAGACCTCGTAAACACATCACCTCTACCATGAACATATCAAGGTGTGTTTCTGTACGTGTGTGTCTGTGTCTGTGAGCTACTGCTGTTTCCACTGTGTGCTGACAAGCCCCAAATGGAGGGCAGATATACACCAGAGTAGATCCAACCCTCACTGCCTGGACAGTATGGCTCTGTTTATATGCACATGGACTCCTGAGATATGCAGGGAAAGCTACACAAACACAGAGACCACCCGTTATCCCTCTCAGACTATATCTGCGTGCGTTTCTGTTTTAATAAGTGTAATGTCTAAATTTGTCAGCCACTTGCATTCACACTGCTGTGAAGACCCATGTTAAAGTAAAGGTTGTTGGTGTTTGAGTGGTTTGCGGGAATGTTTGCATGATTGATAACTGGTTTAATGTCTATGAAGATGTATGGTAGCCAACTATCATTCACTACTAAGAAAAGTAGGAAAATGATGCCTGATGTTGTCTGTTTTTATGAATAGAATCTTTTCTCATGGTTCCAGCCATGACTGAGATTGAACTTGCCATCTTGACTAATGTGGAAGAAATAAATAAAACGTCAGCAGTCATTAATCCAAACACTAATGTAGTATGCATAATTTTGCATTACGCACCAGGGAGTCTTGGTCTGTCTTTGAGCTCACGGATCTCTAACATGCGCTGGCTGTGCTCGCGGTGCAGGATGTGTGGTGGTGCGATGTCATCCAGGGCATAGTGCTGCAAGGGTGGAGGGGTCGGGTGAGGCTGGGTGTTGAGGGGCAGCGGGTGAGCAGGGCTGTGTCGGGGAGCGGGGCTGATGGTGCAGATTCGTTTGGCGGCAGGCTCCATGGCTACTGGTGGACGTTCGTGGAAACCATTTTCTTTACCTCTAAAGAAGAGAGGACATTGGGTGGTTAAAAAAATGAGCATGGCTATAAATGATTGCTTTCGCTAACATAAATCATACTGTTGTTCTAACCTGCTGGGGCTGTGTCTCTTGGTACCAACTTCAGGGGGCTCCATCAGTAGCTCAGAGGAATCTGGAGAGGAGGCCAAGGTGGTGCTGAGCAGGAGATGCTCATGCTGGGACAGGTACTGGGCTGGGGTCTGCTTGGCTGCCCGTGCACAGTGAAGCAGCTCCCTCTGCAAAAGGGGAAGGTTTGCCTGGCAAGAACGAAAAAAATGGTAAGGTCTCATTTTAATTCACAGTAGGGGCTAAAGAAAGAAAATAGTTTTGTCCCAGGTTAATTGTCAGCCATCTGCCATTCACATATTCAGCCTTTTATCAGATACACTACAGACTCATTCAGAGGCAAAAAAGACAGAAAAAGAGAAGCACCACACAGCTTGTCAATTAAACAGACCAGAACTTGTTGAACAGTGTAACATAGCAAAGAGACAGTGTAGATGTGCCTCTCACGGGAGACGCCAGTCTGGGAAACAGGGGGCTTTGAGCACCACTGACTCTTTGAGGTCTGGCTGTAAAGTTTAATTTGGGTCTGGGTGTTTTTCTGTGGATGTGGCTTCCCTGGGCTCACATGGAGTTTTCTAAACTGCTGCTGAAGTTTGTTACTAATCCCTTGCACATGGAAAGAGGGCGGAGCATTATATGTTGGTCACAACATAAATATACACAATGACACAATGAGACAGAGACTTATAAACTCAAACTTTTCCAAACAAAAGAAGAAGATGACTACACTTCTCCCTCATTCCTTACCTTTTTTAAATATTTATTTGTAACTGTCTCCTATCCTATCTTTCCATCTCACTTTTCTGTTCCCCGTACTTCCCTAATTACGAACAGACTCTGGTGTGTTTGCAATTACACCACTTCCTCACTCCCTTTTCTCGAACAAACCAGCTAAATAACCATACCGTTCTCATTTCGTGACTCTGACCTCCTCAGATCACATAGAGCTTTCAACTATCATCCAGCAGATTCTGTAATCCTATACCCCTTTCTCCTCTGATCTGACCTTTCGACTAGCTGATACTTACAGCATCTTTCTCACACAACCCTATTGGTATACCTTCTTAACAAACATGCTGATGCCTTCTGCTTTATGTTGTACTATCCTTAACACTCTTGTCATTTCTTATGCTGATCCCCTCATGCTCCTCTGCCTCCTTTCTTTCCCTGGGGCCCCAGCTAGCGAGCACATGTGCTGTGCGTCGGTTGAGCAGAGAGCTCTCTAGGGTTCAGCGTGGCGGATGCTAGATTGGCGGCACCTTGGCAGCTGAATGCTCTTTTAACGGGACAGCGGCTCCATATGGCGCGCTGAAGCCCATAAAAAGCAAAGGGAGCGCTTTATAGGCATGTTTCACACTTCCGAGTTCCCACTTTTCTCTCTCTCCTCCTCACCCATCTCTCTCTCGTTTCCACTTCCTCACCCCATGACTTTGTCCCATCTGTTTATTTCTCCCTCAGCCTTTTCTCTCTGAAGACAGACCTCTCTCAGGGAGTTGGAATAAAGTTGTGTGGACCCCACCCTCTCGTAATAAATTAGTAGAACGAGGGGAACAGAGGATTCTTGTCTCAGCTCTCTCAGACAGACAGATGGAAGGGCTCCAAAGGTGAGTAAGAGGTAAGCATGGAGAGAGAGTAGATTTTGACTGCTTGAAGTTCCAGCGGCACAACGGACTGGAGATTTATGGGCTGCTTCACCAAGGGGAGCTCCTAAAATGTATACACTTGGAGACTCCCCTGGTTACAAATGGGGCTCAAGAGGCCTTTTAATACACACACTCATCTGTTGCTCATCAACACACACACAATCTTGATAGTTACTTTGAACTGCAGAGAAGCAGTTTGTTAAATTAGAACCTACACCGATGCCTATTTATAGAATACTGCAATGTGTCCTGGAAGCACACTAATAAAGTGTAATTAATCTATTAGTTTTCCTTCATGACTCATAAACTGTAATGTTATTGCCCATAGACTATTCTGATTATACTGACTAAGGGTTATGTCGATGTCAAGGATCTGTTATCTGACAGAGAACTGGCCAGCCATAGGGAGTAAGGATTAAAATTTAACTGAGAGGGAACAGAAAAAAAAACTGCTGGAAAAAAAAGGAAGTAATCTAACGAAATACATGAAAGCAAATATGCATGATGGAGAGGAGGTTGAACATATGTTTACCTTGAGAAAGGGTATAACGAAAGGCCGTAAGGGGAAGTTGGTTGCCTCCTGAAGCCGTGAATGAAACTCCTCGATAGTAACTGTTGAATTCTAGAAGAAGAGCAAAGTGAAGTTCAGAAAATGGTTATCAGTGTTAAGCTTTAAAAGGTTGAACACCAGTGTTAAAAAAGCATTCTTGAAGAGAGAATGAAATGCCAGACAATTATCTTTTACACAGTAATGAAGAACTTACCACAAGAGCCAGAACAAGGCTTCTGACGTTGTCTCCAATCTCAGGAGAGATGTCATTGCCAAACTGCTGCAGTGTGGTCAGGAAACGCTTCAGCTTGCTCAGCTGGCGAGCCCCACAGGTGGCTGGCAGCTGCTGGTTTGCCAGTGATGAGGAAGAGGAAGAAGACGGTCCATTGCTGTAACGCTGCGGTGGAGATGGCACTGCATTTAGAGTAGGTGGGGAATGATGATTCCCATTGGTCACTGGGGAGAAAAAAGTAGAGAAATGAATACGATCCTTTGGGTGGTCATAAGCTGTCAACCGACATTTTAGTGGTTTGGAGTCTAATCCCAAGCTACAAATGAAGCTTATGAATTTGAGGTGACAAGATACTTGCTGGGAACAGAATCAAAGAAAATACGGAAAAGCGATAATGACAGAATGACCCTCACATGCTGTGGTGGAGAAGGAGGCTGGCCGAGGGCCACTGGGATTGACGGAAGGCAAGGGTGGCATGCTGGAACTGGCGCTGCTGCTGGGGGCTGATCTGGAATGAGTCTTAGCATCCACAGGAGAACCGGGCATGGCAGGGCTCTTCTTCTCTCTACTGTCTGTAGAAATGGAAATACAGGAGAGAGGTTAGGTGTGCGTCAAAAATCAGAATGCCTTTAAAAATGCTATTGTGCCGTAAAAAAAAAATGTCACTGTATCTAAAGATTGTTTGAAATGTGTCAATTATGTGTAATTTACCCAGTAAATCTGAACAAATTAAGTGTTGTTTTGATATACTTTTTGTTTTTAACATGGTATCATTTTTTTCTAGTAAATAAACAGCACACAATTATAAGCACTAACTAAGTTTGGTGTTGCTAGTAGGAATTGTTTTTGTCCACATTACAAATAATAACAAGTCCATCTGAACTTTCTCTGTTTCTCTGCTTCAGGTCTATGGCCACAAATGAAAAGAAAAATGACTGCCAGCCACCAAAACACCATACAACACATACTGCCACGGCATCAACCACCCTACCCAACCCCCCCCTATCAAAGAGCCAGATGTCTAAAGTTTACCCCCTCACTCCCAACCATTCAGATCAATAACAGAAGAAATGCTGAAGAAGCCTATTGTGTGGGAGAAGAATGCCCACTCATTGAGTCCCTGGCCAATGGTGGGGAGGTCGGAGCGAATTCAATGAAAGAGAGAGAAAGAGAAAGGGACGAGGTTATTTCACGCTTTACTAACAAGATCGGTAAAGCTTTTGAATGTTAAACGCTACCTCTCAATATGCTATTGCCGCTGAATGAGACCACCAGATAAGGAGTATGGAAAAAGTGAAATGGGCGTGTGGTGGCGGGGAGATGTGGGATCAAAAGCTGTCTTTGTCTCCTGGAGATCCATGAAGGCCGGGTCCCGTCTCCATTTAGAGTGGATCAGACTTTTCTAACTGCTTCAAGAATGAACGATTAATAGACAAGCGTGGTCTCACAGGTCATGGGTCAGAAGAGAGCAGCTTTTTAAATGTGGATTCATGGTTTTAGGACTTTGGCTTCAATGGCACCCTTTATATCTTTTTCACAGCTATGAACTCTGTATGGTCATGAGCGACACGGTTCCAGTTTATAAAGGCTTAAGTTGGATGGTTTAAGCTGTTAGTGGGTAATTCAAACTCAGAAGGGGGAATTACACCAATTAAATCAATAAAAGCATTTAGAGTGTATTAAAAAAGAAAAGCTAAATTATACCTGAATACTTAAACATCCACATATAAAAGTGAAAGATGATCTTTCACAAATCTCATGACCATCTCTTACGTTCCCTGAAGTTGCTCTATCTGCACACTTTATTAATCTGGCTAGTGTAACTCATATGTCAAGTCTGCAGCTCATTACGTGGTGTTGACTGTTCTTCCTCCTGTTTGCAGCCGACGTTACCCGATTTCTTTTTTCTTCATTCTCTCTTATTCTTTCACAGCCCTGTGGCCTGCCTGCCATCACTCCACCTGCTCAACAACATAGGGGGCAGGAAGGAGGGATCTATACAGACATTTGGACAGCCATGCCCACCATACACAGAGTCTGCCAGTGCACTGTAGGAAGCAGCCTGCAGCACGCACACAATCTCGTTCCAAAGCAACACACACTCCAGCCGTATGGCCAGGAAATTAGACTGACATCTCAATAACAGAATCAACGGGGCATATGGCCTTAGCGTCAACACTGTTACCATGTAAACAACTTTACATACACACAAGAGTTTTGGGCATTAAGTAATATATAGCAGTGTGGCAAATGTATTCACAAGTGCGCTGTTCACATCATCAACAGATCATCACTGGCAGCGCACAGTAGTTTTGAGTCCAAATTGACTGTCATCCTTGTAAAACTTCCTGTCAGCCTATTGTGTGTGACTGACAGGTCTACATGAGGCCATACAATATAAACATGCGGAACAAATACAGACACATTGTACGCTTGTCTTACTGAACATCCAGAGAAAATTAGGTTACACCTGTGTCCATGCAATCTTAAGATGTGGCATGGTGCATCGTTAGCCATGCCAGAGGTAATGGCCAAAGCTGGAGACATCAGGTGTGTGTGTATGCAGTGCTGACAGCCCACAGAGAATTGCCACTGCTTGTCAATTAGACAGCTTACATAGCTGAATGACTTCATCTGGCTTGCGAGCACCTGAGTCCACCATATATAGTCACAGGGCTGTCAGGGGAGGCAGCTGTCACAGCAGCCACAAAAACACACACACACACACACACACAGAGTGTGTGTGCAAAGTGGTCTAATGTTAACTCAGGTGAATATTGGCTCAGAGGAGGATGTTTGTCTGGCCAAAATGCCACCTGTCATCATTGCTCTAATGGAACAAAAGCAAAGGACATAAAGCTCCTCAACACACAACAGCAGGATTACATGGAAATGCCATGATGCATACACAACACTTTGAGGTAAATTAGGACATGGGCAGACTGATGTACTGAATATAAAACTGGCAAGCAAAAGCGTTTATCTACTGTTTTTTAAAATACACTTTTGGCTGATGTAACAAAAAATAATAATAAATTCTGCTCATACCATTCTGTGGTGCTGTTTTTCCTGTTGTCTCCCTTCACCTCAAACAGATGTTATACATGCACCACAGTTTTATGTTCTGTATGTTACTTGAGCCTACTTATTTGTTTCTACAACAGTTGCTGTCGCAGAGATGGAAAAGTAATGTGCATCTGCGGCAATGGCTGTTTGTTGCTAGCCAGGTGTTCCTTGTTTGTTCAGCTTCAGGTGATACTCATCTGCATTAAAACATTCAATCAGCTTTAATTGCCTCTGCAGGTGATGATTCAAAATGAGGCTCCGACAGAAAAAGAAGAGAGAGATAGAGGGACAGAGAAAAACAGAACAGGGCTTTTCCCCACCGAGCCAGTACTGTGACTGAAAGCAATCCATTGAATAATGAAATCGGAAATAAGACAAAGTACAGAGAACATTTATTTACCTCCTTGCATAAAAGCAGGGGGAATAACTTACTTTGAGTCAGTAAAAATAAATTACTTGCAATGTGATATATAAATAAATGTGGATTATTAAGTTCATGGTTTAACTTCAGCAGCTGCGAGTCATGAGGCTTGTGTGGGCGAGTGTGTGGTGTTGTAGGATTGTGTGTGTGATCATGGCACACTGCTATCTGTCTGCTGTCATTGCAGATGAGGTGCGAGAAGATGTAACACAGGCCTGACTAATTTATCAATGAGAGCTGAGAGCAACTGAGAGCATGTGCAGTGCTACAACTATGGGCTCAGAGCACAGTCATGCAAATGACCACAGAAACACACACAAGCAAGCAATACAGCCAGTCAAACCAGCTTGTTAAAAGAGTACAACAAAAATTTACAACATACATGTTTTCTTACCAGGAATTCTACAACAAGATAAGGGCATGACATGTTTAGCCTAGCCTAGAAAAGACTGAGGGCCAACAAACACTGGAGCAAGAGGGAAACAAAGATAATTAACCCACATGGGTAAAAACATGCCTTACAGCAGCTCCAAATCCATTTCATAATGTCATGAACACATGCTGTATCTTTTGTGCTTAAAGTACTGCAAAAGAAAGCTCAACTTAAAGGTTTAGTTATTTAACTTATGCAGTAGCTGTAGTTGTCTAACTGTACCAACAGTAAAAACACAGCAACTCAAAAGTAGCCTAATGTTCTCAATTTCATAAGGCTGAATAAAAGATGTGAGGTGTTCCGGTAGCTTGACAGCTAACAAGTCATCACATGTAAAAAAAAAAAGACATTCTGAGTTACTGCAAGCTTTTTTTCCTCTTTTTAGGGGTGGTTAGCTTTTCTCATCCATTTCTGCTCTTTGTACTAAGCTAGGCTAAATGTGTATTAGACCATGAGTACACAGAAATGAAATATTTTCTTTCTAGCTCTCAGTAAAACATCATTCAAGTGTAAAAAATGTTGGTGTGTCTCTTGGACAAGAATCATCTTGTCGTCTACAATCATCAATCGTCTACAATCACACCCATACTTGCAAGGTAGATCTAACATTTCAGACATGAACAGAGGCAACAGTTGTATATCTGAAAAATAACTACTGGCAATAATATTACAACAAACCCCAGAGTAAACACAGCAAATGGTGAGACATACAGGGAGTGAAAAGCATGGTAAGTGTAGTGAAAGGATCAAAAAATCGAGAAGTTGTCTTGAAAATGGGGACAAGAAACGGGACAAGCTAACAGTCCCCTTAGCACCCATGCAACCGATGGGCATTTCTCTCCTCCTCCTTCCCGTCCTGTACCATATGGATCTAATCGGCCAAAAGCTGGCCAGCTGGGACCTCCAACAGTCACCTGTGAGGGGGGGGGGGGGGCTACAGAAGGGACTGCTGGAGCTTCCTCCACTAAGCCCCTCTTCTCCACACACACACACACACACACACACACATTTCTACCTTCCCTCCAAGGACAGGAGGATGTAGAGGGGAGAGGAGGGGAGGGGAGGGGAGGCCAGAGGAGGGGAGAGGAGGGGAGGGGAGGGGGAGGGAGAGGAGGGGAGGGGAGGGGAGGCACGAGGCGGCTGAATGCAAGTGAGTGGACTTAAATGCCAGGGAGACAAAGGCTGCACCTGGTCCCCGTCCGTCCATGCACACCACCACAATACAGCACACATCTGTTCCTCTATCCTGTGCTCCCTCCTGACCTCCAACAACCCACCCACACACACACACACACACACACACACACACACACACACACACAGAGCAAAGACGAGGGTGCCTGCGCCAACACCCACACAATGAAGATCCACTTATAAAACAGATAATTCAACTGTGCATGGTCTCTCTCAGTGTCAGGTTGTTATAACCTCATAGCTAAACAACAGGCTCAAGGAGTTAAGTATTTTAGAGACTTTTTGGCACGTGTATGGTGTCAGATTTCTGAAAATCAGGAGACACTTGTTCATTCTGCTTATTTCACTCAGTTTAATTTATTTTATTGCTCTCTTGGGACTGACCCCTCTTCAACTGATGCTACCATTGCCTCGCTTCCCCAGATGCAGCTACTAGATACTTTTTACGATACAGTTAACAGTATGCTGGTTTTACAATATAATGACAAGCTACATGTTACAAATCTATGCTTATATGAGTCATTTAAAAATATGTCCAAGTTGCCATTATTTTCAAATGGAGTTCAGTATTAAATCAAAAGAGTCATTTTTAGGTCTAAGATTTCTCTCTCTTTCACACTGTAACAACTTTGTAACACCTTTACAAACCATGCAAGAGTGTCGAACAAGCATCGACAGGAATGAGAAGTTAGGTGACATATTAGAGGCATCAGCATCAGAAAAGGAAGGATGCACACAGGGATGGAGGATGCCAACGACAGAAAATACTGTTTTTATTTGGTTTCATCTGAAAGACAAGTCTAGTTGTCAGACTCAGAGGCAGGCTGTTTTTCTTGGCTCTCATTACCACCTTCCAGCCCCATAGACTACATATTTGGACAAAATCCAATGTCAACACTCTGCTCCTCACTCTGCTCGGGAGGGAGAGGTGGGGAGGTGTCAAGGTTGGCAGTCACAGGGAAAGTGTGAGAAAGATGTATACATAGTCAAAGAAAATAAGAAGGGACAAGCTTGGAGGAAAAGAAATGTGTAGAGAGAGAACTGTAGGTGAAGGACAGGACAAATAGACAGAAAACATGTATGTGACTTTCATGAACATACAGCAGAGGAGCAGATGTGTTCCCGAAGTGAACTCATAATGGTGAGAAAAGTCCTATCCTCGACACTCAGTGAGATAATTGCAATAACACTGCTGTTATTCAGCATTGTGAAAAAAGGCGCCCAGGGATGGAAAAGTACTTAGTGGCAAAGCAAAAGAGAAAACGAAAGAGGGAATGGCAATGCAGACAGACGTCATCCATAAAAACTAAGATTGAGCAGTAAAAGAGGCACGGTGATGTGCTGCTGGAAGCAGAGGAGGGACAGGAGGTTTGGCAGAGGTTTGACATTGAGAATGGACAGTCTCCACGTGGACATGAGGTCAGACAGCAGGGACAAAAGAAAGGAGAATACTCTGGATGATATTTAAGGTTAGCGACTTTGCAAACTCTCCAAAACAACAGAGTTAGAGCGTGTGTCATTTCCGCTGCAATTTCAGAGTTGGGAACTTCTCCAAAAACACTGTATGAACAAGGACTGAAACTTAATCTGACAAGAGTAGCTCTTATAAAGTAGAAAGGTTCTGTTACTTTTCTGAACCGACAACTTAAGTGTCTTGAAGCACATCCAAGAACAACCACAACAGAAAACCTATAGTGCTGTTAAATTACCCAAGTGACTCCCATTATCCTATGTCAGCGGACGCTTATTAACAGCAGCACCTCTCAGTTCACAACTCCGTTGCTCTTAATAAAGTATAACCAAGCAAATATGGAGAAATATATGAAGAAATAAAGAGTTAAGATTGTAGATGTATGTATGACATGGACTCACACACACACACACACACACTTTCAGCATTAGACTCCGTTACAGACTCCCTTGTTACTGGGTCAAATTAATGCTATTGTGCTATTTGGAGTGGCACAACACAGACACACGCCTGCATCACACACAGCTGGGATGATGGGATGGGATAGAGCAGAATGTGTGTCATCATGTGTGTGTGTGGGTTGGCCCTATTTGCCAGGTGTTGAGTTTGTCATCAGCTGAGCGGAGAGAGGACTGTTATCCCAGAAGTAACACACGCCCTTGTGAAATGGCCTGCCTGAGGCACTTGTACACACACTCACACACAAATAACAACTGTGACACATAAAGAACAATTCAGATCTGTCAATCATTACCCTGGGCCACAAATGCTGTGACTCTCTCTCTCTCTCACACACACACACACACACACACCAGCTCCCTCTCTCTGAGGCCAGTAGATTATCTGCCTATCTGGTTACAACCCTTCTCACCTCTCCATAACTAATGGGTTAGCCTGCCTATCAATCATCATGAGCCTTGTGATTCTTAAAACCCCAGACTGCAAAGTGAAAACCAACCAGCATAACATTTATGGAAGCAGAACAGCATTAAAAATAAGTTGCATTGCCTGTATTTTCTTTTTCCCCATGCATGTTTATTCTCAGTGGAAAAAAAAAACACATGATGTCAGAACAGACTTATAGAGCTCCCCTGAGCCACAGTGGAGATGTATATCATCATGTTTGTCTGGACGATTAAGGCTTGGTGGCTCCTATACGTTATAAAGCCAGACAATCAACTTAACCTGCAGCCGGCCAAAGCACTGTTTTTGTCAACTTCGTACTTTAGTAGACATACGTGCACAGACACAAACTCTGAACTGGTTAGTTACTGCAGTCCATAAAACAAAATTCAAGGCTTATATATGAGACAACAAAGCACACACTAAGACTGGCCTGTTTCAGACCAGGTGTCAGAGGCCTTCACAGCCAAATGGCCCGGGCTCCGGTCCAACCAGATGTTCCCATCACCACAGGCCATGCTGAGGACATTTACACTGCCTTTCTTGACTCAGACAGAAAGTACTGGTGCAATAACTCAGTAGGTTTTGTTGTTTAGGTTCATCTCAAATCCCTTAAATCTACATTTTAGACATTTCATTAACATTTATTCAGAGCGACTAACATTGACAAGGCAGGTAGAAGAGCTTGACAGTAAACATGGTGGTTGATGGACGTACACAAGTTCATTTTTTCATTATTTTACTTTTCCTCTCGGCCATAAGCTATTTAATATTTTATTTTGATGAGATACATCAGGATTTGCAATGTTCTAATTGCTCTCATGAAACGTATTGTCTTGTGAAACCCACTGGACATGAGTCATATCACTGAGCACGTAAGCAAAGCTCATGAAAAACAAATAATTGTACTTTCTGTATTGTACTAAAACAAAAACATTATCCTTTTCCCCAAGCTTGGACTACACAGATGACTAATCTGTTACTGTTAGGTTTTTGGAATGCAGTGAATCAAAGCTGAGCAGCAGATATGGTTGTACTGAGTTCATAAACAGAGCTGTGGGCAAGCTAAGCCCAGCTGTATAAAAGACCAGAGCTCAACAGCCGCTGTGAGAGGCAGATAAGTAAAACAAAGAGGCCAGCTGTGCTCAAAACAATGAGGAGAATGAAGGCGAGATAGCTGCGGAGGATGGACGTATGTTTGTGAACGTGTGGGCAGAAGCGTGTTTTGATGAGTGTTATCACCGTGTACGCATATGGGTTTCAGTCCACATGCTTAAGAGCACATTGTATTTTTCGTATTCGAAAGGTAAAATACGTATTCGCAGCTCCATTTTCATTTATTTTCTTAAATTATGTGTTGTGCATGCCAAATACATCAAACTGGTGACACAGCTGTTATCAATAAGGGAGTTTTTTTCTTTTGTGAGTGAAAATTAAAGCCATTTCTGTCCCCACTTTCTAAGAACTAAGAAAGAATTACAGGAAAAGAGAGAAAATAATGACAATGACAGACATTTCATGGAGAGCGACCGCACCACCCATTTCTTGTCCACCCACAAACCCAACAAGACAAGTTTTTTTTTTTTTTTTTTTTTGCTCTTGCAAGTTCTCTTGAATATCAAGTCTTGTCTTTTGGGTTTGTGTTAAAAACAAAACACAAAAAAATCCCCTGAAAAACAACTGTTTTTGTAAGAATGTTACACAAGTTAATTTGCGGATTAACTGTGCATCCAGAGTAACTAAACACACTGAGAAAGAACACATATTGAACTTCCAGTCAATAGCCAGAAAAGCAACATCTTGAGCAAATCTCATGTCGATCTGTCTCTGCTTGGTGGGGAAGTGAGCGACTTTTCACGAACGCATTCGCAGCTGTGTTGTTGTGATTGTTTATGACTTATTTTGCACAAAAAACTGTTTTCAGAGCTTACTTACTTAAATCCTTTAAGTTTCCTATATTTTGTGCCCCTGTACTGTATCGCAGATATTTCTATACCAATTAAATGTTGTATTCTTTTATTAACACACCAATTCAGTACTACAGAACTTGAATTGTTTCAGTTGAAGAAATCAGCTGAGGTCATTTTACAGCCTTTTAAACATGTGCTGATACTCTTCCGTCTCAGATCACACCAGCCCAGTAAATAAAGGTCTTGTCTTGGGTCAATGAGCGGCTCTCTCAGGCCGGCAAAAGGTCACTAGACCCCCGACTCACACACTTAGCACAAGGACATTGGCTCCTGTCAGTAGGGTTGCAATAGGAGACTGGGGAGCGCAGGTGCTTAGATGCTCATTGACAGATTTGTGTCTGCTAACACACATGCACACACACAGCCATTTACACATTCAGGAGACATTCTCAGTGATGAAGCAATCTTTCAGAATGCTACTTGTAGTGAGTGAGTGGTTTCTGTTGAGTAAATGGCCTAACCCTTTTATGTCCACATACAAACACATAAACGAGCCCGCACATTCAAACACACAACCTCTCGCTGAACCCCCCAGGGCAAGATATCACAGTCCTCACCACTGGAACTAATAGAGCACTTCCTGCATCAAAGTCTTGAAGCAGCTGCTCTATTCTGTGTCTATGTGCGTATGTGTGATGAAAAGGAGGGGTGGGGGGGGTCTATGGATGAATTCTTCAGATAATAGCATGGTGAGCAAGGACCACAGTGGTCTGTTTCTCCATTTATCACAACACTTTCAGTAGATAAACTCACAGCTGGGATTGAGGTCAAAAAGGAAAGCTACAAGACAACCTTGCACTCCAGCAGACATAATGTCTACAAGACACCTGGTACACACATGCACAATCACTTCCTCAGACTCAACCGCACACTTATCAAGTATGAGATCAAAAACTTCAAAGCCATATAAATACGTGACAAAAACAGTAATTATCCATCAGGGCTAAATGGGGGTAAAATAGATTTTTTGAATAAACTGAAACATCACACCCTCATTCTTTGCGCTAGACTCCTGTGCACACAAATACACAACAGTGCCTGCTGTCAGGAGTGTGACAGTGTCCAGCAGTCCAGACAGGGGTCTCTGGTTTGAGACTGTGCAGCTGACAGTTAGTCTCTCCTATCTCCCTGATGGACTGGCCTGGCCTGGTGTGACGCTAGCCAGGTCTCTCTGCCTTTTCTCTGTCTGCTTCTCCCGCACACACCTCCTCCTCCCTCCATGCACAAAAATACAAACACATTTTCTTCCCTAAGGTACTATCGATTAAAAATAAGTTGTCCATATCACAAAGGGGTGTTCCAACATTATAACTTTGGTTACTTGTACAAAATATCCATTTTACGACAATGTGACATTCGCACTCTGTTGGGATCCACATTCCCCTTGATGTTGGTGTTGTATAACATGTAGGCACAGCATGAAAGACAGAGACAGCAGTTCCCCTCCTCTTCCCATATGTCTGGGATACTGTACAACAGATGCACACGTCTTCTTTGCCTATTTTCTTCTGCTCTGCTTGCCATGTGGAAAAACTGATTACTATCTCAGTAAATGACAGCTGAGCGAGAGAAATGCCCTTTTCACACATGGAGCCAATTACATAGCTGGTTTTATTTATCCGGTTGAGGAAGCAGTTTTTGATGTTTACACATAAGTATTACTTTTGGAAAAAAAAAATCATTCCAGGTAAATTCGACTTTTCATCTTCTTGCCACAAGTGGAAGCAGATGGGGAGGATCAAGCTGAAAAGTAAAAAAGCAACAGAAGGCTCCATGTTTTGGCTGCCAGACCTGAGAATGTAGCTGCTTTGTTCTCACTAAAATTGTTCAGAAAGTTTTCTGGAAAAAGCACTAAAACTTCAGATGTCAGATTGATGCAGCATCCAGCAAAAACTGCACTACTGCTACTAATGTGACCACATGTCTCCAAACATTGAAAGTTGACTTGCCTTGCATGCAGCAGTTTGGTAGTGGACTACATGGGGTGAGAGAGACAGAAAAAGGAAAGAGAAAGCTTGGACTATCAATGTGCAGCTACAGTGACAAACTCTTCCTCAGTAACACTCAAGAAAATCAACATGATCTTCTAAACGTTGACCTCAAGACAACAAATGTCTCTGAAGCAATCTGTATTTTGTCCATAGGTTTTTGTGCACTGATAAAGAAAGCAGGCAGACAAATTCAACCCTCCTTGCATCCTGCCTCAGTGGACAAGGATGAAGAGATGAAGAGATAAAGAGGGAAGGATGAGGCACCATCTGTACAGTAGAGAGCAGTTCTGGGAATCAGGATGGAACATGCACACACTACACATATAAATCCACTGTTTGCAAAAGCAGACACACTGACATACACAAATAGAGGTAAATGGCCACTATTCACTGAAAATGCACCTGGACATTCCAGGTTGAAATCCCTCTTCTCTCCTACCTCCACTCTAGTAGAGTCCACTCTTCAGTCCTTTGAGAAAGTCAGCTGCTGTGGTGGGGTTTTGCCCTCTTATCCTTTCCTTTTTGTCACTTTCTGTGACTCCACACCTTCATATGTCAGGCATGTGTTTGCATTCCCACATATGCGAGCTCCAGTGTGGCGAAGGCCAGAGCCAGAGACACAGATGGCACCCAGATGGAGACAGATAACCAAGCAGACCAGCGCAACCCTGCACTACACACACACTACCTCTCTGTCACTTTCTTTCCGTGTCTTTGCCGTTAGTCCTCCTCTCATATGAAGCTCACTTGGTCACTCTCACTTTCTCCTTCACTCAGTCTGCCTCTGCTGTTGTGCTTATTTTCTTCAGCTCTCTCTTTCTCTCTGTGAATTTGCGTCCTCTCTTGTGCTTGCGCTCTCAAGCTCTGAGCCTCCGACTCTCTCAGTCTCTCTCTTTCGGCTCAAGCTCCTCCCCTGTTTTCCCACACACTGCTCTCTCCTCTGTTTTCATGGGCCGGGTGCTCCTGCAACGTCACCACCCCCCCACCTCCCCCGACCCCCACCCATTCCCCCATGGAACCTGGCCAATCGTCCACTGCTGAGTGGTTCTATTCAACCTGCATTCACCGGCAATGGCCCCTGCAATTAACATAACTAATTGCTTTGGCACCTAAAGGCTAAACAAGAGACCGTGCCAAGTGAGACAAAAGTGTGTGTGTGTGTGTGTGTTTGTGTGCATGCATCTGCGTGTGTGTGTGTGAGTGTGGAGGTCCTTTGCAAGCCCATTCACTACAACCCTCCCCTCTGCCCCTTCAAGAGAAGTGGGGATCTCCTTTGGAAATGTTTCTATACTAACTACCCCCCCACCCCCTCCAGGCTCTTTCATTGATGCTCTCTTTTGTCTCAGCTCCTTAATGTGGCTGCCTCAGCCCTGCCTTGCCAGCCAACCCATTGGGGAACACTTGAGGAGCATGAATGAGTTATTCTTCTCTCCTCTTCCACTCTCTTATCCTCTGGGCTCCATCTTCACTGAGTTAAACTTAAATCACTGTCTGATTTATGCCTTGCGCACAAGTGCTGATGTCGAGACAATGCAGGTTAAGATAATGGAGCCTGGCTGAGATTGGGCAGCCTGCATGTTTTATTCACTCCTGCCCATTATTCTTTTCAATAGTTTACTTCTAAAAAAGTACAGAGGTACAGAGTGCTAAGTTCATTCTTTATCCTGGGATAAATAAGGCATTAATCTGTTTTGAATTAGACAACTGGCAATTGAGAGAACATGATCAGCATGTGAGGATCCACAGGCATTTGGCTGTGTAAACAAACAAGCAAATGCTGACAGTGACCGTCATTAAGAGAAGGTGCTGCCCCTTCAAATACACACGACTGAACAGTACTGAATAACTTACAGTGTAATTCTATCAAAATGGGTATCAGAAACCCAGGTAAAGTCAACACTAATGCTTTTGAATTGTTTCTGAGCAATCATAACAGCTTAATTTGGGTTACCATATTTCTGTGGGCTGTTCAAAAATAGATTTGACTGAATAATCACCCATAATAACCTCTATCTCCCCTCCTCTCTCCATGTAGGTCTGGTCTATTCAGGGTGCATCTGGTCAGCCAGCAGGCTCAGGCAGGCCCAGGTGGCTGTGATAGAGGGAGAGAGGGAGGGGGTGGAAAGATAGAGAAACGAGGAAGGCTTCGCATCTGAAGCTATACACTGTAACCCACATGCTACTGCAGCACGTAGTTGGTGGTGAGCTGCAACTGACACCACTGATGGACAAAAGCTACTGGCATATTTAGATTACAACCCATGTGCAATGACGCAGGTGGCAGATTAGTGAGCATGCTCATTAGAGTCCTTTGCCTTTTTCTCCATCGTATGCTGAAAGTTCATTTCACTCAAGTTGCACCTCAATGAATTTAAGCTAAATTATGTCTGATTTCACTGTAGCCATTGGTACAAATAGCTGTGTGGGAACTAACAGAGAATATGTGTGCCAATATAAAAAGAGAAGTACTCCAAATTTGTATTCAATGTGTCTATTACAAGATAAGAAATATAATTTTGAGAGAGCACCAAATTAATTCAAAGGTTCTCCCTTATCGTGATTTTAAGGCACTGAAACAAATAGCTGATTATATACTACTGACCAATCAGTTAATCAGCCAATTATTGAGGCATCAAATGATGCCAACAACCACAATAACTTCATCCCATGATTTATCACTGCCACAAAGCACACACTAAGTTGGCTATACACACAAACAGTACACACACATTGCGTCATTAGACCGATTTCAGCCCTGCATGAAAAAACGCAGCTCCTTTATTCAACACAGCTGGGGTGTCGAAGTTGAACCAGGCTCAATTTTTGTTGCTTCATGCGACGCTCGTTTTTTTAGCTAGTTAAAAAATTTGAGTGCAAGCACATATTCCTGGCAGTCTACTTATGCTGTTTTTCTACTGTTTAACTCACGACTATTGTGACAGGAGAATAAATAGTTGCTGCCACGGTAACTTTCCAGAGTTGTAGGATCCTGTCTGTGAGTGTTACCAACAAGACTGTGAGGCAAACACTTGCAAAGTAATCCAGCAGGAATGTGTTATTGCATGTATTCCATGGGCCATGGAGCACCTTACTGGATGATGCTGTGGTCCATTACAGCAAAAGTTGACTTAAAACTTTTTGCCCGATGACCCTGCCCTGCATTACTCTTACGTCATCTTGGGGATTTTCCATTTTTCTTTTAATGATTTTCTACAGATAAAATACACCATTATTTCGTCACCCTAGGCCTGTTTTCCAATTTTGCTTAAGTTATTGCTAATTCAGACACTATTATATATATATATTTATACTGTACTTACTTATCATCTTTGTAATGCAAAATCAGCTTGCTGCTGTGTGTTTGCATACTATATGGCTTCCTTGTAATGTAGCTGCTCAAGCCTCATGCAGCTGTTTGCCATTGTCTCTCTCCCTCTCTCAGTGTGTGTGTGTGTGTGTGTGTGTGTGTGTGTGAAAGAGAGAGAGAGAAAGAGAGAGAGAGAGAGAGATAAAGAGCAACAGAGTAAGAGAGTGTGTAGCATCTGTTTCTGTTCACACGCTCCCTCGCCAAACTTCCACTTTTAGAAAAAGTAAACAGCCTTTTCTAGAGAGGACAGAAAAAAGGGAAGAGGAGGAGGAAGAGAGGGAAGAGGGGAGAAGAAGAAGGAAAACGCTTAAGTCACTTGGAGAAATTCTACCTTAAAGACATTTTCATTGCTCATTGTGCTATTTAGGTAAATAAGAAGCATCGTGGCTTCAGCCATATATTTCCTGCACCAAGAAACCAGATTTGTAACTGACAGTAAACTCCATCCATCCATTCTAAGGTCCCATTAACATGACAATAGATGCCGATGCAGTCTGTCTATGGCTGCATGAAAGCCGTACAGAAGTGGTGCATGTGCTAAGAATGGCAGACTGCATCCGTAAAGGGGGACTAATGGGGAACCTCCATTTCAGTAAAAGGCTTATTAGGTCTGGATAGCTCGGCTTTCACACAACAGCAGCAATACAACAAAACAACACAAGGCTCTACTGATGTGGGTATGTAGCAGCAGGTAAAGAAAATAAAAAAAAAGACAAGTTAAAAGGCTTAACAAATGCAAATACACAAGATAGATTGTTTAAACTCCTTTGTGCCAAGGCTGCACAATTTTAGAAAATCAGTTGCAACAGTGTATGTATACCCATGATCCTGATGTATGTCCCAATCTATGCTTAATATTTTCATCAGCAGCTGTCTAGTGCAGCGAACATCCTGACTGAAATTGGAACACGTCACGTCATCCTGAAACAAAGTGTCTGAGGCAACATGCCACACCAGCACCACACGGTGCTGAGGAAAACAAAACCTCTGTTTGCAACACACTAGAATCATCTTCACAAGGCAATGCAACACACATAGTGAGAGCATTTTGTTCCCACCACTCACTGAGGAGTCTGAAGGCATTACCAGGGAGATGGGATTTCACTGAGAAAGTTGCTGCCAAATCAGTGTGAAGTGATGACATAGTGTTTCATAAATTTCATTGAAAAAAAGTTTAGTGTAGCTTTGTATTTTCCCAGCCACAGCTTCCTGCAGTCAGAAGCTTTCCCACTCCACACTGCATTAAGTCAGTCTTGTGTCTTGTCAGTGCTGTGTGCATGTGATACATGTGTCAGTGATGTGAATGTGGCCTTATCGGTTGTCAAGCTTGTCTGTCATCATACAGCATGAAAAGTGAGCCAGAACAACCACCAACTCTTGACTTCTTGACTAGTCAAAACGAAAATACGTAAAAACTTGCCAACAAAAGCTAACAGGCTTTGAGACCATCTCTGTGAATCTGTTTAAAAAGCAGTGCGATAAAAAAGCTGCAACTGGCACTTAAATTTTGCTTTGCAGTACCCTTGTCATTGTCGGCCTACAATCTTTTAATTGTGGATGACAAAAACAAAATCTACAGCTGAAAAAAAAGAGAAAGAGAAGTCAGGCTTAACAACTAATCAGATTGCTGATTAGGTAAATGACTTGACTGGCTAGAGTCAAGACTACCAGACACACAGCAAAAAAAAAAAAACATTTACTACTCCAGCCTATTTATAAAGTTATCACATACCGAAATGCCTCTCTTCTCTCCTTCTGGATTCAGATGAAAATGTCCCTTTTGATTAATTGTTCATGTTCTTACTTTTCCCACTCCCACAAACCCTGATCATTGCTGCCCCTCCCATCCCCCTTCTCTAACCATCTTACCATCATGTCTCCCCCTCCCTCTCCTTCCCCTCTTTTCCCTCCATCTGATCATTGTTCAGACTCTTGATGTTTGCTAATCTGATGCAGCCATAGATTTCCCCGTCTGATTTCACATGGCCACATTTTCCATTGCACATTTATCTAATAGGAACGCGTCATTTTCCAGGTCCATGTCTGTCTGGAGGACCATTTACTGTAAAAAAAACGAAACAAAAAAAAAAAAACAAACACACAGCTTGATATCAAGTAAGATACTTCTCTGTAGTAATCAAGCTAAAGTGCGGCTATTTTCTCTCTGTCTGCCGGGCCTGATGTGTGATAGGTCATGTAAACAAAAAACAGATTTTACTGTATGTGTTGGTTCTGGGCAGTGAAATTTAAAGATTAATATTGGAAGATGGCAAAGGGAAGGATGAGATTCCCGGAACATCACCCTCCCACCAGCACACTTTTGCATCTAGCCCATTTTAAATACGAAAAAATAGGACAAAAAAAATCTATTCTTCCTCCAGTTATTTTTGCAGTTTTACTCACCAAAAAGTGTGTATCCTTAAAATCTAATAAACTAGTGCATTAGCTTCCTCATTTTAAAGCCAGCACTGTTTACATTTGTTAACTACCTAGCAATTTTCTTCTCCCCTGTGTTTGTTACACATTTGTACATATTTTGTCATATCACAGCTACCTGGTGATCACATTATGCCCATGTGTACACAAACTAAACAAAACCCAGTCCCATTTATCACCACTGTCAAAAGTTCCACAGTGAACGTTTAAGCTGCAGCTTGCAAACCCCAGTAACTCCGTTTCTATGCAAATACGCTGGTTTGGTTGGGCTTGGTTTGACTCTATGCATCAGCTGAGCACAGTAGACATTTGCATCTCCTTTATAACAGGACTACCCACTTGAAGAAGCCTCTTTAATTAATTGCACGTATGTCTTGAGTCAGTTACATTTAAAGTCAGTGGCATTACGCTGATTACTATTTCACTTTGCCATGGGTTTTGGTTGCCAGATATTTATCATCATGGATTTTCATGCTGTTATAACTGAGCTTGGAATCTATAGCCTAGTGCTTGACAAACGGAGAGAGAGGATGACAAAGAGGAAGATTACTATTCATCCCTGAATGATGATAAAACCCATCTGATGTCATCACAAACCACTTTGGCACGCTCAATCAGGCTTTGACCTGACTACGGAGATGGTCCGTCACTGGCACAACTAAGAAGAATTTAGGACCTTTTAACTAGTGATGGAAACACAAATCAGTGCGGGAAAGTCTGACTTCCATGGGAAAAGCCCTAGAAATTGTTTCAGGGTAAAGCTTCCAATTCTGTGCCTCGGTGCCATCACTTATTATGTGGTTTGATACAGCACGTCACTGAATATGTTTGAAACCTTTGCTGTTTTACCTGTTCTAGCAGTTGTCTTCTCTGTCTTTTGTCAGTGCAATGCTACATTTCCTGTTGCATCGTGACATCACATCACATAATTTTCAATATATTTTTAAATGCAGTCCCTTTTTAGGACATTTCCAACAAGATCTGTCATTTTTGATGGTAGTTCAGATTGAAGGCCATACAGGGGGGGAATTATTCAAATGATCTACATTAGTTTGGACGTGGCCTAAGTTCAAAACTATATTAATTCCCTCAAGACTCATTCACTCCTCATACCAACGACATTAACAACAAATGGATGGCTGGTCAGGGGGGTCCCACGGTGATCTGACACAAAAAAACCAAGGACTGGTACTTCACCCCCTCCTGACATCCCACTAGCCCAAACATGCCTCCCCCTCCCCTGTTTCCCCACAGTCCACCAGCCCGCCCTTGCCCCCCTTCTGTCCTTCTACTCCATAACTATTGTGCCCTCCTTTTCAGGCATCCTCATATCACCCAAAACAAATGGGTCCCGTATTTTCCTCTCTCCTCCCCCTCCTTTCTCTTATTTTCTCTCTCTCGCTCTCTCTCTTTCTCTCCTTCACTCGGTGCCGATGAAAGGCAGGCATTGAGCCGGCAGTGGCATTCCAAAACCTCAGGCCTCGGCTCCAGTGTGTCTGGCTATTCAACACTGCTGGGAGCCATTAGTTTAAGTAAGGTCTGACCCGCCTACTCGCCCACGGAAAACCCTCAGATCTCCTGTTACACACTGCACACAGAGGGGAGACACACAGCTGCTCTTCGTATGCAACGAGTGTCTGTATGTGTAAAATGAAATGAAAAAACAGGACAGAGGCAAATAGAGATGAGTGAATATAAGAAGTGCAGATATGACAGAGAGAGAGAAAGGCATGCATGAGTGTGCACCCATAAGAGAGAGGGAAAGTCAGAGTTTATGTGCTGGTGTGAGAGGGAGAGCGAGAATGAGAGAGCGGCTACATGTGTGCTTAAAATTTATGAGTGGTGAGTCTCACGCTCACTTGGCTGCATCTTCCTAAAGTTTCCACACAGGGAGTCCAAGTGCGTAGCCAGACGCCAAACACTTCTCCCCAATAACTCTCCTTAAACGATATTCAACATCCACACACTCTCTCCAGATGCTCTCCTGTTTAACGTACGTACCAGAAATGTCGTCAGGGATATTCATCTATGGCAACAGTCAAATCCATAATGCAGCCTTTTTGCTAATTAGAAAATGATACCACAGATCAGAACTTTCTCCATGTTAGCAGCCTCACCCAATTGTCGGCACATAAACATAAATAGTTCTCATAAACAACTCCATATTTGGGGCGAAGTTGTGTTTCAGATGAGTGTGTGTGTTCGAACAAGCCCACACACAGATGTAACTTACGTACTGGACATCCCCCTCAGTACAACACACTGCGTTTTAGTGACAACAACGTATCTTGTTCGCGGCTGGCGAGTAAAAGGTTTGTGACTTTTCCACCTTTTGATGGAATTTAGGAAATTACTTAAGGTACAAAACTGAAATTTGTCAGTTGCATCACTGATATAATGAAGATCCATGTAGAGGGTGTCATAAAGTCATTTTGAGTGTAAAAATTAGTTCATAACTTTTCTCTACTAACATCAAAGGTGGCAAACTGCATATATTTAGCATTTAGTCTTATATGTGCCAGGCAACTATAAGCAACAAAATCTAGAAGAAAAAGCTGAAAAATTCCTTTAAATGCATCCAAAAGCCATGTTACACGTTAGTTAATCATTGACTCTGCATGTGGTTGCCTTCTGATGTTTGGCTGTCCCACTAATTGCCATTAACAAGAGTAATGAATCAAGCCTCGGAGGAGAGGAGAAGAAGAAGAAGAAATAACAGAACACAAAAGGATAGATACTGCTTTCTGTTTTGAAACTCATTACAATAAATGGCCTTACTTGTCGAGGTTACTGTGTCAGGAATGACTCCTGTCAAAGCCGCCACACTGATAAAGGCATATTGCCAGTGGACTGCCAAAGGGAAAGTTGTCTTTACGGAAAGGCAGGCAATGACAACAACCCCTGCAATATGTTACTTTATGCTGGACATTTTTGAGTGATGTGTGTGTGCTTCCTGCTACCAGCAATTGATTCTATTTAAACCTTCCGTCTCTCTTTTTCTCTCTCTAAGGCTGTAGGAGCAGCTGTGTTGTTCTCTTCCCTGGCGATGGCCACACCTGTGATCTGCAGGTGGTTCATCTGGCAGCAGAGCTGGGAACACCTGGCCAGGCAGAGAGATAGAGCCTGCAGGCTTTACTCTACGTGTGTGTTTGTGTGTGTGTTCGTGTGTCTAATAGTTTGGGGGATTTCTGAAGGGCTCAATTAAAGTTGAGGGAAAATAACGGCTTTCTTTGCACACACACACACACACACAGGCATGTGTCTGCATTTCCCAAGGTTAAGCCTCAGGGATGTTTGGGCTTGTCACTGTGTTGCAATACAATCTTCGATGTGAGTGTGTGTGTGTGTGTGTGTGTGTAATGGAGAGGTAGTGTATTTACAGTTTTACCAGCTCTAGTTTTTGTTCATTTCAAGACATAACACACCAAACCAACCTCCTCCTGCCTTCCCGGATGTCCCTGCTTTGTTTTTCAGACCAAATCATACCAATATCTCCTGACAAAACAACCAGGGACTGTGGCAGCACCTGCTTCGTTGTTGCTTTGCAGTCCCACCATGGGTATGACATCTTGCTACAGTGCTGTGCTCGGACAAACAGGCAAAGACAACAAGCAGAGACACCAGCTGAGGACAAGACACATAAACAACAGCACCCAGAACACATTCCACCCTGGGAGCAAGAGCAAACAGAGTGCAATGCAAGTTTACGTGTGCAGTGAAGAGAGCAGGTCCTGTTCTCTGACAGCACAAAGCCCAGCAGGAGTGAAATCAGAGAAGGGACAGATGAGGTGAACTTGACAAAAGTCATAAAACTCACAGAGGAGCTCGAGAGTGAGGTTGGTTTAGGCTAAGATCCTCTTCACTGCCTGATAAAGTGAGACTAGGCCAAGGCCACGTAGTCATTATCTGACAGGATGCGTTTCAGCTGATAAGTTATTCCAAAAAACAAATCCATGATTGCAATGTGTAGAAATATTACCGACAACAGTAGGAGTAATACAAATATATAATATATAAATAAATACTTAATAAAACTATCTGAAAAAAATAAGGAAATATGGCAAATGGAATGAGGAGGAAAAAAGAAGACTGGGTAATAGAAAGTATGATATTGCCTATTAAGTCAAACCATGAAATGAGACTCTTCAATGAGAGCTTATACTCAGTTGGATGTCAGCTTTCCTCTGGGCCATGACAGGCCAGCTGCAGTTAGACTCCCTGCATGGTGGCTGAGACAGCTGAGTGGGATAAAGACAGATAAATGGAAATGGAAAAAAGATTTGTAAACAGAAAGATTGCGGGGAAACAGAGAGGGATGGATGGAGGAGGCCGAATGTCAGGCAGACACAGGAGGTGAGAACGACGCACTGGAGTAACCCCGGAAGGCACGGAGAAAAGGGGGAACTGATGCTAACTGCTGTTTGTCTGAGCCAAGTGGGAAATGATGAAAGGAGGGTGAAAGGCATGAGGAATGGGAACAGAGAGACGGGGCATTAAGAAAACATAATGTCATGATAAGTTCTTTTCTTTTCTTTTTTTTTTTTTTGCCTGATCACTCTGATTCACTCTGAAGTGACTGGGCCCTTCTGTTCCCAGCCAATGTTCCTCCACTTAAAGTAGAAGACAGAATAAATGCCTGCACACAATCCTGGGACCTGCTTGCCGCGGTCCTGATAAAGAATATGTGATTTTTTTTTTTCTGTGATTATTTAAATGAAACACAGAAGAACACACAAAAGAAGCTTTAATCCCTTTTGGCTGAATGTTTCAAAAGCCATATGACAAATATGCAAAACCACTTTCAAACCCTGCAAGCTGCCTTTTTGCAATAGTCAAATGTGTCAAAGCAATGTTTACGCTACTTTGTGACACCTGAATACAGAGGCCACGGCGGTGCCTGGCGCTATAACAAAATGACAGTGTTAACAACGCTCAGGAGCCGAGCTGGGACCTGCAATCAAGAATAAAACGCACAGAGCTGGGTTATCTTTCAGAGGCGGAGAAATGATGTTTTGTCAGGAGGTGGGTGACCACGCACACTCTAATGGCCCTCGTCTCCTGTACGACTGAGCGTTTCTGAGGACTGTTATTGGCGAGTGATCCTCGGCACAAGATCACATCTGGATCCTATCGTCCCAGCCGCTCCGTGCAGTGCCGCACAGCAACAAGAAACAGCTGTGCAAAACTGGCTTCAATTAGCCTCACATTCTCCCTGACAGTTAATCCCTTTCTACTCTCCTTCTCTTGCTGTTTTTTTACTTTACTGTTTGGTCACTCCTTTTTTTCCCCCCAAAGCTTTGCTTCAGGTTGCCACAATGTCTGAACTAATAGACAGGGGAACGCAGTGTGCTGAATTGGAAACAGACAATGTGACAGAAAGCTCAAAGGTCTCACGAAACACAGAACATTACAAACCCTATCTGTTTGGAAAGAGTGATGGTGTTGTTTTCTGTTGTTTGGGATTTGTCACGAGGGAGGGAATCTGATGATAAGATACAGAGATTATATATTTATTTAATTTTCTGTCATTGGGTAATAAATGCTTCGCTATAATTAGGGTTCATTTAAATGTTAGTCTCCAATTTTCACAGCTTGTGATTCTTAACAGCAATTAAAGTCTGTTAAAATTGTCATTTGGTTGCATATTATTACTTAAGCAGAGGATGCCAGATCCTTTGTTGTGGTTCTCACATGTGGAGCGCCGGGCAACAAACTGACCCCATAAATTCAATGTTTAAACATTACTTTTCCCACTAAAACCACACTTAGCAAACACTTAAGTGTGATCCAGAAGTGCAGCACACTGAATATAATGTTGTCGCTCATGAGTCATTAATCAAACCCAGCCCTGCTCACATCAGTTCAAATGCACACCATCTTGACTCAGCTAAACTGCACCGGGGAATCCAGCTCAGATTGGTCCTGTGATAGGAAATGGGAGCCAGATTTTAGGTAAGGGAGCTGAGCTGATGGGCTTGATGAGCAAATCTGGAAGGTTCTGCAGTCATTGTAGCTCTGGGGCCTGAGTAAAATACTAACAGGTGGTAGTTCTGGTGGAAAAGACCCACGCAGAGACCAGAGGGAGTGAGAAGGATACTGGGCTCACAGCCTGACACACACAAACGCGCACCCAAGCACACACATAATACAAAAACACAAACACAGCCAAAGACATGCATGACACATAGCAACACACAGGAACAGGCGTTAGCAGCACAAAGAAAACAGACCAAAAAATAAAGAATGCATTTGCAGACCATTGCAATTTAAACATAAGTACCTGGAAAGACACTTCTCATGCATATGCAAACACATTCAGAGGCACACATGCACACAAACAACCCACAAAGACAAGTAGGGATGACTCAGAGAGGATCTGCAGGCACCTCTCTCTACCTCCAGCACAGGCACATTCTCCCACATGGCAAAACACAAAGGGCCCACGTCTGGCATCGCTAACAGCCCACTCAAGCCAAAACCAATTAGGTCTCTAATGCAAACCTGCAGGGCCCCTTTGTCGTTTATTTCCCCTTTTAATGTCAGAGGATTGGAATCTGACTCTATAACCCACCCCAAAGAAAAGAAAGAAAATGGCAAAAGGGGAAATTATCAGGGGGTTCCAAATTACCCACATGTTTTTGAGTAGGACTAATTGAATCAGGGGAGAATGTAAATGATTGACCAGTGTGAGCAATGTTTAGCCTACATGCTCCTTAACACATTTTCTCCCAGTGCACAGATAGCAACCCTGCCTCCCAGAGAGCTATGTAGCTTTCTGCATAACATCAAATTACTGCAAGTAAACAACAATAACAATAGCAGATTTTATCTGCTTTGGGCTTTAGTTGGAACCAAATTTTCTAAATCAGGACTTTCAAACCCAGAACCCATCGTGTTTATAGTTTTATATTTCAGTACCCCCTCTGCTGCCTCCTGGTGGTCACTGTAGCACCACCATCATCAGCATCATGGTCACTACCATCAGCATTACAGTCATGTCTTTGTCATGCTATTATTTGTTTCTATGTACTAAAAAAGTGGACCAATAGGAGTCGTTAGAGTGTCACGGTGACACACGGGGGCCTACAGTCGTGCTCCCTGGTCCTCGAGTCCCAACTTGCATTGCATGACTGTACTACTGACCCCTGATGTAAAGCAGGCAGAAAGAGCAGGCAAAAGGGGAAAAAAATCTCCTCCTGGCCTGGCAGCAGCTCCAGCCTGGTTTCACACCGCCTGGTGTTTTTGTCTTAAAAAGCTGTAAACTCCAGATGGCGTAAAGGAGAGAGAGAAAAAAAAAACTTTGCCTGGTGGATTAAGGGCTCCAAATCCTTCACTGAAAAGACACATAGACCAAAAGCTGCTATTCAATCAAATGGGAGCATAATAGCTGTCTTGTGGGGGCTATATAAGGGATAATGCGTCCAATAGAGTATGTGTTATGCATAGTTTATTCTCACTCTTTAATGGATCCTAATGAGCGTAAGATCTCAGCAGACAAAGGGATGACTGGGTTTTTGTTTGGTCATTACAATGATTTGATAGGATCTGAAGTAACACATTCAAATGTCTTTTCTGAAGACTTAGTCTGTTCTGGGAGATGAATCAGAAAATAATATGGAGGGGGGTTTTATTTCTGGCCACATTATGTAGCCTAGATAAAGCATAATTCTGCTAAAGTTTCATTACGAGGCAATTATTGTAATTATTATTGTAAAACACAAAAATGAGATCATTATATGGACCATATATGGAGTCATCTGCAGCATAGTGTATGGTGTGCAGGTGGGAATACACACAGCCTACCTGTAGACAAATGATGCTGTTTTAACTCTAACTCAACATGTTAAGAATAATTCAAAGCCTACTCACAATTTAAAACACTCGGCATTCCGACCATGCTCCTGGTGTTTTGGAGTTCTCTTCTTTCGGACAGCAGGATGGCTGACGCGATCAGTCTTTTTGAACTCCCTCAGTTTCTCTACGGGACGAAAACACTTTTCAAAACGCTTTTGAATCACATTAGGCTGGAACCAAACCTGCTGGAGACGATCGATGCGGATCACACAGGAACCAGGTCCCTGTTCTCAGTGTAAGAGAGAATATTCGTGTGGGCGGTACTAATTTAACCAGAAAGCGGATAACGCTGCGCTACAGCGGGGAAACGCTGTCTCAGTTATGACTGAGTCCGAGAGGCAACAAGAGGACACCAGAGCTCACATCATATAATCCTCACAGCAGACACACTCCTACTGCCTTGAGCAAAGTCGTTTATGACCTCGACTTGTATTGATTCTGTTTTTCATAGCCTAAATCTGTAGCCTGGAATGACACCACAAATTGTAATTGAAACAAGGAGAGGGACAGCCCGATGAAACTAAAAATGATGGATTGTATTTGATCATATGTAGCCTTAAGGAATGAGTTCGTGTTTCACTTTAAAATGCTGAACAGTGTAACCCTGCTTAAAATCAGAGACAAACAGTTGGCTGCTCGGTGTGTCTGAGAGAGCGTGCTGAGCTTTGTAACACTGAAACCTGCACTGACACTCTGACTCCGTCCAGAGTCTGACAACTTCTTCTTCTTTACAAGCATTGGCTGAGAAGGTTGTGAGCTATACCACCCCCCAACACACACACACACACACATAATCACAATCACATCCACACCATCATCTTTCCACCCCCCCTCCCCTCGAGCCACCCACATATGCCACACGCTCCTGTCCCCCCCCCCCCCCCCCACCCCGCCCCATCCTTTACTCCTGCCAGGCTGCCACCTGCTCTCTGCAGCATGCTGCACAGCTGCTCTGCTACAATAACAAATTAAGGTCCACCGTGGCAGGCAGGAGTCATTACCCACAGCTCCTGCTATGGATGAGCCAAGGAGCCATCAGCAACCGCCTCTGTGTGTGGGGAACACCATGTACCCCCCCCCTGCACACACACACACCACCTTCTTGTGTAAAGCAAGGGGCCAAGGGCCGCTAATTGTTGTGATGAGGAGCAGAGGATCAGGGGTTGCTACAGTTTGGGGACACACAAGCCAAGAGTCACCACTTGCTGTGTCACTGTCAGGAGCAAGTCATGTGCCGCAGACAGTGCTGTTTGCATAAACAATGACAGAAGTAGAAGAGACATATCACACCCTGAATCCAGAATAATTTATTGTTATTTCACACAAATTGCTAACTTTCAGATTCAAATATTGCTTTCCTGTGGTTATGTTCTTTTCCAAGGTGATAGAAAATATTATGTTCTTGTCAGTCATTCTGCAGTAACACTGTGCAGCTAAAACTAGTTTTGAGTTGCCAATACCCCGCATTAGACTTTTGTAATTAATTTATTCATTTGCTTGACAAATACAGTGAAAGCCTTAATTGACATGTAAAGCATGAACCACATCAGAAAAAAAAATTAATTTTTGGTTTGTTAATGACTAGACAGCAGCGTACTACTATCTTACTGAAAAGGGGAGAGTCTGTAGCTCCACATTATCACCCGCATAGCCTCCGACAGGTGTATTCAGTGAATGGAAGAACACAAGACACAACAAAGAGAAGAATACAATGTAACTGTGATACCTTGAATAAACTGTTTGACAGCTTGTTCTTCTTCTCAAAATGTATTAGATCATTGACTACTACCTCTGAGTCAGGACATTTACTCCACCCAGGGTTTTAAACATTTATTGCATCTATGACATGCATTTTATTTTGCCATTATGTCTTTCTGCTTGTGATATTGGAACAAATTTGTGCAAGAATCAAACTGTCTCTGTGTTCACAAAACTTCCTCTAGAGCTTTTAGATACAAAACTTTAAATTGAATACAACTTACACTGAAAGGAAAATTTCCATTATATTTAATGGAAGTGAAAAGCTTGTTGATGTTGAAGGAGATGCACTGTAACAGTGTATAGAATATGGGACTTTAAAGTTATTTCTGTGCACACAGGAGCAAAAAATGTATGTATCATTATCTTTCACCTTTTATTATTCAGTTGGTGTAACTTAAATCAGCATGTGCAGTACGTATCCACTGAATACTCATACAATGAATCAATCCACACTAAACCTTTGACAGTGACAACAATGTCCTATCCAGCTCATCTTGTCAACCAGCTCTGTGACAGGTTAACAAAGGGATGACTAGTCAGTTAGCAGGAGGCTGAAGTCAAAAAAGAAACAGGCTCAGACGGAGGTGGGATTTGACGTGGTCATTATGGTCCCTCTGTGTGACAGCTGGCCATTGCCCCCCCCTTGATCTCCTTTCAGCGTCTTTGTCACAGCCCCTTTAATCACACCAACAGGACTGTTACACTGCAAATCAGCTGGCCTGACCTACTGACTCGGTGTCTGAACATCAATATCAATAATAATGAATATTTTAAGACCTCAGCTCAGTGTTTTGGCTCTCTGTTACTTTCATGTTTTGGTTCATCCTTTGCTTTCTAAAAACCCATTGTGAGCTAGCTAAGCAGCACCTAACGGCAGAAAGACAAAGTTAGCAACTAGTAGCTGGTATAGCCTATGTAATAGAACAATAGGACATGGACATTTTCCTCTGGAGTTAGAGAAGACCAAAAAACACAGCTAAAAACTTGGATATTGGAGGTACATTCATCCAGTGGACAGAACCACAGCAAACTGAATGCTAATGTTGTCCCTTATCTGTTGGCTTTGTAAGTTGCCACCTCTTTGTTATTTTTACCACATCAGCTTGGAAAGGGACATAACATGTCACAGTTGTTCGCAAAACTCACATCACCAAACATCAGTTACTGCAGGTTTTAACTGAACAAAACAGCAACATTTCAGTTCGAAATCAATCAGTTTAAATAAAATTGCTATGACCTCTGAATTTGGTGTTCGACTTTGATGAACGTTGACCATTTGCACACCATTTTGATATTGCTAACGCTTGAGGAAGAGAAGTTAACTTGATTCTAAAAATCGAGGTAGCCATGATATGTCACACCACCTGCAAATACGCTATGTCACCAAGCTTCAACTGCCACCTATTTTATTAGATTATGCTGTACTATTTTCTGGTGTGATGGACACTAAAAGACTAGGAATATATTATCTTCTCTGCGTATGGTCACATGCCATAGAGAACCTGCTGGACTGTCTCCCACTGGCCCCACATGTGTCCTCCTCAACCTCAGGAGGGCCTGGCTGCCCCTTCGCTCTACTCAGTCTGCTGAGTTAAGTAATCTCTGCCTTGTTGCAATCTGGCAGTTCATCAACACTGTTAAAAGATGTCATGAATACATAAACCCACACATTTAAAACACACATATCTGCTGTACAGTGGTTGACCTGACATGTTATTAATCCCTATTAGGGAATTAGGGAATTTTTTTTCTAATTGTTTGCTCCTTCACTTCACTGTACTGAATCAAGAAGGGGCAAGTCATTAGCTAGGACTGTTTACCCTACTTTCTCAGCAGTCGTGCCATCTGCGTGAGCTCTGCAGGTTGCATAAGGCCTTGCAGATATGACACCTCCACAAAACCTGTTCGCTTTTATCCATTGTTTCAGTCTGTTCTTTCCAATATTATCTTTTCTCTCTCCTGTGCCATCTTTCTTAATTGCTCTGCTTGGCTGTTCATGATTTCACTCTCTTCGTCAATTATCATATCATGATTTATTTCTCCTCACATATTGCACATCTCCTTCATTTTTGATTATGTACATCTTTTTGCTCCTCTCCTCTCCTTTCCTTTCCTCTCCCCTCCTCTCCTCTCCTCTTGTCATCCCCAACAGCTGACAGACCAGACCCTGCCTGGTGGTGACACTTCACCCACGCCGACCCGAGCCAGATCAGTAGTCCATGTGGGAGCCAGAGCCAGGGCCAAGGCCATGGTTTCTGCAGGGGGGGGTTGCTACCGAGGCCAGCAAGATGGCCCTAGTCATCATAATCATTCATTGCCTGCTGGTCCTTCTGTCCTCTCCCTCCTCCCATTCCTCCTGTTTTTTTGTCCTCCTCATGTCGGGGCCACACGGCACACGTATCAGCTGAGCCCAGGATGGTCGGAGTCAATGGGGTCATGCGGCAGACGCCTGGTTAATTCTCCTGAGGCTGCAAAGTCCTCATATCATCTCATACAACTGAAATACACAGATAGATGCAAAAACATGTATTCTCACTGATACACAGAATTCATAGCACCAAATGAGTCAGTCTCTGCAGACTGTAGATGATATTGTCAGAGCCAAATTGTAGGGAGGTTTGATGAGGTTGATGGGACACTGAGTCTGTCAGACAAACAGATAGATCAGCATTGAGAAGGAGGAGGGGAAGATTAGAAACACATGACCAGATGGAGAGAGAGATAGCCCTATTATGTAGATCCTGTCTCCTCTCCTCCGTTTGGATCCCTCATGCATATATACCTTTACATTATTCAGTAGGTTATAATGAGAGCAACTGAAAGTGGTGGGGGTTTAAAAAATGGTTGCTGGGTGCTTTCGACGGCAGAGGGTGGGCCACAGGTGTACAACCCTGAGACTTATTCTTCTGTTTGACCTCTCATTATCACCCCTGAGTTCTCATTTGTTTTAATCCTATGTCCTCGGGTGTTTAGGGAGCAGCGTGGTGTGTCTGTCTACCGCAGTCTGTTCACCACGCAGTCTGTCATTCATATTTTGAAAATAAATTATTCCATATTTTTTAATCTATTATTGTCTGCTCATCTGTTTGTCTGTTTCTTGGGCTGTCCATCTGTGTTTCTGTGTTTTGCCCCATTTTCCATCTCTTCCTCAACTCTTTGTTCATTTTTACCACATTTTCAATGAAAGGTTTTATGCTGTTTTTGTGCTTATCAATGGCCTGATTTACAGCTGCTCCTCACTCACCTGCATGTTCGATTGAAATTTTTTTTAAAACCCTGTCACATCTGCACATCTCTCATCTCCCTCTCAACCTTTTCATCTTGTGTTTGTGATTAGTTATCTATCAATCCACCAGCCTGTTCTGGATGGCCTGTACAGGAGTAATCTGGTTTGTTATTACAGAGGAACAGGTGGGGCAGGCTAACAGTCCATGCAGGCTGGAATCACACACACACACACACACACACAGGCTGCAGGGAGGCAGGCAGTCAGCCGCTCAGACACTGGTCCATATGGTAGACCTCTGGAGCTGTTGCCCTTTGCAGAGTAGGGGAGGGATAGATGCAGGGATGCAGAGATGGTTGGAGGATGGCAGGGGCAGGAGGAAGCAGAGGGAGGTGGGGGGAGGCTGAAATTAATCAGCAGGCCATCCCAACTGTCCACTGTCTTTGGGGAGTTGAGACATGCAGTCTGATTGAACTGGGGGTGTGGGGATGGAAAGTTGGGGGTTGGAGTGTGTTTTTGTTGCATTGTTTTGAATTTTGATATTTCATTTGGTTTTATTTACTTACCTTTAGCTTTTAGCTTTAGAGCACCCATTGCATTAGAGTGAGCACATTCTACAACCCTTCATATTTGCACAAATAAATGATCATTTTTAAAATAGTAAAATAAAAACAGACATGAATCAAACAATTATATATAATTCATAATATTTTCTACAAGTTTTTGCTTATCCTTCAAGTAAAAATCATAAAGTAACCAGTGACTACAGCTGTCAAATAAATGCAACTGAGTAAAAAGCATCATATTTCCCTCTGAAATGTAGTAGAGTGGGAAATATAAAGTAACAGGAAATTAAAATACATAAGTAACAGTGCCTAAAAACGTACATAATCTAGTACCTTACCAGACAATATATTACTTTCCATTGCTTGATTTTTAACAGTATTAATTTTCACAGACAAAGCACAGTGTAACTCTCTATTGTGTAATAGTATTGCAAATCAAATACTTTGACAACTAGACATTTTTGCTGTATTGGCTGTGTATCCCACAGCACAGCTGGAGCCATTTATCAATACGGGACAATGTGTATCAAGAGCTACAAATCATGTTCATACAGTATGGATACAAACACTTTCAAACACCCTTGAAGCCAAAAGTCAGCACTTTATTGTCTGATCTCAAGTAAAACATGCTGGAGAGCAGCCAAAACACAATTATGGAAGAGTTATGGAAGGGATCGTACATATGTTTCCATATGACAAACAACTTTTCAGTATTATGGCCACATCACTTCCAAACTACAAATGTATTTTCTACAAGACGATTCTTTTGTGTGTGAGAACCCCACGAATCCTGCTGTTCCATTCACTGAAGCTGCTCCTGCAAAAGATAAGCTGGCCACCTGTCGTTCCCATCACAAAGGAACAGACTGACAGATGTATAGACAGGGGGTCAGATGGTCAAACACTTTGTCATAATGGTAAACATCATTAGGTAGATGCACTGTTGTTGAAGTCTTATTCATCCTTACTGAGCTGTTTGTGTGTTGTGCTAAACAGTACATCCAAGTGTTTCTGCCTGAGCAAAGAGTTGTACAACAGTGGTGAACGTTTATGGGTTGATAGGGAGACATGTCAATAGCTTAAATGTTAAAAATAAATATTTCCTCAGTCAATTGTCTAGAGCGTTCACCACAATATCACCCCATCTTGAATGTTGTGAGGGACAGTCTGTCTAAATATTAAAGTGACTTTGTGGCCACTATTGGAACATAAACTGAGTTTGATCAAAGAACAAAAGAAGTCAGTTTTTGCATGTGAACTGCTGCACAGTATTCAGCACAAGATTTATATCCGAAATACTTATAAAGATCTATTTATTAGTATCAGGCTTTAAATCAATTAAACCACCTGTTTAATCAAGTACTTAATCTCTAAAAACTGTGTTGTCAGATGATAGCCGTAAGGTTCCAAGATTCAGCTATCAGCAACAAAAAAATGCCAAATGCTTACGCAGTCTATATTATCAGACACATTAATAGTACACATTGGTAAACATGCTGTAAAACACAATTAAAAACACTTTCAAAGTCTTAAAATCCTGCAGTAGGATATTTTCTAAATCAATATTCCTTTAAAACCTGCCTTACTGGAGCTCAATGCAGAGATGTGTGTTTAGACATGTTGTCATTTTCATTGGACATAAGGTAGGACACATAAACTGTGCTGCATTCAATCCTGGGACAGATTGAGGTGGTGTCATGTTAGTTGATGACATAGTATTTTTACAGTTAAAGTTAAAATCAACAGAATATTGTATCTATGACATATGACATATATTCTTATAAAGCAGTGAAAATGTGTGTCTTAACAATATCAAATCGAAAATAAAGTTTTAGAGCAAAAGGGAGAAATGATGCTGACAGAAAGTCAGCACACTGTCATTCAGAAATCTTAAAAGTCTTATATCCTGCCAAATATCTGTTTCAAACTAGAAAAGTGCCCTTGTTTAGCAAGCTGTTTCAATTAGTAGGTTTAGAAGTAATGGAGCCATTCAGTCACTAGAGGGAGACAGAGGATTGGGAAGCAACCTGTCAAAAGCCTGCCCTGCATTGAGAAGAATATCCAGTTTGTAGTTTGTGCTTTATGTTCAATGGATACATGTGATCCAGCTACAGAAAAATATACTACAACACAGTGTATACAAAACATTAACAATTATAAATTAATGCAGCAGTTTGGTTGGTGTATGTATCTGCTCAGCTGCTTTTATGTTAGAAGGAGGTTTCATTAACAGATGAACATCTTTATACCATCTGCATGGGTTGAGAGCAATTTTCAGTAAATGTTCCGAACTTGTTTTCATTAAGGGAGCAATTACCCCTCACCAACCCACCCGGAAGAGTGTTTTCTAAAATTGGGTGCTGCAGCTTGTTTGCTATTTCACCTGTTGTGAAGCAGATGCAACACAGGCTGCCACACACACACACACACACACACACACAGCTAAGGGGCCTGCAGATTACTTGCAGATGCAATAGAGCATAGGAAATGTGGACTGCTTCATCAGCTTGTTTTAGTGACTCATGCATGTTCTTAATGTCTACTCTGCACAATTAAGTGCCCTTCTGCTGAGTCACCACGGCAGCAGTACTTATCCATGTTGAGTTGGAGTCAGGACCAAATGGCTTGGTCATAGTGTACTACTGCTGAAATCATCATATTTAGCTGCAATTTCAGTGATTTTTCAGTGTTATTCCACATTGTTTCAAATACCGATGACTGAAAAAAGCAAAGTTTACAACTACAGGTTTGGACAGAGTTGTTTGTGCATGTCGGAAGCATAATCTTTGCAAATAAACTTGTGGATTGAAAGTAAATTGAACTCTTAGATCAGACTGATGGAAGGTGGAAGAAAACTGGAAAACAATCATAACAGAGACAGACAGAAACTGAAAAACTGAGGTCCCACGGGATGACAGAAATCTTCACCATCTATGCCATATGTAGAACATTTTTTCCTATACTCTGTAACATTTGCATTTCAGGAATGGGTATAGCCACAGTGTGAAACAAATTATTCACTCAACAGTGAAATTCTTAGCCAATAATATCACATATATTTCTTACATAAGTCTTTTTCCTCACTCTTTTTGAAATTCCCAGCCGGCACATCAGGTCCTTTGGTTTTAGGGCCAGTATTGATTAAGCTTTGTCAGTGCTCATATACTGTGCTGCCAGCTCATTTGGTGCCTACCGGAGGGAAGCTCTGAGCTTAACATCTTTTAGAGAACATCATGCTTGTGTGTCTGCCTTTTAGTAAGATTTTGCTGCGTATTGACTGGATGGTTTATTTTCCGCAAGCGGTTTAACTAAAGAGGAGTTGTCGCCATAGCTCAATCGTGATACTTATGCACTAGTGTCATTGTCATCTGCTCTTTCGAGACAAAATCAACCATTTTTCTTTGTGAGTTATATTTTGAATGAGAAAATGTTCGTCTTTGCTTTCAGGTGAGGGATTCATGCAGAAACGTGGTATAATCTGGTTTCTTTACTGTGTTGTTAACATCACACTTATTGTAAGCATGTTTTCTGTCAGCAGAGTTCAAAGTGAAGACGACTTAAGGATTTCATGTCTGATAGGAGCTCTGTCCACAGGAAAGGCTGTGGCCTGGGAAGCACTATTGATCTTGTTTTCGTCATGACAGGACGTCTCTATAAATCAGTGTAATGGTTTTGAGTTTGTTGGGCACATTGCAAATTACATCTGTGATCTGAGCCAGTGATCCAATGTGCTTTAAATAAATAAATAAATGAGTGAATCAAAACATAATTATATGTGACTTGACGGCACACAGTTCATTAATGGGGCGGCTCAACAAGAAGCTCTTTGAACTTTGAGTGTGTGTGTCAACACCGTTGCTAATCGTATCATCCTCAATTAACTTTACTTCTTACAACTTGATAAACCTCTTTGGAGGGGGACAAAGTCTGGGGAGGGAGGGGAGGGATTGTGTGTGCGTGTGTGTGTGCCCCCTACCCCTTCCCTCCACCCCTATCTCTCAACAGGACTGGCAGCCCGTCTAGAGTTATTCCAGGAATGCGTTGAACATGGCTGCCGCGATGAAGGCGCAGAAAACGGGACTGCTGGAACTTCGACTGACCGTGGACCGCTGGATCCGTGTGTTGGCCACACTTACCGAGGACACGCTCACGCTAAACCCCGGGGACGGTACCGACGAGCCCGCGAAGCCCAATCCGAATCCCGTCGGGGCTATCAACGGAGACCCCCCGAACCTTAGCTCGTCCCCGGTCCCGGAAACCATCACCAACGTGAAGCGCACCGTGCGAGTTACCAAGCAAGATGTTGGAGGGCTCGGAATCAGTATCAAAGGTAAGATAGTTGGAAGAAGTAATGCAACACGAGTCCGTGTCAGTTAACATAACTTTTGGCTAAGTTAACCTAATTCCTGTCAACGACTGCTAATGCTCAAACCGTGGACTTGTCACGAACTGTTAGCTTAACTTCAAAGACATCGTTAAAACCCACAAAGGTGTGATAAACTAAATTTGTCTACGACGTTTTGTCGAGACTAATCCTTATTTTAACCCAACACTTTATACATTTAGAGTTGTTGCGTGCACACAGAAAAAAAAACTGACAGCCGAGATTATCCCAAGCTGTGCTTCACCTCAACGGGGAACCATTTCAGTGTCCCAGTGTCACCGGAGACGGCAATTACTCTCATAACGTCAGGCTGGTCGTAATAGACGGTGAAAACTCCTAACTAACCCGGTGAAGTTCAGAAAAGGAGGAACGTGTTGCTGCACGCTGCGTGGCAACTTGCTTTGGGTTAATAACTTTCCTCAGTTTCCGTGATACAATGTAGAAAATCAAAAATTTCTTCCCTCAAAGGTACCTGTATTTTTTTTATTTTTTTTTCATTCATTGTTGTAATTAAAGGTCACCAAAGTCAGATTATATCTTAAAATGAGACACACACGTACTTACAAAAGGGTCCTAACGTGTTATAAACCAAGGGCTGCAAAAACATATCAAGTGCTGGCAACTGTGTGGGGTTATTTTGTGTTACTTTGTGTTACTTGTGTTATCTTTTTACCTCTGTCTTAATTTTGAGCCATCTTTGAAGAGTGCTTGAACATGCACAAAAAGAGAATTGCATTGTCACTGGAAGGCATGACTGTGAAAATGAATTATGTAAGGGAAAGTGGAGTCCCAGAAACAATAGTAGATCCATCACTGTCTTGGTTGGCTAAAGTATCTTTTTCGCTGATGAACCTCGAATGAGCAGCTCCAATGCGTAGCCGAGACAATATACCTCAGCTTCCTCATTGTAGTGAGACCACCGTGGCTCCTTAAACTTCTCAATGGAAAAAGGTTGTGACCTCTCAGTATCTTATATATGAGGCTTGCATACCTGTTCTGCATGCTGATAAAAGCCTTTTCGTTGTCCTGTTTCCGCAGCCTGCAGCAACAGGCTGCTATCTCAGTGGAGATCTTCAGGTGGAGACTGAGAAAGCCCAGCATTGGGCAGCTGTGTAAATGCACAGTATGAAATAGATAGGACAGTCTGTTAATTTCTTTCTTTTTTTACTTACTTACTTTTACTTGCTTTATTATGATACCTATTGTATCTTTGTCTCACTCTTGCAATTTAGTTACCAATTTCCCATGTCTTAAACAACTTGAATTATTTGGTTGAATGATGGTTAAGTTGTAATCGTTTTTGTGACTTATCTTGTTTTGCGATTCATGGAGAACAGCAGTGATAAAGAAGAAGAATCAGCTTTACTGGCAGTATATATATTTTTACATACACACTGAATTGTTCCTCAGCATTTAACCCATCCTTGGTTGCCTTGCTCAAGGACACATCAACCGGCTAATCGGGGGCGATGAAGGTCATTAATCATCCCACCACAGCCAAATTTTTCCTGCTCATCTGGTGGGGGAATCAAACAGGCGACTCTCCGATCACAAACCACTTCTGCAACCTCTAGGCCATCGCTGCCATGTATGTGTGCACATTGTTGAACTGGCATGCATGTGTGTTAAAACTGTCACCTCCTGACAGTGACTGCATATATTGACAGGTTATCAGTTGGCCATTGGCTGATGCGCAGGGTAGATCTGATGGACAGCTGTGCACTCGCACCACTGTCAGGTCACAAAGATGGCTCATCATTGTGGAAGCTGGTGAAATGCTAATTTTGCTTCCATCAAGGCTGCCAGCAACAACAACAACAACAAAGCCAGCCCCTAATGACATAAATGTAATGTCCATCTGTGTGGAAATGGGTGGCTTTGAAAGTCAGACAGCATGTTATTAAAATAAAATCATAGCTGGCACCCTGTTGGCTTGTCATTGTTGTGGTGCTGGTTGTTCAAAGGCAGTGATGAAGAGGGGGAGGAAGAAGGCTGTAGTAAAGGGATAGAAAGAGAAAGGCAAAGGCGTAAAGAGCAAGCCATAGATTAAATGGGACTTGGAACAAACAAAGGAGTAGAAAGGAAAAAAAGAATCAAAAAGAAAGTAAGAGTAAGAACCAGTAAAGTGTTAACAAGAAAAAAAGGGCGAATCAAATGAAAGAACAGTGCAAAAGTTGTTGTGGGCTAGCTGACACCACATTGTGAACAGCTGAGAGGAGCAGCCCTCAGCAAGCAGTTGTCATTGGCCAAAGATGAAAGCTATGTGGCTAGGAGTGGAGTACTTCTCTGGTGTTAATTTTAGGGAGCCCACTCCAGCTTGGACGCAGTCAGCCTTTACTCTCACGTGTCTAAATATAAGAAGAGAGGCTAGGAAGCGAGGCTCTAGGTCTCCAATCGGCCTGTCCAGGTCTGGTCAGGTTTCTTTATACAAATATATATATATATACTTTTTTTGGTTAAACCCCTTTGGTGTTTATAAAGATGAGCGTGTCTCCACCTCCTCCCACTGTACAAAAATTAAGCTGAAAGCCCTGCCATATTGGTGACGTCATTTGGAGCTAGAGTCTGCTCAGTTGTGAGCTGCAGGACTGTGTACAAACCCATACACCCGGCCAACTCAGTCACAAGCAGGGCTTAGCTGGCAATCATGATGTTTCACCCCCTCTTTATAGCAACAAATAGGTAATTAAAACAAAACCTCTCATGGAAATGAACACATACATCCGCATGAAAAGAAATACCTAAAATAACTGAAACCATCTTTGGGAAAAATTGAGATATTTTGGCTTTACGGGAAGTTTTCACTCTTTCAGAAGACTTTGACAGTGAAAGTCACAATGTGTCAGTTAACGAGGCTTAGGTGCAGTGTTACGCAACTCATTTCTTATTAAAGATGTATTTTCCCCTTGTGTCGCTTGTCACATTCATCAGTAATATGTATTATTTTGGAAGTTTATGTAAAATGTTTTTTTTCTGCTGTTTGTTCTAGTGTTCAGCAGCAGTGCATGCAACTCAGCTGATGCAGTCTGGTGAAGCAAAGTGCTGATCATACTGAATTCTTTGAAAGGAGCATCATCACAGCAAACACACTGGTAGTGCAAAATTACCTAATTAGATACATGTCAGTGTTGTATAAACCAATACCATTCATTTACCTGTCATGGGTAGTTCATGTGTCTCCACCCCATCTCTACGGCTGTCACCCTCCTGTCAACTGCCAGTGGGAGGATGCTGAACTGTGCTTGACGTGAAAAGTAGGAGTAAGAAAGGTGGGGAGGCAAAGGGAATGTGGGAGGATTAAGGTTGTATAGGAATGAGACATAGTGACAGTATTTTTCCGACAATATATGAAGGATGTTTGTTCGGTATCATGCTGGTTAGAGGTATTTCAGATTTGAAATAAACTTTTAAGTATGTGAAGAAAGGAAGATAAATAGACACTTTGTATGAAGGTGGAAAAAAAACTGTGTATGGTACTTTTCACTGTTGTTGGCCCTCCTTCTGCCCCAAGGTCAGACTTAACGCCTATTCAAAGTAGATGGTGAAAGCGGCCTTGTTAACCTTCACTTACATTGAATTATTTTGTCTCTGTCAATTCAGATATCCACTATGTGTACCTTTATCACTTTGGTGTAAATGCCGAATAATTTTGACACCACTGGCATGTTCTCATCACTTTAAATGACCAGGCTATCGCTTGCCTACTTGTCCAACCATTTATTTTAAATACATCCTTGACATAAATTTCCATCATTCATCAAGTAAAAGGAGCTAGCCCTGCAGTAGGTAAAGTGGGAACATGCTGCGGTGAGCACTTTGTTAGCATGGGTTTGGTACCTGAGATATTAGCATGTCAGTTTTAATGAAGCTGAAAGGTCACTGATTGTGTTCTGCTTTGGCAAGACCCACCCTGCCTTAGTGAGTTTTCAGTTCGCTTTGCATCAGCAGTAATGTGCTATGTACTGTAGTTTTACTATAGCATTTTTTTGTATTTTAAATGTTTATGTCTTCAGGTTAGTGGACACGAGGGTACAGTTGTTTACTTTTTTACTGTAAATTCTATAAATACTTGAAATCCAGTAAAGCTTCTCACTGAATCCTGTATTGTAGTGTATTCTAGCCCTAAAGTTTGTTATCAATACTCCACTGTAACATCACCCATCGGTTTGTGGACTACAGTTTTTAAGCCTTATTTCTTAGTTTGACATTATGGATATTGCCATCTTAATTTGTTGGAGCCTGAAGTGGCCAAATTTAGATGAGAGACTGGAGCTTGGGAAGATATGCGTTGCTATGCCTCTATTATCTGACTGAGAACTCGAAATGCTGTGGCTTTATCAGCTTTTTTTTTTTTTTTCAAAATGGGACCAATTTCCAAAATAAATGTTGTGTTGTATTGAAGAAACTTGGAACTAGTAACTGGGACCATAAACTCATAAGCAAACTGTTTACTAAGGAATGAGAAATTGGGTCACTATCTTGTAAGTTTACATACAATAAGACTGCAGCTAGGGCCATTCCTTGCTGGCTAGAAAGAGAAAGTTTAAAGCATTTCCGCATTACTGTTCAAACCTGGGTGGTTTGTTCATGAATGCAGTAAACTCACTAGCACTGCAGCCATTAATTAGTAATCAAGTAGTTTACCTCCAATGGCTAAGAAATACGTTTTCCTTTTTAAAGTGCAATAGTAAATACACAAAAGGGAAAATAAGTAACAACTTATTGTTCATGCAGATTACAGTGAGGAGGGTCAGCAGGTGTAAGGCAGCCTTTCAGCATATGAAATAAACATACAGTCTGGCCTGCTCTGTTTGAACTGGATATGTAGACTGGGCGCTTTCTGAGGAGATTGTGTAAGTGTTGATGTTCTGTGGTGGTAGGTTTGATTTGATTTGATGACGGACGTTGTTTCAGCTTGCAATAATCCCAAACCTTGTACACTCTCTCTCTTCCTCCATTTTGCAGTTTGTATTTTGCTTAGCTGATATTGATGGTTTGTACGTGGTGTAAAATGTACAATCCTCAATGATTAATCAGCCAAGGTGTTTATTAATCAGCTTATTTCTAGTTGAAACCATAAGAATAATACACATTTTTGTTTAACTGAGTTTTTGTTTTACCACTAAGACTCATTTTCAATACCTTTCTTTGTCATCTGTGATGTGAAAACCAGAGATTTCCATGCTGTCAAAGAAAGTAAAAGTGTACGTCCTGTTCCTAGTTCAGTTATAAAATCCTAGTGCACCACAGAGTTTCTCTCCTGCCAGGCTGCTGACAGCACTGTCAGCTGAAGAGTCAATCACGGCGGATGGCAGTAGAGGAGGTTGTACCACCATCTGGTTCAAAAGTGGTTTAGCCGACATTACTGACAGTCCTCACTGGAGCAGAGAGCGTCTGAGCAGCCAGCAGACTGGAGTAGTGCATCCCTGCCTCATGCTGTCCAGTGTCACGCAGCCTTCTGTTTCTGTCACCCTTCTCTGCTTCCATCACACTTAGTTTGGGGTCATTTTGAGAGACTTGGTTTGTCAAGGTTGCAGCATGCCACGCTGCTGTTCCTGCATTGCCTTGTGAACAATAAAAGCAAGAGCCGAAATTTGTTTACCAACCAATCCATCTTAGGTATCAATTTCTCTCATCAGTTAAGCAGGTTGATTTTTTTTTTTATAACAAGTACTCCAGCTAGCGTAAGAATGCATTCAAGGTTGCCTTCATTTATAATTCCTCATTGAAATGTTATCCCTGTGCATTTTAATTTTTTTCTGTTTTATCCCACCGTGCAGAATGACTAAAAATGCTAAATAAAAATAAAACTTGAAGAATCTCAGTCTACTGAGAGATGTCTCAAATGTACTCAAATGAGCACCTGTAGATCCTGAAAGCTCACTACATTGAAACCTCACTCTTCTTCATGTAGGCAGTACAGACCCTAAGCCTGTAGTTTGTATATTGCCAATAGTACAACACAGTCTTTATATGCCTAGAGGTTACTGAGCAGTGTAATTCAGTGCATTTTACTGTGTGTGTTGGTGCAGATTGGGGCAAAGGTAACCTGAAGGTTAGAGAAGCAACCTGTGACTGGAAGGTATTCAGATTTAATCCTCAAACCAGCTGGGATAGTTTTGATGGCTTGATGGCTTTGAGCCGCACAATGACCTCACAGGGCAGCAGACCATTTAACTTGACATTCAGAACCACAAATGTGTTTCTATTTTAATTGTGTTAGAAACTGATCAGAGATTTGCTAATAAGTACAGCCATGTATCAGCATGACTGCAAACTATCTAAAATGACACTCCCTTGTTGTCACTTTATTCTCACATTTAATTTGAAAGTGGCAGCTTTTCAATGCAATGTGGTCATCTGTCTCATCTGTCTCATGGATAAGAGCTAAGAAGGAGTGAAGTAGAATAATCAGATGACATGGTATCCAGTAACTAGAGGTCTTGAGTGCGAATGAGTGGTCCTTCAGCTCATTCAGTTTATGCTTTGTGTTGAAGCATACCCAGACAGAGACCACTGGTCATGCCTAAGATTTCTAAGATAGTTCACAGCATTGGCTGGTGGTATTGAGGCAGACAGTGCTCATATCTTTTTGGTCTGCCTGCAGATTCACCCATGCAGAGCAGTCAGAAACCGTGTCTGACAACCTTGGCTTTCAGAGTCTTACGATATTCGGCACTCGCTAAACCTCTGTGTGACGTGTCTCCCCATGTCATTTCTGACATTTTATGGTACTCTGGTAGACTAAGATATACATGTATATATATTGAAGTTTTGGTGAGATATATCGATGATAACCACCAGCACTACTGAAGATTCCCCTTCACCTCATCTCCACTTCAAAGTTTCCATTAGCAAATCATGATTCAGAGACTCAGAAAGTATAAGTCATTACCTCACTTCTGATACTCAGTCATACACAGAACAACTATCTGATGCCTCAAAGCAGTCAAGTCGCTGGTAAATCCCTCTTTCTCAAACCTGTACGGCATAATGATTGACATGGGGAGTAGGGAGGTGTCAGCTCAGTCCTGGAGTTTTGTCTTATTAGGAGCACCAGGCTGCGGCTTCCAAGGAAGGAGTAAAGTTGAGTTGAGTTAAATCCCAAGAAATCACACAGAGCAAGCGACCTGTGGAAGATGTATTTAAAATTAATTAAATGTAATCCTCTTTGAGATAATTTCTTACCAGCCCGAAGGCCACAGTCCAACTGCCAGCTGACATTAATGACGATATTTCTCATGAAGAGTGGAAGCCCACAGCAAGAGGCAGATCCATCAGCTTACTAGCTGACCTTCATTTAAGAAGAGAGAGGAAGAGATAGGAAATTGCAGAAGTACTGGGGGGTAATTGCTGCTGTCTGTGTCCTCATATGCTCTCTGCAGCTGAGGTCACAAAATATTGGAAGCGCAATAGGTTTAGGGTGGTCACAGCTACTTTATCTTTGTCTGTCTGCTAAGTTGTGTTTATGACACTTAGCTACTGGACAGAACAGTGACATCTTAACTTCACAATATGAAGATTCGAATTCAAAGCACGCAGGCACTGATAATACACTGTGGCTTTAAATTACACCAAGTTGTTACTGGGTTTCATTGTCAGTATTTATTTTTGGTGTTTCTGTTATTACCAGATGTGTCAATAAAGCTGGTCTGATGTTAGAACTTGAGGTTATGGTTGTGCTGGTCAAGTCTGAATGGGTAATGTGCAACTACTGTAGGATTCCTGAAAAAAAGATGAAACAGCAACATTTCGCCCCCTCTCATCATATAGGTGGGAAGGAGAACAAGATGCCAATCCTCATCTCCAAGATTTTCAAGGGTCTGGCTGCTGACCAGACTGAGGCACTTTATGTTGGTGACGCCATACTGTCTGTCAATGGCTATGATTTACGGGAGGCCACACACGATGAGGCTGTGCAAGCACTGAAGAAAACTGGCAAAGAAGTCATCCTTGAAGGTAAGACATTTTTCACTCAGGAAAATAAATCAAACCCAGAATTGACTCTCTGACTTTCTTCTTATTCCAGTACAGTCTTTCTTTTTCTTGTCGTCTCTCTATTCTGTGTCTACTTGTCTTGGAGTAACAGGAAACTAGGACTTTTCTCTTGCATGAAAAAGTACTTAATATTTCTTAAATAACACAATCCGTAAAGTAGGAGAGAACAGAATTTTGATCTTTTATGAAAAAGAAGGAGCACAACACACCTCCAAATAGATACATAGATGGAAATGATGGGAACTTTTGATACCTGGATATGTGTTGATACTTTTCTCCAGCGCTGTGGTTGATTCTTTCTTAAGGGCGATATGTGATGAGCTGAGAGAGACGATCCGTAAAATCAGAACTTTGATCAGACTTCCTTGGAAACATCCAAATAATGAGCTGAACTGAAACAGCAAGAGGAAACCAAAGATTCAGAATTCAAGAATATTGTTGTAGCTCACACCTCTGAGCATCTCAGCATGCTAATGAGCAGTCTTCCCTAACATCAAACACCTTTGACACTGATAGAAGGTACTTGAAGTTTATGTCAGAACTGAGAACTGTGGAGAACTTAGAAAGCAAGACCTAATATGCACGGTAAGGTATGCAGTGGAGTCAGCAGATGTTTTCGTCTTACTCAAACTCATTCACGTGCTGCTTCACTGTCTATTTTTGTGTGTGATCTGGCCAAAAAACTAATATCACGATCCATTTGAGTGCGGTTAGGATCCCCAATCTAAATCTTAAATCTTTTTTTAGTAGGTTATTTCTTATTTTACCATTTTGATGCTACTTAATTCTCTCTCTCTCATCTTGCTTTTTCCTTCAGTTCTCGTTCCATTTACATTTTGTGTTAATAACGTAAATAAAACTTGAATTTCCCTCGGGATCAATACAGTATCTATCTATCTATCTATCTATCTATCTATCTATCTATCTATCTATCAAAAGGCTCAAGGATCAAGGAACTTTTATTGTCATGCCAGCTCACATTTACATGTAAAAGTAACTAGTTTAGAAAATACTAGTTACTTTAATTATCAAAATTATCAAAAATTCAATATTGTATAAAGTAGCAAAAAATGGAAATACAAATGGATATATAGGTGAAGCAAAAGAACCTCAAAACTGCATTTAAGGATGGTACTCGAGTTCATTGTACTGAGTTACTGTACGCTCTATCACTGGTTATTCTAAATTTTCAAACAAAGATTTTTATTTTTACGGCAAATGTATATCAGTTCCAAATATTCTTCTTGTTTACTAATAGTCATATCGACCCTGCAAAAAAAAACAAAAAGACAACAACATCGCTAATTGTGTGTCAAAGTCTGTGATTGGGAGAGAAAACTCACCCACATAGTCTAAACGGAGGCCAACAGATATGTTCAGTGTTGTTGAGCAGACGCCTCAGATCTCAGGTGCTCTTAACTTATACTGCCAGATGAAAAGCAAGTTGAAAACATAATAGTAACAAAGTATAACTCAGTGCATGAAACGTGAGATAAACTTTCCATTTGGGAAAGTACACTTAAAAAGAGGAACAAACCAGAGTTCCCAGTTTTCCATGTGGCAGCATTTCTGTGGGTTAACTTGCGCAGTGGGCTTGCGTCAGTAACTTCAGCCAGCAGAGCAGATACAGCTCGAGCTACAGCCAGGGGAAATCATTGCAAATCCCCCTGCTTTACTTGTCCACAGTCAGGCAGAAAAGTGTTGATATCAGACGGCTCAACCAGCGCTGCTCTGTGATCCGTCGTGTCAGGAATCATTTCACGGGTTTCCTTTCCCCCTGAGGAACTGATAGAGGAGCAGAGAGACGGGAGAGGCTTGCAGTCTCACTGAGGGGAGAGGGTTGAGTGTGTATGTGTGCAAACATGTGTGTGTTTGTGAGTATTTCTTGATGTCTTCTGTTCCCTTTGCTTGTTTTTTTGTGTGTATGCCTGTCTGACCTGAAGATCACACGATGCAGAGGGAGAAGTTTTACAAGTGTTATTAGGTAATAAAAGAAAAAAAAATCTTTCAAAATATGTGCTTTGCTACCATTTCTAAGATTCAGATTTTATTTCAAAATTATTCGTGCATCTTAAAAATACTGGTGAATGTGTGTCTCCCAGTTCAAATACAATATTTATTTTGGGTTTGGCATTTTATCAAGATATTCAGAAACATGGCCAGAAACAAACCACTTCTTTGTTCAACTACAGTGTTAAAGGTCAGGGTGACAGTCTATCTTAAATGTGCACAGCAGCAAACATCCACTACTGCTGTGCTGAAGGCACTTTCTATTGCTCTGTGAAATTTATAACACAGAGGGCCTTGACTGAGATCAAGGAGAAACGGCTTCACATTAAAATATCTGGAATATGTGAACAGTAATGCTTGAATCTGTCAAATACGTTCTTTCACAATATTAAAGGTTACATTAGAAGCCTGATTGTCATTCTGTGTGGCAGGATTTTTCCCTTCTCTTTTGGAAATGAAGAAATATTTTTAATAGCTTATATTAAACAGATCTCATTTGATTTATGCAGTTTTTATCATTGAATCAGCATGTGTAAGACATTAATGCTGAGCTCTGCCTCATATCTTTAGCAGTATAATCAATGTGAAGAGTGTTTTCAAGTATACTGCATATCCTACAAGTGCAAAAGCTTAAAACATCAGAAAGCAAGGTAATTGCTGCTAACACGTGGCAGAGATACAATAGCATTACCATTGTTCACTTAGTAGATTTTAATAATTAATAATAATTTGTATAAATTATACAATTTTAATACCCCTCTCAGTTGCTTAGCAGCCAACAGCAGAAGATAGGGGCAGCACTGGGCAGCTCCCAGATGCGAGTGTGAAGATGAAAACAAAAAAAAAAAACACCCTCCTCCTGCTTTTGCCAGATCTTATACCATAAATAAGAATTTGTGCAAAGTCAATCTGTCTGTTGAAAGAAGGAAAAAAAATACGCTCACCATATGTTCCTAATAAGATGCCCTTTGGTCCTCTTCCTCTGTGTTCCTGTCGCACCTCACATCAAAATGGTGATGGAATAATCAATGTGTGTGTGAGAGAGAAGAACAGTAAACACCTGAAAGGGTCAGATAAATATAACAGACCAGATGAAGCCATAAAATCACAGCTGCCTTCATTTCCTCCCAACGACATTTACAGCTTCACTCTGCGTGTGTGTGTGTGTGTGTATACGTGTGAGTATGTGTACTGTGTCCATATGTACGTGTGTGTGTTTGTGTTTTAATAGAGAACAGAGAAAAAAGAAGAGGATGGAGAAGATAGGTGCAAAGGTCACCTCGACATTTTCCCCATCACAAATCCCTTATTATCACACCTAAATAAGCTGTCATAGTAGAGTTATGGATTCATTTCCTATGGGGTTTGGTCAAAATAAATTGGGATATTTCTACTCATTTTGCAAAATGTTCAAAATGTTGAGTGTGTGAACTTCATGAACCAATTAGACATGTCTTTATGGAGTAAAAATGAACAAATGTGAAATGACAAGGAAAATGGGACAGAATTAAATGAGACTGCAGACATATGTGAAGTGACTCTACAGGGACCGGATAAGCTGTAGTATGTAGTGCTGTCCTCTGAACTGCCCTGCTGTGTTTCTACCCTATTTTAATTTGGTTTCAACTCTCACTGAAAATACATCCATCTTTGCCACCAGCTTGTCAAGCCAAGATGAGGCGCATTCCATTACCGTATGAAGAAACTATGAAACAAGGGAAGTGTGTGTGTGTGTGTGTGTGTGTGTGTGTGTGTATGCGAAAGAAAGGGTGGGGGGTGGGCATAGTTTGCTGGTTAACTGGTTACCTGGGCAACCAAGTTCTGAAAGTGAAGCGCACACACAAAGCATATGACCACATGTTTCAAATGCTTACACACATGAAAACATAACACACACGAGGTGTAAAGCCAGGACACTAAGATAAGTGTGAATGTCGATGGGGGCAGAGTGTGAGTATGGGTGAGTGTCATGTGTATATACAGGGAACAACAGAAATATGTGTTCATATGTATCATCAGACTCAATGTTAATCTGTTAATATTTATCAATAATATTCTAAATTAAATTAATCATTTTTCTTGAGTTGATCTCTGTTTTGAATTGCACATGTGCAATACCAAAAGGGAACTGGGTATCAGTACACTGATGTCAGTGGGATATTTCCAGTTGTTACTTTTTGACTGAATGATGTTCAAAGTATTTATGTGTCAACGTAAATAACCTCAATGTGTGTCATAGCACTTTGCCGGAAAAGGGGAAGAAAATGTTTGTTTTTACCCGGGTTTCATATTTACATTGCAGCTGATCGGAGACCACCAAATGGGTCTAACTATGCACGGTCTGAGATAGTCTCTCCTCAGAGCCATTCAAGGTATTTGTACTGAAAAATGATACCAGTTGCTGTATGAAGTGGGCAGGCTTGTAACTTAGTAAGTTTCAGACTGTTACACAAACTGCTGTATGCCTCCCCTCAATGCCGCATCAGAAATCGGTAGCTGTGGGGGGCTTCGGGCACTGTGTGATGATCTCACAAGCATACCATTAAAAAGTATGTTTTGGTCCTGATCTGTGTTACCATGTTGTTCCATGTGATTAGATTTGTTTTCATACTTGCTGAGAGTGTTGGATTAATGCCAGCCTGAATTTCAGCAAATGTTCATAGGATATCAATATCATGGTGACATAATGTTCTCTGTGTCTGTGTGTATATGTGTGTGGGGACAAGGGAGAGGGCTGGTTTCTTCTGCCAAGACATCTCTGCACAGTGCTGGTGTGTTTAGGCTAGTTGTGCTCAGGCTCAGTGCACACACAGACTTGTATTAAGTAGGCTTAGTTGTGGAAGTTCTGGTCTTTCCTTTGTCTAGAACTTCTTTCAGCAGGGAGAGCATGTGTTTTGGACATGTTGTAGCTGTATCAAGTCTCCTGATTTCTGTTATTGACTGGGTCAATGTCCAAGATTGAGCTGTTTATCAACTTTGTACTAAGTCCATTGTGCTTGGGGAAAGTATTTCACATTTAAAACAAATGAGAAAGAGCAAAAACAAGTGGATCGCATTCTACTTTGATCAGTGACTACCAACAGCACAGGACACACTGCATCTGTTACCAGAAAGGATCATCACCAATGTGGGTATAAAGGGAAACTGAAATTGTCATAACCTGTTGGTAGTTTTGCTTTGTACAAACAAGTAACTACAGTAGGGGTTGTCACTGGGATGGAGGATGAAATAGACGAAAGCATTCTGAGAAAAAGTTCACTCATTCATTTAGTCTACAATGGAGACATGAATGCAGATTCCATAAAGTGAGGCTTCATTTTCCCAGAAGATTTCCTACCCAATGACAGACACAATTGCACAGTGAAAGCAAGTCTTGTAGAGAACCAACTGAATCACAGATGGTGTCGCTATTTTGTAACCAATACGTTACGTTACTAAATGTTCAAGATTTTTTTTGGTTCAGTATAGTTAGCACCACAATGAAGCAAAACATTTTACAGGCTCTCAAATTTTATCTCACTTACTGACAAATGTGTTCATAAACTAGAGTTGAACCTCCAAAACACACTCAACCAGAAACCACATGCATTATTTTTGTTTTCAACTGTATAAATCAGCATTTTGTCACATTTCTCCTTGCTTCATAGAAGTGAAAACACCTGTCAGCCTGTGCGGCATAGGACAGGTGATACATATCAAAGTACTCACAGAGCAGTCAACATAATGTAGACATAGATTACATAGAGAGGTAAGGTACAAAGCAGAGCAAAGACAAGTCTCCAGAACAAACTGTTTAATTTGAGTATTACATCCCCTTTTTTTCTGCTTTCTTTTTAGCCTGTGACTTTGCTCATTTTTCGATCGTGGACATATGAACCATTGAATTTGCAATGCATTGCCTCTCTATGTGATCTGTTTCTATTTCAATGCTGATCACTTACTGATTTGACTCACCTGTTCTACACACCTTATATGTCACTCGAAATCACATGTAGGGTTTTTTTCTTTTTTGAAAAACCAAAGAAAGGCCCATTTGTTTAAATCCAGACTCTTCAAATTCTGTGTGCTGTTGTTCAGCAAACTCTGTTTGAGCTGGGTTTATGTGCCATGCACACCTTTCATGTCGGCTGCATTTTGAGTCAAAGTTTTATTACAGCTTTTGATATGATGTCCCAGGAGACACAGTTGTTGCACTTGTGACTACATTTAATAAATGTAACTACACTGACTGGACTGCATCATTCCTTTAGAAAAAAGTGCGTTAATGCTACTTTAAAATTCTTAGAATGTAATAATTCAGTGTGCATAAGCCCAGTGCTTTAGGAGTGCCTGCGGTGAAATTAGATTTGAAGAGGTTCATTTGTGTCTGTGATGAATGTTAGCTGATGCTTTGTCAGCGTTCCCAGACCTGACCCCAAACCTAATCTTCTTCTGTCTGATGCACATGAACATCGCTCATCCTTTTTCCTGCATCAAATCCTTTAACTGGCTTCATTTGTATTGCATGCATGCATACATACAAGTGGTGTTTTGATCTCTAACTGCAACACCGTGTCCCTGTTCATATCACTGACTTTGTAGTTGTGATAATCACTTAAAATCATGTTCATTATATTGCATTAATATTGCCTGACTTATGAATAAAAGGACAGAACAGGCAGCCCTCTAGAAGCCTTAAAGAGAGCAGACTAGCAGTTTGTTACATTTCACTCTGAGGGCTAAAAATTGTATTTCCTATCTAAAAATCGAGCCCTTTGAATATAGCTTCTCAAAAGAAGATACCATACAGTCATTTTAAACCGGGCCAGCAGAAATATATATTCCAACCTTATCTTCTTTTTTGCTGATTCAAGTCTGATTAAATGAGTGATTTATGGAATATAATGACTCTGGGGAGTGTAGATTTAAAACTCCTCTCTGGAAGACAACGTGCTGCCTACTAAGACTGTCTGCACTATTCATTCCTTGTCTAAAATTACTTCTGTGCAAGTTGAGGTTCTGATGCAGCATGCCTCAGTCTGTCTGTTCATACATAATATAATCTGTAAAAAGACTGTGCTCATGAATGCAAGCACATGCACATGAATTTACTCACAAACACATTATTTCTACCTGTAGTGGTAATTTACTGGGTGGCCCAAGTCTCTTTTGGACCATGCCAGATAGGCAGACAGGGAGGCAAGTGAGATTTTTTTAATTCACAGTTTCCAACTGTAAATTCTCAGGTGGGGTCTTCGGGCCAACCTGCCGTGGCCCAGTCACAGATGTGAGAGTTGTTGTTCTGTGTTTTTAGCTGATCTGTTCATCTGGCCCAGTATTTTGAAGTGTCGAAGTTCTGTTATTATTCTTGGTTCTAGCTTTTGTGTAGCTCTTTGTTGTCTGCAGCATGAGAATCCTGTCTTTTCTCTCCTCAGTCAGGCGTGCTGGATTATTACATTTCTCATACTGTCACCAAAAATTGCTTGAATAGCTTGTCGTGCTGTGTTGGTATAGTCACTGGTGTGCCCTCTGACGTAATGGTCCAGTCTGCTGCCTGTCGCATTCCTTGCTTTTCTGAATTTCACTGGCACCTAATGAAATATATCTTAGGAAAAAAAAACATGTGCACAATGGTGTCCATGAGACAATGCTTCAGTGTTATCGGTTGCAGATAAAACTACTTCTCTATTAAGTGAAAGACCAATTTACAGTCCTGGATTGGACAAGTCCTCTTTTTTCATCTTTTTCTTAATTTGACCTGCCTGTCAAATTTAATTGCTACTTTAGAAGCACATCTGCATGTGACATGTCCATGAAATCAAACCACCAAACCACCAGTTTCATGAGCCTTGCGCAACTGATACACACATGGTAAACTTGACTATGTGATCAGATTCTCAAATAGATGTATCTGCTCAAAATTTATTTTGATGAAATGTCAGTGTAGATGTAAATGTATGAATCCAACCAGTGTTTGTCCTGGATCTGCCTGTATGACTGGAGTACCATCACAGCCGTTTGGTGTTGATAGCCCTGGCTTAAGCAAACTGAGCGACGTCATGACTGCCTACACTAACCTATAGTAGAGCTGATGACATGTATGTACTTTATCACCTAATTAAAACTTTCTGGCTCTCACCCATGTGACAGTATAATTATTACTTTGAAAATAAACCTTCCCCATTGAAGCCTGACTGAATCCCTCAGCCACATCCCTCCAGTTTTATACAAAGCTTCGCTCCAATAGCTTTTCTCTTTATTTCAAATTTAGCATTGTTTTCTAGAACGATCTGAAATTGTTTTGTAGAACAGTTCAGCGCACAATGCAGGTTTATCAAGTCTTTATTTGGCTGCAAAATGAAATTCTCTTCATTACAGTGGTTCAGTTGACTATAGTGTATTTCAGCTAACCTTCACTGCTCTTTGGGAGTCTCATTTGGAGATAAAACTTCTTTTTTACATTATTTCTTTCTGGAAAGAAATGCCATACAAAGTTGCACACACATTTTCCAGCGTGCAGTAGCACTGACAACTGACGAGTTCTCTTCTGCATACATCTCTTCAGATTTCCAATTATAACAATCTGTCATGTCTGTCCTTGTAATTTATGATGTTTACTGCACGTATGTTTCTCTCACTCTGTCTCTTTCATCCTCTCTGTCCTGTCTACCCCCCCCCATCACCCGGCCGACTATCAGCAGGATATTTCTCCCTTGCAAGCCAGGTCCTGCTCAAGGTTTCTTCCTGTTAAAAGGGAGTTTTTCCTTGCCACTGTCTGCTTGCTCGGAGGTTCAGGCTCTGGATCTCTGTAAAGCATCTAGAGACAATTTTGATTGTATAAGGTGCTATATAAATAAATTGAAATTGAAATTGAAATCTCACCACTGCACATTTGAGGTCAGCACACAAAAACTGACTTAAAAGATACACATAAAAATTCAACTTGCGTCTGATTTGACATTCTAAGATGAACTCACTCAGTGTATCTATGCTGACATACATTGCATTAGTGGGAAGCATCATTACAGTATTTGTTTCCATATTCTTTCTTTTACACTTCTTGTACCTCCTTTCTTGCCTGCAGTGGTTTCCTTTCCCAGCTGAGAAACCATGGGGCAGGTCATACTTGAAAACACTTTAGTATGTTAATGCCTCTATTACATGGGTCTTCCCAGGACACATGAAGCCATGTGCTGTTATTGACAATGAATGTGGAACTTCCTGAGAAATAAATCCCACCCATCTGGAGCTCCAATTTTTGTTTTTTTATGTAAACATTCACAAATGTAGCCATGACTCAGGAAAGTCAGACTTTCTTGCTTAAAGTCATTTGGGAAAAACCCACCGTAATGATACACATCTTAAATACTGTATTATTGCTGTCCTGTAGCTATACTGTCCTTTATGTTGTGGATAAGTGTGTAAAAGTGACAAAGAATGTTATTGCAGCAAGTCCTGTCCTGAAGTACTGGCTTTGTTTTCAGGAAAATAAAATATACAAATCCTTTTATTTGCAAAGTTGCAAATTATGCATTACTGGATTAGTATCAACAGTCCAGAAGGCGCTACAAAATTAATTTGGAGTATTGTGTTTATTTTAATCAAACTGGACAAAATCAGAATATAATTTCTTCTGCAGTTTGAGATGTAGTGTAGCTGTTTCTGTCCTGAATCTGGTGTGAAACCTCAAAGCCTGTGGACACAAAGCTTGGTTCCTCTTCCTTCAGAGCTGCTGGCCCATGAGGACATTGTGCTTCCACTCACAAGGGAATGGATTAACCCACAAAATACCATAGCTTTATTAAATCACAACTATCCCTCCCTCTCTCACTCTGTAGTGTCAAGTTTGCTTAACAGGCTCCCTCTGAACCTCAGTGCCCTGAACCGGGGCCCCTGATAAATTGGTGGGTCAGGCATTGTGCCACTCTCTCGCTTCATTACAGGTTTAGACTCCACTGAACCATCTCACAGTTTTGTGCAGCATGTGCATGCTGGGGATTGAGGAGGGAGCAGGTGGGTGGGGTGGTATATGCCCAGATGTTCAAGTCAAGTCTCAAGTCTCTTATGGTTGTAATGTGCTTTACTGTCATCACCCCTTTATCTATTAGCATACATCACTGTTTTATTTTATTTATTTACATTTTTTGGAGGAAAAACTTCACTTCAAACAGGATATTTCAATGCAATATGAAATTATGCCCAGCCATTGAATCATGCGTGTTGGCATATTACAGAACTCCATATGCGCTCCAGTAGTGCAGCACAGTAGAAGATTTAACATTCTACATGAAGCAGTGGAGGCTGGGAGATGGGAAAAAATAAAGCCAAGTGTGAGGAAGAAGAAGAAGGTAACACTCTGCAACAGTGCAGAGTAAGAGTATGGAAAAAGGCAGTTGTCCGTGCACCAGCAGGCAAGAGGATGGGTTTACAACGGAATTAACCAATATCAATCACTCTGACAAAATGCACAGTACAGGTTCAGTCATATAGAAAAACAGGAGATCCCACAGATAAAAGCAAATGAAAGAGCAGAGAGAAGACCAAGGGAGCAAAGCTCAGCCAGCACTCTGTGCAAACAAGTCTGGCAAGCAAACAAACACTCATCTTTTCAAAATATCCAGCAAACTCCAGTCTAATCACGTTAACCTGCTTAGCTACAAAGCTAGAAGCAAGCTAACATTAGATGCTGTTCTATGTTTGCTCACTGTCCATTGTCTAATGTTTAACTTTCACATGAAGTGACTCACCAATCCAGGTGCATTTTCTGGTGCCTGATAAAGTTTGACGTGGTTGATGCAGAATACTTTGAAAAGGAAAAGTTGGACAGTAAAGTGGAAATCTGTGCAGCTGAACCTCCCTTTCACTCGTTTTTTGTCCTCTGCCGGATCCTGTTCAAGTTTCATTCGCTTTCACTTTGTTGAATTAGGATAATTAACTCTCCTGACACACTATGCAAAGTAATCAAATCTGTACTTTGGCAGTATGTGAATTAGTTTAAAAGTCTGATTTGATGTGCTCTCCCTCTCTCTCTCTCTCTCTCTGTATTTCTGTGTCTGTCATACCGTACCTTACACTCACTGAGGTTGGCATTTATCCATGATTTTAATGAGATGGGCTATAGGAACGATGAACTTGCATGAATCATTCAGAACAGGGGGAATCTTCTTTGGTTGACTGACATTTCCAGAAAGAGACACATATTAGTCAGTGAAACACTGGGGAAATGATACACACACTACACACACATCTCAAACAAGACATCAGTAAACTTGAATGTTTGGTAAATCATAGCAGAAAACAAGGCATGCGTTTCTCTGCACAACAAAGCCTGACTGAGAGTAAACATTTTAGGTTGACATGGAAATTTCTAATTTGGTTTAATATTAACGATTTACATTCATCAAGTGGACAGAAACACAACTCCAAATGCGGCATGGCCCCAAAAAATCAATTAATGGAAGTTATTATTGGATAAATATGAGCATAAATAAGTTGAAGCTGAAAAGTAAACTTATTTATGCTCTGTGATTAGCAAACTTTGTAAAGGCATTTATAAATTAGAATGAACATACACTGTCTATGGCATTTCTGTGCAATATCTGTTCCTTGTCCACCAACATTTCGTTTATACATTCAGAAATGAGCTAAAATTGGCTGACAACATTGTCACTATTGTTGGATTGGTCAGACTGTACATGTTCCTATTTTTCTCTTTTTCTACATATGCTTATGGGCTCATGAATGTCTTTTTGTTTTTTTTTTCTTTTACCCTGATTGACCTCAGTGTACCCAAACAGCGAGTGCTCCATAGTGTTGGATAGTTATTTATGATGTTGTTTTGGCCCAAGACATCTTTCCTCATTAGTGGTGTAACACTGGGACATTGTTCGCCTGACATGGTTTACAAAGCCAACAGCATGCTTCTGAGGTCGCTGACTGGCAAGTGACATTCCAGCTGCTCCCACAGTAACCATTGGTAGGGGGAGGAAGGGTTTGAGTTTATCTTCAGAGCACCGTTTCTCCAATGGTACTTTTTGACTGCAGAGTCAAGAAGCATCTTATTAACGACCAACTACATCAACCTGCTGGTGTTCTGATTTATACCTTTCAAATGAATTCTCAGAATTAACAGTTGAAGTATGGATGCAGGGTTTGTTTGATTTAGCATGGCTGTGTATGTGGGTATGTGTATATGTATGTCAGACCATCAACACAATAGGGAGTACTGGCAGCGCACGGTTTGAAATTTTATACTCGTGCTTTGGCAGTTTAGACTGTCCAGGGAGCTGGGAACGAAAAAGGAAAACCTTTTCAAGCCACAGTTAAGTGAATTGTGTCAAAACAGAATTGGCTGAAAATGTCTGGACAGGATTTGTGAGGTTCAGTGTAAAGACTTTAGCAGGAAAAGCTTAGTGGCAGATTCTGCAGAAGAAGCAAAGAAACTCTTCTCTCTCGCACATGTGCGTGCACACACACACACACACACATACACAGCACAAAAGTAGTTTCAGTGGCTGCCAGATAAGCTTAAGTAATAACAGTGCCATCTCAGCTAATTTTAGCTCTGTATTGAATGTGCCGCCACTGGTATTCATGGCAACATTTCTGGCTGGGCTGAGCTGTATGTTCAGTCTCTCTCAATTGCCTGTCTCACGGTTTCTTATTTTCTATTCTTACTCTCAGTTTTCTTTTTTCCCCATCTCTCTCTCTTTTCTATGTTGTTAATTCCTTTCCTCCTCCCCTTAGATTCCCCATCCCTCGTGCCTCTCCTTTTCATTCACCACTGTTTGAAAGCTATCTTGTTATGTGAGGCCACAGCTAATGCTTGACGTTTCTAGCAAACATTTCCACATTGTTTTATTTTTGCTTGTTTTTTTTTTGGTATAATAATAAAGTCAAAATATCTCGTTATACTTGCTATGATTGGTGTTTTCCCCTAGAATATTCTGCTGAGCAGTTAGTGCAACATGAAACACAGACATAAACTTTAAACAAGTCTCACATAATAAAGAGTAATGACTACTGAGAATAGAACACTGTTTACCAGATATTAGAACCTATAGCCACGCTTACATTTTCTCTTTTTCCAATGTTTTCAAGAAACTTTCATTATTCAGAGCGTATTATGTATTAGCCACCACTGAAATGCCAGTTTTACCTGTTTCTGCCACCCACGAGAGGACGTTATTGGTTTAGGAGATCTTCTGTTATGACTTCCACTTGAAACAATAGTGTAGGCAATTCCCATTTCCATCCACAGTCTGAGGGCCTAGCCTGCCATATTGAGATTGACCACATCAATTTTGAATGGCCTTGGTCCAGCAACAAGGAAGCAGTTGGCCACCCCATGATACAAACATCAATAGGTTGGCACAAGAACAAATGGACAGAAGCTCATTTCCATGAAACATTACGTATGCAAGTTGACAGCTACTTCAAAGCTGTAGCTGGTAAATATTGGTTGCAGTGCTTCATATGTGTTGTTGCATTGAGCTGATTCTGCACAGTGCAAATTCTCATATGAAAGGGAATAACAAACTTTTATATCTTTTAAATGAATGAGTGCGAGTCTATATGTATTATTTCATATATATTATCTGTGTTCAATGCCAACTTTGTCATGCTATGGACACCAGGCCAATACCTAAAACAGTGGTGAAGCTCAGTACAACACATTATAACAGTTTTTGGACATAAATTACTTTGTGTGCACATTTGTGTGTTTCCATGTGTGCTTACCCATGCAAGTGTTTGAGAGACTGTTTGCGTTAAACCCAGAATGTGTGTGTCGTAAATGTCTCCCCTAGGAAACCATAATGGTAGACCATACATGAAAAGGATGCAGTTAAACCAGCAAAGAGAGTGAGTGAGTTTGAGAGACAGAGGAAGATGGGGTGGATGGAGGCTGGCATTAAATTTCAATTTCAATACTCTTTTTTTTTTTCTTATGCAGGAAAAAAAGAGTCATTCTTCTCTATGACTCTGAGGGAAAAACCTGTAATGGCGAGACATTTTTAGCTTCCAGGTATTGAAACAATCCTCTTCCCCAACCAATCAGATGAGTTACTGACCTCATCTCAGAGGAGAGGCACAGAAGGAAAGATTTAGAGACAGACTGGAGATTCAGGTCAATATTTTTGAAAAAGAATGAAAGTTTTCATAAGAAAGAAAGGTGCAGCTGGGAGTGCAGTGAGCATTTAGCTGACTCAGAGGAGCTTTTGTATGTTTAATTTTCAGCATTTAGCCAATGTGGCAGCTTAAGGCCCCTTCTGACATGTCCCCAAATGCTCTGCGAGTTTTCAGTATTGGCATCCTGTTTAAAAAAGAACAGGAGTTGGGTCTTTTCATAAACGTTGTGGCAGTTTTATCAGGTAGTATCATGTTACATTGGTCATTGGTCTGTTGCTCAACTGTGTGAAGGACAAGATAAGTGGACAATCTCTCACTTTGCTCATCATACATTGCTTCCTGTGATGCCTCTGCTCAAGGGCTGGATGCCAATTGTGAGCATTACATCATAGTCAGCATGACACATGCCAACAGCGACCTGTGCGTGAAACCTAAAAGCTATGGCTTAAACTGGCAGCTTCTTTACAGTCAGTGAGCAGGTGGGGTGCTTGGAGCTCTTCCTCAAAGATATTTCATACAGACTCTTCCGATACATCTCTTCAATGACTGAGCCACTCTGCCACCCCCTGATTAAAGAGAGAAATACAAAGCTGAATTATTTCAACACTTAATAGTGAAGGAAAACCATAAGAGAGAAGGTGCCACTACACAGTCCTTGATCGGATGTTCAGTTTGATGCTTCAGCAAAATAACTGTATGGCAGGCTGCCTGCTTGCCTGTCTGCCTGCCTGGCAGGGCCTCTATTTTGGGAGTGGTAGAAGCCCCCCTTTCAGTCCTGTTGTCGTGTGCTGTGACTCTTCGGCTTGCCCTCTGACTGCATGCCTCTTGTACTGTGCAAGAAGAGCACTTCACACTTACCCAGTGAAACCAGAGCTCTGCCTTCAGCCTTCAGTCTCATGCCTTGCCATGTCCTCTGGGCTATTTTTACTCCAGCAGTGGCTACTTCTGCCAAACCCATACCACAGCCTACTGGGCTGGAGCTGAGGCCGTGTGTGTTTCTGTGTGTGTGTGTGTGTGTGTGCGTGTGTGTGGGTGTGTGTATGTAGGTGTGTGTGAGTGGTAAAACTGCATTTAAGAAGAGATGCGAGCTGAGAAGAGCTGGATGATGTGGTAACCTAACACAAATTAATTTGGTAACAGTAGATTATATCCTGCATGTCCAGCATGTAATTATAGGCCTTGGGACCCATATCACAGACTGCAGTTTTGCTGGTTCGAATCCAGCAGAGGTTCTTTGCTGCCCTTTGTTCGTCCTCTTTTCCTGTCTTTTCTCTCTCCCCTTTTTTCTTCTGTATTACTTACAAATAATCATGGGTTGCAATATTGTCGTCATTGGGAGACCAAACAACCGCTGTAGTTTTGAAGAATTGATCCCAATTTTCTAATCAGTGGTCACTGGGATACTGTGGTTATGAAGGTGGTACAAAATATTAAGTCTGTGTACATGTATAAGAATTTACTACACATGAAGATCTTAATTATTGGGTTACATTTTTTAAACAAGTTTTGAAATTATATATGGCAACTGGAAACAGACCAAGAAAGTTTTTTTTTGCTTTTTCGTTGTTAACACTATTGAATTGTGCTATTTTTATCAGAACATGTCTTCTGAATGCCCACACCATAGTTAACCCTGTTTGCCCCGTGCTTCCTGTAGTTATGGCAACATTATCTCAGCTCATCACATACTGACACTTTGTCACATGCGCAAGGTACAGTTTGGCCAAAGCCAACAGCCTATCCTTTTCAATCTGTCTGTGTGCACTTAACATAAAATACCACTTTGTTTGAGTTTTGGCACAAAATTATGTGGTTAGGAGCCACTTGTCAACCCCGACCTCCACCCCTTTAAATGTTACCTTCTACGAGCGGATGAGCCTCCAAAGAACGTGTCAAAAAGCTGTTATTTGACACCCTGGGAATGAGATGGGTCGCATTATGGATGTACAGAGTAGGGCTGGGTATTGTTTAAAAAAAAATTATGGTAGCAGTACCAATACCAGTACCCTGATACCAGTGGAATACTTCATTTGATACCCTTTTTAATCCTTGCTCGTTGAGGTGCTTTACCATTTATTCCCTGTTTCTCCTGAAATAAGTGTTTTTGCTCTTCATGCGTTTATTTCTATCAGATACCACAGACCTGTGGTATAGTCATACTTGTGAATGTTTTGGTGGCATCTCTGCACACTGGACAAAAGTCAAACCAAACCAGTCAAATACACCATGCTCAAATTCACCACATCAGGTTATTGCTGCTGCCATAGTGGATCAGTCACACATCACATTACAATCAAAGAAGGCCTGCAGGAATTGGCTGCAAGCAAAACCATGCATATAGTCCTTTTGTTCTAGATCTGGGTACAGGAAGGATCTAATGCAGGTATTGTTTGACTGGAGAACTTTTAGTAGTATTTCGTAGTACTTGGTTGGGTAATTTGGTCGATACATCAAAAGTATTGAGTACCAGTACCCAGCCCCAGTACGGAGGCCACTCTGTTAGTCAGAACTCTGTCGGCACAACATCATGAGCAGCATTGTTGTTGTGAATAAACCAAGTACTATCAATGAATCACTTTAGGCTAGACAGAATACAAAAAAAACATGACTGCATCTTCAGATATATAAAGAGAAGTCTATTCTAAAATGTGTACATTTTGGGTTGTGGTTTCCTCATCACTCATGTCAGACAGTGTCAGTGCATTGACATAGGAAATCACATGTCCTCTCTGCCTCCAGCCTGTGCTCAACACACGTCTATCCATGCCAGATTCACCCACATAAAATAAGATACATTAAAGGATAACAAAAATAAACTATTGCTGTTTTTTTTTAGTAAATCACACTATCGATCTACTTGTCATGATAGGAATAGATTTTCTTCTTGAAAGAGCATGACAAGCTCTGTGTAGTAGCAGCAAAATCTTCAGTAACAGAATTCTTCACATATGAATTTCTGCACCTTTTAAAAGCTGTTCTTAAGTACTGCTACAGTTTTCAACTCATCTCTGAACCTGGAGGCTCCACATTCATTTCCCAAATTCCTTTTCTCTCCGTCCTCTGTCTTCTTGTACTGCTTGTGCCTGACTGTTATCTAATTCTCTCCCTCTCTGTGTCTCACACTCTTCTTCAGTGAAATACATTAAGGAGATGTCGGCCTTCTTTAAAAGCTCAGGGTCCCCTGGAGCTGCTCTCCCCTGGGACTCTCCCCCCTCCACACCTCAGAGGGGCACCGAGCTCTCACCCACTGAGGTGAAGGAGCCCCGCTGCATCCCCCTGAAGATGTGCCAGGTGTCACGAAAACAGTGCCCTCCAGACACAGAAAACAGGTGCTGTATGTTACAAGTTCACAGCTTTACGGTAATACTTGACTTTCAGTTGGTACAGAAAAAAAATGACAGACATGGCCAAAGATAAAGGCCTGGAGAGAACAATGTAAAAGAGACTTCTTACCTTGTCTTACTCACTCATTCTCTTTGTTAATATCTGAAACTTCCCCTTCACCCTCAAGCTTTTCTTTTTCCATTTGTGTTTCATTTCTCTAAATGTGCCCCCCCCCCCTCTTTTGTTCTGCTTGCTTCTTTGTCCTTCTCTCTCATCTCATCTGCCAGGTATTTTGAGGTGATTTCATCCAACAGAAAGAACTCTGTGTTCCTGCGAGCAAAAGACCCAGCCATGGCCCAGTCCTGGTATAATGCCATCCAGGCTGGCACTGCCAACCTTTTATCACGAGTGAAGGAGGAGATGAAGACCATGCAGCCTGGCATGGAGGTCAAACATCTGGGCTGGATTACAGAGCAGGTATGCAAGAATACAAACGTTCATGTTCCACATGTTCCATTCTGCATGACCTGCCCTGCAGTATTTTGTATTTTCTTGTTCGTGAAAAAACAACCACCAGAGCCCCATGAAATACTACAAGCAATAGTTTTTCATGGTGTTTTTGTTTTTCTTTCTTTTGTGCCCTTTTTCATGTGTTTCTGAAGCAAAGACAATTTTCTACTGAGGGACAGTTAAGTTGAATCATATCCTAAAGTGCATGTAGCAGTACAGCAATACAAGAGGCACATATTCATTTTCATGTATGGTCACGTTTAGCAACCTGATCCCTATACCTAACCTACTGATGTCCATGAGCATCATTGGTAATGGTAATCGTGGTGATCATAACGTACCATTTGAGTATATTTATATGATTTCTTCAGCTCTGCTACAAATGTGCATGTGTGTAGGTGACCCAGGGTCCAGAGAGACCAGTACTGGCCGTGCTGACTGACAAAGACCTGCTCCTGTATCCCTGCTTGCCTGAAAACAAAGAGAGCCTCAGCAACCCCACCAAGAGTCACCCGCTCATTGCCACCAGGTCACACCACATACAGTTCTATATATTAACACACTTGTTCTACCTCGCTCTTTTTTACATAAACATATTCACATTTGGCATTAAACAAACTGAGTAGATCTGTTCTCCACCCTGGGCAGCCCATTTTAGAGTTAGCAGCCTTTTCTGTGGCTGTTTTTGGCCCAGTCAAAGAGCACATGCTCACTCTTTCCATAAGTGTACTACTGGACATGGCGGCACATCACGTCACATTCATTTGGAAAAAATTCGTGGAACCAGAACCTATGAGTCATGAACCACGTTTTTCCTCCCTTGATTCTCTGCTATCCACATCTCTCTTTTCACTTGTGTAACACTTTCTCTGTAACACATAAATATGCATACCCCTTCATTTGCTCTTCTAGCCCATCTTAAGTACCCTCTTTTTCATCTACATTCTTCTCGTCTCCCTTGTAGACTGGTCCATTCTGGCCCAGGGAAAAGTTCTCCTCTCCTGGACTCTGACCTCTCATTTGGCCTGCGTTCTGGCACAAAGCAAGGCGTGGAGACCCATGTGTTCAGGGTGGATTCTGCCAAGGAGCTGTCTACCTGGACTCATCTGTTGGTGGAGGGTTGCCACAATGCTGCTGAACTCATCAAGGAGGTCACCACGGGTACAGATACAGATTTGTTGACTTCCAGAGTCTTTCTGCACAATTTTCTCCACCAGTCAGAAAATTCTACTTTCTAAACTGGTCTATCAGAGGACACAATACAAATAAATATATATGCCACTTTGACTCCCTTTGGGGTCACCCTTTGTATAAACTAATCTTCTGATGGTGCTTTATTAGTATACTTAGGACCTGCATCAGAAACAAAAGCACTTCATTATATAAGCATAATTAACCTGTAATAAAAGGAAAAATAGAAAGATGATTTCGCTATAAAACCCCTCCAAACCTGACAACTCCAAACACAACGCTGCTGTCACTCTAAAATTGATTGACAAGTCTTTTTCACTGATTAATGTGTAACGTAAGTAAATCTCAGCTGGTATGTTTCTGGTCTTCGTAAAAATTTATTTAGCAGGAAAACATGCCTATATGTCATCAATTCTGCTCAAGCATATCTATGACTATACCTCAAATCTACTTAATCCCAACAATTACTGCACAAGACATAGTTTCTACTGAAGAGGGACACACAAACATCTCAATTTAATAACATAATAGGAGCCTCTCTCACTTTATTGTTTCTTGCACAAAGATGTAGGAACTGTACTCTTTAGCATAATGTCCTCAATCTCTGGAGATTTCTGCATGCATGTCGCACAAAACATTTGAACCGGGATTTAGAAAGAAAAGCTTTGTGTGATAGATTTTGTGAAGAGCTTGACAGGAGACAGAATGTTTTGGGGTTTTTTTTTGCTGTTGCTGTTTGTTTGTTTGCTTCACTTACATCTGTATGGTATATATATGGTATCTTACAACCTAATCCCTGCACTGATTAATTGTACAGCAGTTTTTTCTTCTGTGATCCAGATTCTGCATTTTAGGAGTTTTTTCGGCTAATCTTAAATCACACTTTGTGAGACAGGCACCAACTCGCTAACAGCACTGGGTAATAATATTATTACATTGCCCTCTGCTGGTAAATTGTGTTGGTGCAACAAACTTTTAGCCTAACATGTAATAAATGGTCTGTTTTAGAAGAACTAGGATGCAAGTTCCATTTAATAAGCTTTAAACATGTTCTCTTTTCTTGACAATAAGCATTATTTATCCTTACAGTTCACTAAGGTGTCACATTCACAGGATGCAGCCAAGAATGTTAGGCTCTGTGTCAACACCCAAACACTGAGCTCACAACTAAAAATAAAACAGATTTATGTGACAGATTTATTTCAGCTGAGCACTATAAAATCATTACATTCCCTTCCTTTGTAACCCCAGTTTTGTTTTCCTCCCTGGCAGCCTGCAGTTGGAATGGGAAGGAGTGTACCCTGGGAGTGCACATTGATGACGGTTTTACATTATTCACTGAAGAAATGGGTGTCAGGAAAAGTATTCTGCTCCAGCAGCCCTTCGAGCGCCTAAGGATGTCCTCAGACGATGGAGTTCGCATGATGTTCCTTGACTTTGGAGGCCCTGAAGCAGAGATTGTAAGTTTTGCATTGGACAGAACAAAATCTAATGGTAATGATCACAATGTGATTCATCTGAGTCAACAATTTTATTTGCTAATGACCACCATGACATGCTAGTAGTATTTCCAAGGTCGAGAATGAACTTTGATGTTAAAATCACAATAATTTTACAGTAAAGTAAATGTTAAAATTGAGAATTGAAATGATTGATGGAGATGCAACCCTCAATGTCATTTACAGTATTTTCAATATATTCTTTTTTTCTCTCTCTCTCACACATTTCCTATAACTATCACTTTTTTTCAGCAACTGGACCTCCACTGCTGTCCCAAGACCATAGTCTTCATCATCCACTCTTTCCTGTCTGCTAAGGTCAAGCGACTTGGCCTTCTGGCATGATAATGGCCAACCAGAACATCTACAATAGGAATATTCAATAAAACACACAGCCCAGAAAGAAGGGAGACTCACCAGTGGATGTGACCCTGGAAAAAGATGCTGACCAACCCCTTCTTTCCAGCCTCCCTGTAGGCCTCTAAAATGATCATCACTGGTCAGGCACCTCCTGCTCTTTCTTGAGGGATAAAGAGAAAACTGTAACACTGATGGATCTCTGTTGAGCGAGTATTTGTGAGGTAAAGAGAGGTTGTACAGATGGCGTAGCAGCCATTAAAGGAATCTATCATCTGTCAAATCTGTTACAGTAGGGTCAGGACACTTTATGATTGCAAATCGTGTGAATATGACAGACAGCATCTTAAAGTTTCTTAGCTTAATGTTCCCACCATTTCATGTTTTTTGCCTCATTGTTCAGGTTTGTTTTGTTTCATGAGTCATAGCAGGCCTTTGTCATGAGCATCCTTTCATCTTTCAATCTTTGCTTTATGTGCTGTGAGCAGTAATAACAAAAGTTATTTCACAAATGCCCTGATTGATGTTGGGCAAACGTCTTTTTTTTTTTTGTTTTTTTTTTTTGATAAAGGCAGCTTCAGTGGAGTGACAGAATGACATATCACAATGACAAATCACTACATGATCAATGGTCTGTACTGAACAATGTACAGAGTGCAATTATAATTTGTTTTTAATTTGGATGCTTACGTTGCCTTTACCCTGAAGATTAATGAAATGCCAAGTCACATATATATTTTTTTTTTCATTACAGCTATTTTCCTCTCTGTCTCTCTCCTTCTGTTAAACGTGTGCTCTTAATCCATGGCCTAACAAAGAAAAATGACTAACAATATATTATAAAAGGCTTTTTAAATCGTGTTTTAGCTTAACCAACAAAGTAGATGAAAACATTTCCTAGCAAGAAAGGACACCTTATTTGAATTTAGATGGTCTTTGTCAGACAATATAACTGCTGTTTCATTTAATTTCAGCCCATGTCAAGTGCAAAATGAGGGCTCTTATTTTTTTTTTCAGACCACCAATAAAGGTTGTCACATAATACAGATGATAGATAGTAGGCTGAAATATTGCCAGTCCAGCTAAGCTATGTTTCCTTCACGGATAAGCTGCCATACAAGTACAGAGTGTAGTTCTTAGATAAACCTATTTAAAGTACAGTGTTAATGTCTGTAATTCAGAATTTAATCTCCTGAGCGGACAAACATCAGAAAGCACGGATGGTCCATTTTCTGACCAACATTTAGAGATGTTAATTTACCACATAAAACATGTTGTTTACATCATAAAGTGTTTTGATTGTTTTTTTCTTTATTGTGTCGACTTGACATCCACAGCTTCTCTGTGTCACACACTAAACAGACTTATAATATATATTTCAGAACTAAACCTTGTTTGCTTTCGAGAATAAAATGTATTGTATATTCTTATTTAAACAAAGGTGTGCCTTGCAGGGTTGTTTGTATATAAACATGTAATAAACTTTGTTAACTTTTATTGTTGCCGTGTGCTTTATTAATATCGCATCAGTGTCACTGTGATTATTTGACTTCTTTCTTTTGCCTCTCTTAAGACCTATCTACTTTGACAGCATTTTTTTCTCACTAAATGAATATTAACCCATGAACCTAATTTATACCTGTACATAGCATATTGATTAAAGCAGCAATAGTAATAAAAAAAGTATTTAGCAAAGGCTAAATGTATTATGTTGAAGGTATCACTAGCGGTGACAAACGAGCTCAGCTCCATAGAGTATTTTAACATACATTCAGCTCTTTAGTTTTCCACCCTGCAACTTGGGATTCATTCATACCACTCTCACTAACAGCTTTCTAGCAACAGCACACCTGTTTTTAGTTAAAAACAAATAAATAAAAACCAATCTCTTAAACCCTCTGCACATTACCTGCCTCGGGATTAGTTTGTGACGATAGTGACACTTGCAGCAAGCTTAAGAGCCAAATGTTTTCCTTAAATTTATCCCTCCATCTGAATAGCTCTTAAGCTCAGACAGTCCTTTTAAGTCGATCCTAATGTATCTCCATCTGTAAGTTCTAATGTCATATCTCACAGTCTTTAACGAGCTGCTCCACTGAACAGCAGATCAAGCCTTCGTGCCGTCTTTATTGGTCCCAGTTGGTGGTGTGACAGTTTTATTAAGTCCAGACAGATCTGAAGAATGGACGGAGCAAAGATGACGACGAGATGCTTAAGTCAGCGGGGTGTGAGATGGAGACAGTTAGGCCTGCTGCTGGTCGTTGTAAAAGGAACATGCAAACAGTTCCCTCTTATAGGCTTTTACTGCAGTGCTATCAGTGAGGCACAGATGTTCATTGTTACTCTGTAAAGTGTGCGTGTGCGTGTGTCTATGTGTGTGCAAGATGTGTATTTGTATGCGTGCGCCTGGAAGCTGGAGAGTCTAGTAATAAACTGAGTTGTATATCAGCTATCAAATCAGAATAGAGTTGTTCACATTTGATCATATCTCCTCTGTCCTTACTCCCCTCCCTCCCCTTCCAGCTCTCACCCCTCTTGTTGAGAGTGTCACCATGGTAACGGCAGCTAGCTCTCAGATTGGCTGCATCCGTCTCTACCCCTGAACTATGGTTTTGCTGCTGAAATTGCCAATCAGCCTCTCAGATCCGCTGGCGAGGAGGAGGAGATTGTGTGAATATATTTTGATTAACAAAAATGGAAGGGCACTTAGGAGGGAGAGGAAGAGAGAGAAAATGGACAGAAAATGTGATGTTAGTAAGTGAAGGGGCTAAAAGAAGATGTTGCACCTGATAGAATACATTCTACAATCCTTTCTTTTGTGTCAAAGGCAGGAGAGCAAAACATTACAAAGAGAAGAAATACTGACTAAATGAGACTGGAAAGACTGTGTAATATTTTTCCCAGTCAGGCATAATGGTCTTCCTGGAAATTCCACAACAACCGGGAATATTCAGTAAATGTATACATAAAAGAATCAAAAGCACAGAGACTGGAGAAGAGAATAGTCTGGGATGATTGCAGTATACACACTCTTAAAGGAACAGGATGGGGTTTTTGCATTGTTTTTGCCCAGATTTTATTTATGGTGTACTATTTTATCAAATGTTTGTACCATAATAGAAAAGAATTTCAGATTAATCAATTTCCACATTCAGCCAACAAAAAGACAACATTTACTGTGATGAAAGTCTCCTCTTCAGATTTGTTTTTCTGCATTTTACCACTGGGATAAAATTGGAAGCTTGTTATCAGGAAGATAAAAAGAAAAACGATCTCAAATGTAGAAAACGTACTTTAGCAAATGGTTGGCAATACAAATGGACTAAAATATGGCCAAGCACTCACATTACCTAACTGTGGTAAATCAGAGCCAAGAGTTGTGTCCATTTTCAGTACTCCAGCATCAAGTAAACAAAAAAAAACTGAGTACCACATGAAGTAAATTCAGCATGTTGTGTGTTTTAGCACAGTTTGCTGCGCTGCAATCAAATAAAAGCCTGATTATCATCTGTAAGATCGAAAACCATTCATCCCAGCTCCTGCGTGCAGTCAAACATTTATTTCTCTAACTGTGGCTTTGCTCTGTCTTTCTCTCTCGATGTCATTCTTCCTCATTCTCTTTTCATTTTTAATCACTTGCATTGTGTCAAATCCTTTGAGCCATTTTTATTTACCCAATTTCCCCCAGGGATCAATAAAGTCTAAATGTGATATTTCAGTTGAAATCAAACACAGTGGATATGTCATTTTTTTAAATGACAAAATTAAAATATCTTCTTCAATAGCTGCAACAATCTGAGAGAAATTGACATATTTTTTTCACACTTAAGTACTCCATTAGAGCTTCATCAAGTAAGCAAGACTTTTGGAAAATGACCAACAATTACTGCTAAAGGTGTTGAATCAACTACAGCTCTATTTTTTTTATTTTGGTTACTGTCTCCATCACTTCCTTTGTTAAGTCATCATCACAGTCATCAAGATAATCATTATTATCATCAGTGCCATCATCATTGTCATTATGAAAGCTTGTCCTGCGGTCTGATTGAATCTTCACACTGTATACATACCAGCAGGTTTTACTGTGCATAATCAAAAGATCAAGCATGGATGTGAATGCAAATTTTCTCATCAAACTTGAATAGTTTCAGTACCTTGTAGCCAAACTCCTGACTGTGTGCACCTGAGCTCAGTGCTGCAGTACAAATCATTTGAGTATTGCAATTTCACTTTACCACATTTTAAAGGTAACCATGGTACATTTGGTATTCATAGTAACCAGTTTCTTTACTGTCTCAGATTATACAAGCATTCGATGACCTTATAGAATATGAATTCCTATTGTTTAAACTAACACTTTACAGTAGTTAAAATCCACTCCACTTTGACAAGCTACAGCCACATAAAATGCTATTAATAATGTATTAATGTATAATTTCCAAAAGTGTAAAAATGAACACCTTCTGGAGACATCTTGTACACCACAGTTTTGCTGATAGTACTTAGGTACTATTATTTTAGTAAAATTTCAAATGCAGCACTTTTCTTTGTAATGACATATTTTTACAGTGCAGTTACTGTTCTTGCATTTGTGACAATCTCTTTATTATAGAAATAGTTACTGCTCACACAAAATGCAAATGTAACAGACAAATAAACAGAATCAAAAACAAAGAAAAACCTACAAGTACTGCATTTCTTAGATACTTAACAAGTTTATCTTACGGAGTTTCATATAGAATTTAATTAAATCAGCAGCTGTCTTAATAGCAGCCCTCCTCTCGTCCTTGAGAGCATTCACAGAAGCAATGAATGTTTCCAAAACTAAATAATTACTATTAAGGGGTTTCTTTCACACAGCAATAATTTACCTGTCTGCTGTTCTCTTTTCAGAATGCCTGTAAGGATATAAATACATGCAATGCCCAGGTTTAAGACAAATATGAGATCAGTGCAGAGAGATTTGCCTGCTGTGTATTATATGTGCGTACATGCAGCAGGATGTTGTCTGATCCTACACTGTGTATCATAGCAGACAGATGGCAGTAGAGTATTGAGGGAAGAGAGAAACATCCAGGTCTGACAGGTTTTAATGTGCCTTCAGAAACAGTAGGGGTCTCTGTCTCTCCACACGGAGGAATGACAAAGAAAGCATTAGGTGGGGTGTAGAGAGAGAGAGAGACAGATAGAGAGAGAGAGACAGATAGAGGGAGAGAGAGGGAGGTATAGAGAGAGAGAGAGAGAGCATTTAAGCTTTGATTGGTCCTGACCTAATTCAGAACAGGACATCCCAGAATATTCAATACTCTACTTCTTGTTTTCTCTCTCTCTACACTATCTTTTTTCTCCCTCTTAACACAAAAGGACTAGAGAAAGGAAAGAGGGCAAGAGATTAATGCTAAGGCTCGAGCTGAGCGATTCATATTCCAATTGGGAGAGCATGTTATCTATTTTCTCACACTCGCTCATTGTGCTTTTCTTCCTGAGAGGCATTCGAATCAAAGCAGGATTCAACAGGAATCAAACAGGACTTTCAAGGAACTGAGCAATGGCGACAACATTTAGTCTGGGAAGAACGTTTCAACATTGCACAGACTCCAAAGGAAACAACTGCACAATCACTTTCACATCAGCTCCTCACTAACCATGTCAGATATGTACAGAGGGATGGTGTGAGGCTGAATCCTGTGTCACTGGAAAGTCATTCATCCAAACTTAATCAATCTGGGTTGTTTGATTCAGACTGCCTCCCAGGCAGTAGAAGAGAGCGAGAGAAAGGCAGAAAATGAGAGCTGAGCCGAGCTGACTCTAACTTTGACAAGGCTTCTCTCTGTGGCTCTCTCATCCTCCTCCTAGAGGCAGGAATTATAGGTACTCATTTCATGCTAAGGCATAGCTTGGATTTTTTTTTCAGTCACTGGTATTTTTTAATATTGTTATTACTACTGTATGTCTTAAAGAGCAGGTTAAGGTTATTAAATATGCCAAAGCGAATTGTATTTTCGCTCAAGTAAGCTCCTTGGAAATATTCCATCAGGGCACCCTTTTATTCTTTCCAAATGTAGTTATGAATTTTAAAGTAGACTTGTATTACTGGAGGAGAGAGGTGTGTGATCAGAATACTGAGCATAGCCCAGATTGGAATTCCTTGTTCTTGGAGCACTGAAAGAGAGACTGTTGCTGACAATGGAAGAAGTAAAAAAAAAAAAAACTATGAACGAGGCTTAATACTGGTGGCTGAAGTTTTTCTTTCTCTGTTTGAGGCAATTGAAATTGACCACACTACTTTCAGAAAGGTGTTATGTCAAATCGTTGCATAAAATGAGTGCACAATACAATAGTTTATGGGGAAATTGCAATAAAAATGTTTCATTTGTTATATAAAACTGCACATCTTCTTTGCCTGTTTTATAGGGTTAAAGTGCTTTTTTCATAGCAACGCCATCATACAGACTTACATTCACCGTACCACCACCACCACCAAATTCTGCCTTCATTTTTTTTTTGGTATTCATGAGCATATGCTTCTGTGTGAAGTCCCCTGTCAATAAATATGCACAGTCTTAATTGTTCCCATTGTAATTAGACTACAGTTCTGTTCTTTTTGGCTCAGGTGTATGTTAAAGCTTTTTCTTTTGTTTGTGGTTTGGCACCTCTTATGATTTCCATGACAATCATTTGAGTGAGCAAGGAAGCGAGAAAAGGGGGGAGAGAGAGAGAGGAGGTGAGAAACAGTTGCTGGAATAAAGCCCCATCTCAATCTGAATAGCTTATTAATAGAGCTGGTCCCAGGCAAACAGATGGCAGCTGCCAAAAACAAACATAGAAATCACAGAAATGAAAACCCTAATTCAATTAGGTGGGAAGCATTCCTCACCGCAGCAGTTATTGAGCAGTTTCCATTAATTTGATAATCCATTTTTTAAAAGAGATGTATTAAAACGTGACTTTTCCAGAATGTTCTCTTGTGTTTAATATCTGAGGCTGACAAGCAGAGAAAGACGAGGCCGCGAGCTGCATGTATGTGGGTGTGAGAAGAAAACAGGATTTAAGTCATTACTGGCTCACGGTTAACAAATGCAATTAAAGTTAGGAATAAGTGATTAAATTGCAGTGTTTATATCATGAATTTATGGTTCAAAATGAAGGGGTTCATTAGATTAGTGAGTTCTGGGCTGTTCACGTATTAGCAAATTTCCACCTATATCAGGAGCCTTTTATATTTAGAGAGAGAGCTGATCCTCTTCAGTGGAGTCGACTGTGTTTCTAAAGTAGCCAGAATCGACAAGCCAGATACTGGTGGTAGAGAGTTTCACTGCCAACATAGGTTCTTCTGCATTTTGGAAGGGGCTGGGGCGCTTCTGACATCAGCATGTTAGTACTGTCACTATAAGCAAGATGGCATACTAATGCTAGTATATATGTGGGGTTACATAATTAAATGAAAAGTCATTGTAATCTATAATGGGGAAGGTAATGAGGAAGAAATATGGAATTAAATTACAATTACCAATTCAAATTCTGGTGATTAGACAAGGCTTATGTCCAAATGTAAAGTATATCTACAACAACATAACTTTCATTCTGTTGCTTTGCATCTTTTTGCACTGCTGTATTTTGTCATATTCCTGGATGTCATGCATCAGCAAAGCCATGGAGACAAATTTGAGTGCAGCGCCATCCAGGTTACAATTGCCTACTAGGAGCTTTTTTCTGGGTCTAGACAGGCTCCACTTTATGGGGCAGTGTGTGCTCAAATTTTGAGCATTGATTTTCATTGGTGCACACGTTTGAATTTGCACAGCCTCTCATTTGCCAGCCAAATCACTGCACTTTGCTCTTGGTAATCTGAGTCTGCCAGGTCATCGGATAAGAGCGCTTTTCAGTGCTGTAAGTCCAAGATTTTCTTTATGAAATCAGAAAAGGGTTCTCACATCACTACACTGTGTAAAGCTTCTTCAGCTGCAGTGAAACACTGTCAACATGAAGGCTCCAAGTCAAACCCGGGGAAACACCTACAGGCAATTCAAATGACCACAATTAGTCATATAAAATAAAGTACTTCACGCCTGACTATGTTTGTATATTTATGTGTGTTCAGGATATAATTTAGCTGATTTCAATGTATGTTTATAGGACTCTTCAGCTTTATTGCCCAGTTGAAAATATTAGAAAAGTAATCAACAAGTAATCAAATGTAATAAGCTACGTGATAAAGCAAATAAAATAATTAGGCTACATTCCTTATTGCATTTCTAAGTAACTAGTGAACTGTGCCCTGTAACATTTCAAAATAACCTTCCCAGCACTGCTCAGTACAGCCTCAAAGAGCTGCTAGCATGGCTGTACACTCTTAGTCTCACTGTGATACTGACACACTGTACATCTGGATAGTAGGCATGTGCAGGACTGTGATACTGCAGACCGAATGGGCATCCTGATTCCACATGTGGTTAGATTTAGGGACATAAAGAGCTGGAGGTTAGAGAGAGACTGTGCTTTTAGTCAGCTGTTAACAAAGTAAACTCATCCCGTATCATGTTTCAAACCACTTTGGACTACTTCAGTACTTAACCAAGGCCATGAGCTTTCCCTAACCTGTCCCACAAAAAACTCTGAGCACACCTTAGTTCGTTAAAGTGAACATAGTATTGCAAGAGCAGCATAGCTGGAAAACAAACGAAGTGTGGTGTCTGTTTTGCATTTACACTATAAATCAACGTACAGGACTTGTCACATATGTTAACTTTATATTATTATGTGGACAAAAAAACATAATTCAGGTGCCATCACATTTCTCATAAAGTGTATTTGTTGTTGCAAAGTCGCACTTTACAATAATCGTAGCTTTGTACCTTTTGGAGCTTTCAAAATTCTCACAGACGAGGTAAAACCCAACAATTCAGCAAAATTTAACTTCCAGTATTTATCTTGCATACTTTAAAGACTTTGAAGTCTCTGAAAACATTGGACATTAACTCCTGACCTGTCTCACACTCAGGTGGAGTGCTACAGCTTCAACAGCTGCTGCTCATGGCAGGTCTGCTCATTACTGAAAAAGTTATTCTCCTACAACCACTTCCTGTACTTCCTTCACCGACGCTCTAATGGGATTCAAAGAATGCAGGACTAACATCAAGAAAAAAATTAAATGTTTTAACTGAGAACAAATATTTATTTGTAAAACCCACACGCTGTCTCCATGTGGCCTTCATTGGGGTTTATGCGCAGGCACCTGGAACTCTCCTTGAATGATTTAGCCCAGGATGATCCTTTCATTTGAATCCAGAGTTAGAATTCAATCCACATTTTTTCACCTGCTCCAAACCTTTTAACTCAATTTCTTTAAAACCAGGGAGACTGATTGAAAAGACTTTGGAGTGACAGAAAGTATCATTACTTGGAAGAGAGACCGAAAACAAAAAGACTCAGAAAAACATGGAGAAGATTCTGGTGTATTTGATTCTAATGAAAGCAGATGCAGCTGACAAAAATAAGTGTCCCCTGGGAAGAAAGAAAAAGTTTGTCTCACAGACATAAATAGAGAGTGATATGACTTAAAGATGGAATGATATATTGGATTTGAAATATGAAAATTGTAAACAAGCACAAAGAATTCTGGATTTTGCAGGTACAAAAACATTGTAATTGGTAAAAAAGGAAAAAATTCTTGTTGCATGTTTCAGACAGACGCAAAGCAGCGCACTATTTACAATTTAACTTGTCCTGACTGTAGACTCAAATTAACTAACCACTCTACAAAGTCTAAGCTTGTTGGCGGAGTCATATGTAGTTTGATCAACCTACTGGAAAGCAGCGTAAAAACCTTGTAAAAACAGATTCTAAAGTACATAACAGCTACATAACAAAAAAATACATTTACATTTATCTTTGAATTTCAAGTGCAAGTGAAACTGTAACCAAAATTGTTTAAAGTGAGTCAAGGAGCTTTAAAAACTGGTAAACATTTACGGTCACTGAAACCCTGGGGCTCAGTAACGTCACCTCAATGATCTGTCCTCCTTTGTTGATGGACTTTGGCTTTGCAGCAAGGTACTTTGTAACATGTTCAGAGGGATCTACAGAGACTCCATATATGACAGTACAGTAAATAATCTGGTTTAAAGAATCTATACAGCAAAATGAATCAATTTTTTTGTTGTTTCCTGGATTAAGCGGTTATTAAGAGTAACAGAACAAGCTCGCAAGATAGCTAGCATACTGCCTGCAGTTAACATTTTCAATTTTCTGTTTTTAGACTTCAGTGATAATTATTTCATCTTCCTGGGGAAGAAAAGGAAAATTAATCAGCCTAGAAAGGCACATTCTAAGGTGCATTTCCAGTGGAGAAAACGCAACAGATTCTCATCCAAACGCACAAGGTACCCTTTAGTGTCTGTGGTTGATGCGAAAAGTCTTCAAGCCACAAAGTCTTTCCAGCATGTGGTTAACATGAAACAGCACTTTGTTTAAGTTTAGGCTCAAAATCTTTGTGGTCAGGTTTAGGAAAAGATCAGTAATGCTTGGTTTCACACAGGACGCGAACCGAGTGAAATTCAGGTGTGATCTGCTCTGATCATCTCATCCTGACACTGATGTGTTTTTATTGGCGGTACATTAAACTTCAGTGCCTTTAAATGGGAAAATAGTTAATAGTTTCTAGTGTGTTTCACAGACGGGTAGTAGTTATACTTTAAATGTGAATTGCATTTTTTCACATTTGCTGCGGGTGCCCTTTCCTTTCTTTTTTTCCTTCCATGGCCCTCAGACAGACTGAGTCCACCTATGGCTGTAAAAGCTTTTTTTTTCCCACACTAGAGGTCATTGCAGTTGTATTCTGTTGCTATCAGTGAATCAATACAGTCATTGATTAAACACTCAATATTCAAATAAGCAGTTCATGTATTTATTTTCACAATTGTATCCTAAAGGTGTTTGAATTCCGTAAATGAAGAGATACTGTTTCAAATCATAGCAGGGATTCATGAAGAAAAGTAAAAATATATTGTGAAGTTACATTTACTGTATATTGGCAGAGCATGTTCCACAGCTTGGTTGCTATGGTGCCGATTTTAAGAACACAGACCTTTTTCACCAACCAAATGTTAGGACTGTCTATTATACAACATGCCAACATGTTGCACTATATTCAATTGAATCTTTTCCCAATCTCATCTTCAAGCCTCTTCGAATAGTGCTACATGCCATGTGCATGACAGAGCTAAATAACTCACTTCCTGAGTTACTATATTGTATTTTTATAACAAGCCTTTAATCCCAAACATCTGGGCCAGAACCTTATTACACTAACACAACACTCTCTTCAACATGCAATTATTGGCGGATAAGGTGCAGCATGTGTGGGCGATATTGTTCAAAAAGAGCAGCTGCAGTCTTTAACAAACATCTGAAATGACTGCATGTGACTGGTCTCATTTTTGTGGCTCCAGTTTGAGCTGATACAGAGCATAAAGAGATATGACTTTCACAGACGACTGCAGGGGTGATGAGAAAATAGTTATGTGTGTGGTTCTCAATCTGACTCATCTCCACTTCAAATCAAGACTTAAGAACTGCTGAGATGGAGAAATGTGAGGGACTACTATTTTACCTCTTGAGCACAGTGGTTTCTCTTCAGGGATGTGGGCTCCTTCTCTGTACTGCCCACAGCCAAATGTGAGAGAGACAGACAGACACAGAGGCAGAGAGAGACAGAGTGAGAAGGGGACTTTACTTCTTATCAAACAAGTCTCGCTTCTGGCCACCATTTGCTTAATGCTCTGTCTTTCTCAACCGTGATTTCCACATGCCCATAAAGATCAAAACTGTGATATCAGCCTGTTCACATCACTTTCTATTCCTAGTAATACAAAAGAACATACTGGGTATACACAGCCCCTGAAATATCACATACTTATTTAACAGAACTGTCTTTTAATTTAGTATCATTCTTTTTTGACATGGCTCAAGCACCAAAATTAAAAGTAACATGCATTTCTAGGAATATTTGGTACAATGTGCACCATGTTAGTGCAAACTATGTAATGTTTTCAAATCAATTGAATTAATGACCATTTTTGCCTTGAAATTTTGTTTTTATGTTGCAAAACATAATTTTATACCTTCATTTTTTGACAAAATGTACCATAAATTGTATCATATTGAGTATTAATAAAGGATTTTATGGCTACTTGTGGACAGTGGAAATGATCAGTTAGCACAAAGCTAACACTAACATATTATTAGTTGGTATGACAAGCTTGTACACTATTAACAGTTTGTAAATGCTTGCCTATTTACACACCCAGCAGATGCAGAGCTCTTGATGCAAATGGTTGACTGTTTAGGTGCATCCTTGGTGACTAGAAATTCTGTTTATTTAGAAACAATTTGCAACAGCAAGTATGTTTAGGGAAACATAATGGTTACCAATTACATTTTCTCTTCACATAATTGAACACTGGTGATAGATGGTACATGATACATGATACATCTCACATGGATGATAATTCTTTCACACATACATCGATATCACTGCATTTTTGATGTGGTAATATTGATTATGACAGCAACAACATTAGTAAATTTGAAACCTGATATTGGCTATGTTGGCTTGATCATTCAAAGGAAAAAGACAATCCAATTGGAAGCACAAACTTAAAAAAAACAGAAAGTTGATTGCTGGGCAAAGGGGATTCCACATGACCACTCCACCAAAATGAAAACCAAGACAACTGTCCAACAGATGACTTGTCTGTCTCACCCTATGCACCACTTGGGTAGCTTATTTGTTTATTTAGTTAGCTAGTTAGTTATTCAGTTGCATCAGTCACTTTTGTACAAATGTTTATGTTTTTTTTTTAACATAAGATGTCATGGATAATACCATACTCTATGATGATGAAGTGTGCGAGGCAAACTAGCCAAATTGATACTGAGACATTCGAATTGGGTTTAATCTAGTCATAGAGAGAAATTCTTCATCACCTGATGTTTCAGAATGAATGTGAAGGGATTTTTTTTTTATGTTAAAAAATTCTACTACCGGTTCTTTAAAAGACAATGCAGCTACTTTAAGCATTTAATCACTAGTAATAAAACAGGAAACAGACTAAATTGGGGAACCGCAGGTAGCATCTGCCTGATGGCTGTCAAAGGTGACATCGCATATATGCTGGATTACGTAAATATCTACAGGTGTGAAACCACAAGTGTGCTTTGTGCCTTATGTCCTATGTGTTTGCTTAAGAGTTTTTATGCAAGGCATCTTCCATGCAAAACAAGCAAAGGACCATTAATAACTTTCAGCTTTTGCTAAATTGCTTAATATGCCAGCAAATTCTGTACAATTAAACAAAGTGTTATGGTTCAGAAAATTTGCAGACAATATTGTGTTTTGTTGATGTACTAGTTCATTTTGTGCAGCACAGTCAGCATAAAAAAGAAACCTTTAACTGATTGTGAAGACAAAGTGAAACCCATTTCTTGTTAAAACCACCCACATTTCCTGCTGTTTGTTGCTCCACCGCAGCACCAAAGCTGCAACTGTAACATTTTGTCTGTATGCTATGGTAGCTGGTCTGTGAAAAGCCTGATGTGTTTGCTGTTCTCCAAGTTTATGAGCATTTAGTTCACCCATACCTCTGACCTTCTCACCTGCATCAGTTTAATCTTAAAGGGGAAAGAAGCTCCAACTACCATATTTATATACCACCTGGCATGAAAAACAGCGGTGATGAAGTGCACCACCATAACAACAAGCCAATAAAATACATTTTTAAAAGAAAATAAGAGGTTTTTGACAGAGTGGATCTTGCAAGTCTGTGACGGAAATTTTCCACTGTTGGCAGCATCATTCCTAAAATGGTTGACCTCATATACATCATGTTCAAAAAACCTGAGCCTGTTGTACATGCATTGTTTTGACCCTGAGTCATAACTGCTATTGTAAAGTTCTATAAGCTACTCTTGCGTAACAGCACAGTATTATCTTTATTAAACTGTTGCATGTGTAAATAAATAACTAGATAGATGAATGATCTGGCAACCATGCACACTGTTTCCAACACTGAGCGGAACTTTCTTTGTTTTACTGAGTCATTCAGTCTAACATCTAGTTCACAATTTGATGAGGGATGTGTGGTGATGCCACACCCCTTTGTCTGCAAAATAACCAAAATGCATTCCCCTTGTTAACCTGACTTCCCTCACAACAGTGTTTCTATTTTGTCATTAGCTTCTGACTCAGAGTGTCTGAGTAAGTGGTAACCAGCAGCAGGAGAACGAGTAACCCGGTTACATCAAAGAACCGGTCTTCTCAGCAGTAATTGCATGGGTAAAAAAAATCATCTCGCATGATGCTACTTAGCCGGTCGAATCTGTACGTTGTTATAAGCACTGCAACTCAAGTCAGTGAGCGCAACAGACACACAAGCAGAGAGGGACGAGAGACAACAATTAGGAAAATAAGCGAGAAAAGTGACTTCATGTGCTCTAAAGAGAGAAAATACACAGCAAAAACAGAGCTTTTAATCAAGACTGGACAGAGTCGTACATGTTTATTCTCCTCAGTTCAGTCATTAAAAGCAATAATAAAAGATTATTTAAAGCACTGATGAGAAGCAACACTAGACAAAGCAAAGGGCATCTGTTTAACAAACATACCCTTCATATTAAAATTGAGGCTTTAGAAGTTAAAATTTCATATGACAGTGAAGTTAAACATTATGATGTCTGGTCCCTTGCTTGGGGAAATTTTCTCTAACTAGATTTTTTTTTTCTTATTTTATATTTGACAGGCACTTTCTTCAGCATTAATCAAACCTCAAAAAACAATTTGGCAAAGCCTCAATAAAAATTAAAATCTGTCTGTTTGCTCATTCTGTGTAGCATGATGATCATATCAAACGCGCAAAAGATACACAAAGGTGAATTATCATTTAAATTCAATTTTGATTTGAAGTTTTATTGAGCTGTTGTGGCTGGGCTACTAAATTAAGATGGATTAATGTCAAAAATATGAACTTTATATGAACCTGCAAAAAACAATTACACTTTTGATTCAGTGAGTTTATGGAGATTTTGCGTCACTTTTATTTTGCTCTCTCCCAGATGGATACCACACTGACCTTGTCTTTGTCAACCAGCCTCCCATCACTGATGTCATCTATTTTGTTGCTGCAGTGGTCTTTTAAAATCTATGGAAACCAACAAGACTGCTGCATTCACCTTTTCTCAGTGGCACCCTCCACCATAAATTGTAGCTTTTCATTCTCCGTTGCCCTCATGACTTTGACTCTGAGACGAGGGATGGGATTAAGGGCGCTGACAGAAGTGCCAAATTGATACTGTCTTCTTGCAGTATTTACTACAGTATTACTACAGCCACTGACTGTGAGCACATCTGTGGATGACAGAGAGAATATGCAGTAAAGGAAATTGTCTCAAGTAAGAAAGAAGAAGTGGAATATTGTAACCATGTATGCACATGCACAAATTTACCTCCAGCTATAGCAGGGAGAAAAATACATAAGCAGATATTCCTACAAACACATGACTGTATGCACACACAAAAGGCACAGAAACAGGGCTGTGTGGCTGCACCCAAAACCTCTTTTATCTGGCATTGCATTAAGAATGTATGACCATGATTTTCATATAATGTGTGTCATATCACAAAGTGGCAGCTTTTCCAATTGTCCAATAATGATCTATTTGGCAATTCAATAGTATTGAGGAAGAAGCGGCAGGCAGACGTAACATGAATTAAACATTGAATGGAGGGATCGTGACAGTTTCATTTCAATTCCTCCTTCTCTCTCTCAGAAAGTCTCTAAGAAGACACGTGTGCAATTGGGGTAAAATCAGTACTTGGACGGTTGCCTGAGTTTGTGTGCACATTGCATTTCTCTGTTCTCTTTATCTCACACCAAACGCCTACGATGCACCACTTTCACAAGCAAAGCAAACGTCTCTCGCATCTGCTCTCCTGTTTGTTAAAATAGTTTACTGGCAATATCTGCGCTGGCTGGTGCACACTGCATCCATAGCTAATTAGCTAATGCCATTGGAGCCCTGAGCTAAATATAAATATGGGATACAAATGCGACCTTCTTAAGTGCAAATGCACTGTAAGGTACAGTAGGATGTGGGTGTTCGTGGATCTTTAAAACAATGATTATCATGTCTTTAAGAAAGGGGAAAAAAAAGTGTGATCATCTTATTCGACAATGGGATAAAAAGAGACCAAACGCATGCTGGGAAATTACGAGACATCAGACACGTTCACTTTTAAAACTTTTTTTTTTATTATGCAGGTTTGAAATAAAAGAAGCACTGTGACACAAACAGATGCTGCTGGCAAGGAAAAAAAGGAGCAGCACCCAAAATGTAAAAAATAATAATAATAATAATAATAAAAAAAAAAAAAAAAAAAAAAATCAAAAAATCATTGTTGTGGTCATCATCATTTTATCAAACAAGAGGGGAAAAAACAATAGAATAAAAATACATCTCCATTGTAAGAAGCAAAAGTGATCTAATTTCTGTCATAAATAAGAAAACCTGTCAAATGACTGATGGGCAACTAGCAAAAACAATATATTGATAACCATTTAAAATATTTATCATTACTGGCTTTACAAATAAAATAACTACAATTGGCAGGTTTTTTTTTTTTTTACACAATTTAAAATGTTATAGTTCTGTAACAACAAAAACTGAAATTATGCTACAGTAAAGAGATAAATACAGATGTCTGTCAGCAAAATGCATTTCTGTTAATCACACAAAAAGTTAAAAAGATGAGATAAACACAACCAAACACCAACTAGAAACTTATAAAAATCACTGTAATGTGGATGTGATGGCTCCATTCACATATTTCATTACTTCACTTCTGCATGTCGAGGAGACAAAATTGACATTATGGTCAGACAAAATAAGAAAGGGGGAGGGGGGGGGGGGGCATTTTGAGGCAATATCATCTTTTTATTCCCATATCTGATTTTATCTCACAGCGTTTCTTTCTCTCTTTCTATCTCTTTCCTTTCTATCTCTCACCTGGCTCTTTCCATTTAATGATCTGCAGGACACATATTGTGTATTCAGTTTTAGATTGAACTTTATTGGAAAAAAACACACCAGTGAGCACAGATTTAATGCAAGAACGAGAGTGTGAAATACTCCTCTGAAATCCAGCTGCACAAGGCTGTTAAAATTCACGAGAAAGACTCAACACTCGAACACTGAAACACTCTTGCACGCAAGTGTGTGTCCCTTCACATACACACTCAACTGCACACATCATGAATGGGGTACATTCTAACGTCCAGACACACTCACACACACACACAGGTGCATGCGCGCACGCACACACACACACACACACACAATGACTTACATGTAATATTAAAGAAGAAACAAATCTATCTGGACTTCCAATTCCCAATTTGATCTCATAAAAGTGATATTTACAATCACACTGTGACAGCTCAGTAGACCTCAACAGGTCTTTAATATTAAAAAAAGAGACTTTTTTCTTTTAGTTCTCTTCCCAATCCAAGCTTTTTGTATTAATTTGCAGGCCCTTAAGCAAAGCTACCATAACATCTAAGCCTGTGCTGAACCTACTAAAGTTAATATTTTCTACAGTACAGGGCCCAATGCTTTTTGCCAAAAAAAAAAAAAAAAAATTAAAATTAAAAAAAAATAATAAAAAAAAGGAACAACTTTGTAAGCCAGATTTAAATAAAAGAGTAACAACAACAACAACAACAACAACAAAGAAAAAAATGATTAAAGAACAGGAAGAGTATTTTTTTTCTTCTCATTCTAATTAAAGCTGGATGGGGTCCCTGAGGGGACTTTGATAGTGACACAGAAGATGAGTGCTCTACAGCCCGGCCTGTATCAGAGAGGGCCTAGAAAACACAACTCAGAGAGGAGGGTGGGAGCAAGAGGGAGGGAGGGGACGTGGGCTTCGTAAGTGCTTGGCAAATTTTAAACAGCAAGAGGACTGCTAATACATTAAGTGGTACAGACAGCAGTCATCTAGTCAAAAAACTCTGGTCACAAGTTCTTCTAGAAACTGAGAGAAATAATAATTACACCGACAAAAAAGGTGGGGGTGGCATCTGGAATGTGAGTGTGTGTGTGTGTGTGTGTGTGTGTGTGTGCGCGTATGTAATTGTACTGTATGGTAAGCGGGAACTGTATGTATGTGTGTGCATCAGAAGAGGGTTGACGGGATGGGGTGGGGTGTGGTTGAGAGAAGACTCCTCGGTGTCGTATTTGTCGACAGAGCGCGATCTTCAGTTTCAGGTGAGGTAGAGTGGCTTGTCCCTGCCAATCATGCTGCCACTGGAGGGAAAAAAACAAAAATAACACAGGCTCAGGCTTGATTACGAAACAAAGGCACAGCGGTAAAGAAAAAGAAGGATTCAAATACAAAAGAGAGCGGTGAAAAAGAGGAATATTTTCCAATCATTGCAAATGCTTCTCATCCGCTTATGGCCACATTTGAAGGCGAAACATTAATTTCCTTAGCTTCTACCTTGCTCTAACCAAACCCCAGAAATAAATGAAACATTTCATAGTGCTTTAGCATGACGAGCACTGTAAACTTCCAGTGCTGCTGAAATGCACAGCCTGCCAAACAATAACAGTGAAAACTAGTGTTAGGAACATCTGTTTTTTATTGCTGTCTGACAAACACATGACAAGCTCTATTATCTCACCATTACCTCTCCAGCTGTCTCCTCTGTCTCACTGGAATGGAGCTGACAATTTTCAACACTTACATTGTGAAAGCAGTGGGAGAGACGTGCGACATGGCTATATATGCTTATTTCAAAGCGACGTCTGGTCTTAGACTGGGATTGGACCTTATCTATCTGGCAAATTCAACCTTAAATCAAAACAGTAACAACCGAGTCACATAATCTTGGCATTTTGTACTTGTTCTCAATATATTTTTTCCATTACTTTGACCTAATACATCAAACAGTCAAATAAAATCTCCCTTTGGCCAAACTCAATTTATTTGTCTCCATTCCAAATGTCATTCAAGAGTAGATGATTTGACGAGTTGCAGAAACAAAGGTTATTATGGAAAATAGACTCTGGGAAGCAAATAAAACGCTCTTCTCTGTCTCAACTGACCTGCAGTGGTTGCCACACTCCCGATTGCAGTATTCACTGTCCCAGTCATGGCTCTGAGCCACTCCAGGGCCTGGACCAGGGCCAGGGGCTCCTGGAGACTGGGAACCCCCAATGCTCTTCTGATACTCTGACTGGAGGTGGGAAAAGCCCTGGAGCAAAGAAAAAAGAAAATTAAGACAACATCTTGAAGTATAAACTATTTCACAGTGGCAAGTGAGTTTTTTGTTGGTATACCTGCTGCCCAGGAGGTGGGGAGTGAAGGGAGGCCTGCAGTCCCATCTGGTGAGAGATGATTGGCTGGGACTGGACCTGCTGCATGCGGATAGGCTGGTTGAGGAGCGAGCTCTGAGCGTGCAGGGAGAGCTGCTGGTGGGGGTGAAGGGGTGGGCTGATCTGGAAAGAGGAAGGGGGAGAGGCACTAATGCTGGGCAACATCTGCGATTGGCTGAGCGTCTGCGACAGCGTGTGGCGAGGGGCGTGTCCTGCGTAGCTCTGCAGGTCGGCGAGAGGGAAGGCCCCGGGGCCCAGGTAGGGTGATGACGGCTGGGGGGGAGGTGGCACACTGTACAGGGACTGGTTGGCTGGCATCATATGTGGGGAGGCCTGGCTTGTTTGGGCACTTTTTGTCTCCACGGGATCATTGTACGTCTGGGGGGGAGAGAGGTGAAGGAAACTTCAATATTTCAGCTTCTTACTCTTGTATTTTTGTGCACTCAAAGTTTTCATTGTGCAATGAGGGATGTTTGTGTTCTCACTCTCAGTTTTGCCTCCAAAGAGGTTTAGATAACCTGGCAAAACTGTTGGCTTGTTTACAACTACATTTCTTGCCCTGTCTGACTTATTGATGTTGCAATCTTCCCAGATGTCAGGAATTTCTTCATCGAGTACAATATTATCAGAAAGGAGAAATGAGGGACGCAGCTACAAAAATAAGACCCAAGTTGTAATGAACTACGATTATCTTTTCAGGATAAATCAGTATTTATTGAAATATTAGCACCTTGCTGAAAGGATTATGTAACTGTCAGGAATATTTAACACTATAAAATTTGTAAACAAGCAGTGTAGCCAATATAATGACCTTGTGTCCAAATTGCTTATGATAAATATTGATAGTATTATGTGTAAATATAGTTTGAGACTGATATGAGCATGAATGCAACAGTTGAAGAAGCTGTTGGACACTAGGTGATAAAACTGTCCCATAATTCTTTGTGCCTCCTTATTTCCACGAGGACAACCCTCTCAGGGGAGTTTTTCAAAACAATATGTCCATTAAGCAAAGGAAAAGGAGCAGCTGGCATCGGCAAACTCCAATTCAAAGACAATTATTTAAATAACTTCATGAAATTGAAAAGTGACTTGACTCCTCTTCCAACAAACTGTTATCTGCTGTGACAATGTGGCTGTGGACAGCAGTACAGAAACAGTGTGCACTAATTCAATGCTATGCATATAGTATTCATTAGCTAAAATACTTATAGTATGTTTAGCCATTGTGGCTAATGCTACGCATGGTCACTGGTTTGCTCCTCTTTATTTATCTATTCCACACAAACCACTGTTAATGCTGTGAGACCAGACACACACACTCATTCACACACACACACTTTATTCTGCAGATCCTTCTGTCTCCCTTGATGGTGCATGTATGAAATACATCCAGTGTTTCTCATTAACTGTCAGACCGGCTGGAGTGATGTGTGCTGCTCTGCTATTTAGTAATGACTCACATCCATCCCTCTGAACCAGTGAAATAATCAATGGACATAGATGGAGGGATGGATAAAAAAGGATAAAAAAGGGACAGATAGATTTGCAGGGTCAAGTGGAAAATAAAATACTGAAGAAATAGTGTGATGGGAGAGTGAAAGAGTGAGAGGATGGGGAGAAGATGATTTGCTGAAAATGTAAAATTACTTTATATTCATCGGAGGAGATAAATGAATGGTATACATGTTACATTAAATTTTATGTTTTATTATGAAACATTCATGAAATCTGTGAAATTTACAATATAGTGTGTCTTTTTTAACTTAGACTTCTCTTTAAATTCCATCCTGTACTTGGAGTTTTTCAATTAAAGTGAACACAAAAGAAGTGCAATGACACACAGAGGGAGGCAATCAAACTTTTGTTTTTTCTCCTCCTTCCAAACAAACCGACATGCATCACAAAACAAAAAGGCAACAGGTGCACACTGGAGATGTGAATCCTTCAAATGATACTCCAATTACCTCCAATTCCACCCACCCCAATTCACTTTGAAAAGACTCCTTCATTGGTAATTAAAAAAAAGAGAGTCGTGTTGAATCAGGAGATTCAGCCCTGCACTCAGATTGGCTCGTCCTGAATGAGTTAGGAGGGGAAGAGGGAAGGGGAGGGTGGTTGCAGGTTTATTTTTGTCAGTCAGTTTTTTGACTGGCAATCTACCAACATATAGTATCAATCAAGCCTCTGTATAGGAGCACTGACATGAATGTCTAATTGCACCAAAGACAAGAGATAAGAATAGTCTTTTTAGTTGAAAGTATGCCACAGTGAAGAGACTGATGAATTAACTATTCATGCCTTAATCAAGGTGCTTGTTTTCGGCCCATGAGCATGAGAGGAAGTGTGGCGCTGTGCGGAGGGGAGGAAGGACGACAGGGGGAGGGAGGGAGAAGAGGAGGAGTTTGGTATATGCTAATGCAATTTAGAGTTGTGTTTTTTGTAAACAATGCAGCAACACTGAAATGAAATGCAGTGCGCCAACACACCGAAACAACCCTGTGCTGCGATAACTGTTGTATAAGTCTTGCACATGTAAGAGTAACAATGCAGATCTGTTTTTTTTTTCAATACAAACATGGAAAGAAATGTGTTAGTGTTCTCAGCTAAACTGGAGTAACCTGCAGCAAAGAGAGAGCAGTAGGTGTGTGAGAAAACCTCAGCCAACACATTAGCAGCCCATCAGGGAGGACTGCAACACCAGGAGGACAGCAAATGATAGGTAATGTCCACTTCTACTCTCACATGTGCGCACAGACTTTGTACTGTTACTTTTCATTTCTCCCCAGGTTGCAAATCGGGTGTGTTTGAGTCCTAATTTTCACTGTTCTCCTCTGAGCACATAGACCTAAACACACACACACACACACACACAAATATACTAACCCCTCTGTGCAGCAAGTGGGCCCTTTCCTTGGAATAAAAGTGAGAGGAATTCTGTCTAATTTATCATCCCTTATATCGCTGCTGACCCATGTATATCAAAGACGTGACCCCCGTGGTTACCTTGGAAACCAGACTGGCTCTGTAGGCGGCCAGGGCTTTCAGGTACTCCTTCTTAGCAGCCTCTGTTTTCCTCTTGTAGCTCTGCAGGAGCAAACAAAACAAAAACAACGATTGATTACAAGGTGATGCCAAAGGCTAAAGTGACCATGTGGTCCACCCCGACTGATGTGGATGAGCTTTTGGGAGTCATGGTGTGATTGTGTGACCCGGCAGCATGCTCTGTGATGAATAACATATCATATACATTCATTGCACAGCTATCAAATCAAGATTTGATCTGCATGAAGTTGCTGCATTTGAAGCATTTACTCCTTCAAACCGTCCAGAATGAAATGCCAAGAAAGCTTGTGCGCAATAACTCGAAGGAGTCTGAAATATCATGGAGCCAAATGAGGAGTGAGAAGCTGTTTGTCATTTTGTGCACTGCTTTTCAGCCTCTTCCTCCATTAAAGCTGTTGCTCATCTCTTAATCAGAGCTGATGTCCCAGCCAGTCATTCAGACGGGGGGGAAAAAAATAAAAGAATTCAAAACAGCATTAGCGAAGAGGCAATCTGAAGCCTCCTGAATGAACCTCAAATGATGCGTTAAGACAGGGAATTCGAGTTAATGTCATCACATGTCACTCACAGGCTCTTTATAACTGCCCTTGCTTTTTTGATGCTGGGAAAACATGTTGCAGAAAGTCCACCCTTAAATGAATGAGGAAGACTCAGATCTCAGCTCGTCTCTGAAGCATTTTAATCTGCAGGAGAAGGTGTGTTTGTGTGTGTGAATGCAGTGGGTAATTACTGATCCTCAGTGAGGGACTGTCTGTGGCTCCGTGGACGGGGTCATTTCTTTCAAAGAGGTGGGGTAGGATAACCATTAAGCATTCATGTGTTGCCAAATGCACATAGGCTGGCAGCTGCTAACACAGTCAATAAACAAACAGACATACACACAGAACAGCAAACAAACTGGGATGAAGACGGATACAATCTCTTGCTCAAACAGCTGATGTTTATCCTCTCACTCATCCCTATTTACAATATTATTATTATTTCCCTTCCATGACATACATTTAGACTGTACTGAATTTGGAAGTCCAAAAGACTTTTTTTTTTAAAAAAAAAAAAAAAAGAAAGAAAGAAAGAAAGAATCCACATTAAGAATTACAGTTATTGTAAATAAATCATAATAAAAACAGACAAAACAAAAAAGTGACAACCTTTCCCCTCACCCGTTAAATATTGGTAGAGTCATGGCTGCCTCTTTAATGAACCCCAAGCTACTCGAAGCAGCTTTAATTTCAAATTAATTTAACAGAGCTAATGATTCGCGCAACGACGGATATTTTTAAATAAATTACCATGCCTAAGGATGTCTAATTATTCCAAAGTGAGTGGATTCATTAGCAATTGAAGCCGTCAGAGGCTGCAGGTCAGTATGAATTAAAAATAACAAAGCTGCAAGGGGAGAGCATATGCCTCCATCGTAATCCTGACACAGAGGTGTCCCGCCTGAATTAGCCCCTAATTGTACCTTAATGAAATGTTCTTGTTTGATAACCAGTTAATTACAGGAGACAATAACTCCGCACCCTGCTGACACTGAAGGGAGTGATTACCCCGACGACCGAAAGACCGAGCGACCGGTGGGAGGAGGAGGAGGAGGAGGAGGAGGAGGAGGAGGAGGAAACAAATGGGAAGTAGAGAAGGTGGAGATGAGAGGAGTAAAACGGAAGGCAGTGGAGGAGACGATGCTAAGGTAGAAATTAAAAAAAAAAATGCACAAACAACTCCATATCAAAGATAGACAAAAAAGTATGAATACCAGATGAAAAAAAAATATGAATGAATATCCAAGGAGAGATGTCAAAACCCTTACAGGAAGTTTAATATCAAAATATGCTGCCTAAGCAAAGTGACAGCGTTGTTTTCCTTCTATGTCTGACCTTTCACTGATACAACAACACAGCAGACTCAATTAAATAAAGCTAAGGTCTCTCTTCCTTTCTCCCTGACTCCATTATCACTGTTCCTCTCCACTGCTGTAAAAAAAAAAAAAAAAAAAAAAAAAAAAAAAAAAAAGATCTTAATCTTAAATAACAAAAATAAGAAAAATGTTCTTTTGTTTTTCTGGGGCAGCTTTAACATGTAGTCACCTTGAGGAATAACGCAGCCCAAATAACCCATTGATCTTGCACATATGAAACAAAAGCCTTTGGGAATTAAAAAACGCTGTATAGAGTGCAGGCATGCGAAAATATGAACATAAGCATAAAAAAAACAAAAAAAACAAAACACTTTGTTGTACCGAACTCAAGGGCGGCACTGGAGAATATACAACAACATGAGCGATGTGGGGGAAAAAAGAATCACAAAATGAACACAAATCACAAACAGTGAAACTTCTGAACATTTCTTCAGTAAAACAGAGCAATAAAACATGCTGCCTTCAATGCATTTATGTGAATTCTGCTACATGGTGTGTTTGAGGAGTACTACAGGTAATTGGAAACAGGGGCCGCGTCTTAGTTCAAACAAAGCTGTGTGTAGGGGAAGGGTTGTGTTTACTTTCTGGTGCTCCTGCATGGCTCCAGAGGGTCTGACTGTGACATTATAGAATACACCTCATAGCTCCTATATAGAAATGACGTGACAGCCAGTGTTGGGGGAAAAAGGAACTGCAGAACAGCATATACATCACATCATATCATCAACAGATCAAGAGCAAGGAAAGATAGAAATTGAAATATTGAGAACCTGGTATGGAAACTTTGCATTTTAAATGTGTTTCATTTGAAGATTAATGGTCAGCAGCTGTGGATAGAGTACACCATTTTATGTTCTTATATTAAACAAAAGACTATTATTATTATTTACACTCTGTAGACACACGGTTAACAAGTTTATCCATTTGTTGTGCTGGAATAAGTGACAGTGCTAGTCACAGAGAATAATTAGAGCAATCACAGTGTTATTGCCCAGAAAGGGTACTACATTTCATTCCATAATGACATCATTACCTCAAGTTAATTATGTGTCTTGCGAGGTGACACGTTTGATTAAACACATGAATGCACAAACAAATCAAAAAATTAGCTGTGGAGCAGCACAGTAAATGGGTTGATTTTTAATGGTGGAACTGCCCTTTTGTTAGCTTCATCTCTGTTCCCAGGTAATACTGTGAAGGACAAATGCATTTAAGAGAGAGAGAGAGAGAGAGAGAGAGAGAGAGAGAGAGAGAGAGAGAGGGAGCACATTTCATCTATAGTGCAAAATCGAAGGTGAAAAAGAAGCCAGGGCACAAAGGGTTAAGAAGCACAAACAATAACATTTCAGGAGCAGATGTCCTTGAGGCAAAACCAAGGACAAGGCAATTGCTAATCTTGTATTCCCAGCATGATCAAATCACCAGGCAACAGATATAAATAAAAGGACAGGAAATGAGGAATTCACATTCAAGGGTGTCAGCGGCAAAATGAAGATTCATGGTGAAGAGCCCCGGTGAAGGCGGCAAAAATTAACTGCAAATAAAAGGGACAGACGGCCTCCAAAGTCCAGCGTGTAAAGTAGGTTTGGGTGGAAGAAAAACACACACATCCTAGATAGGGTCTAGTCGACGGCGGCTGGTGCTGAGGAGAATGGGCTGCACTTTGTCATGGAGACAGGTGCTTTTATTTGACACCCAATAGGCTGCACCCTGACTGGATATTCTAAAAATATGAGTCTGCGCATGATCATCAGACTGTCTCGTTTTCCATTCATTTCACACCATCATTTGTTACCACAAACACATAGAGACCCCTTTGACTTTGTGTGTTGGTCTGGAATGCTGAAGTGAAATGGAAAATGTGCTGGATGGAAATGCTCTAAACTGCAGTAGATGTTAGCTCGGTTCCATATGCACAGGTCAGGCTGTAATAAAATTAAATTGACTCATGAAAATATTCAGGGCAATATATCTACACTGCAGATGGGAGAAAACTTTTCACTACTTTCCATATGTGATTTTCACAACATTAAGACAGGATACTAATGCCACCAGATATATTTCTTTCAGTTGATTCTGTACTGTTGGTGCATGTCTAATTCACAAATAAATGTGTAAAAAGAAGATTTCGAGGCATTGGATACATGAGTCTCACTTCAGAAAGGAAGTATTTTTCATAAAGTTTAACTCTATGCGGTCCCAGTATAATTCAAACTTTTGATAATAATTTGCTAAACGGTATGTGATAGCATTCTTATACACAACTTAACTTGGCCACATATTCAGTTAACACTCTCTTTGCAGCTGCACAAGACAAGACATCTCAGTTTGTCCACTGTGTGTTACAATAGAGACTCAGCAAGTTTCAGTGACCACAACCAAAAAATTTAAACTGGGCTGCTAGAATGGTTCAACACTGATTTCAGGCTAGTAAGTAACATGTAATATGCACTACATCATTTGACTGGTGGTTACTCAACTATTGGTCTACCCATTGCTGTATCTTAACTGGAACGTAGGAAAATATTGTAACACCTGAAGACAGTCAAATGGTCACATTGCTGAATTTATATTGCACCCACTATGAAAGTGTTGGCCTGATCACTGGGACCAGTCTGGGGTTTATCTTGTTCAAGGACACTTTGACATGGGGACAGTATGAGTGGACGACCTGCTTTATCTACATAGCCACAGTCAACTTCAAATAAATTCATCTCTTCATTTGTAAAAGGAAAAATCTCTTATCTCTACTTCCAAAGGTGATACATTCCTATGTACAAAGATCAATCAGCAGTAAAATCTCCATACTCTGAGTGTACATGTATACAATATTCATTTACCTGTTTTTGTTCCTCTCCCAGTCCATCCCACATGGAAGCCACTATCTTGGATACGTCTCCAAAGGTGGCATTTGGATTCTGTCCTTTAATGGCTGCCTGGGTGTCTCTGAAGAACAAGGCGTAGGCTGACACAGGCTTGGTAGGCTCATTGGGATCCTTCTTCTTCTTCTTTTTTTGGGGTTTGGGCTTGGGCTTCATCATCTCTGAAGAAGGGCGCTTCTCGCCAGTGATCTGGAAGGCCATCAAAAACAGACATAAAACAAAAGAGCCTATTGACAATGCAGAAACAGATTCTACCAACTGAATGAATAACTGCATCTCTGAATGCTTAGAACAATGGGTCCAGGTGAAGCATATAACTTCCATTAAATCCATAATTCAAACTCTCTCTTCAATACCCGTGTAGTCAGCGTTTGAATATCGCAGAAATGTTTCATCGACAGTAGCATTTTGACAGATTTTGTTTTTTCTGCCTTACTCTGTTCAAAATAACATCTGTTAGTTGAATTTATCTAACCTTTTCAAATCTTTATTTTTCAGCTGTTCAGCAAGTCATAAATTCTGACTTTTCATGCCAGGGGTGAAAGGAATTTTAAATCACCTGCTGTATCTGCTCTGGCTTTGATGTGGTCTCAGAATGAATTGGAGAGAGCAAATGGAATTACTTACTGATAGGAGAGGCAGTAATCATTTTTAGTCACACACACAGTGAGAAGCACAGCAGAGACGTATAGTCAGGGAAACATATTTTCTTTTACCAAAGAATCCCCTTCTCGTTATACTGTATCACTGCAAGCTGGTGTTTAAACACACAATAAATCTGAAATCTGTGGTGGTGGCAGATTCAATTATATACTCATTCACATTCCCTTGACAGAAGTGAAGCAAATCCACAGAGACATTGGTTGGTGGGCAATTTACGAAAGCAGTTTTACAGATTTACATAAACCAAATGAATGTAAACAAGTGTCCTGCTCTTCTCATTTAAATGAATGAGTAATTTAAATGAGGTTTCAAAACAGGTTTCAAAACAGGCTGCATATAACTCCAATGATAAAATTAGATAGGATCACCAACACCATGTATCTCTGTTGTTCGTGATCACCCCTTTAAAACATCCCTTACATCTTGTCACTTTTGAAAGTACATGTACAATATTTTTAAAATTACTTCAGGGAAAAGAATTTCATTTCATGTGTCTCGTGTCACGAGTTTACTGACAGACTTACAAACATGCCATGGTGGTAATGGATTGTCAGCTATTCACAGCTGTGCAACTGAAAAGGTGAAATTATGTTTCACAAAAGGTGCAAGAGATGACTGTTGCTTTTAAGTGTGAGTAAGATTTTGGAAATAAAGAAAAGAGGAAGATGGAAAAAGTAAAACCAAAATTAAAATGATTTGTACCCTTCAGTTCAGTCCGGAACAAAATATTTCAAATTAATTTTCTTTTCAAATGTGAGTCCACACTCCACCACAACATTACATGCACAACAGCAAAACTGTGCCACCAGGTGAGTTTTCCAGCCAGTCAGCCAGTCAAATAAAAAGCACAGGTATTGGCTACGCCTGAACTCCTGTTTAAACTCACCACTAAAGTTAGCATGCAAACCATCTCTGAGAAGCACTGCCAAGCCCTAGCCTCCACCTCCACCACTACAAGCCAGAGGACGTGTTGCCACATCAGTACCTTCGAATGAGAATCAGTCTCCTCTTCCTGATTGGAGCTTGAGGGGGAGGGTGTGGCCGATTTACTTCCGGGAGGTGAGGGGGAACCATGAGGCAGTGCACTCCGGCTGACCTGAGGGTTTAGCTGGGTCAGTGCACTCATGGGGTTGGGCAGTATCGGAGGTGAGTTGTTTATCAGGGGGTGGTTACGGGCGGCGTCATAATGAGAGCCGTCTGGGTGGTGATGGTGTTGCTGTTGGTGGTGGTGCAAAGCCATCTCCTGCATCTGGGGTGAGAGAAGAACACCAGCTTTACTATCTGCTCCTCTACTAAAAATACTAAAAGTTTGCCAATTAGCCAAATATGGAAAGATGTAGAAGTGGAGATGTCATTTTAAAATTTGAGAAAAATATGCATATGTGTTGGAAAAATCTAAAAAAAAAAAAAGTAACTAGTAACCATAAGTGATAGTGCAAAAAAATGAGTTTGAGGTATGTTGTAACGAGGGAAATACGTCTGTTGGAGGAAACAAGATAGACTGTTGAACTGCTGGTGACTAGACAGCTTCTCTTTTCTTTCTCAACTGTCTGTTCTTAAGACAGTAACAGGTATTATTTTCAGACTAGTAGGTTTGTGGCCTACAAATTTATTTTTGGTAACTGAGAATCATACAAGGGGTATTTTTGAATACTGGAAAGAAATACCTCTCTCAGCAATTAAAAAATACACAATCTCTCAAGCCAAACCAACCACTCAACAACTCACTCAGATATTGAAATTGCTTTTAAAAGAATAATATTTTTCACTTTTAACTAACTATGCTACAAAAACTTAATTACAACACCTGTGAACCACCTCCTCATTGTTTTCCAAAGGCATATTTTGAAGCCTGGTAGCGTTTGGGTTTATTGTCAGCTGCCATGCTTGTTACTGGAACCAGAAATTGTAGATTTTCAAAGATTTCTGCTTACACAGCTTACACGCAAATGTGACACATACACCTACCATACATAGTTTACATTTTTAAAAATAAAAAATATTGGCAAATGCACACTAGAAGGAGTGAAATCTGCTTGAGACTGAGAGCTTAAAGTCTCCTATTATCAATATTTCTATTTTAACAATACAACAATACTACATTAACATGTGTTTCCCCACAGCATTTCAACATCCTTTCCCTCATTATTTTTGGTTCACTTTTTTGCAGTTTAATAAAGATGTTTTTCCCATTCAATTCAAGTCAAGTTTTGAACGACAAGGTGAACTTAATCTCAAGCCAAATTTTGAGCCAAGTAACTCACAGGCCCATTATTACCTCATCAAAATGACATAATTTTTCAAGAGGACTCTCTACTACAGTTAAAGGTAAAATCCATAACCTCTACTGATTTTTAGTTCCAGAAAGTGCAGCAACAAGTGCAGGCCCTTCAGGGACCTTGAGACACTGTAGCCTTGTTAGTGGTTGTGGAAAGACTTTAGTTCTTGCTTCTGAAAACTCAGCTTTAAAAGCCAGAAATCTTGCAAAGCAATCAATGCTTCAGTGGCATTGCTCAACAACAGTATCAACTCATTGCAGATATATTATGCCCAATTTGTGCTACGAAAGAGAAAAACGTTACTTACTGCCACATACACTGCCGCACCTTTTCTAAGTTTCTAAATATAAATAGAACCAAAAATGGTGCTCAGAGCATGAGAATGATATCAGAGTGGCTACAGAATCAGACTCACACAAAGTTTTGCACTTAAGAGTCTTAAAAGATCTCCAGTAATAACTACATCAAAAGCTTTTCTTCAAGATTCATCAGGACATAACATGAGCAGGGACCAAAGGATGCTTTTAATGTAGGCATAAATGGGAATGTTTGGTGATTTACAGATCAGAAAGTGATGAACTAGCATTTGTTAGCTCCTTTAAACATTTATGAGTTAAATAATACATTACACATTAGTGAAATACTAAAAAGATCAAACTGAAAAGGCCTGAGCATATGAGGTCTTGATAAACACAAGTGGAGGTTCAGAGATGAAGGCTTGACTCTCTAATCATAATTGGTCCCAGTAGATTGCTAGAATAAAAATGCACAACAAAGTGATGTTGTGCGAGGCTCTGGCCTGCTTTGAAAACTCATAATATTCACACGACATTAGATTCTGTGTTTGCCTCAGAAGCTGCTCACAAAAGGCAGCCATGAACAAAGACATATTCCTTTTGCATTTCAAATAACCAAGTTCTAACCTCCCCCATCCATGGCAATCTCCAACTTCCAACCATAATTCAAAACACCATCAATACACTTCTTAAAATACCAGGAAATAGCTTCAGCAAAATAAGCAGTAAGACAGAAAATAGAGGAAGAAAGGGGAAAGAGAAGGAAATAGAAATCCATTAATTTTCCATTTTCCATGGACTTGCTCTTTAAGGGTCCTCACAAACCAAGAAGCATTGAAAAACCAATTAATCAAACATGAATGGGCTATCATAGCTATGGCAGACGCGTTTCCATAGCAACAGCCTCCAGGCAAAATTGTCACCCTTTAATCTGAGCACCACCATGTTTAATATCAACAAGAAGGAGACATGCAGAGCAAAAGAGTTCAGCAGGGGAAGGGTATTGGGTGTCAGCCTCATAAGAACAAAAACAGAAAAACCTTGGGTCACTCAGACTTCGCAGACCTACATATTTCAACATACAAGTTCCTTTTTTAGTGAATTAATTTGAGACACATTTTTTTTTTGTATAATTTTGTCAGTACGTTACATATGAATTCACTTTCTACTTACGGAGGAAAATTACAGAGATGGAGGGCCTTGTTGTGGGAACCAAAGCATGTTTGAGGACAGAGAATTACATGCCTAAAAACCACTGTATTTTATGTACACATCTCGTCTGCTATTATTTATATTCACTCTCACATTTGGTAGTATTAACTCCAATTTTCACATGAGCTGAGAGTTGCCACCAGAAGAGAAAAGCTGAAGCTACTGTAAAGGTAAAAACAGATCCATGGAAGCTTAAAGAAATGGATTCCTGAGTATCAAAGTGCATTACCTTCTTGCAGTTATTAAAAATATCACAAAACACCTACTGTGATCATTTATTTCTCATAGCAGTTCCTGTGTCATTCTTTAAAATGCCTCTTGAGTGCTTTTAGTCAGTACTTTTACCTATGCGAGACAGAAAGAGCAAGAAGTTATCACATAGCGCCATCAAGCCAAAGCTAAATAAAGCAGGCGGCAGACAGCTGTACAAATATTATGAAAGAATCTGACAAAGGTTGCCGGTTGCCATAGGTACTGTATGCTAATTCCTAATGGTATCAACCGAATAGCTGGCCAAGTGGGGGGGGGCATGCATGGTGAGTAACAGGATTTGGTTGGTCACTGCTCTCTGCCTTTAGCATGTAACACACACTGACTTTTCATGGACTCTTAACATAGACGACGGGCCTGATTTCATTCCTGGATATATGACTTGGTCTGTGAACCAAGATGAAACAAAAATACTTTTAAAGTAGGTTAGCGCTGATAAATAGTTAGAGGGAGCCCATATTACAAGTAGTCTCATTCTATGCTGAAGCAGCTAAGTCACCAAACACTTTGCTCATCATTGAGCTGTTTTTTTCTGCTGTATTTGGTGGTTAACTATAAACCAATAACTACCAACTTGAGCAATGAAATGGCCTAAATTTTTATAGTTAGAGTATTTATGAAGTTGTATTCTGAGTTCTCTTGGGTATTGTCATATCTGTGCTTAGCCTCCAGCAATTTAGTTATTTGCTGTAAAGCCCCAGGAGATCAGAGTCCCTCATAAACACGAGAGGCAAAATAAGGGGGAAGGAGAGAGGACATTGGAACAAAGTGAGAGACAGAAAGACATAACAGGAAAAAAGCAGGGAAAAGCAAGAAAAAAATACACACACACACACAAAAAAAAAAAAAAAAAAAAACATGACCTGAACCCATCTGCAAAGTTAGCAAGCGGACAGTTAGATATTGCCTTTTGGTGATGAGCAGCCAGGCAAACCTAAACTGTGATGTAAAGCCAGGAAACTCGGTGTGAACTTGTTCCTCTGCCATCGTTACGCCTGTCGTGTTTGTATTCACATCTTGTACATCATAGTCAAATGGGAGTCAAATAACAAAGGCTTTCCAATTATGTGTAGCACATTGTGTGCGAGATGGAATATCACAAAGCCATTGTTCCCCTGCTCCTGCTGACCTTACCTTTGAAATGGTTTCACGGCTGCTCCAATTGCCTGCACCATTTGATTTAGCTAAGGGGATTTGACCACCAGCACAGAGATGAGAGAAGGGGAGAAGAGAGGCCTGTGCAGCTACAAGGACCAAGAGAGGAGAGAGAGTGAAACAGCTAACCTTGCTCTGTCCTTACGATGATTATACCAGAGTGGCATCTGTTTCATCATTTAAATAAGCGGGTTGATTGTTATGCAAGGTTTTATTGCCCTGGCATCATAATAAACCAGTCTCTCTATGCTAGAGAATCAATAAATGTTGTGATTGTGTTTCAACTCATTATCACCATCTAAAAAAACAACCATCAAAATAAGTCCTCAGTGTGGGTCAGTACTTAATTAAGTGCCTTCTGTTGAGCTGAGTTGAATCACTTTTCTTCAGTTGCTTCAAAATATAAATGAAAAATTAAATGTATTTACAAACGACAGAGCATTCCCCACCACAATGCTGCATGATTTCTTTTTATTATTTGGATTTTAAAGAAACATTGCCTGCCTAACTGCCTTAATCAGCACTAGCAGACTGTCAGATCCTCTGTGTCCCATCCTGCTCTGCTAAAATATACACTGATCAATGCTTCTGTGGGTCCTGGGAGACTTTCCTCTCCTCGCCCCCTGCTTGACTGGAGCCATCTTGTTTAGAATGATGGCTCACTCACACAGGTTCACGGCTGCTATTGTAAAATCACCCAGCGTTTAATTGAAACAAATGACTATAATAATAGAACATTATCCCTACAGGCACCCAGCCATGACAGCTTTAATTAGAGCCGCGTTCAAGACTGATCCTTCAAAAGCACAGCCGCCGCACAACACGGCGGTAAACACGCCTTTAGGTGGGGAGCCAGCCCTGGGCCTCACAGCCCTCAAAGCTGCTTCTCATTCGCCCTGAGGGCAAAGCACTAACAACTCTGTTCCTCAAAGAGCCTTCCAGCCTCCACCTCCCACCCCCCGCACTCCTCACACTCTCTCTTTCCCTCTCTTCTCTCCCTTCATCCATGTCTTCGGTTTATCAAGCTTATATACACCCAGGAGGGTCATTTACACAAGCTGAGGCTGATTAATAACAGAGCGGACTTATGAATCATGCACTATTTAGGTATGAAAGCATATTCAAAATGCTGCTTCTGCCTTCAAGAGGAAGATGCTAAGTATGGAGATATGATGGGCAGCAGATGCTGAGATGTTTGAGAAAAAGAAAGACAAGTGAGTTTAATAATTTGTTGAAACGCAAACTGGATGTGCCTCAAAAGTAGATCACCTAAAAATATTATTCAGAAAGACAAGGCGACTTTGGTTTCAATATAATATGAAGCTATGATGCAGGTGTATGCCAGCCAACTGTATTTTGCAAAACACTACAGTATGAAAATCTTGTTTTTTATCTAGTAGCTTGGCAGTCACTCCGTGTTGCCAAAACAAGACACTATAAGGTCACTTTCAATCGTTCCAATTACATGGTAGTCAAAAGGAAAACATATAAAATGCTTGCTCTTGCACCTCTTGCTCTGAACTGTGATCAAGTAATTAATCTGGCAGAAAAATAGCAATACCTCACAAACTGACAGCATAAGGAAATAATTACTGCAAACTTGAAAAGAGATAAGAAGCAGTTTATTCCAAGAACGTCTTAAGTAGCCGCACTGTTGAAATGGACTTTGCCATTCTATCTCTCAAAGCCAAACAGAGACCACGCCAACGCATCTGATATTTTCTTAAAAAGTAGAAATGACTTGTAAGTTGTGCCACACAGATTAAAAAAAAAAAACAAAACACACACACACACACACACACACACACACAAAACAAACAAAAAGTAAATGGCACAAAGGCTAACTTTTACAATGTTGTAAATCTAACAGTATGGCTGAAAGTGTTTGCACAAAGAAGATGTCCCTGGTTGTGATTGACTGCCAGTTTGAAAAGTACTGTACCACCCTGAACGCCTCTCAGAGTGACTCTATGGCAGCAGCAAGGCAGTGGTTGATTTGCAGATAGTAATGTCATGATGTCCCCCTCGGCACCATGCTCCATGTTCCTCATTACTGCTAATGTCAGAACCTCCTTTGCTTTTATTTTCTCCCTGTACACCACCCCTCCTCCTCACCACCGTTCCTCAGCCTTTTTTATTCGCTCTCTCTCTGTCTTTCTTGTTCTCTCTCACTGTCTCTTTCTCCCCCTGTCCCGCTTCCTCTCAGCCCGGGTGTGTCTCTGAGCTAACCTCACAAAGAACAGCGTCAGAGAATCAGAGTCTCGCCTGACATGACATGTAGGAGACGGTTGTGAGGAGCAGTAGGGACACACCACACTCTTGACAGCAGAAGGGAAGGCTCCTCTGCTCCCACTAATGAGACCCTGACTGCTGTGTCAAACACACTTTGTGTGTGTGTGTGTGTGTGTGCGTGCAAGCCCATGCTTGCAAAACAAAAAAAAAAAGAAAAAAAAAGAAAAGAACATAGATACAAAAATAATGAATACAAAAACACAAATGATAAGCAGGTGCATACAGTGCTGTATGTACCAAGCAAGTGGAGGTCACGTCAAGGTGATTTGCATGTGTGTGAAATCCTCTCTGAGAGAAATTTCACACATTTCTGACAGAAGCCATCTTTAAATTCTCCAGCTTTGAACTACATGAAGCCATTGCTATTGTTGTGTTATTCATGATCACACGGTTCACTGCATCACACCCTGAGGTACAGCATGTTTAAAGCTTATTGTTTTGCTAATTTATTTTCTCCTCATAAAAAACTACTAAGAAAGCTCAGAAAATAGTTGAGCCACTGCTCTACTATATATATATACATATATATATATATAATATTGTATATATTATATATAATATATACAATATTGTGTGTGTGTGTTTGTATAAATTACAGTTTTGTAGCTCAAGTTCCCAAATAGAAAACAATCAAGTCCTGTAAATGCTATGAAAATTGACTCACAATAGGGATACTGTATACTTAATCTTTTGCATCTTTGGGGTGGTTTTGGCCCTGCATTGCTCTCTATTCTATCAAATACAAACTGTCACAATCATCTCATTTCTGAAGAGATCCTTTTGGAGAGAGATCTCTTGCTTGCCACCATCAGGGGTGACTGCTAGCCCATGAATTTTGCCTGTAGCTCTTGTAGGCTGTTGGCCTTGGATTACACAGTACACAATACACTTACATGAATGCACAAAGTATTTTAATCACCCTAAGTCTTGCTCACATGCAGACAGACAGAGTGGCACTGCCATGTTGAACTGATGGCTGCTGGCCCAGCAGGAGAGCCGTCCCGGAGTGAGATAACAGGGGATGGCTCTCCACCGCCACCAGGGCAGAATATTCCTGGTGGTGAAAGCACAATGAGCTGATGGATGGTTGAGATAGGGCACAGTGCAATATGGACACGATTTCATGGCATGATAAATCCCAGCAGGGCCCATGGCTAAGTGTAATATGAAATCCCTTATCTATGTATCTGCTTCATAACACCGGCTATCTGTTGCAGCTGAATCTGCCTTTGTTTCTTGTTTCTTTAGCTTTGGTTCTTTGCTTGAATGCCACTGTTGATCACATCTACAGCATGGAGGAGGACGATGACAACAACATGTGTGATAACGCATCTTTTACTCAGTTGTTTTTGAAACATGATGTGAGGAATTATCTAAATTGAAAATTGTCACAGTAGGGATCGTCTTCCATTACCTGGGATCACACTGATAAGCAACGTTATTAGAAGAGACTTTGCATAGCACTCGTTACTGTAAAAACTGGCCTGTGTTTGCACAAAACAAGTTTAAATTGCATCTGCAATATAAATGAAATGCAACTTGATTCACAGAACTGATTCTTTTAAAGTTTGGTGTCTGTGTTATTTAAAACCATCTCTTTAGAATTTCTGATTAAAAAGAAAGAAATTAAGTCGGCACCTTATCCTCTGATTAGCTTAATCCGATAGGTTAATTGACTTTATTGGAGCAGAGGAAACAGATGATCTGCCATCCCAGCCTGCAATAAAAATCCCTCTGAAACGATGAAATTGGAAAATAACCTATATTTCTTTTAAGATATTTCTTAATATACAACTACAGTTTCATATCACATTGCCAGAGAAATAAGGCACTTTCTCCCAGGAGATGAGAAAAGAATTGAATTTTTCCTTATCGGTCATCTATTTTTCCACAGAATGCTATTACTTGCTGCCTGCCGTTGCTAAGCAACAGGAAATATTAATAGGACCTTTTATTAGCTAGGCTTTACCAGTGGAGTACTAAAATGAGGAAGTGGAAAACATGAATGTGTTACATAAATCTCTGAACCTTTCAGAGTTTGCACAAGTCTCTGTTTGTCCAGTGATTTATGGCTGTGATGGTTCATTTATGGGAGAGGGAGGTGTGAAATGCCAAATGGAACATTAGCCTAAGGGACAATTTGAAAATAAATAATTACCACCCCCCCCCCCCCCCCCCCCGCTTAAAAAAAGAAAGAAAGAAAGAAAAGGGTAGCAATTTAAAGAACTGTCCAATATCTTTTCCCCCTGCAAATTTCAAGAGGCCATCAAACATGCGATATTTTTGTTCTGCTGGAGGCATTGATCATTCAAAATCATCTGTGCCCGAATCAACATTGGAATAACTAATACAAGTCCCATTTTATCACTAGGTTTGTTGAACTGTGGTGAAAAGAGACAGACATTCCATCATTTTCCACAGACGCCCTAATCCCCTTAAAAAATGACTGAAAATGAAGGTCTTTCAAAGGAGAAATGGGTTTTCTTCATCTGAATGAAAAGTACAGAATGAGGCAAAGCCTCAAAGAGCAGAAAGCCTTTAAAGGCAAAAGTAAGACAAATTTAAAGTCCATATTGGAAAAGTCTTAACGCATTTAATTGCAGTATTTCAGAAAAGTCAGTCCACAACAGTCCAGGTGATACGCAGCATTCATTTTTCAGACTCAGAATTAGGAAACCAAGATTGTCTCTGTGAATGCATCACTTTATCTCTAATCCGCCTTTTCCTCTGTTACATGTTTATACAAAAACCAGCAGGTGTACAGTATGTGATAATACGTTTACTGAGACCCTCCATCAGAGAGAACACATTAAAACACACCTCTGCTCTCTTATCATTAATTCATTCCAGCTTGTCTGTGACAAGTTCAGTTGACATTGCTGCTTATATTTCATTCACACAGGCTTGGAGAGCGAGCACCTGCCAGGAGCACTTAATACCTTGTGAGTAAAAGTAAAGAAATAAAAGAAAACAGAGGCACCCAACTTAACATGACAATCACGGTGGGATTAACACTTGATAATTAACCTCAACAACTGAAGATAAAGAGCTTGTGGGGAATTTCTTACATTTAAATGTTGCAGACAAAAGAAATTATGAAGTACGAAGTATGAATTTGAATATGAATGCAGCCAGCAGATCTTTAGGGTGCCACAATGCTCATTACAGATGAACTGACCCTAATTCAGGCAGATTCTTGTGTTCTGGAAAATAACAAATGAGATAATACGTTTGAGAGTTTGATGGAGCTGTGTCTGCACATAGCTCTTTCTGCTAATACATAGCCGTTATGCATAACCCTCTGGCTGATTATACATTCATCATCTGTTACATATTCAAAACATCACACTCGAGCCAGTTTGATGATGGCTAATATTGCATGCATCATTGAGGAACAGGAAAAAAGAAAGGAAAAAAAAACCTCAATCAAAGATAATTTATTCCAGTTGCAGAGACAGGTCATATGAATTTAAGGAGCATTTTAAATATACGATAATTGAATATGGAGCCTTTCTGTTCAAATAGATTGCAGATGTAGTCGTCACAACACAGGACGTGAGACTTGTGTAAATATAACTGAAATATGTCTCCAGCCAATAATGAAAGAATTTTTGCTGTTGGTTGGTTTTGGTGTAAATAAAGAGACACAATAGATGACAACAAGGCCACTCCACTTGTGAGTCCAGAAATTACTCACTGGCAGCAGCAGAGATGTGTATCTTTCAGGGCTGTATTGATAAGATCGATGCAACCTGAGCTTGGCTATTAAATGTCTAATGTGTTTTGGAACTTGTAGATGCTATGACAGTGAGGGCATTAACAGAGAGAGAGAGAGAGGGAGAGAGAGAGAGAGAGAGAGAGAGAGAGAGAGAGAGGCCCTGCCAAGTGCATCAGAGTATCAGAAAAAAAGAGCTCTCTGAAAGTATCAGGTGTGGCCAGGAGGGGCTTCAGACCGCAACATAATAAGAATTAGCTGAAAAAAAAATTATGAATTGAAAATGGCTTCTTTGAAAAATTAGGGCAGTACAGTTAATTATGTCTTTCAGGATTTGAGAGTCAAGTAAGGAGGAAAAAAAATCGAAAAAGTCACCACCTGTTTAGTGAGTTGGCCTCCATCAACTCCTCTCGTTCCTGTTCACAAAGCCTTTAAAGGAGTAGCAGTAATATAGTTTTGTTATTACCACAAATCCCATGAACCCAATCCAAACTCATTCTGAAGTATTTCTGCAGACAATTTTATTATTGATTTATCTGCAGATTGCCTTCACATCTAGTTGATTAATGGTTTTGTATGTGAGAAAAATGTGAAAAATGTCAAAATTAATGTAAAAAAGAAAAAAATAAACCTCCATATCTTCAAATGACTTGTTTTGTTCAGTAGCAATCCAGAACCCAAAGATAAACAGATCAATGTACCCTCACAGGGCACTAAAAACTAGCAACTATTCACATTACGAAGTGAGAACCAACCACGCTTTTTCGTACAAAATGATTTCAACAATTGATTATCCAGTTAATTTTTTTCTTGACTGAGTTGTGGGCTCAGCTTAGGATTCTAACAAGTATTGCCCGGCCAAAGCCCGATGGCTGATGTGCATTGTTGTTAATAAAAAACACAGGAATCGCGGCTGATCTGGCTGACATGTTTCTTCATTACTGTGAACATGGACAGTGTCAATTCCACATTCACCATCCTGCTGCTGCAGGAAACTATATATTTGTCACCAATTTGTATATATTAACATCTGCTACAGGAACGAATGGGCTTGGGTCCAAAATACTCAGACAGGAAGGGGAAGTCAGAAACACAGTCTTGTTGGTTTTGGTCTTTTCATGCGATTCTCAGAGAAGAAGAAAAGCACAGAATTATTACTGTGTAATATTCTCTGTTATTTAATTGAAAATCTTGAAAGTTGTCAATGGTCAGGAGGATCCATACCCACCTAAAGACTTAAATCTAAAAACCACTTAGTTATGTGGTTCAACTTATCAACACAAAAGAAACACACACACACACACATGCCTATTGTGTCCTGCAGCTCCACGACCATGATCAACTGCTACTTTAATACTGCTCTAAATCCTTTTTGTTACACAATTGCCCTATTTATTTTATGTTTATATTGTTACACTTGCAATGGAGTACTTTCAAATGTCCTCATACTTGAATCATGTGGGCACACATTTAAAAACCAGAAGCTCTCAGCCTTTTGTTGAGGCAGAATAACCTTATTTCATCTCAACTGAATTATCTCTAAAATATCTTATAATGAAATCCAGGAGGTACAGAAAACTGGAGGTATATGCTCATTTTGAATAAGAGTTACCTCTTTCCTCTTTGCAATTTCTTCTTGCTTTCCTCCCCTTTCCTCACCCCTCCTTGCCTCATCCAACTCTATTGCACTCTTTTCATTGCCCAGCTCACGTATTGAATCTGCCTGATGAAAACAGATCTCACTGCAGCACCACAATAGAATGGCTGATGCAGGAAAGATGAACCCTAATGGATTTTTTTTTCAATGTGCTCAAGATTGAATATAAGGCCTGACCTCCAGATGTAGTGGATCCATTTCAACAGCAGAGATATTGTTTATAGTGAGGACGCAGAAACACACAGACACACATGGAGACACACAACGTCAACAGAGGCCACAGCCAAATCCCTGTCTATCTACATGTAACACTCAAACGCTGTATTTTTGAGCACGTGAAACTGTTTAAAATTACAATTAACCCTTGTTATTTATATATCCATGTCAAGTGAGGTATTCATTATGATAGCATCTCATGTTTGAACTGCAGAGTTAGCTTAATTACTCTGCTCAACAGACTGTGTCAAGGTGAGGCACCAGTTTAATAGACACTCCGTGCTCAGCACAAATGAACCTTGCTACGGTTTGGTGGTTTCGCCAGGCAGGCTATTTGATTTAAAAATTTCTGAGTTTGCTTTATATGCTGCTTCTTGTGTTGTGAAGTTGAAGCAGAGCCCTCAAAAATCTCCTCTATGTTCAAGCAGCCTCTCTCTGAGCCAGATAGAAATATTGAGGTTTGGGAGGTTTAAACATTTTTACAGATCCCTGATCACCTGGTTAACACCTATTCTAAATTTGTTGTTTTCTTGATTTATTTGTTCCTAAATTATACCGGATATCAACACAGTCTGGACAATACATCACATTTGCAATATGTGTTGCTCTTCTTATCTTTGTGTCTCCACTTTCCAAAGCATAACACCCTTCAAACCACCAGACCTGGTTATCAGAATAATAATCACCAGCAGTTACCAGCATTTAGCTTATATGCGTTTCCATGACATGTTCATCGGGTGTCATTTCAAACGTTTCAACTCTCATGCATTTTTATCACACAACCTGCAGCATTCAGTCTGTGAAACCACTGAGGATGGCAGCAGTAACAAATTTCCTGACTGTCGAGAGAAAGACTGGCCAATCAACCACTGTCTCCACAGCAAAGGTCATGACCAAAATGTGAAATGAATATGAAGATAAATGACACATGAATCCAAAACCTAATAGGGAATATTTCAACATCATATATGATATATAACATGTTTATGTTTCAGATCCTTATCAAACTGTATTTTAGCTATATACTGAGTGTAGTTTATGCTTATCTCCTCTGTTTAGGAACATTATGATACATTATACTGCACCTAGATATTCATCTGTATGTATCTGATGTATACTGTATCTAATAGATACTTTTCAACATACACAATGCTGACTTGTCACTTCTGATGATGCCTCCAACAGAAAAAGACCGACATGAAATATGTACCATATTTGATATATGAAAGGCAGAGCTGTTGAACGTAGCTATTTCTGCCTGTCTGTGTATGATATCTCAGTCAATGTCAAGTATGGTATGAAACTATAAAATTCTGACCTTCAGACCCTAAACGTAAAAACCTTTGCATGTGTTAATACTATTGACCACATGCTTTTTCTTTATGCAAGTGGTCTGAAATCAATTTAAAAAAAAAACCACATCTGATCATACTTTAAACAAAACCACTGAATGATTCATGAAACGCTAACATAAATGTTACCAGCACTTTGTTCAGTCCACCTCTGTTTCAATATTTACATTTTGGTCACTGAATAAAATCTGAAAACACTACTTTAAACTGCACTCCTTTACTCAGCTCAGCTTTATCTTGCCATGTAGGGTTATACTGTATGTATACCATGACAGAGACTGCTAACTAGAGAAACATTGCTTATTGGAGCCTATAGAATACATTAGGTTTCACGTATAAACGTTATAAACGTTGCATAGATCATATAAAAACCTGCTTTTTCCTGCTGCTCTCATGAATGCAATTATGGTGTGGAGATGCCAATTTGTGGAGGAGCAGTTTTGTGTGCGGCTGAGAGAGTAATCAGCACGTATTCATGTTTAAAAGCTTGACAGATTGACCGATGCTTGCTGTCGAGGTAGATATGATGCTGATGGATTTACCCACAATCCCTTTCTCCTTGCATCAGAGCTGACATGACAGCCACTGAACAATCACTCAGATGAAAATTGCATTTAGCTTATAAGCTTGTAATCTGTTTCATATTAGAAAGCACTTTAAAATTTAATGTAATATCCAAAAAGCTTTGAAAATCATTTTAAAAGTCAAATTTTTCCAAGTCTCTCAAGCTCTCCACCAACTGACAAGTCTAGTAAACCGATGAATGATTACAGGTAAGCTAATGATAACAGGAGAAATGAATCATTCCATCTGTGACTTTTTAGCAAAGTCTGGAGCCCCTAGCATGACAAGAGGTAAAAGTACCAAACTATCTGTTTGCTATTTTTTCTTTATCAGACTTTTTAGCACATGATGCAAAAACCTAAGGTAAAGTTATCTCCATGTTATTGCGCCTAACCCGTCTGCTTTGGTTGAAAAGGACCCTTCTGCATCAGTGTTGTTTATTTGGTTGATTTGTGTGAAAGCCGTCAATCAAACCCTGGTCAGCACCAAACAAAGGAAACAAGACAGCTTGAAAAGGTTAATGTTAATTAATGTTAAAATTGCTGTGCTTGTATCCTCTTCGTGTACTTCGTCAGTTCCTGTCCATTAAAAAGTGTGTGACAGCAATCCCACAGTAATAAGCCCTGAATCATTGCTGTACAAGACACCTTCCTTTCATCCTGTCCCTACCTGTTAGTCATTATTCATAACATGCTGTCGATTTTTAAAATTATTAATAAGGCTTTGAGACCTCTTTGTGACCCCACAGAACACGAGTAGAAGAATTAAAGTGCTGCATGAACGTCTGGATACATTCATCTGCTGCAAGATTTAACCTGTTGCCAGCCTACAGTAACTCAGTTGAATCAGGAACATTGAAATAAATTCTAATTAGCTTGCTTTTACTACAGAAACATCTGTTGTGGCTTGATAAGTTCAGCACAAACATATTGCTACGACTTGTTATAATGATGGTAGGGTGGATATATTCTGCGTTGTACATAGGCGTATTGTGTCAGAGGAAAAAAAACTCTCAAAACAGCGGTAATATTCTGTAGCTTGGAGCATTTACTCATGTAAGCTTCTTTGTTACTGCAGGAATGAAAAGAAAAAAATGCAGAATACACTGAATAATGTTTGATCTATTCAACCACTGCCCGAATTAATGTCATACAATGTTTGTGTTGTAGTGCATCATCCCAGCCGCTCCATTGAAAACTGCCTCGTGTGCCCTCATGTCCTCCTGGGTGTCTCAGGTAGAAAACACAGTTTTAGTATGTATATATGTGTGTAAGTTTTAGTATGAGTGGAAATCACAACACCAAACTAAAAGGATTTGGTTTCACTCAAACCTTCTTCCTCTGAGGCGTCAAATTATTTTTACTGTAATTACAGGCTAAAATTGTCAGAAATATTTGTGACCATCCACAAAATATTTACTGACTTCTTAAATGTGTTGTGTTAAAGTGTTTTGGTGGCCCCCATGGAGTGGTTCAGTCCACACAGTGCTACTCACCGAGGGCATTTGGCTGGAGACGAGGTGGCTGTCCTGTGCCAGCATGTTAGACATCATGAGTGTGGGCAGCTCTGGATAGGAATAAGGGTTGATGAGCCCATTGTGTGGCAGTGAGTGGCAGAGGTAGCCTGTAGAATCATGCTCCATCAGGTGAAGAAGAGGAGGCTCGGGGTGGTTAGGTGGAGTGATAGGGGGGATCTCATAGTCTTCGTCCCCAGCTCCATTTCCACTGGCCGTGCCACCACCTCCGCCTCCTCCCCCGCCACCGCCAGTCTGACCTGTGTAGCTCTGAGGGAGAGACACAGAGAGAGAAAAAGTGACGGTTTAAGGATTAAAGAAGTGGTGGATATTGGATATAAGTAAGTTTAAAATAATGCTAAGTCATAACTCATTTCTAGATGACACTATTCCATATGGGTTACAGATGTAGAAATAGGTATTTCATGCGCCAAGGGTTCAAAATATCCTGTTCCCACATCGGCCAAGTTTGGTAAGTGGAGGACTTCCAAGGTACAGATGATCCAGTCAGATCATCAGTATCAAAAAAGAAAAATCAAGAAAAAAAGCAACTGCATTACAAATTATCTAATTCTTTGTAGAAAAAAGACACAAGGCCAAAAGTCAACTGCAGCTCTCATGGTGCATTTCATTGAGAAACATTCAACCCAAAAATATATTCCACAGTTTAAATCAGTTTACTTTTGGTTTCTTTGTCAATCTTGGATGAATTTGGCAACAATGGTGCGAGTTTTTCTCCCAAATGCAACAAGAAGACACTCTAATTCACGCCTCTAATTGGCATCTTCTCCACAGCAATGGCAGCTGAGGTTCAGGGGTATCACAGTACTTTGTATGCTCTGGAACATGAAGGATATTGTTAAGGGAAATATGGGAAAAATAAATGGGAAAATAAAATAAAATGGGAATTTCTAAAAACTAGTGTTATTGGCTTGCTCTTGTATATCTCTCTGCACCAGTCAGAGTCTGTCCAGACCGTCTCTCATGAAGACTTGAAAGGAATTTAATAAGAGGTGAATGTAGTCCTTCTTGAAATGGAAGTTATCATTATATTGGCATGTACTGTATGATGAATGGAGAATATTTTTACAGAGGAGTACAGAAGACTGCCAGAGAGCTTTGTCACATGCTGCAACAACAGTCACCTCCTCAATATCAGCAAATCCAATGAGCTTGTGGTGGACTACTAATGTATCAGTATTCATGTTTAAGTTCATTGAGAGAAACAAAATGACCTTATACAGTATGTCTTCACCTGCCTGGCAAAAAAGTTGATAAAGCACAAAGAAGCAAGTGTGGATCCTTCACAAACATATTCAACCCAGCTGCACAGAAGATCTAAACAGTCAGCTCAGTTTCAAGATGGACACCCAAGATCAGTGTCACCAATTCTGTATCTGATCAAAAGTAAAATATGGTCACAATCTTCCCCTCTATTCCTGAGTAATGCTGTCGAATAAAGGACAGAAAACATTGTGATGTCACAGTGAAAGTGACCTTTGACCTTTTGGATACAAAATGTCATCACTTTTTAGTCATTTTAGACATATGTGCAAAATTTTGTCCAAATTAGCATATCATTTCTTGAGTTATGGCCGCAAATGTTTTGTTTTGTGAGGTCACAGTGACCTTTGACCCCCAATATCTAATCAGTTCATCCTTGAGTCCAAATAAAACCTTGTGCCAAATTCAAAGAAATTTAATTTGAGCGTTCCTGAGATATCTGGCCACAGCTATCACTGCTCCAGAGGCACTTTGCAATACATGGCTAGATATTTTACAGGCCTAAAGCATTTTTTTTTCTTATGGACTTGCAGGTTTCTAATAAAACTGTATAACAGCGCACCTCCAAACAGTTCCTTTCTAAAAAATGACTTTAAGAACCACTGCTGTAAATCAATGCAAATAGTACATAGCAACAGTACAGGTTACCATTGGTAAGTAAGCATATCTCTTAATGACCGATGTATTAACTAACTAAAGTAGCTGATCAGTGACAAAGCAAATGCAAAATTTAGTTTTTCTTGGATCCACTGACCACTGCATCACTATTTCAGTCAGTGCATCCTCTGCTGTATGCTATCAAAGAGCAGGTTCACTACAACATCCTGTGTAAAAACTTTTACAAAATGTAATACTGACATCAGTATAACCTTTAAAAAGCACTGGAAGCATTCAATCTTTATTAATATAACTATTTTGGGGGAAAACATCAGCAAAATAGAATTACTATATTATAATTATTATAGCTTTATTTTATTTATATGTATTTATTAATATGTTAACATCTTGTTTCAGTTTCCTGTCATTCTACAAAAAGCTTTATAAACTGTTTAAATTCTGATGTGTCATTTTGTTAGAATAGGTATAATTTTGTTTCAAATGTTGAACGTCTCATTTTGGAACAAAACTCCATGCTCAGCCATCAGTAATAAAGAAGACCAACAGCCTCTGTATTTGTGTGCTGTCACGCTAACACAGTAAGTCCAATCAGATCAGAGTTCTGCACAGAGAAAGAAGAAAAGAAAAATAGCAGGGAAATTCAACGGGGAATGAAAAGCAATTTTGTCTGAGACGCTCCAACTTGACTCCCATTGTAATGACTGAGTCAAATTAATCATCACAAATAATATTCTGGTGTCAGCCATTCAAGGGTTTTTTAATAGAATTTTTATGATTCATGTCTAGCAGTATACATCAAACAGTCAGTTCTGCAACATTTCTGAAATCAATTCAATATCATCTTTGTGTAGGCTGTCATCCTCGGCAGCAGAGTGGTCATTTATCTCTCAAACAGATACTTTTAGAAAATAAGGGGTATGGGGAGATGGATGCACGGAGAGGGGATACAGGGCACATTTTTTTCTTCTTTCTTTCCTCCCTTGTTTAGTATAAAGGTGAGTATACAGGCCTGTTCTGTAATTTTGTGCTCATTCAAATTATAGGTTTGTTAATATATAGATATGTAACTGAAAAGGTTGACCTCCAAATGACAAATGAGCATTTTCTGCTGCCTGGAATACAAGATTAGGTTGCTGGATTTGGTCATTGTCGAAAGTTAGCGTTTGATAATTTTGAGCAGCTTTAAATCCTTGTGATTAGGGGAGCTAGGCTTTTTTGCCACACATTGTGTCCAAAGTAATGGACAGTCTTTTTACAACAACTGCTTTCAGGAGGATTAAAATGTATCTAATGACTTTGAAAGGAATACCAATCTAAGGCAGTAAGTAGAAAGCCAGATGAGAGGAATCTCATTAAGTTACAATGGCTAAAACACCCATCTTTAATTTGACCACAATAAAGGACATTAGCAATGTTTTATAGTGAAGCAAGAATGTAGACATGGACTTAGCGTGTAAAGCACACTTTCATCTTCCTACATGTTACACTAAATGAAAAAAAAAAGAAGAGAAAAAAGAAGTGCAATTGCCTCAATTTGGTTTACTTAGTCCTGACAAGGCCTGCAAGCCAGCTGATATTAATTTTCTGGACTGTCCTTTGAAGACAGATCTTTCTGTAAACCTGTGGGGATAATGTTATTGTTTGGTCTAATGGACAAGAAAACGGACATTTCCTGAGATTCAATTTCCCTCATAATTGTTGGAAGGAAACTAAATTGTCTGCTGTAAACATTGGAGCCATTGTGTGAAGCCAGTCCCTGTGTGTGTGTCCCTTCGCAGCCGTTTGCATGGTCGTCATCTTTTGCTTCACCATGACTGTGGCTGACCGCTGTGTAATCTAAAGACCGCCGCGCTTACCTCACCATCTAGCATGTTCATCAACCTTTTGTTTTCTCAGTGTATGACTATATATGCACACCAGAGAAACATTTTCCTGCCCCAGCCCGTTGTTTTTGATTGTGCAAACGTACGAGGACTGTACGAGGATGTGTCATGCGTTGGATTGCTGTGAGGTCTCATCCAGTGCCCTTGATGATAAAATGTAAATACCAAGGACGTTCCCAGTTGGATTGTGGTAAGATAAATTATTCATATGCCTGTATTCAGAATGAGCTTGCATGTACCACATGCACACTCTGGCTAATGTATACTCTTTTCCCCTTTAAAAGTAAAATCCAAACAAAGGCAATGTATTTGATGGATCGTATGGACCAGCACGTGTCCTAGTATGGAATTGGCTTTTCAAACAAAAGCCTCTTCTTTTTTCCCCCTTGCTATGAGGTTCTCGTCATTGGTTTACATTCAATAGTCAGAGACACAATCCTATCAAAAGCTGCATTACACAGATTCCTTTTTCTCAGTAAAACATCCTTTATTTTCCTCCTCTGATCAATACCACACACTATAGGGAACTTTATTTCCAATAGACAGTATGCTCAGTCTTCACAGTGAGCGAAACACAATCTGTAACATTTTAATTAAGAGACGGATCTCTCGACTGTAAGTGTTACATAGCAGCACACCTTTCATTTGAAAGAAACAGATGAATAGACAGTTGGTCTGGGACTGAGAGAGAAAATAACATTGATTGGGGAGCTTTCCAGCTTGTCTTTTATTTGGCACAGATCCCTCCCTCCCTCTGTAACACTGCCTGAGTATTCAAGGCCTTCTGGAGATGATATTGACTGTGGCTAATGGCTCATTATCTTTACATTCTTCTTCTTATTAGATTATTGTTGTAATGCCTACAGAGATTTGGATTTGGAACATAATTAATGTTAAATTGTATATTCATCCTGTAAAATGCCAGATATAATTCTTGTGTACAATAAAAGAGCAACATGCATTTTAGTGTTTGTAAAACACTATATTATCTTGACAAAGTGTTTAAAACTGAAGGGATCAGCAACTATTTTGAGCACAGGTAATCATTATTTCAAAACATTAACACTAAACGTTCTCTGCTTCTCAAATGAGAGGATTTTCTGTGTTTTATGTCATATGAAACTGAATATTTTCTTTTATTTTTGGACTGTTGGTCAGACAAAAGAAGGCATTTTATCACTTTAAGCTCTAGGAAAGCATTTTTTTTTTCCACTGTACTTTGCCAATCCAGAGTCTAGATAGCAAATGAGAAAATAATCAGCGAAATCAGGCATAGACATAATTTGCTATTTTTTTTAGAATTGGGAACATCATTTTTTTTTAGTAATTCTAAAAACATTATTTAGCAGGTGGCCAACACACTGTGAACATTTTCTTGAAAATTAATCACAGAATAAGAACATAATTCAATAAGTACATTGAGGCCAGTTGCTCATGTGCCACAGAGACACAGAGTTTGGAGTCCTCTCAAGTCGGCGTTCGTTTCGGGAGGGGGCGGGACCGATAGCTCGGAGACAGACGATGACAGATCTGCCTTACCACTAATGTGCACTTATCTGCCTATTGGAGAGCTTTGTCACAGTCATGATTTATGCTTAAAATCCCCCCACACACTACCACTTCCATCACCTTCGACACTCTTCGTTCCAACACCTTCACGTACCCGCTGTGCAGCGCTCTGCACACAGAGACAAAGTCAGGCCCTGTTATCTCTCCTTTCCACACAGTCCAGTTTGCAAGGAAAATGCTGGATTTATCTCTGGGAACAATTTCTGAGTCTCATCTATTCTCATTCACTCAGTCATTGCCCTCCCAAAGGAAGATTATACTGTATATTTATGAATGATCCTGTTTACTAGTGTAAACAGAGCTCTTGTTTTAATATAACACAGCAGAGGCAAAGAGCTGTTGTCAGACTACAAAGATTACTTACTTTCAAGCACTTAATCTGAACAGCATGAACTGATCTGCTATTTCTGTTACCGGGCTGTTTGTTTTTGATACTCTTTTTTTTCTTTATCTCGTCTTCTCTCTCTTTATCCATCCATCTCTCACAGTCAACTCAGGTTTAATTAAAGCCATAGCCGTTCCTCTGCTACAATATCATGTCAGGGGGTATCAAGGCACAATGACTTCTCTGGCAGAGCCTAAAGAGAAGGAGGGGGAGATGGCCAAGGATCCAGTTACAGCTACCCTACACCTCAACTCTCCTCTTCTTCTCCTGGCTCCTGGCTCCTGGCTCAACCAAAGCCTGTTCTGCCCCTTACAGAGCCCAAACAGTTCTGGTCCTCGCTCCACATCCCCTGGACCCTGATCACCCCCACCCACACACCCATCCCCCTGTCATCTCATCTCTCTCTAAAACAGCCAGGCTGCATTATTTATCTGTCACTGTGTTACTGTTTGGAAATCATGAAAGAGGCTGTGGGGATGTGGATGCTAAACCACTGTGTACTTGGTTTCTGGCCAGTGAATGAATGGGACAGGAGGGTGGATGGAAAAAGAGAGGTGGGAGAGAGAGGGGGGGAGAGAGAGAGAGACAGACACTGAAAAAAAAAATGTTAAAGACTTTCTAGGAAATAAAATCCAGCTACTATCTCCTCGGGCCTGGCCACAGCTATGTAAGAAGAAATGCTGCTCTGTGACAAAAATGCTTCCCATTTATCATTGCAGGGGAGAATATATGGAAGGAATGGTGAGAACAATTAAAGCGAGTACCAAGTGCCGTAAGTCCATAACTGCAAATGTCCCCATTCACCTCAGATACTGAGCTGATTACTAACTAACCTCCCATTGACTAAAACCAGCCTTTGTAATTGCATATATTGTCCCCCGTTTTCTTTCATGTTTCCTTCTCTACTTTTCCCTCATGTATCCTGTTCCCAGTGCTCGTCTCACTTGTCAGTCAAGGTCAGGAGGTCATCCTCATCTGATCGAGTGTCAGAGCAGATTAGAATCAGAGCTTTTGTGCCATGTCATATTTCATTATGCATTTGACTCATCTCGCAGGTCAAGGGGTCAGTGTGATTTGATTGGATGACAGAAATGATATAATTTGTGTTTAACCCTAGGCTGTATGAGGCTCTGAGTGGCGTACTAATGCATTTTGCAAAGACGGGGCAGGCCCTCTCCACAAGCGACTAATTTGAAGTGGCACACCGCAGAGTTGAAGGAGAGCCAGAGCTATTGCACAACATGCTGAGGTTATAAGGGAGGCTTTATCAAATAATAAACACAACCTCCCTTGTACCTCTGTTTCTGTCTGTCTCTCGCACGCTTTCTTTTTAGTCTTCAAACTGATGCAAGTGCCCAGACATTAGCTGCCTTTTGCGCTTAATATGTTACTTTTCTCCTCCTTTTTTCTTTATTTATCAATTAGATTCACTCAAGATGTGTCACTGACCCTCTTCTCTCTTGTTTTTCTCTTTTGTCACTGTCTCTGTTTCTTCCTTGCTTTCTAATAACTCTTGATATTGGCAAGAGAGGAGACTAATGGAGAAGTGCTGTCAGCAACAACAACCACATCATTATTGCTGAACATTCAACTGGAACACAAACAACATTTAAATAGCTCCCAAATGACTACACAGTAGAACAGAACAGAGGAGAATAGACATGTAACAGTGGCAAAAAATCAGCTCAGTTATTATTTTAAAAAGGAATCACAACAAGTTTATAATCAGTGTTAATAAATCAATATGTATTCATGTCCTTCTCTGCTGGTTTGCCTCGTGTGCACACACAGAGTTCAGGACCTTGCAGTAGTAATGATATGCAGATGCTGCACAGTGTCAGTGAAAACTCAACTGTGATCTCCACCAATGCGGCCGGAAAACAAACCATTGGTGCACAAGATTGCTCAGGTTTCCCAGTAGTCGTCTAGAGTGATTGTGATGCCGATGTTGATACTGCTGTGGGTGATGAGGGGTGGAGTAGAAAATGTAGATGAAGGAGCAGAAAAGGCAGGGGGGGAGGGAAAAGAAATGAATCCAACATTTCAAATGAAGACCATAATCAAACTTATTGCCTGACAGGGTGAATCTAGGATTACAATGTTACATTGGCAGACGTGCAGTATTATTTCCAGCGTCTCCTCTGTCTCATCCTGTGTGGAGCAGCCATGCCTCCCAGAGAGGGAAGCCTTTTTACCACTTTTCACCACTGTCTTGTTCTGCGGTGTTCAAGTACAGCCACTGCTGCTGCTGCTGAGTTATGACCATACAAACGCCACCCGGAGACTCGATAAGGCCAAAAAACAGCAGCCAGTCAACAGTTTTTTTTTACATTTTTAATGGCTCTTCAGTTATCTACTTTTCTACACTCAGTCAAATCATTATTAGCATGTGCACAATGGTGCTACTGTGTCTGAATGACAAAACTAATTATTGTTGTAAGAGCAAGTAAATGGACAAAAAAAACCCAGCACAATAAAGGGCTGGTGGATCAGTACCGACTGACTCTAACAATGTTGAAAACAACAAAGGGAGCGCTGATGGCGCAGTCATCCAAACAAACGTGCATTATTCTGAGAATTGTTAGGATCCTGTCACCCACAAATAACTCTGCCATACACCAGAAGGAGGGGGTACAAAGTGCATGTGGCTGGTGAGAGTGTGTGTGTGTGTTCACATGCTCATGTACGTGTCATTTAATGTCATGCATTTCTTCTTGCACAGAAGAAGAGTGTAATAGTTCTTGAATGCTTTTGTGAACACTTTGTAGGTATCCCTCATGTTTTTTAAATAATAACTTGCTGTCAGTGACTGCCTGTTCTCTGTGTGTGTGTGTGTGTGTGTGTGTGTCCACTCCCTGGTTCAGAGTCAATGAGGCTGTGTATCAGAGGCTGGCACAGCTGGTGGGAGCAGGAGACTAACATCTGGACCCTCGTACTCTTGGTGCCATTGTCAATAAGAGGCTGGTGGGGAGTGGAGGGGAGTGGAGGAGACGGCTCTCCAGTGTCAATGAACCTCCCTGTCTCTCACTAGAGCTCAGCACTGCAGCTTATACTTGATGTACGACAAAAGTGTCCACAAAGGGACCTCCAGCATCGCAGCATATCTCTAACCGAGATTTTCAGAGTTAAACCTTTGTTTTTTTTTTAGGCATGCTACCAGCCTGCTGCTATAGCAGTGTTGGTACATAACGTTGCTCCAGGCTGAAATACACCAAGTATTTGGATGGACTGCCATGAAATTTTCTGCAGAGAATAAATCCAATGGAACTGATTTAGTGATTTAGTTTCTTTTTGTCTCGCACCACCATGAGGCTAATCACATTGCAGTCGGGATGAACTGTAATAACTTTGGAGATCTATAAACTTCATTATTTTCAACTGGCCAGTACTTTGTTTTATGTTCAAAATTAATGATACTCCCATCAGTCTGTTGTATTTTGTGTTGTGGTTCTAATTGGTAAGTGTGATGAGGATGGTGAATATACCATGAACATCAGCATGTTAGCATTGTCTTTGTGAGCATGTTTGCATGCTAACATTCGCAGCCTCACAGAGGCGTTCGCCTTACCAGGATCCACTACAGACAGCAGCCAGGTGGTGTTAACTGCACCGGGACAGTATGGGCACAGAAAACCACACTGAATTAATCTTCAAGCAATTTCCTATGCTGGTCCACATTTTCTCTTTCTGTACTCTGTTGCCTAATTAACTCCATCTTTATTGCACAACTAGAGGCTTAAACTGACACAAACGTAAATAAATGTTCAAGTATAAATCTGTATGCCTCAGGTTTTGTATCAGTATGTTTACTGTGTTCTACTTAAGCAGGTTAAAAACGATATTACCACATCTCAGCTTTCTCTGAGCTGAGGAAATAAGTCAACATGGATCGATGTCAGCTAAGGGCCTCTTTCATAACTTGAAGATACTGCATCAATAATTAACCAAGCACTTTTGCTAACGAATCTTGGTTCAATGGAACATTTTCCTCTCTAAATAACCCAAAGCTTTTTTTCCACAGCAATGAGGGCAAATCAGTTCAAGGCAAACTTTGTACATTTTCTTTTTAAAAAGACATAGAAAATCTTTGTGGCTATGAAAAGGCTAAATACACACCAGTCCTTTCATGTCTTTTATAATACTCTGGCATTTGATCTAGGGCAAAAGTGAGTGCATGGTCTCTCATCATTCTATCCAAAGGGGTGAAAGGACAGCAAACACATTAAGGTTGTCTTTAGTTTCATTTGATCACCTTGGGCAACAATGAAATGGACAGCTTGCCAGAGCAAGGGCCTTACGCAAACATACACATGTGCATTTATATATGGTGCCATGTCCAAAGAGTTTTTTAAATGGAGGGCTTTTCCCCAATGACTGTAAAAAAGGCCACGGGGAGAGAGCTTTCCATCTTTCTGCTGCTGTGACAAATATGCATGCACATCTTTTTGCATTGTCTCCATTCCCTGCTTCGTCAGCGAACAGCTATAGAAATATTTTGGCAGGCTGCTCTTTGTTTTCATTTTCACAAAAGATGTAGTGAGGGAGAGAGGGAAAGAGAGAAAGTGGGGGAGGCAGGTGGGAGGGATACTGGGTGAGAAAGGCAAATGAATGTTGTTTAGGGGGGACATTTTGAGAACTGGAGTATAAGGCAAAATAAGGTGGGTGAGTGTGTGAGTGAGGCGGAAAGGGGGACAAAGATGACATAGGGGAAGAAGAGCAGAAGAACAGGTGAGAAGTACAGAGCCAGTGGGGGGGGGATATAAATGAGGTAAATCAGGTGAGGTGGCATAAGAGGAGGAACTGACAAGGGATTTGGAAGCTTGGGGTGATGAGCAGAGGGTGAGGCACAAAGTGGGAGTATCAGCTGGGAGAGGAGGGGGCAGGTGGAAGAAAAGGGGAGGAAGGGCCTGCCACTCTGGTCCCCTGCTCCAGTCTAAACAGACGGAGGAAGCTGTAAATCAGACTAATGCGGCAGAGCTGTAATTCAGACCAGCAGGGCCAGGCCACTGGTACGGGGACCCCGAGCGGTGGGAGTTTACAAAATGCCGCCGCAAGGCTTTAATCAGTCCAGTGATCCGAAGATACCGTCTCTCCCAATCAGCAGGCTTCCTGTCAGTCACACACGACTGAACCTGACCAATCAGGCTCCACCAGGGTTCCAGACGGGCTGGCTGGGCTTTGAGTTGCTGCCAAACAAGAGAATTACTCATCTAAACTGGAAAGGTGGAATGGGCCTTTAATTCAGAGCATAGAGGGACGAGGTGATGGATTTGTCAAAGGTCGAACGTAAAAGACTATGGGATCATGTTCTACAATGGTTCATCAGAAACATATGGGGGAAAGATGAGAGACACAGGGGAACAGTGGAGGAAGACTTAATCACATTGATCAGACTTGACTTTCTGCAAGTCTGGGCTTTAAAACTGCGTGACAGACATCTTATGTGACAACAAGGCATCTTACACTACTAAATCTCTCAATAAAAACATTAAGAATAACAATACGGCTTCATTATAAGTTCAGTCTGTCAATGTGTTTTACAAACTTATTCATAATCACATGTGTTTGCTGCCACGTAAAAACTTTGCATCAATCTACAATCTGTCTCTGCTTCCTCGAGTGCCACAGATCTGCTTTTGGCACTCAAACACCTCTTTAATTACAATTACGGCACCCATGGGGGTTGGTATAATCCTTGCCAGATATGCCTAACAACATAACAAGTGAGACGAGGCATAGCATCGAAATTGTCGTTAAAACATAATTTGAACTCCCCACATGTAAAACAGGCAGACAAACTTTCAAATCACTTGTTACCGGAAGCAGCCTTTTCATACCTGCATTTTGCTCAAAGAGGAAAGAGGGCAATGCATTAAGTTAAAAGTGAGTGGAAAATGCAAATGTAGCCCACTTTATCATCAGGCATTCAAATGGACCCTTTCAACTCGGCAGTCTATAATATTTCAGCTTTGATGCTCAGAAAATGGTCACAGCTCGATGGTAACACTGAGCTGGATTCTGCTCTAGTAGTAGTAGGACTAGTGTGACTGGCTGGGCTACACACACTGTGCATGTTAAAACCACATGCAGCGTCTTGGCAGCAAAGACGCTACAGCGGCAGCCAATCAATAAAACCTTGTTACACTAATTGCAAGATCATAATCTCCGTTCCTACTTCTGCTGAATATCCAAACAGTCACTCCATTAGCCGAATTATTCCCCTGTGTAGTTTCTCCACCCCCCACCCCCACTTCCATTTCCTCCTTTTTTTCTTTGACATATTTCTCTCAAACAGCAGTTCTGCTAAATGAATTCATAAGTCAGGGAGAAAGACATCAAAGCATAGCATTGTCAAGGTAAAGTGCTGATGAAGTGTACCGTTTCTTTCACTTTACTGCAGAGCTATGAGAAGGCATCTCCACGGTGTATTATCTTTGATGGCATCGCTCTGTACTGTTCCGTTAAGTATTAGCAAGAGTAATCCCACTTCAGGTAAAAGGTCTACTAAAGCTTAACTGAAATTACTGCCTCATAGTTGCATGCCTCTGCTAATCAGTCAAGTTGTTGTTTGGATCTATATCTGTCCAGACTCATAATATACCATATGTGGTCAAGACTTTGAAGATATTTACTTACTACATAATTCTTGGTTAAACTGAAGTATGCTGACATGTATGACTTAATCTCCAGTTCCAGAAATATGGTCCCAATCTGCCCTTCTATTCCTGAGTTATGGTATTAAATAATGGATAAAAATGCCATCAGTTTGTTATTTTATCCTATTAGACATTTGTGTAAAATTGTATCATAATTGGTGCATGAATTACTCAGATGTGGCCAAAAATGAGTTTTGTGACCAGAATCTAATCAGTTTATCCTTGAGTCCAAGTCGACTTTGGCTCCTGGGAGACTGCTTTAATGAGAGTGGGACACAGACATGGATGGATGGACAAAAGGAAAACCCACCAACATAATGTGCAGAGGCCTAAAAAAGACTCTTGGAACTTGGAAGATACACCTGATGTCTTGTTAGTGTTCTGCTGGTGGTTCAGATCAGAACTCTGCAAAGACAAAGAAACAAGCTAGAGCTTCTTGACGGTGGTTACCCTTTTCTGCAGTTGTTGCCACGACAATGGTCAGTGGCCACAGGGGCAGACAAAGAGCTTGCTGATGCCCAGACCAGGGTCCGTGACCTTGTCATTGAATCACTAACACTTTGTCACTCTGCTGGGAAGGGGAGGCTGGAAGAAACACTACAGAGAACTAACCAGGGTCACACTACAATGCTCATGGGAACATCGATATGACAATGGCTCTGACCCCATTTCCTTGTGACTCATCACGAGAACATACCCATCTAATCATCTTAGGCATGGTTACAAGACAATGCTAATGTTCTACATGAATGTACCTTGAGTGTAAAAAATTTATGTATATAGGTGAGCCAGACTACATAGAGTGATAACGTGAAGAAAATGACGTGAGAAACACACTTTCACACAGTTTGGAGGTGGAACCACTGACCCAAATGCATTTATATGCAACGGGGGGGTAAAAGAGAAACAGAGTGAGAAAAGAGCAAAAGAGGGGGAGTTGGAGAGAGCGGAAGAAAGACAGAGAGGTAAAATAAGATAATAAAGCAGCAAGCACAGAAAAGTGAGCTTTAGGCAGTACGATTTGTTTTCATTCAAGATGGAATATATTAACAATAATACAGCTTCTGTATATCCAGTTTCTTGAGGAATAAAACTAGTTAATAAAAAATTATCCCTGCAGCTACCTTATCCTTCTGTTACTTCTCACAAGTCCATTTTTATCTCAGCACTTGCAAACAACACAAACATAAACACATTTGCAGCTTTTTACAGCTTCACTTTAATCAGTAACAAACCCAAGCCAATGAACCACATGAAATATGTATTATATCTTAATTTTCATGGATTTTTTTTTTTGTTTTTTTTTTTGCAGTAAGCACAGAAGACATCAAATTCACTTTACCAACATGTAGCAATAGGAAATGACGTAAGGCAGCTGCATCGCAAATCTATGCTACCTTTATGTCTGTATTGTAAAGCACCATTTGTTGGTGAGTGTGCTGTTGATGTGAAGTATTCTCCCACAATGTAGTGCACAAAGAAACTGAAGAAGCTCCACAAATATCTGAGAAAACGACTATTAAATATTTTGGAAAAACATTTTACGGTCTTTGTTTGACAGCTGAATTCTAAAGTAATGATTTCACTGACGTCTGACAGCGTATTGTATTGTATTGCATTGTTAATTCAAATTTATGAGATATCTTATGTTTGATTGCCATGATCTTCCTCTGTCCTTTTCACCACCATCTGCACTTTATATTTTGTGGGGCAACAGTGTATCAGCAGCACCCTAAAAATATTCTGCATTTTTAGTATGGACACTGATGTCTTGGAATATAATTTCCCAGTGTGAACACACCACATAAAATGATTTTTATATTTCTCTCATCTCTATGTTTTGTTGACAGAGTGTGTGTCCACCCCTAAGGCCCTCCCTGATTCTAGCTGTCAGAGGGAAGGAGAGGCTAAACTTGGTGAAGCGGAGAATAGAGCAAGGCACATGTCAAATATGAGAAGATCTTGAGTAAACAAAGTATAACACACAGCAAAGCAAAATCGTCTCTCATCCCATCACCATCTTTCACGCTGTTTCCCTCTCTCTGTCTCTTTCTCTCTTGCTTACTTGATCCCCACCTTTCAGTCTCTGACTATCTTCTATGCCACATTTGCGATGTTTTATCTGTCCCTCAGTAATTCAGCAAAAACACTGTGCACATCAGCCCGACTTGTAATCAGTCAATCAGCACTGCAGTAAAACTACATGTGCTGAATCGAAATGGGCGATAAAAGCATTGGTTCTTAAGATTTTCCAGACAGCCAAGTTCCCAGCATGAGAAATGTGTCAAATAACAACACTGAAAATCATTTTATGTAAGACATATTTGTTGTCAGAGTTATCGAAATGAACTTAAGGATGCATGTACACCAAGCAGCTATGTTTCTGATTCTGGGCCTTGAGCCACATTTTAAAGAGGTACAGAAAACAACAAAGCAGAAATTAAGCAAAACAGCAAACGCAACAGAAACACAGGACTACTGTAGCCTATGGGTCGGTTCTAATAATTGCAATTGACACGGACAAATTCCCTGCTCCCCTGTGTATGTCAGATGGGCTTATTCCCAAACTCCACAAATCCCCCTGTCCAAACACAACCATATGGTCTCCCAGTTGTTCGTGACCAGCTGTGCTACAGTGTAGCTGGCATGGTTGCCATGTACTGCAGAAGAGCGCTGACTCCCTCTCCATTTGAACTTAATAAATCCTTTGCAATAAAGCCAAAGCTCGGTCAGAGTGAAGCAGCGTTTTCTGCTTGGATTTTACCAAAGTGAAAATTTTGCTCATAAATGGGATGGATTGAATTTTATGTTGGCACAGTTAGCTTTAATGGTTGACACAGTTGCCTTTACAAAAAGAAGGTCCCAGCACATTCTGTTTATAATTTGTGCTGAATATCTGTGATGGTTTCCTCCTACTGAATGCAGAAATGTAATTATGAGTGTCTGACATAGACTGTGAAGGACTATGCAGGGTGTTTCAAAGCCTTCTGCCTAATGCATCCTGAGACAGACTCCAGCTTCAGTGTATGAAACATGACAAATATATACGTTTACAGAAGAACCAGAACTACTTATTTTAAAAAGAGATCATTTGTCATCCATATGCTGTTTTTGTAAACTGGTCTTTAACTTTGCAAATTTAAGTGAAATAAATTTTTTGTCAACTGCTCTGCATGTTTGTATGTTTGTACATTTGATTCTGATGTTATTATGGATATTATACATTATAATACAGACCCCAGGATGTGTCACTGTAGCGAAGGTGGTAACGTAAATGAACAACAGTCAATATAAAAACATAACAGGAATCTCTGGCAGGCATTTGACTATAGTTACACTCCAGGTTCTAGGATTAGCCAAAATATGTTTCTGTTTATTCCACCCCGTGACCACTGCTTGCCAATGCACTGAAGAATATTTTACATTGCATCTGTTGGCGTAAAACACGGATGAACTAATTGGCATATTTTTTTGAAAGGTTCCAGTCCTTTTGCTTTCAGCTGATGTCATATAGCTCAGTGGTTGTTTCAGTAACAACACTTTGTCGTCCATCATAACAAGCCTGAGCAATAGTGGGAGGAAAATTGCTCTGCACCAACTCAGGCAACAATCACTCGGAACAGATGAAATAAGAGGAAAAGAACAGGTATTCCATTAGGGGAAATTTAAACTCACCTGGTTTGGCGGGAGGAACTCATGGTTGTTCTCATTCATGTACATGTTGTCACCATCAAACTGCAGGGAGAGAGAGAAAATGAGAAAGCAGTTAAGCAGAGATGACACATCACAACAGGGACGGAAAATAGAGATTTTCAGTCAGTCATTGGAGATACAGAAACAGTGTAACACAGCAGCCTAATGACTGCAAGTCCTTGGCTTATAGACCTTGATGCTCTGGTGGATGTCAGTAATTACAGTTCATTAGAGACACGTATAATTAGGCCCTGTCAAAGCTTGTGTAACTTGCAGTGTTTGTCTCAGCTTGCCTCCAGCTTGAGTCTGTGAGTGTAAGTGTGCACACACCTCACTGCTGCAATTCCTCGAGTGTCACAGGGCGACAAAGGCACAACAGAGTCATAATCGCAACACTGAGAGCACAACACTTGCCCCAATGGCCATCTAATTAGCCAGCCAGCAAGTCTGCCAGTCAAATCAAATTGCTGGCAACATTTATGCAATCAAACAACATATGACAGGTAAATCAGCCAGGAGTTGACAAAGGAAATGATCAGCTGTGCCATGCATCTACATACATTTCAAGGGACTTACTTTAGGTGTTATTTGGAAGCTGTCATTTGTGCCATCATTTTACAAATCCCTATAAAAGGAAGTAGTAATTAAAACAATTATACAAAGCCCTCCAGTCACAGAAGCTGTTTCCCACATAGACAATCACTTGAACTGATCAGTAGGCCTAACATGGCTGACACAGGACAAATCAACACTTTTAGTAACCCTGCCAACCAGCCACCCAACTAGTGATAATGACCACACGGGCTCTAAGAAGCGAGAGCAGAAAACGAGGACAGGGCAACCCCGCTATTTCAGAACGCAGAAACACTCAAGAAGTCTAAAGGGGGGGAGGCTCAGGCTAGTGGGAAGGTGATAGTTTGAGGTTATGGGGATGAGAAAGAAGAGGTCAACCCCTGAAAAAATGGTGTGGGAGTGGGTAGAGATCATGTATAAGTGGCAAGTACATTAGCAAAGATACTGTAGGGGTGGAAGGATAGAGAGAGAAATAAAGAGGGAAGGTGAGGACAGAGAGAAATGGAGTCAGAGAAGAGGAGAGTTGTAACAGTAATAGTGACGATAGAGCCTGTGGTTGTTCTGGCTGTAGTGTGATTAACACTGGGGTCACAGCCAGAGGCCGCAGCTTGAAACACACAGGCGTATAAATGTGCACACAAACACACACACATGCACATGCACACACATTCCCAGAGGCCTTCCCTGCTTCTCTGTCTAGCACTATTTGGCAACAGCCATTTATGAGGAAACAAAACACACCTCAAGACAGCTAGTAGTGGCTGAGATGAATTACCGCTGCTACTGTAAGGTCAAGTAACGGGATGGATATGTGCCTACAGTAACTTACTAGGGCTGTTTCTCAAGCTGTGTGAAAGGACCAAAAAAGGTCTTTTTTATAACCATGTTTCATCACATGTAATAAACCATGTGTTCAGGGACTACATACAATCTGCTGTAGTTTGGATTCATTCAATATGAGCCATTCTGGAATTTTATTTTTTGAACATTTGAATATTTTTCCTTTAAATCACAGTTAGATTTCTCTCCAGAGTTGTCTTGCTTTTCTGTTTCTGCATGACTATCAGAGCACCAAACAAACCAAAGTACAAAGGCAATTCTTTGCAACATTACTCAGTTGAAAGCCCCAATTCCATTTCCACGTTATCATTCACCCTTTGATGGAACTGTTACTTCTAGTGCAATGATTTCTGTCTGATAGCACTATTAGTTTGCTGGAGGAATAATCACTGTATTCTGCAATGAAAATGAAATCATTTTCTTTATTGCTCCTGGAAAATGATTTTACATGCTGTCCTAATCACATCGTGCTAGATGTGATGGTGTCTTGGAATAGCTTATTTTCCGATGAGCAAAACAGGGCAAGCAAAAAAACAATTACCGTTATGCAGAGTGTCAAAGAGCAAACTGATGCACAACGTGAAGAAGTCAAAGAGTGCAGAGTTGTTAAAATAACAAACAACAAAATAAATAAATAAATAGTAAATAATCAGTTCCTTCCCCTTTGTGCTTAGCAACTGGTCAGTTAAGTGTGCTGAACTCATGATACAATACAGGAGGGGGATGGTGCTAACAAATCTCTGCATGACCCTGGGTTTGCACTTACACAGAGCCAATTTGAGTTTAATGATCTTCACTAGACTCCAGTGTGAAGTATGTTAAAAGGTATAAGGATTGGGAAATACACTTATTGACTTCCCTGCCTGAGAGTTAGAGAAGATTTACAAACCTCTAAAGTCTGTACTGTAAATATGAAGCGAGGGCCAGCAGATGATTGGCTTGGCTTGGCACAAAGACTGGAAACAGCTCACCTGGTACAGCAGTATTAGTTCTACATTGTGGGAGGCTTCAAAAGGAAAAAGTTTACCAACGATTGTAGAATTTGCTTCTTTGTGTTGTAAAAATCACTCTGTGACCTTTGTTACCTCTCAGTTAACCGTATTTAAGCATCCACTCTGGAGAGGTGTTCTTGAGTGGGACCCTGAACACCCACTTCGAGGTGTGGCTAGTTTGAACCTGACCTATGAGCTTCATTCTGTCTGTGGCTCCTGCTGTTCATTTAACATTTTGAACACATGGAAGATAAGGAATCCGAAATTGTTGAAACATCCATTGCACTGACATGGAGATTCATGATTTCTAAAATTATTTAATGAACCAAATAAATGACAACGAAACTGCACTATAAGAATAAATTACTAATGCATGTGGGCTTTACAGTAGTGGTCTGGGAAAGCTGCTCTCTCCGTCAGGTGGCAGTTGTTGTCTGCAGAAATCAGGCTAAATATTGTGCATATATAATCTTCCTCACGTGTTATCTGATTCTTATTATGTAGATCCTTTTTTCAGAAGTCATATCGTGCTCAGAGTGAACATATGAGCAGTTGACATATGAGAAAAAGGGAGGTTTGTAAGAGAAGGGCAAGCTTGCCGTGTCTCTCTCTCTCTGTTTGCTTTCCTGCGGCTTTGAGGTCATTAATCATAGCGGTCAAATCTACAGCAAAACAATTGAGCAAAGGAAAACAGACAGAGAGAAAGGGAGAAAGGGGGAGTGAGGGAGGTGGAGGCAGGGGGTGGAGGTGAGAGATAGGTAGAAAGCTACAGTGAGATGGAGGACAGGGAAGTCAGGCAACGAAGGTGAGAAATTTTGAGATAGACTGAGGCTTGAGAAAGAGGGGACAAAGTGAGGCCTGTACAACTGACGCACTTGACACGACACTCGTGTTTGCATAGCAGAAATGCAAATACATCAGAGGGAGAGAGAGATAGAGAGGGAGAGAATGGGAGGGAGAAAATAGAGTGGAAGAGATGCTATAAATAGCTTTGTGTTTGCGTAAAGCCAAACCAATGTCAGTTTGATGCAGGAAGTGCACCACAGTCATTGAGGTTATAGAACAACTGTTGACTGGAACACAGCTTATCAGAAACGTAGCTTTCCAAAGCCTTCAGACAAAGCCTCGGCATCTCATAATTTACAATTTTACCCCAGCCATTAAAGCTTAAATTATATCAAAGAACTTCTGTGAAATGTGGCAAGTATTATGATTCACAATGATTTTTTGACTTTTTAATGAGGACAGTGAAACTTTAGAGTTTTAGTCCAATCTAGTTTGTATCTCATGCTGCATATGAGTCTGTGTTGATATGTTTTGGATATCTGTGGTTTCGGTTTAGCTTTCGTTTCTTCCTTTTGCAAGTATGCTAATGTGTTGGGAAGATGGAGTCTAGTGCCCATTGAGCCTGTTATTTGTAACTGATGGGTTAAAGCGATGACATGAAATTGTTTCAATTGTATAAATTGTAAAGTGTTGTATTACTATACTCAAGACGCTTAACCCTTGTATTATGTTACGGGTCAATTTGACCCATTTCAGTTTTCATGTTGACCAAAGTACTGGTTATCCTTTCTTTTTCTTCCTGCAATTTTGTGACTTTTCCTCATCTTGGGTCATGAACTGGTGTGTAAAATCTGGACTCTTTGATGTGTAGTAAAATGCCTGTGCAGAGTTTGTATACGAAGATGATGTTGCGGGTCATTTTGACCCGGACACTTTAATGTGGGTAAATAGCTGTTTAGATCCAAATTAAACACTTTGATCTCTTTGATATACTTTGTTTAGATTGCCAAATTATTTGTATTTTGAAACAGAGGCCCAGGTGTGAATGGAGGAGGAACTTTCTCACCCTTGTGCTTGTCACTGTTCTCATGTCATCTCTTTGACAAACACACCAAAATGAGCTCCAGAAGTTTTACAGTTGAAGAAACTGTGGCACTGATGTTGAACTGGGATAGTGATGCAGAGGAAGAGATTTCAGAGACAGAGGATCTTTCAGAGACTGAGGACAATGTTATTGATGATCCAGATTGTCAATTTTCTTCCGATGAGGATTCAGAGGACGAGTCTGCCGTTGGATCTCCATCAGCTGAAAACCAAGGAATGCAGCAATCATCATCCACAGAGGGGACATGGACATCAAAAGATGGTAATATAAAATGGTCAACATCACCACACCAAAGCCGAGGTAGACTGTCATCTTCCAATGTCATCAAAATGACTCCCGGTCCTACACGATTTGCTGTCACACGAGTTGATGATATTCAATCAGCATTTCAGCTCTTCATATCGCCAATAGAGAAGATTATACTGGACATGACCAATTTGGAGGGGAGGCGTGTATTTCAAGAGAAATGGAAGCCACTGGATGAGACTGACTTGCATGCTTACATCGGAATTCTGGTATTAGCTGGAGTGTACAGGTCAAGGGGAGAAGCAACTGCAAGTTTGTGGAACGAAGAGAATGGAAGGCCAATCTTTCGAGCAACAATGTCTCTGGAGACATTTCACATGATATCTCGTGTGATCCGATTTGACAACTGCGACACAAGAGCTGGTCGACGTGAAAGACACAAGTTAGCTGCGATCAGAGATGTATGGGATAAATGGGTTGAAATTCTGCCTTTGTTGTACAATCCTGGTCCCCATGTTACTGTTGTTCCATTCAGGGGGCGCTGTCCTTTCCGACAGTACATGCCCAACAAGCCCGCCAAGTATGGCATCAAAATATGGGTAGCTTGTGATGCAAAACACAGCAACATACAGCTGCCAGCGCAAGACTGCCCGTTGGCCCTTGGTGATTTTCTATAACATTGTGGATGTGTCTGCTTACAATGCCTATGTCCTGTGGACTGAAATCAACCAACAATGGAATGCCGGAAAATTGTTCCGACGTTGGCTTTTCCTGGAACAACTCGGCAAAGCACTTGTTACTCCTAATATGCAGAGTCGAGCCAGGCCACCTAAAACCCCAGCAGCTGCGGCTGTCATTGAAAAGGTCAAGCTCACGTCACCCAACCAATCTGTAATGGATCCATTAGATACAGGTGTGAAGAAACGGAAGAGATGCCAGGTCTGTCCCCCCCGAGATGACAGTAAAACAAGTACCTGTTGTGTGAAATGCAAGAATTACATCTGCAGAAAGCACACAATTACATTCTGTCCATCGTGTGGAGAACAATGAAAATGTTGAACATTGAAAATGGGGAAAGTCAAATGACAAACAAAAGTGTTCGTGAAGAGAGGAAAATTAAAATAAAGATGTTATTGGTTTTAAAATTAAATAGTTCTTAAATATAGTGTTGGGATTAAAAATATATTGTATGTCTCTTTTCTATATGTTCCTATAATCTAAAATAAAGATGTTATTGGTTTAACCTGTTTTTGTTTTACTGTTTTTAGTTGATTTACACAGTACGGGTCAAAATGACCCGCAACATAATCAATGTCATTTTTTTTCAACATAATACAAGGGTTAAAGATTCAGATTTTTTTTTTTTTTTTTTCTGAAATCTCTTTCTTTTCCAAAACCTTAGCGGTGCTCCTCTGCTAATATTGAAAATGTGGGTAACCTCACAATGTGGAAATCATTGGGATAAGTGACACATTATAATGTGTCATGGGGGCTGTGGCAATAAAAACTGAAATTCCTGTTTACTGTGATGGATTTATTTCATAACATTGAATTTTATAATGACATGGACAAATAAATTTCAATTTATGTGGATTTAAGGTTTATGTGGACTAAGTCAATAATGTGGATCAAGTTCTTTCTTACAAAGACACAAAAAAACAATAAAAATTCAGTTGTGCACTAATTCTGTATTCTTACTCTGCTAACTTGCACTGATCTACACAAGGGGCTTTTCTCATAAGGTTGCTATGAACCCAGCTGTGCTTTCCTGTGTGTACTGAATACCAAATCACAACCAGGGATGTTTCAGATTTAAAGAAAGATGAGGCAGGAGAGACGGAGAGAAGAGGACTTAACCCTCCTATAGTCTCTTTTCATTTTTACAGCGTGTGCCTCCCTAGTTTTCCACCCCAGCGTAACTAATCGCGTGTCAGTCAATGCGCCGATGGAAAGGGGCAGCAGTCAAAATACCTGTGTCAGGACTGTGGTCATTAGAGCATTCAGTGATTTGTTGGCAGGCGCACAGACACACACACACACACACACAGATGAAAACACACGTGAATGCACGCATGCATACAGACATAACCAAAGCACAAAGAGTATGGGGGATGATGTGCTGTAAAGCAGATATGGACTGCATGTGTACATGGGTGGATATGTCTGTTGCTGCATGTGTATTTCACCTTTATGTGTTTCGTATTTGTGTGCATGTTTGCATACTGCATGTACAACTTGGCTTTGACTATGTGCACATTGCATGCGTGCCTACATGTTTGTGTAATATATCCTGTCCAATAATACACACATTGATCCCGGTGAGATAAAGATAACAAAGTTAGCCTTTCCATAATATTTATTTTCCCATAACAGACCTGCTCAGCCACGCCTAGTCATATAACTCCATGCAGATGAAATATGGTCTTCATTACCTTTAAACCACAACACACAGAAAGTAGTGAGGAAAAACAGAATTGCCCTTCTTTCTCAACTGAAAGAGCACGAAATGAATTGGAGCAGCTGAGAATTTTTTACATTACCATGACAAATACAGCAAAATGGGGAGGTGAGAGAGAAAAGGGAGGGAGAGAGAGAGAGAGAGAGAGAGAGACATGCTGACAGAAAAGGGCAGATCAGACAGAAAGACCAAATTGTGTGAAAAAAAAATTCAGCTCAATTCGTGCTCGAGTGTAAGCTATGAGCTGAGAGGAGAAATAAAATAAGGCATTTAGCTGGGGATCATGTTAAACCATGCAAGTGAACGAGTCCCCAGAGAAGAGTGCTCTCTCTCTCGCTTATGATGGACTTAATTGCCTCTATCAGTGTTAAGATATAACATTCATCTCAGGTTTATTGCCTGGCTTTATGGTCTTGTCCATCATACTGAGGGGTTTCGAGAGGCAGGCCACCCCTCAAATGGCACCTTAAAATAATGAGACAGACAGATTACAAAGCAACAAAGGGATAGGTAAAATAAAAATGGGGTGGGGGGCAGGGGGCGTTACAAATAAAAGAACATCATTTATATTTATAAAATTTGCATTTTACAAGACGGAGAATATCGGTGTACGAGCGAGTGGGAGAAGCAGAAAGGTCTTGATGGTATGCTGGATGGATTACTTTGGTTTCTGGGTCTTTGGTTTGTCTGGCTAAAGGCACACACATCTCCCCCACCTCTGACCCCCGAAAACTCTGGGTAGGTGTAGGGTTTCAGATGGCCACACAATCATACCATTGTGCTCCTGTTAACACAATGAAAACAAAGCTAACACATTGCTGACATTCAACTCCCCCCACTCTGCCTAACCTTGACTTCCAATACAATTCAGGTGGAACACAGAAATGGATAATCAGACAATACAGAACTCTGAAAAGAACTGAAAAAAACCCTGAGAAACCAGTGCATACCGTTGATAATGTAGAAATAAATTCAATGGATTCAATCGCAGTGTGGATCCAGAATGTTAAACATACGATCACAGCTTAATATGCCACTAGGGCAACGCGACATTGACATATCATTTCATTTCTTAAAGATGTGGTTCTGATCTCCTAAAAACAGGCTGCTTCTCATCACATGAGGGCTTGAGAACCATGTCTGCATGTTCCATTAAATCTATTAAATCCACTTGCATTATATCATAGTGCTTACCACACAATGGGAGCCTTTCAAGGGCAGTCCCAGAGGAAGCCAACAAAGGGCCCTCTCTTTCACAGACTATTTTTCTGTGTATGTGGATCCTCTCCACCAGACTTACAAGCAGCAATTTCACCAAGTCAAGAAAAAAGACACAGAGCAGAAAAGAGAGCAGCAAGATACCTGTTTTTTTTCTCTCACAAGTGCCTTATTTAAAAAGACACTGGGCATAGTAGGGAAGTGTTCTTCCATAAAATAGTCAGATCCTTGCACAGACATAGCACAGAAATACAAAGAAATGCCAGGTAGGCATTTAAGAGCAAATGAGGACTGATTATATTCAATAAATACCCTTGTTTGCATATACTGTTATAATCGCCACAGAGAAAATATTTTCAGTTATGTCTGTTTGTCTGTCTGTATAACCTTATCACCATACAAGTTCATTCATTGACACTCATTGATTATATTTTTTTTTTTCTTGTCAAATGCCAAGGTTTATAAAATCCTGTGAGTTTTCTTCAACATTCACTTATATGTTACAGAAAAATAATGTGGACACGGAAAACAAAAAGCTATGAGTAAATTATGGTTGCAATTAGGCGACTAAAACCTGTGGTTAAAGGCTGTGATGGGACACAAACTCTACTGTCCTGCACAAACGTTGGACGTTTTACATCTCTAACTTCCTGCAAGTCAATGGCACTCTTACTCCAGCAAAGACACTGAATGAAGACCCAGGCATACAAGACTGGTTTTTGTACTAGTCTGGTAAGTTCAGTAGATGTCAAAAACACAAAGTGTCACCTTTCAGTTCAAGTTCGGTGGGTATGTGGGTATCTGTAAAGACCTAACGACTTTACGTTGGCGACATTTCAGCTAGTTTGTTAGACAGCTGAAGACCTTGGGTTCTGGCCAGTCATAATGGACATTTTTCACGATACCTTCTGAGATTTTGTACAAAGAACTGCTAATTTAAAAATCAAGAAGATAATCAGCAAATTGGTCGGTCGTGGAATTAATCATTAGTTGCAGTACTAATTTCTCCTCTAGATGGTGCTGCGGCAATATGATACACATATTATTAATCATCATTAATTAAGTAAGTCTGGTGCATGTGAAGTAAGGAAAACATTTCTGCATGCAGTCTTATTATGCCAACACACGATTTAGACATTCTCCAAAAAGCACGACTACAAATCATTGTTTGATTGTCTTTCGCTGTGATATTTGATTTAAATTCAAACGTAGATAAAAATTTCTAAACATTTTCTAATAAATTAACAAATTAAGAGGATTGTGCATCCTTGGCAGAGGTATGAGCTTTCTAGTTAGGGATGACTTTTGGAGAAATTTTCATATAACCCACTCAGCCTTTTAAGTTTGTCCCCAGAATGACTTTTATGACCTTTACCATTCAAATCGCAATTACTGTCTCTTACTTCATTCTGCAGCGGTAAAGAATAACGTTGGTTGTTTAAGAAATGTTTTCCCAAGAAACCAAACAGTGCGCACAAGTACAGTAATAACACACAACATAGCACCACCAGGGGAAAAAAAAAGCTCTTCTTTCTGTATTTCGGACCTCACCATGTATTTAAGTCTAAAAGCGGCATCCAGCATCGCCTACTTCTGTCAATAGGGCTTAAAATAATTCACTGTTCTTTCATTCACTGCCATGCTGACTCCACATCCAGCCTCTGCCACTAGCATTCAGGCAGAATTTTTTATTACCAATCTAATTGCACATTCCACCCTGACAAGAGCTCATTAAACCTTAATTATACACATGTTGTTTTCTACAAACATCTCCATTTGGGTCTCTCTGCCTTGTAATTGTTCAGCAGGGACAACCAGTTGAGATTTTGCAGATTGAGAGTGGATAAGAGAGAGTGAGAAAGAGAGGGGGAGAGAAAGCGAGGTAAGGAGAAAGAGAGAGAAAGAGAAAGGGGGATGCATGGGGGGGCTAGCAGAGAGAGAGAAAGAGAGAGAGGAGTGCCTGGAAGTAGGTCATGCCTCACCATAAACAAGGCATGGTTTCTAAAATAATATACCCATCCAGTGGAAGTAATGCCAAACAACTGAGCGAATGTGGAGCTCATGTAATATTTACAGAGCACTAATACATAGATGGCAGGTCTTTTTCTCAGCCCCACCACACCCCCCTTTGCAAAGCCAGAGGTTTCTCTTTTTTTATCTGTTTCTCTCTCTCTCCTTCCATTTGAATTTCAGAGAAAGCCAACTACATTGATATATCTGGTGGGGGGTGTTAAGATGTTGAATTTCTCCTCTCTTTTTTTCTCCCTTCTTCTTTTCCTCTCTTTTGTGTTCCTACCCTCCCTTCGTCTTTCTCTCTCCCTCCCTCCTCTTCCTCACTTCATTGTTCCCTATGCTCTGCATTGGCTTTGGCTGTGATGTTTTTTCACACATTTGTTACATTTTAGTGAAGGAAAGTGGGCCTTAATCCAGACTCTTTGAGGCATGGGCTATGATATTACAGTGGAGAGTCAGCCTTTTAAAGACTTCTTTAAACTCCAGCTGGTGCGGTAAGGTCACCAAGAACTTGTTCGATGTCGAGCCCAGCATGATGCTTCTGGGCTTGGGACTAACTGACTGTGTCAAGTCCAGGCCGGGCTTTCTGGGCTTTTGACAGCATCTGGCAAGCCTACTGCAAGAGGGAAAACACTGTAGAGGAAAACCTCTTCAGCGTGTTTTCTGAGCCCAATCACTGCAAGAAAGCCGAATCTCTCTGATTATTATTTTGATATACAAGAAATTTGCAACAGTTTACCTGGTTTGGCAACTAAAGGGGATGCCTGGGTACAGAACAGCACAATTCCTCCAGTTCAAAGCTGAGAGTATTTGTGACTACATTCACTGGAGTCATCTTCTCAAATTTGAGTCTGCTTTTATCATTTTATACAATAGTTAACCGAATATCTTTTGGTTTTGTCTGTTGGTCAGACAAAACAGGGCATTTGAAATTGTCATTTTGGAGAAATTATAATTATTATATATTCATGTCTCCATTTTCTGACCTTTTTGCAAACAGAAAAACAATAAATAATAGCTGTTAGTTACACCCCAACATATAAGTTAAGAAATTTGTTTGATGTAATGCATAAATATTAAACAGAGTTCAATGTATTGATGTGTCATTTACATACACTTTCCACAATGTCACATACAGTATATCAATATGAACCTCATTAATATGGTAAGATTGATTTCAGCCATGTAACCTAACACCACTACATTGATAATTTGAGACTTACAAGAAACAGTCAATATAACAAATGGTGAGTGCTATTATGTTTTCAAACTGTATTAATGTGGGTTATGTTCGCAACATATTAAAATCACATGCTATTGACAATCTGTGGTGGCATGAAATGAGATGTCTGTCACAGACCATCCGGTGTCACTGCCACTTAGCACCCAAAAAGCATCACAAGTGTCCACACTGAGCCTCTCAGTCATCACTGGGGACCTTCTCAGCCTGTCACTGGTGACACTTGCTGTATGCATCATTGATACCCACCCAGCAGCATAAAATAAATAGGCTGCCATCAGATCAGTCCTGCATTGCAATATTACAATTATCTTTGCTTTTTACAGCAGGCATTTGTTTTGTGTCTCTGTTTTGTTTGTTTATTCAGTTGGTTAAAATATTCCATTCTTTGCACAATTACAGTGGAACATCACTCAGTTCTCACCAACATCAAACACACTCACTGTACGGTGTGATGTGAGCCATGTCAAGATAAACAAACATGACATATTAAACAGGAAAATGAGTCGCTCTTATTATCTCACCAAAATAAATCTGGAAAACACTAATTATAACAACCTGTGCCTGATTCTGATTGATTCACCCCTGTTCTCTGCCTGTCTCTGTATGTATGTATGTACAGTGTGTGTGTGTGTGTGCGTCACATTCTTCTGCCGCTGCTGCCTTAATAGGCAGTCTCTTAGATATTCGCTACAGAATTGCGCTCATGCAATATTAATATCGCACCAAAATATGGAAGCCGGAGCCCCCACTCCATCACTCTCTCTCCCTACATAATTGACTATGCAAGGCTCCAAATCAGCTTGGAAAAGAAGAGACAGACACAGAGAGACAAAGCAGGAGAGAGAGACAGAGACAGAGAGAGAGAGAGGGAGAGAGAGATGAAGAAACCCAGGGAAGCAGGGAAAAAGAAGAAGTTCTGAAACGATCTTGTCAACTGTGTGCTACAGCAAACTCTGAACAACAACAGCAAAAACTACAACAACAATAACAACAACTTCAACAGTCGCTCAAACAGTCTGACTACCTGCAAAGAATACACACAGCCTCCAGTGCAGCACTTTTTGCATTTCAGTTTTAAATTTAATTCTATAGATTCCCGTAGTTCCATTTAGATGACAATTGGACGCATTATATCATCTAGTGCACCTTTAGACCATACTAAGTCGATTTTTTTTTCAACACTGAGTAGACCCAGACAAGCTGTTTCAGTCTGCTTCTACTCTTTATGCTAAGCTAGGCTAATAACCTCTGGATTCATATTCAACATTTCCTGATAGTAGTCAGGCCAGTAAGCAGTAAATAGTCTTAGCTAGTCAAAATCACACAGTTCGCATTCATGCCTAATGGACATTATACTGTGCACTTGGGATTTGGGCCAGATTCACTATTCGAACAATGCGCACTGAAATAAAGAGTAACTTCTCATTCATGACATAGATCCTGTTCAAAGCCACTAATACAAAGTAAGCCCCCCACACCGTTCAGGAACATGCAGGGATGGCAAGATCGCTGGAGAGCACTGGAGGTCACACCCTCTGCACTGAGCATTTAAAAAAATGAACTGTAGGCATTTACAGCCAAAACTGATGTTGAGAGAAAGAAAAGGAAAAGGTTGCGGGGGCAGAGACTGTGGTTAGGGTTGGGGAGGGGGAGGTGGGCAGTGCACCTTGACAGGAAACATATAGGTGAAGAGCAGAGTTGGAGGTTAGTTTGACAGAGAGAAAAGAAGTGATGGTGGTGGTGGGGAGGAGGGAAGGAGGGGGAGTCACTGCGGAAGTGCCAAGCCCACTTTTAACTGAACTGAGGGGTGGCGAGTGGAGGTGGGGAGGGGAGACAGAGATAGAGATCAGGGGAAGGAAGAAGGGAGGAAGGAGAGGATGGGTGAGAGGAGCTGAGGGTGAGAATTGTGGGGAAAGGGGTGGGGGGGGCAGGGACCTACTGCACCTTGACACTTGCTCTCGCCGCAGCACCTGATAAGTGCAATGGAAAAAAGCCTGGTTTCCTCCTGCATGTTAAGTGGTTTATGTTCCCCTCCTCTCCATGCAGTCTGTATCTACAGTCTGCTACTGTACTGAGGCTACACACAGGTAACAACAGGCAAAAGGAAATGACAGAAAACCAAAGTGTGAAAGAGAAAATAGCACATCTTGTCTCTTTTCGTACTGTTTTATTTATTTACTCTGTTTAATGGTTTGAATCTGTGTGCCGAATAAAGTGTTGCCAAATAGACAACTAGCCGATTTAGAAATTTTCCTCCGTTTACATAAATGTTTACGTGTCGTTTGGAACATGGTCACTTTGTAAACAACTTCTGCATAGTGATTTAAGTGCAAATTTTTATTTGCGCAAGGATCAGATGAAAGTGGATATATATCTTTACTACCTCGTGCATGTACTGACAAGGAACTCATTGCCATGATTTGTAAGCGGGTCTCTCCACAGAACAGCATTAACAATATTCACTTTAGATAACATATGATTCCAGGCTCTAGGAGAGGATGGGTTTTTTAGAAATGCTTTGTTAGCACTCTCCCCTTGATAAATGATTGAGGACATGTGGCCTGAGACGTCAATACAATCTCTGTTGTAATTAAAAAAGGTGCGCACCAACAATATTATACAGCTTTGTCTGTCTGTCTGTCTCTCTCTCTCTCTCTCTCTCTCTCTCTCTTTCTCCCTTTCTTCCCTCTGTCTCTCCCTCGCTCACCTACTCTCACAGTGCCCTGGAGCAGAGAAGAGATAATTCAAAAAAGCACTTGCATGGAGTGAAACATGAAAAAAGGAGACATATGAAATTAAATTCTCTTTTTGGTCTATTGTTCTTTCATTTTCTTTCCTTTGTTACATAAATGCATAAATGCATAAAAGCAAGGCAAGCTAGATTCTAATTATGATTTTCACAATACTAAAAGATTTTTTTATTAACAAAATGAAAGAAAGGTGTCACAAACAAAGCAGACATTCTTTTCCAGCACTTTGTCAAAGTCAAACTGCTGCGAGTGCTGCATCACTAAACTTTTAAAAACTTTTTTTTCTTCTTTCCAAGCATCCTTATGAAAAAATTGAAAAATTGATACTTTGATGTCCCAACACAGATTCTTTACAACAAAAAAAGTGGAAATAAAGGGAAAACCACCAACATATTTTAACTTCTATACTGCTAAACAACATTTGCCCTTCTGTTTTTTTAAAGTTAAATGGGTCAGAAGCAGAAGCATTGTACCCAGACAGCCGCTCGCAGGTCTTTGTTCTGTGTGAACACAAATACAGCAGGAGACGGTTGGTTGGTCTATCAGCTGCAGCAAAACGCTTCAGTGAGAATCTACCAGGCAGCTACCACACAAACCACCAAGTCAGATGGGTGCTTTACTGGGAACCTTGTGGTGGCCGATGATGGTTTGAAGATGGAGGATTGAGCAGGTTACCAGAGTGAGCATGGTAAGAGCCCATTGGGTGGGTGGAGGTGGTGCAGGATGAGATGTGGGGTTCAAGGATGAGGTGGAAGTCATGGTTTAGGAAGACAGAAAGATAAGTTTAAAACAATGTTGAACTTTGGTTTTTACTGATTCCTAGCCATGATTTACGACTAAGTCCAAATAGTCACAGTTGCTTTTTGGTCAAAGTTTTCTGTCACAACATTAAGAAGTCCCAGATACTGTGCAACCCAGGGGTGCATACTTTTTTGTCAAACAATAAATAAATAAATAATAATAAAAATCCATATAAAATAGTACAAATGTCAAAATCTGCACCGTCTCCGAGCTGTCCTTCCTATCCTGTGTTTGGACAGTCCTGTTGTGCATATGAGGGAAAGCCTCTTTGGCGGTTCTCACTGCATGGGCAGGGGTTAAATAAAGGCATGTGGGTAAATGTAGGCATGGATGAGACCAAGGGGTCAGGGTGCAGGGGTGAGGGGGTAAAGGAGGCTGGATGAGATGAATCTTACCCCAGTAGATGGCAGTCTCTTGCCGTCAGGGTTTGGGCGCATGGGCAGGGAACTGTAGAGCCTCACGCCTCGATCTGCAGCACTGTATCTGCTCTGGAGGAGGAGGAGAGAGAGGTTTTAAGTATATTTTCTTCTTTTTACAGAGAATTTAGCGTGAAGCACGTGGCTGAAACGCTTCAAACAGTAAAATAAAATCACAATCCAAAGATCCAGATTTGAATTGAATTTGCTTCAAAGTAATTTAGTTTCAAAGTTTTATTTTCTCATTCACATTGCATGGATAAAACATACTGCAGTTCTTCTCAAAGTGCTCACTTTGTGAGTGTTAGTGATTTATAAATTTCTGTCAGGTCGGGGAGCCATCACACTGGCTGCCATGTTAAATCACATTACCTCATGGTGATGTCCCACACATAATAACTGGATAAGGTTGGCTCAGTAGCGGCACTAATGGAACTAAGCTGTTGTGTTTGGTAGTAGCCAGGGTTCCTGCGCTCTGCTCCACAATACTGCACTCACTCCATCTTTCTATACATTACACAGCTGATAATTAGAGTGTAGTGGGTTCCATGCCTGCTGACTCCCTGTACTCCTCCACGTGGGCTTCAGCTGAAAACAACTTGAAGGAGTGATGGCAAAGCCCTCAGTGGTTGGGAAGCTAATGATTCGCAACAAGTGGTCCCTGCCAGGGAGAGACGGTGCAGCTCAGTGGGGTTCACACCATGGCCCACAACCACAGCGGGAGGTTCATCCCAGGATTCACTCCAAATCTCACTGGCTCTATCTCTCCCTCTCTCGTCACTTCACTCTCATCTCATTGCACCTCTGTGACTGCTTGATATTCTGTCAGTCTTACATTAACATCTCTCTTCGGTACCGACTGCTCAGCACAAGTTTGTATGTTGTTTCTGTAAACTGATTTGAGTAAAGGTGATAACCTGCTGCGATAGTTAACAGGTAAACTGAGCTTTTTCCTTTTCTTTCTGGTGTTGGAGTGTCTATTTTAGCTTCTGTATACTTTCTTCTGTAAAAATAAATGCTGCAACTGGTCGTTCTAATAAATAAAAGAAACATAAAACATAAATGTATATTTGGAAAGGACTACGGCAGCTCCCTGCTATGTATAGTTCTTAATGTATTTGTCACATTTGACGCATACAGTCTGCTAATGAGGGCGTGATGTAGTTTAGGGATCTGGAACAAAAATACATTATGTTTGACTTACTTTACTCTTTCTCACCTCCCTTCTACCATTCACTTTGTCAACCTCAATCAGTCAACACATGCACATTCACATAAATGCAACCAGACACGTATGTAATCACACAGACACAATGGCAGGGCTTCAGATTGCTATGCAGTGAGACTGTTTGACTATATTTAACAATTGAGTGAGAAAACATCCCTGAACCAACCAAAACTCGAGCTGCTTTTCACTTCTAGTCAGTCACGTGTTGCAGGCAAACATGTATCCAGTGCACACATAAGCAGAGCAGGCCTCAGCTTTTAAAATGGATCTGCCATTTACACACCTTTTCAGATTCTCTTTATGGACCTAAAAGCATAGTGATTACCACCCAGTAAAATCCAAACTAATGCATGCAGAAAAGATTATGTAACATACCATGCATTAAACATATTCAAGACCTCACAGGCTCATGGAGCATGATTTATGCCCTATAAGCAGTGCTGTATGCAGAGCAGTGTACAGTATGGACTAACAGTGCACTGGTCTAATGGCATAGACCTATCACAGACTGTAGACAGTGCAGGCTATCCCCTGAGGCTGAGTGAGAGTACTTGCTGTGTAAGGTTTTGATTTCCTGTGCTCATTATGAGGGGTGAAAACAGATGAGTAGAAAGCAGTGGTCATCTTGTCGATATGGTTCGCATAATGATGACACTGCGTTATTAAAGAGAACTCTCATTTACACCTTTCCTAAAAGCTGCACCATCCTGACAACCAACAACCTAAAACCCACAGAAAGCAACCCTTCTGTGTGTATGTAAGCTCAAAATTTACATTGACTTCTTTATTGCAATGGAGCTCTGGGAGAGGCTGTTTGTTTGCAGATCTGACTTGAAACCATGCAGCTCTAGGTCACCAACATGACCCGGTATGTTGTGTCTTGTAAATCCTCTACAGTCAGACATTTCCTTTTCTTTACACCCTGCAGAGGAGCTACTGTATACTATAACTGTGTCTCTCAGTGGAGACCCTGTTTCGTGGGGTTTAGGTAGCTTGCCAGCACTGAAGCTAAATGAATGCCTCGCAGAATAGCTGCTTTAGCCAGTGAGGGAGCCATAGTAAGTGAATGTTTGATATTTCTCCAGTGTGCCAGGCTAATCTGGCCCTGTGGCATGCCATTACGGGGCTAATAACAGCTGTCTGCGGCCTGGAGGGGACACAAGCAGTCCTGGCTGCGCTAACTGGCCCTGACAGACTCATTAGGAGTGCTGGCACCCAGAACAGCAACAGCCGAACTCCTCACATTTCCTTGCTGGCTCACAACTGTTTGCAAGTGCAAGAAGCATTGTTCTCTACACTTGTTCCCTGACACCTTTCTTTTGTTTTCTAGTCCTCACCTCAGACACTCTCACCCCTGTCACCTCGCTTTCATTTTCTGGCTGGCACTGGGTTTCTGTAATATTTCTACCAAAGTAGACGCTGCCAGCCGTTTAAACTGCCTGACACCATGTTGGGTCTGACCACTTTTTACACTATTCTTTTTTCTTTTTTGTTAAATCCTGCGCACGCACACTCTAGTTCTGACCAAAATACAACAGAAGATTCTTCAATTGTCTTCTCATGCTACACAGCCTCTCTGAGAAAAGCAAAGTTGAATAAATAAATACCTAAATAAATGACCCTGTAACTCACTTGCAGTTTCTAACTAACCTTGGTGTGCAGGCACAGGAAGATGATGCATCACACCAGGAAGAGACTGGTATCCTCTGAACTTCGTGTCAGTTACTGTAGCTGGGCTCTGTTTGGGGACAAGAGGGACTTCCCCAGGCAGACAGCAAAAGCAAACATTGTCCTGTCGCTTGGCAGGTTCGAGCCAATCGGTGCAAGCTGAGCCGGCAGACAATAAACACAGAGAGCCAATGATGGTCGTCTGGATGTAGAACCATTAACAATAGAGGGAGGGATACAAGTTGGGCTGTGATATGGTGTCTCACACGACTCCTGTCATGTGACGAACTTGTGGTCATGACACTGATTATACTGATGCACAATACAGTTGCATATGTACAGTCAGATAAGAATGTTTTATTTGCAGCGTCTGTGCACGTATCTGACTTACAATTGGCTTTCTCAATTCAACTATACCATATTTTTTTTTCTGTGACTATTTAGTTATTGTAGTTAATACTTAACCATATATTTATCACATCTTTACTTTTACTGTCACGTAAAACAGCAAAGATTATCTTTCAATTGTGAATGTCTTAAATCAGACATCCTGTTTGTCACATAATACAGTATTTATGTTAGGAATTTTTATTTTAACACAGAAACATTACAGGAGGAAAAAAAAACTGAATATTGCTTGATATATTGTTATCTGATTTTCATTATTCTCAGTATCAAATTTTGCCCATTATCTATTGGGTTGAGTTATCTACTAAATATTCATCATCTTTATTTTTAACCAAATCAGCAGCCCAAAGCTCAGTATGTGCTACATCTACTCATTACGATATCAGCGCTGGTTTGCCCTTTTATAGGTGGGGGTGGTGGGGCACTGTAAAGCCTAGGGCACAGCTGTGGGGGTATAGTTACCTGTAACGTTAGCTGTTGCATGTTATATTATTTACGCAGATCTGGATTTAATGGAACACATGTGTGTCTGCAGCCGACATTCTTCCCAGATTAGCTGAAAGGCCTGCACACATCAGACTCCACCGATGAGAGGAATGCAAGGCCTGGACCGGCTTATGGGGAAACTCTATCACTCATCTGTGGTATACAGTGAACGTATGCACACACACAATCATGCATATACACACTTACTGTATTTATACATTATGGAGACAGTGCCTCATACTGTATGTACAGTATGCACTGAACAATGCATGCATACTGACATCAGAGGATCAATAATAAAGCATTACCCTCACCAAATAGCCACCGAGTGCCTGCATTGTTCAATTCTGCTGTTGTTCCTCATATTTTAACTGGTAAAACACATTATCCTGTCAATTCTGTTGTGGAAACATATTATATCATATCAGTCAGACTTCTATCTGTGGTGGTCTAACAGTCAATAACAGAGCGTGAATCACTTTTTCTGTGGTTTTTTAAACACTTTAGTCTGAGACAAAACCATCTGCAATGTGCAACATTGGTTTGCATATTGCATTGTGATGAATCATCTTCATGAATTTTGCTCGGCATGTGATATTATTTAGTTTGACAGCAGAGGACACAGACATTATTTCCCCTATGTTTTATGAGTGACAATTTACATGTCTATTGCATTAATACTTTCTACATTTATATATGAACATAAGCAAAATTTCTGTCTCAGTTTGTGGAGTGCACAATATGTACTACAATTTCATAATGACAAATGTCTTAACCTTATTAAACCAGCTTTAGTCTGAAGGATTAGGTGACATCCTTTGATGTTAATTTATACACAGTATCCCTGCTGCCATCTGTGAGCTCCAGCCTTTAGACCTTGGAGACATTTAAGTGTTGTTTATTTCCAAGGGAAGGACAGACTTGAACTACACAAGTATACCAGAAGCAACTTGCATAACTTTATGGCTCAAGATTCGTGCATAGGAATGTGTTTAGGCTGTATTGTCAGCGTAGTACTTGTGTAATGTAGTGAATCAATACAAAGGATTGATTACTGTAAGATGGATGCTATGGAGCAGAATTTGCAAAAACATGTAGCATTTGCGCACATTGCACACCCGCATGTATATGTTTGTAAGTGTGTCTGAAAGCCACGTCAGCTGAGGCCTAAGCAGCTCGACCATAACCAGGACATGAACCCAGGGGCTACCTGCCTTAGGCCACTACTGACAGTCAAAGCACTGATCACACCACTGGGAATATCCAGCCAACACCACCACATCACTGCGGTTATTTATAGCTAACCACAGCTTTAACAGTGACTCTCCGTCCATTTCTGGTGCAAGCTCATGTGAGTTAGTACGTACATACACATTTTCACTTCTAGGCTGTGAACAACTGAATATATAATAACCACTATAATTCAAAGCTGATTTTCAACAACTTTGTATCACGTCTTTTCTTGTGCTTTTCGGTTGTCACGTCTGTTCTCTTCACACCTCCCTGTACCTCCACCCTTCCTTTTGCTGCTTGATCGTCTGTTTATATTACTCAAATAGTTTTTGTTGTTGCATTACTCAACAAAGATCATATTTTACACACAAGCACAACACATCAGTGGAAGATTCGTATCTTATGCTGAACCTCTGGCCTCTCTGTACTGTACTTTTACTCTCTTTCTCTCTACTCTCAGCTCAACTCACCCAACTCACCAACTCATGTCATGTCAGTCATTATTCTGACTGTATCACTATTAAGGCAGCTCTTCCCCTGGACTCTAACCGTGGCATTTTCGACACATGCTAGATTTGTCAAGACTTGACTGTAAACGATCCTTAGCAAGTGATGAACAGTTAAAAATGTTTTGCTAATTTTGAGAAATACAAAAAATAGTGGGGGTTATGTATTTCCAATGTAGTTTGGGTTTGTGCTCATTCCTCAAACTTTTATACTTCTATGACATTGTACTGCTCTTCTTCCCCCCCCCTTCACGACTCTTTCTTGTTGTTTCTAACTTGACTTTGTGTGTCTACCTGCAGCTACTGAGGGCTGTCACAGAAAGTAGATTCTGTATCCACTGGAACCGCAATGTTGAGCCTGGCTGCATGTTTTCAGGTAGACAGATAGGAAATTCAACAGCACCATCTAAAATTGCACCAAAGCTTAGACACTAAGCACAGTGGGTTGAGTGGATTATTGAGTGGATTAAATGCTGTCTTTTTTTTTTTTATTTAACTCTCCGTACGGCAAAATGGAATAAAAGTTATAGATGTAATTAAAGATTTTTTGCTCCAGTCAGTGATCACATACAGTTTGTCGGAAGAATTCATCCAAGAAAATTTAAGACAAAAGAGGTTCAGTTCAAATGAAAGGAAACATAATCAAGCTTCATCTACGCTGAAGTTGAATGCTGATGAATTAGTTACATCAAAGGCAGTTTTAAAGGTGCCATAAAGACCTCTATAAGCCCACACCTCTTACCAAGGATGACATGTAGTGAAGGCAGAAATGTGCTCGCTTTCATTTCTGTCAATTTCCCTCTCACGCACACAAACAAACCTGGCCTTTTTATTACATTTGACACAAAAGCGAGGGAGATGGAGCACATTAATAAAGTGCAGTCGGTGCCCTTGCTCTCTCTCTCTGATACAGAGTAGAGAAAATACACTTTTCATTTTCATTTATCTGTGGGTTTTTTTTTTTTTTCAAAACCTTCATCTTTTTTATGAGGCGGTTTCCTGAAGGTAAAACAACATGGTGTTACAACAATACAACTTAGAACCAACAACTGGCAAGCAAAACAAGCACCTCGGCTGTGCGCTGGCCACAACTATTGTGTTGCAGCCAGAAAACAGATGGTTGGGAGAAGATTTAGCTAATAAAGAAAAACAAGGCATTTTCTCTTCTCTTTTTTTTTTCAGAAAGAGGTACACGCAAAAGCTAGATTATTTTAATACAAGCAGAGGCTGTGGTGGACAATTCTTTAATAAATTGGGAGTGCTGAGAGGAGCAGATTTGTGAATGTCAGTTTGCATTTGTCTGATTTCACAAGAAATTATGTGAACATGGCATAAAAATTCTCATGTTTCCCTTAACAGAACTTTGCAAAGATAGCAAAGTCTGGATTTTTAACAACACAGCATTTATACTGATATGACAGGAAAAGGAACTGTGCCGAAATGATTAGCTGGAAGTTTAATGGACAACTATTTTGTGATAGAGGAATTAGTTGTCAAAGAAAATGCCAAATATTGACAAATGTGACAGCTTGCTGCATTATTTTAACCACTTGTGAATTTAATATTTTCATATTTTCAATACTGAAGCCACTCGTCATTTAGTCTGCATTACCAACATGCATGACAAAACACTTAATCTCATCTCCAAAACTCACTCCGGCCACCAAAACACTTCATACATGTCTCAAAATAAGCTCAACAACCATAACTGTGGCAACAGTTCTCACCCTGAAGGCATACATTGTCACTCACAACACACTGACCTAAAAAACATCAACACCAGGCATCTTTGCATATATTGTGAAAACAATGAGATAAAAAAAAAAAATTACAGGGATGCAATAATAGAATTAAACACAAAAGGAAGAAAAAAGAAAACTCAACAATAACATGTATAGTCTAAACACTTATTCTCCCTTATGATCACTTGTTCTAGTTCAGGAAACCTGAGTAGGCTTTCAACTGCGTTGTTCAGTTAAAAGTAACAAACACAAAATCAAGATGTACTTACTCTGCACCATGCTGTCAGTGCAGTAACATAGGAAAGCATTGTTTGATTTAATTTAAATGTCATGACGATTTACCTTACATTAGTGTTACTTTTACAAGATGTGAACTGCAGAGGAAGTCACTGTCTATGTTAAGCATTCTTGTACAGTAAGTCAGCACTGGCAGCATATTTACAAGTTCAATCACACATCGGAGGGAGGGGGAGAGAGAGACCGAGGAAGGAGCGAGAGAGAAAGAGAGAAGCAGTGAGGACAAGAAAAGACAAGGCAGCAAAGACACAGAAGAGATGTGATAGAAGAGAGAGAGACAAAGGCTGCGGGAGAGAAGGGAAGAGAGGGGGAGATAGGGAGAGAGATTGAGGGAGAGAGTTAGTTGAGAGTTGATATGCTGACTACAGGCAGTTGATTTGGTTTCAGAGAGCATTGTTACGGTGCTTTGAATTAATGCCTCCCAAAGAGTCCAATTGTGATTCTTGGGCTGTGCTGACAGAATATTTGACAGCCTAGGGTGAGCTGCTGATCTCAGCTGAATCCTCTGTTCTGTGTGTGTGTGTTTGTGTGTTTGTGTGTGTGCGTGTGTGCGTGCCTGTGTGTGAATCAGCGTGTGAATGTATGGTTGATACCTGACACATTCATACACCTACACGTGTTCAGATATGTGTGGATGTGCAAAACAGTCAAAACGCCCACACGAATGTGCTCACACACACACGCACACATACAGAGTGGACAGTGTGCAATACCAGGACTTAAATCAACAAACACATAAATCAAATCCTAAATGCCTGTTAACTAAGCGCTATCATACTCACACAAACAAGCTGCGTATGCAGGTAAAGTGAGCACACACACTTCATCAAGATGAAATATTTCTAACAAGGTTTTCACTTTTTTGTCTTTTCCCTGCAGGAAACATGTTGTCCCTCTGGGCTGAGGACAGAATACTACTACTAACAATAATAATAATAATAATTAATAATTAATAAATACCTAAAAAATACCCAGGAAGGCCAATGGGATCACTAGAGTGACGGGGAAAAAAAAGATGCTCCATCAAATTAAACACGCAGCACAGTACTGGTCCAGTTTGACAGCTTCATGAAAAATCATTTGAGGTAATGTGATATACCTGCAGATACTGCACATATGATACCAAAGCCATTTTTTATCAATTATGCTAAAAATCTGCTAAGGAGGTGGATTGTCAACAACACAGACTAAAAATATAAAAATGATACGTGTTTAAAATGGCCTTACCAAAGTAGATCAACTTGAATAATCCTTATAAATTTATATAATAACAATCAATAAGTTTTGCTAAACTTGGGAGCATACACAGAATCCAAGGCACACACGGGTGTACTGCATTTGAGCCCCAACACAGACTCAACCATCTTGAGTGCTTCATGTATATATAAATGTAGTCTCTGGTATGGTTCATATATTAGACATCTCATTATTTACACATTCTGCAGAGCACAGTAATGATGCATTTAAATGCAAGCAGATTTCACATGTGTAGTTGTCAAGAACTGTATATGGCCCAAATGTTTTTTAGCATGTTTTCATTCACTCCAGTTCAGTTCGCACAATGAAACTACAGATAGCTTCAGATCAAGTCAGACAAACTGAGTGACAAAAATGAAGACGTAAGTCTTGAGAAAAGACTCCTCACAATTTGTGAACCTCAATTAATAGGAAGTGGTCAGCCATAAAATAAGAAATATTTTAATTCTGACAAACATGAAAACCTCTCATAGCCACACACCTTAAATATTCAATTATGAGGCCTATGAACTAAAGGGGATCGTCTCAGCTTTGTAAAAAAAAAAATTGTTGTTGAATACCCAATTTGTCAATCAACAGAAGAGTTATCATAAAGCATTCTGATATGAATAATCATTTAAGTAAAAAATGACACACATTTGTTATTTCCACTTTCACTTTGCTGCTTTTCTTTGTTTTACATCACTGCAATTTCTACAGGAAATTGTCATGGGGATTTTTCACAATTTTATGATAATAGTCAGATAATAATTGTTGATTGCTGTCCTAGTTCAAATGCTGTGTTCTTCTAATGATCAACTGACAACTTATTTATGACTAGACTTTGACAACACTATACTTGATTGTGACTACGTGTGCCAAAACCCAAAAAAAGCTCAGACCACCACGAGGAAATTCCTGTAACATATCAACCAATACAAAATGATTCAGACTTGGTTTCAAAATGTGGAACCGTCCTGAATACTTTGCATCTATGACTTGCCACAAGTTATTAGACAAATGTAACGACTAAAGTAGCAGATGAGTCAAAGGCAGATATTTATAGTTTACATTCAGTGCTCTTTCTTTCCCCCACGTGAAACTGCCATTTTGCTAATTTGAGAACTTTACTCACCACAGTGTCATTAAAAGCTTAGTATCAATTTGATTGCAAAGTCTTTGTGTGTCCATCATTCTTGAGGTTTGAGTTCTCAGTGTTTTTCAGAGGTTCCCACAGTGAAAACATCATAAATCTGGCCTCAAACAAGAGAAACCTTTTATATGGATCATTTTCTGAGAATTCTCAGTAGCCAGTACTCTATTAAAATTAACTGGATGAGGAAGAGGGGAAAAACAATGGGACGAGTTTGTCGAGCAGGAGGCAGGAGACCCACCCAACTGAAGAGTTTAATTGTAATGCAGGTGTTGATTTCATGTATGGATACTTCTCTTCTTTCACTCCTTTCTGTCTTTAGCTTTCTTCTTCTCACTCTCACTTTACTCTGTGCTACCCATTTACAGCACCTCTCTGCCTTCCTCTCTCCCTGCCTTTACATCTTTCTCTCCATCTTGAGTGCTTTGCCTCACCCTAATTAGAAATTCCCCCTCTGACCAGCTGAAATTGAATTGCCCATCATTTGCATAATGATAGCTCACCAGGCTGACGGCCGATTTACCGTGAGATGAAATGTAGCAATCACTTAAGAGAGTGACCATGAGGGAGTGAAGGTAAGGAGGGGGGAGAGAAAGAGAGGGAGCGGGAGAGAGAGAGACAGAGAGAGAGAGAGAGAGAGAAAAGGAGTGTGGATGAAATGGGATCACAAAGCTAGAGTGAGGTTAAAAAACGCAGAGAGAAATCCGACAGGTATTCAGGTTATTGTCTCATATAGCAGTATTGCTGGAGGGAAGGCTGTGTCCTCAATATGACAGCAACTGGACACAACAAGGACACATAAGGACGTTTATGTAACGTCGTTCCTCTTGTCAATGTAAGCTCTTCTGTCTTTCAACTCTAATTATCATAGAGCATATTTCATACTATTCTGAGAGTGCTGCACAAATCCTCTGTTCCAGAACTCAAAGCGATCTTTACCTTCTCATTTTTGTATTATTCTTGTTATTCCAAATCTCCAGCTGCCTTCTCTTTCAGGTCATTAAACTTTTTCTTTTTTATGTGGCAGACTATTTATAAAAATAAAAAAAGAGGAACAGCAATGGACAAGTGTCAACAAGTTACTCTTTCATTTCACAATAGCTTATCTTCTATCTATCAAATTATGATCAACTCGATCAACCACTCAACCAAAAGTCTGTCAAGCTAAGTTAACAGCTGGCAGCATTTCAACCCTCCATCTGGCTGGTCAAGAAACAAAAAAGATTGATATGCCTTTTAATTTCTTCCAAACATAAATTCAGCAAACAATCTGATATAAAAGATCGAAGACTGATCATCAGGAACTCCAGAACAGGAGTAAAACACTTCAAAACAATTAAATAATGGCCTCCATTGTAGGTGTAAACGTTAAGCTGTCAAGTACTATTTTTGGCCTCTTCAGTAGATGTTTGGCACGTTCTGTCCCTGCATGAGATCAGCATCGGGAACTCCTGAACCACCCATGGTTTATAAGAAGTGGTCAGCCTGTCAAATGTGTAGTTGTCGGTGAACGCCTTATCAGTTCTGTAACTGCCATACCATGTACAAATGACTGTGATCGACGATGTGATAATCATCTTGTTGTCTACCTTCTTCCGGGACATTGATCGTACATTTCACTACGCCTGAAAATTTGATCAGTAAAAAAATCCTGATAAATCTTGTCTCTGTGTTAACATGTAACAAACCAAATAATGCAGCATGATCAGTGTGATGTGGCAAACTTCTATCAAAATTGCTTATTCACTGAGTGGGTTGAGGCAAAGTGGTGTAAAGGTTATATTGTTGCTAATAGTCACAGTGATATGTCGGGCTATCAGGTTGGAAGCTCTGCCCAGGCTCTGATAAGGCCACTGTTTATTGTCTAACTTCCACTCTTTAACCTGAGGAACCTCAGACTCTCACACACGGTACTTTCCACTCCTTAGCCATTACCTCAACACAGTGTGTGTGTGTGTGTGTGTGTGTGTGCATGTGATGTAAAGTACAGTTGTGTGTATGCCAGTGTGTTTTGCGTGCGAGTCCTCATGTGTGCAATCTTTGTTTTCCATCTCAAGTCTTGACCTAATTAGAAAGTCCTGTCGATGCTCAATAACTGACAAATCATCAGAGAGCACACAAAAGTGTGAGCTCACACACGCACGCGCACACGCTCAGTGCTCAAATCATTTATTCAATTCGTCAATCTCCTCTTCCTCTGTCCATCTCTACATAAGTGATCAGTGATCACATGTCGCATGTTAAAATCGGCTGGCCCAGACAGGAGGGAGTTAAGTCCCTTATCTCTTCTCCCCAGAAGAAATTCCTACTAGAGGCCTCGCTCTGCTGGTTTCCTGCCTTCTTGCCCAATGCCCTATTTTTACTCATCGGGGCTCTAGAATACCAGGGGCAGCTTTTTCCTTGTCACTAACATATTTCCTGCCATTCTCACTCTGACATTTCTCCCCGCCGCACACTCCGTTCAAATCGTTCCCCCTCTTTATGGGTCATAACCCTTCAGTCGGGGCCGTTCAAATTCAAATGTACCTGCTGATACCAGAGTCGCAGGGAGCTCACCCGTCACTCTGGTTCGCCTTTTTTCGTGTGTTCACAGGTTTTTAATATCAGCATTAACTAGGTGTTAATTTCAGATGTTTCTGAGTGCTGCCAGGAACGATCAGGTCCACTCTGTGCTTTGCTTTCAAGTTGACGGAGTGTAGAGTATTATGGCTCATCCACAAAACCATAAGCAGTTTGATCTTTCAGGCTCTAAATTTAAAACACAGATGGTATCCCTTATTTTTCTTAGTTAAGAAGATAAAATAATCCATTTATTTTCAACAATTTAAAAACATGCCAAAATTGGATTTAAAAAAAACTGTAAAATACCACAAGAACTGGCATGTTATCTGTTATTCAGTTACACCTTGTCTCCATTTTTCTCTTAATTTTTAAGGATTTTTTGACTGCCAACAATGACGGGACTTTACTCATTGCAAACCAGGGTGATCAATGTCTTCTTTTAGCCACAAACCTACATTACATGTGCATGATGACACAAAAACTAGGTGAACATTTCAGATTTAGCTGTTTTTAAAAAAAAAAAAAAAATATCTGAAAAACCTGAAAGTAACAAACTCATAAATTAAAGTAAATCTTTCATTCTCTTGAATTCTTGTGTCAGGAAATAGAAACTATTACCATACAACAGTTAACCATTTGTATATTTTTTTCCATTTACTTAAAGAATAAAGCCTTGAAGATCAGGCCAAATTTGGACACAGTGGAAACAGTGTCTGGGCCTCTGAGAGGGTGTTTCCATGGCTGCTATTGACTGACATATAAAGGCTGACATTGCTAGCAGATGCACTCGACTGGAGAATACGCTAAGCTACCGTAGCTAGCACTGATTCCAATTAGACATCATCTTTTGTTCATGTTGTTTCAACACAGCTGAGTGCTCATTAAACTAAATTAAAATGAATTAAAAAACCACCGTGTAAAATACAGTTTTCATTTTGTTATTTTTAAGTTTTTCTTTCCACTCATCCTCTCTGCCATAGAGACATAAAGATTAACGACTTAATACTGTTTCGTGATGTTGCACTGCCTGTCTGTGTTTTATGTGTTTATTATTGTAATGTCTGCAAAGACACCTTTTAGTAAATAGCAGGTTCTGAAATTAGCTTCACTAAGTGTTAAGCTAACTGACTCGCCTAGATCACCCTATTTAACTGTACAGACACTGTACGGCGTCACACTAGTTCACAGCAATGAAGGTAATTCATCAGATAGGCAGATGTTATTTTGTAAACCCCCTCCAATCAAAAGCTGCATATGAAGACCTAGATTTTCTACTAGTTCTTGACTTTTCATGACCAGCCTGTGTGACAAGACAAAATCAAATGTACTCCACTCAAACGTACTTCACTCATGAGGCTCAGGAGTCCATGATACAGAATGTGCAGTCGAAGAATTCAAAGTAAAAGGCATAAGAAGGCCTGAGGAGAGGAATGAAAGGCAGTCTAATGAATATCTGGGGAGACTTGATATCACTGACAGGCTCTCTCAGAGCGGCTTTCATCCTATTCATACACCAACAAGGTCTAAATGCAGGTGGATCAATGCTGGTTAAAAACACTAATGGCACATAAAGGGAGCACACTACTGTGTTTCTTTCTCACCAAGGTCTGATAACTCTTAGGCTATTAATGGAATGCAGTTCTTGGTAGAGAATATCATGCCAGCTACAGGTGAAAGAAAGTGAAGTATTGTCTTTTCAAGGCTACTTTTTTCACAAAATGGTGACATTGACAATATGGCTTCTCATTCATGTTTGCAGTAACGAATGTGCTGCCATTCATCCTGATGGGTGGGATATGGTGATACCCCGATAGTGGACACCTGTGCTCAAATCAGACCGTTCTTTGTGATGCTTTTTTTTTTTTTCTTTACCTGGTACATTGATGAATATCAATATTATTTTCCAGTAAGAGGTAAATGGCATTGAATGGTTGCCAAGCTGCTGGAGAGGAGACTGCTCAGCTGACTAAAAGAGCCATTCTCTATTTTATCTCTCAGTCAGTGTGCATGTGTGCATGTGAATGTGAATGCGTGTTCATGTGCCTGAATGCCATCCTACTAGTGTGTATGCACAACTGTGTGTTTGGTTTTGATGAGGAGCAGAATGAGCCGGAGCTTACTGCACCACTAGGCCATGTGAGAAAAAGTTCACGTGATGCAGTCAAATACAGCCGGTCTTCAGCAGGATGGAAAGGCTGTAATCAAACCATAAATCAGAAATCACTGAACTGCCATCCTACCACCCCCCATCCCTCTCTCTCTTTCTCTTTCTGTCTCACTCTCTCTCAGTCTTTTTTGTTACCACCCTCCTACTCCTCTCTTGTAGAGCTCCCTGTATAGCATGTCATGTTCGGCATGAATATAATGCTCAGGAAGAGCTGAATAGCAGATCAATGAAGAATGCATTTTGCCCATATCAAAGGTATGCATCATGAAATCGTCCAGTGAAGCAAACATACAGTGCTTTTTGTGTAAGCTCTGTTAGAAAGCATGTATACGATGAAATTGGGCTTCCGTGTGCATTAGAGCCACCTTAATACATTAAAGATATCATATGTAGCGTTTACATATTATAATGTCTAAAAAGAGATAGACCTTTGTTATATTTTTTGTTCTTGTTTTTGTTCTTAGATTATCCCAAAGCCCAGAGAAATCCATCATTTCATTCAAGGTAACGACATTTTTCATTGCAGTTGCCTGTCCCTATAACCTCTGGGAGAGAGTCAGGGAGTGAGAAAAGAGGTGCGTGAGCGCAATCAGATGTAACATGAATAAATGTTAAAACATTACCTTGTCTGTGAACATTTCTGAGTTAGGTCAGATAGATTTTCGATGAATACAACAACTCCCATGCTCCCACACTATGTATGTCTTTTGTTTTTCTTTTTATTGAGAGACCCTAGCAAAAGAAACTACATATTGTGCATTCAAACAAACAACTCTGCAAACAGCAGTCATATGTATGTCTTTTTTTTCTTGACAACTCACAAACACATGAGGTCCATATTTGTCTAGTCATGACTTTCATAGTGAACCACCTGGTGTGTTGTAATATCAGGAGAACAGTGGGGTCATTGTGAAGGGGCTGTGTGATATCAAGGAGAGTGACCCATTTAGAGCCCAGCCACAGAGCTGACAAGCCTCTGTTGTGTCTAGGACATCTGGAAGGCTGGAGCCACTCTCTCCACTCCACATATGAGTCTTCAGACATGGTCACAGATATTTTACATGTTTACCTATAAGATCTATTCAGGAGAAAGGAGTGTAAAGTGGTGCTGATAGTGACAAGGATTTGTTACAGTGCACCGAGAAATCTCAGGGGGAAACCAAAGAAAATGTAAAGCTGTTCTGGTCATCATGCAGAAATTTTAGAGGGCTGGAATAATGGTTCAGCACTGTGCTTTGTGCTGCTATGCAGAAGTGCTCTACAAAGATCAAGTGATCAAGGGAGAAAAAAGTTCTATCTCATTATTCAAAGGAGAATTACTTTTTCAGTGGTTGATTCAATCCAGAGATGTTCAAAGGGAGCTTTGAATATTCTGCAAAATAACTGTAGCAGGAAAAACTGACTGCTTAAAGAAAACTGAATTCAGAGAAAATAAACGTTACCATTCCGGTATCATACACAATGCTGTCCAGAACAACTCATCCAATGAAGCTGCAGTGTTGCGCATTATATAAACGAATACATGAATGCATAATGAGAGGCCAAAATGAACCAAGGAAAGCACACTGAACAAATCCCCCAGGGGAAGGGAAATTATTCAGAATAGACAAGGACACAATTCATAATAATACTGGAAGGGAAACATTTTTTTGTTTGTTTCTTTATTTAAAGTGCCTTAAATATAAAACAAGAACTACCCTACTTGTATTGAGTGATTTACTTTAGCAGCAAGATAGGGACTTTAAAGTATGTTTACACTCAGTTCCATGCCTCATGAATTAAGACAAATAAAAACATACAAGCTAACCTAACAATGTATATGTAAAAGAGAAATCATTTCACTTTTTGCAGCCTGAACAATAAATCTGTATCATGAGGTAATTCGTTTTTGCATGTAGAAGCAATTGGCTGCAAAGATTGAATCATCAGCCCTTGTTTCATTTTCCTTGTAATTAAATCAGCTTCTGAAAAAAAATGGTGTAAGCTGGCACACAATTTAGGGAAAATTAGCATTTTTAATCACAGTACATTACTTTAATAACTCAATAAATCTGTGGCAGCTGGAGCATCTGAAAATGTTGTCACAGCCACTTAGTTCTGCATTTGCAACTAATACAGGCTGATGAGAATCAGCCAGAGAGCGAGGGGGAATAAAAAGAAGGTTAGAGAAAGAAAAAAAATCCAACAGAGTGAGAACGAGAGAATGACAATCCAGGGAGACAGAAACAAAAGCACGGCAGGTGAGAAACAGGGGCAAGCAGAACCACGAAGAAAGAAATATCACCGCTCAGCAGTTGTGTCACCTCTTTCAGTTATTAACAGTTAATCCCCAATTAGCTTATTCGTTGCCTCAGTGTCGCACATGAGACCCGCTTACTCCTCATGCTGCTTTGTTGCTTGAGAAGCGATAGTAGTTGCCAAATACGCAAAACAAGCCTGGGTGACTGTTCTTTTAATTGTAAAGGATGTCAAGAAACGGGAATCCCCTGAATGCACAACAGCACTCAACCAAACTGGAGGAATTACTACAAATTAGAACTGATATTCCAAGACCTGACCCTTCAGCAGAAAGAGTGTGGTCTCTTTAAAGTGAAAAAAGAAATGTTATTGTAATGTGAGAGAAGCTGGACGAGTTGCTGAAGGGTCATGGATTACCTCTCTGTATCTGTTTTTGCCTATTTTTTTCCAACAGCGATTAATGAACAGACACCTTTGTGATCCAAACCACAATACTGTCACAGCCAGAAAACCAGAAGGCTGTCCTCTCTAGAGACTGGAGACTGATCATCTGTTCAAACAGAAGTACCTGTGCTTTCATTTAGTGCTTCGTTCCCAACAAGGATAGGATGGATGGTTTGTATCTTGTCTCTGTCTAATAGTTCAGTGGTTTTTACTGGGGATGGAAATAATGACTTTTTCTTGTTTCAGTTAACCTGTACATTGTGGAATGTACATTTGAGAAGGTGAAACCAGTAAGTGTTGTTTTGCTTGACATATACTATTAATCAGTTATCAAAATCAGCGTTTGATGCCGACCACCAAAATCAATAAGCATTTCACCTGTACTTTCCCTTTAACATAACAAAAAACTTTTCCTAACATTAACCAAATGTTTAAATTGCCCAACCTCATTTTGAACTCTGCTGACAACAACTGACTTAATCATTTGTCACGAACAACTTTTGCTCGCGCTGTGGTCGGAAGACTGATGGTGCATGTGCTCAAATGAAAGTGAGAGCTGGTGTCCTGCACATGCATGCCTGTGAAAGGGGTCTCGGTTTGTGTGCATGTGTCCATGTGTCTTTTAAATCTGTCATATTCTTTTTTTTTTTTCTCTGTAAGTTCGCAGAATTGCTTGTCAGCCCATTCTCTCGACCAGATAAAGCACTATCTCTCCATCTTCTCTTCCTCTTTGTCAGATGTTTGTTTTCTAGTTCCTTGCACAAGTACACGGCTGTAATAACAGAAACCTACATCACTTTACAGTATAACAGTGTGTCCCTAAGTTTAGGCTCACACACAGACACACATACACACCCTCACACACACACACACACACACGCACGCACGCACATGCACACACACACACACTTGATCACATCTTCTCACATCGTATATCAGGCAGGGCACACACACAATAGGCAACATTTTAAAAAATCCTACGCCTTTATTGAGATGTGTGTTTACATTAGACATAGGCAAAAGAGGCACATGAAAGCATTATGGACCACAATCAATGCCCTGAAGGTATGCTGGCATGTGCCTGTGCCCATTTGCGCTATCTTTGCAGCTCCATTGAGGAGGCTGAGAAGCCTTGTTTCTACTGATACACAGCTTTTTGATTCACTTAGCAGGCTTTGTCATGTGCATGTTGGATTAAGCCTCTGCCTGAAAATCAACCGTGCAGCATGAGCGCACACACACAAACACATGCGACAGCAACCACAAACCCACAAACAGTCATTAGCACTGTAGTGGCAGACCCCACTAATTAGCTCATCATCTCAGCACCTCTCTCCCTCGCTTCATGGATCTGATTTCAAAGTACACCGCCCAAAAGTGTCAGAGTGGAATGATGCCATTATGGCGCTGGACATACAAGTGTATTTCCATGTGCTCTCTGGGGAAAAGTGGCGACACACAGGACTTGTTTCCTCTATCGACTGTGTGACTAACACTAAAATAGCACCCAGAGAAGCTAAGTTGATTTGACAGGACACGTACAAGGAAAAGCTATTATAACGCCATGCCAGGCTGATTTTGTAAGAAGGGCTCGGCTAGGCATCTCGATCCATTTGCAGATCAGGCAACAGTGGATCAGAGGCAGCTGGATTTTTTAAACACTTCACCACAAACACACAACAACCTAACAGCTCACATTTACTGTTCTGAATTTATCTCCTGAATCCTCCCTCTCTCTCTCCATTTTGTTCACAATCTAAATGTTGGAGCATTTTCACACTGTTGTGACTGGTTGGAAATTGTTGCTATTATGCGGTCTCAAAAAATGCTTCAAATAAAATTGTGAAAATTCTCTCCCAAAAATCTCTGACACAAATCTGAGTGCATTTGTTTTCTTTTTTGCGGTTCATACTTCCTCTGATGTCATTCGGAAAAGAGGAAGATCACGTTGTACTTTTTGAGAGCCAAAACAGCCTCAATTGTCAATTACACCGCTAAAAGGAAGAAAGTGAGAACACAATGGGTTTTCCTGACACTGTGTATTCACTATTCGACATTGTGGATAAAGCATTAATTTGTTAAAATGTTTTCTGTTCTTTCTGTCCTTCAGTTTAAGAACAGGTTACTAATGTAAGCCGAGGGTGTATTTTCAGTGCTGTAGACTGACCCTCACTTAAAGCTTGAGAACGTCTGCAGATGTTGAAATATAACCACAAATATATACCACTGTCACATACTGCTGTTCCTCAGTATCTATAATTTCTGCAGCAGCCTCAAAGCTACTTTCACTGTTCTAATGTTTTGGGGTTTTTTTATGTCTGTAATTCAGACGGTTATTACTTTTGAATTAGAACGGCTGGCAAAATCTGTTACATGTCTTGGTATGATTTGGCTGCAATGAGGAGGAGCAAAGGAGCCGTTGAAAGATTCACACACTCTATATGGTAAACAGTGGCCTTGTACAGTTTCATATGTAGGCTAGAACAACTTGGGTTTACATGTGCCTATACATACAAACATTATTACTAAGTCTCTTTCTTCACCATAGTCTCCTGGTTTCTGATATGGCACAGCCAGTGAAATGGAAGAGAAGCCAATTTACAGTTTTTAATTCAACCACACATCAATAATAGAAAAAACAGATTACAGTAAATCCATGGTTCAAAAGCTGCATACCTTTGAAATGTCAAAGGGGAAACCACAATGGATAACTCATCTCAAAACTCATTTCAACTGCACAGTGCAAGCTGTATTACAAATATTCAACAGCCTACTGTTGCCTCCAGGTATTTTTCAGCAAAACACTCTATACATTTTCATTTGAGATGAGAAAAAAGGAATGTTTTTTTTTTTTTTTTCCCCACTGGCAAGCAGCCAAACCAATTTAATTACATTCCAAATGGGCGCAATCTCCACACAGCAACCAGCCAGTGTTGTATTTCTCAAACTTCAACAACCTTCTTGACTTTCTCTGAGTAATTGAAATCTTCCACTCTCCCACCCTCGTCATTATGTGGAGCACCAGAAAGTACAACAAACCAAACCAAAAGGAACAAGGAGATCTGGCTCTCAGAATGGGCTGCTTTAGCCAATTTGTAACTTCATCAGCACATCTTGATTCAGTTTCTCTGAAGTCAATTAAAAGAATATTAGGTGGTGAATATCTGAAAAGAGCTAACGCCTTTCTCCTGCCAAGAAACTGGTGATTGCCCATGACTGGTGTCAGCAAAATCCTGTCAAAGTCTGATGAGAGGTCACCGCTTTTCAGTTTGGATTCATCCAAAATACACAAAAATGATTCCTTTGATGTGAAAATATTCGCTCAATATGTATCCGAATGCCGCTGAAAGTTATCAAACTTTGTAAACAGTACCCGATGCCAAGAGGTAACATTTTACTACAAACAAGTAGATATGGAGTAATTAAGAACACAATTTGACAAATTACAAAACAAAATAAATGCTTTCCATTTTGTTTCCCAAATCCCTAATCATTTCCATCATTACAGAGATGGTGAATGTACTTCCAATTAATGTTGCAGTGCCTGATAAAACATCAAAAGATCCTTCAAAAGAGCTTACTGCAAAAGAGTCTGACGCTTTTTTTTTTTCCACTGCAAAGACAAACCATAATCACAAAGAGGTCCTCCCTACCCGGTGGGTAATTATGGGATGGCAGGCAAATAAATTATCCATCCCAGCAGCAGTCTGAACTTCTACAACAGCCCAAAATAAGGTCCTGAGGTGACCAAAGTACAAGGCATGGTATCAGTCACACCATCCTGTGTTTGGTTCAGGAAATCCTAATAACTGTCTGTGACGTTCAAGGCTTACAGGAACCCTAAAAAAGGTAATCTTCCTGTCTAGATAGAATAAAAGACAAAAAATAAATAGATGTGAAAGCTTTAAAATGTGAAACCTTTTAAGCAATTATCCTGCTATTTATGTGCACAGACCTACACCTTTCTCTCTTTTTTTCTCACACTCACTGAATCTGTGTGAGAGCCCAGCCACATGCAAATGCCTTTGTGTTACAGATGTGCCATATCATATCTTTCACAACAATGCTGGCATCATTTTTAAAATTATCTTTTTTTTTTCAATTTGATCGTATAAATGGCAACATTCCAACTTGCTCATATAATGATATCTCAATCATACCGTTATGCAGAGCAACAACAAACATGGCAACCCTTGCAGTAAGACAGTAGTGATGTGTACAGGAGATAGAGGCTTCATCAGCAGCAATAACAGCATTTTTTATAGTGAAAGTTCAGTAGTTTCAATAAAATGCATTAAATGCAAACAGCAATGGTATCACTCAACGAATAAGCCCTGGTTCACATATAGCCAATCATATACCTTGAGCGACGAGCAGTCAATCAGCCAGTCATTTAACAGGTACGTTGTTTGGTCGATATGTGATGCAACCATAACAGAAAAAGTGTGGTGTGAGTACACACAGTCAGGAAATGCTTATAGAAAAGGAAAAGTCAGCACAGCGCTAAAGGAGGAGATTTGGCCACATGAGACTAACTTGCCTGTATGGCAGTTTTTTAATCATACACGTAAAACAAAATGAAGTGGTATTTCAAACATTTTATCATGATACATTTTTCAGCTATAGTGCCAAACCCTAAATGAAAGCAAAAGTAGCGCTGCTATCGGCTTCACGGTAGTGACTTCGGTAGTGTGGAAGCAGTTTGGTTACAGAAGATCAGATGTGCAACAAACCATGGAAATATGTAAAAAGTTCAAAAAGACTGTAACAATAAAACAACAAGTTTATTTCACCAACTCAAACAGAAGTACCTAATTAGTACAAGGAGAATCAACAGTTCTATGAGGAGAGCTTAACAGTTATTTTAAGTTCAAAACCAGAAACACCTTTCAGTGTTTTTTTCATATTGTCAAAAATCACAGAAATATGAAATTACGAAATATGAAATGAAACCAGAAGTGTCAACAATGTTGTGTTTGTACAGTGAACACACTCAGCTGCACCAACAAATCACATTACATCCCATCAGCATGCTGAGCCCTACAACAGACCTGAATCAGCTACCACAGCTCCAGAAGCAATATCCAGAGGGTACAAAATTTCAGTAACAATTTTAGAGAATTTAAAGTTAACTTAAGTATCAAGCCCCTATGAATGTTATTGAAGGATTTTATTCTTCTCTGTGGAGATTTCAAAAGAAATGGATAGAAGTCAAAATCAGCAATTCTGCTGCAAATCACATCTACATTTAAGTGTTGGGTGCAGTTCTACTATAAGATTAAGTGCTCTTATAAGTGAATCTGTTATCTTGGGTCATCACTGAAAATGAAGGGGTAGCAAAAACTCAACAACACAGTGAAGGGAATTCCTGGAAAGTGAGGCAAAGCTACAATGAAAATATTATGAACAAAGCCCAAAAGTGCCAGAGGTGGTTTACTAGACTGAGGCAAAATGGGGCCTGGGGGGACTGTGGGTTTGTAGTGATAGGGAGGGGAGTCTCTCTCTCTCACACACACACACACACACTTGGTACAGAAGCAAACAGCACACAACAGAGGGCCAATCCATGGTGGCCTAACAAGTCAACTAACTTCCTGTGCAATCCTACAGTAACTAAAACATGATCTATGTACAAAAAACATTTAATAACGTTTAATCATAAGTGCCACTAGTTTGAAAGTTTTTATCAGGTTTAACATAGCAATATTACCCTGTAATGTGGTTATTCACACATTTCTTTTAAAGAGCACTTTGTCAAGCAGAGCAAAAAACAAGCAACTGTGTGAAACTAAAAATGTCTAACAAATAAAGCGAACTTCTCTTTCTGATCAGTCTAACGAATAGACATGTTATAGCCATCTTTTTAAAAATTGGTTACACTTTGATAATAGGGTTAAATGTTAATGTGTAAACATTTATATTATAAAGCACAGAACTCACTACAACAGTTGGGTCTCCCTGTTGTTCCACAACAACACGACAGCAGCACTGCTGTGGTCTCTGCGCTCACACATGTGTGCCTGTGTTTATTTATGCTATGCGAGTGCAGACATGCTTGGATCTGCATATATGAGTGTGTGTGTGTGTCTACCTGTGAGAGAGTGTATGTGTCTGAATGTGTGTACTCAGCGGGCTCGTGGTCTCTGAGCGTGGACCTGAACAAGCCATCTCCAGTTCTGTTTGCACAGGACATGCCTCAGGAAGCTAAGACAACTGTTCATGTTTGCCCATGTTGCGAACCTCTCTTAATACACCCGACAGCTGCATTCTTCCAGAGCGCAGACACTATGTTTATCAGTGTTTTTATACATTCATCCTATGGAATCTGTTGGATCACACCAACCTCACTGACCTTCTCAAAGGAAACACCCATCAGGAGTGGAGCAAGGGGATTGAAATGCCAACAAATGAACCATGTTCCATGTTTCAGCTCAGACAGGCAAATTCCCTACGCTTCTTATATATCAAAATGTTTATAACCTATATCTGGGTCAACTGTCAGCTTACTACCTAATACAGCAATTGGGTCAATTTGGTTGCAGTATGCAGTATGTGTAAAATCTCATATCCCGATTTAGGTCCTATCATATCCAGATAATGATGCACATCACCATGTAGCACATGTTCTATAAACTCAGTGAATAAATTGCTTTTATAAAATAACCACACCACTGAAAGGCCTTTTCTATTGCCTCACAATATATATCATCGTATCAGACAGCCATGTATTTCCAGTATTTCTTTTTAATGTGTGATTTGCTGTGTTCTTCTTACTCAAGGTTAATAGAAACACCATTAACTTAACTTTCAAGTCCACAACATGTCTAAATTTCCCCCCTCTGACCTTTCAAGATGCCCAAAAATCTGCCTTACCCCTCCCTCTCCTTCACTCCTTCCTCTCCTTAGTGTTTCATTTCCTGCTCATAGACTAAACGGCAGTCTCACACTCTTTCACACAGAGCATGATAGACCATGATAGTACCAAAACATAGACTGTAATATACCATTCCCGGAGAGATGAAATGAAAAACAAATTGTTGGATGAACTGTGGGCTCTTTGCAGAGTGGCTAGTGTGAAAGTCAGAGATGATGAGCTCCGTCTGTGCTTACTGTGAAATGTTGATATGGGTTTCTCATACGATGATTACGCTAATTTATGTACCAAAGCCTGTTTTACACAAATCTGCCAAGGCCAATAACTGCACTCATAATCTCCAGCATCTAGAATAATCACTTTGCAGTCTATTTGTTTATAAATGCAATGAAGCAATTATCCTAATGAGGATCAGCTTTTTTTTTGTTTAGAGAACTACAGCAAAAATGTTTTTTTGGTCTTTGTTGCATCCATGTTGGCGAGCTGATACCTTAATCATCAAACAATAGCAGCAACAAAAATGTTACTTTATGCTAATTAACGACAAGCAGTTCACAGCAGGGATGCTGAAACTGTTGCAAAAAAGAGAGTTGCGCACTTCCTGGCCCACAGTCTAAACCACATGCATGTGGATGATGCTAAATGTCAGCATCAGCACTCAGTTTTGTTGTTGCCCTTAGTGAACCAAAGATGTAAAGGTGCACAACAGAAAGCCACAGCAGTTTGAGTGGTAATATTGACTCTGTGTCATTGTTTTAATGAAAAACTGAGCCTACCATATGACACCTTTATGATACATCGTCTTGCAGCTAAGTATGTTCACCATACTGAAGCCTGTTATGCAGTATTGTTTTGGTGTATATTGCTTTTGCAGATCTCTCAAGGCCACATTCTGTAGATGCCAAAGAGAAACACTGATAAAAAGAATTCTGTTTGCCTTGAAAGGTTACTGTAGCACAGTGAAATGCACCCCTTCTCATCAGCAGACGGAGCGTGGAACAGAGTACAGAAATGGTTAAATAAATCACGTGAAGCAGATGCTGCTCTCTCTCTCTCTCTCTCACTCACTCTCTTACACACACACACACACATATTCATTAGTGAAATCCATCAATCAGCATTTCATGCAGTTTGGATCTGAACCACACCAAATGCACTAAAACAATAAACGTCTGTCTTTCAAGTCGCTATTTGGACTGGAACACATCTGGTGGCAAGGCTCATTTTGGTTTCCACATCGTTGAATGACATTACAGACTCAATGGCGAGCTGAAAAATAAAGTACCTCTAAAAATCTCTCTCCATTTTCCCTCCATTTCCAGCCCCTTCTTTCTCTCTGTGTCTCTTTACACACACCCCAAATCTACTTCCCCCTCCCTGCACTATCCTCTCAAATGCTATTCCACCATCCCATCCCCCACCCAATCAAGAAGTGAATATAAAACAGCGCAAGGAAACTAGGCAGCGGGGCAGGGGGTAGACAGACGGGGAGAGAGCCAGACAGACAGACAGACAGACTAGACTATTGCTACTTAGGAACCAGTGGCCCCCTGAGGTGAAGACAGTTTAAAACACCTTGGCACATTGAACTCCTTTACGTAAGTCAAGGGGGTGACACACACACACACACACCCAACATCCAGCTGAGGAGCCAAGAGTCAAGCCTGACTGTAGTATTTGGCTTTCAAGGGGCAGTGATGATAATTAGGGTTAATGTGATTTAATGAGGGGCACGAGTCGGCCGGGGCCGGGCTGCTTCCATTCGTAATCAGTGTCAGAACTGGAATTTCTCTGACATCTTATGATGTGGCAGTGTTTCGCACTGTGTTACAGTTTGCCATGCATGTCACCAAGCCTGAAAACCTGCTATCAGTCTGCTGTGCTAAAAGCAGTCTGGTAGTTTCTTATAATAAACCGACTTTCTGGCTGATAGATTGCATAGTGATGGCAGCATAGAAATGATTTGGATAGCGGTGGTATATCACAAAAGTATATTGGGAAGAGTTTTAAAAAATGCAATGTCATGAATGAATTCTTGGTGGTTAATACAATCAATCTTCGACATAAATAGCCTGTTTCTATGGACCTAGGTGATTAAGTAGCTAACCAGGCAGGATAAACTATACTATCTATTTTCAGCCATACATGACTTATGACCCTCTTAACACCTCTAGTAGCTCTGAGTCATGTCTGGTCTAGATTATAAAGTACAGAGCACAGCATCGAGAGTGCAGCAGAGTCCGGTTGAGGCTTTGTCACCTTCATTGTCCTGTAGGTTAAACTGAAGTCTGTGGTGGTAAATCCCTGTTATGGACTGTATTCTATTCTCTCCGCCTGTTCTCTAAACAGTCCGCTCTGTTCTTAGATACCTCATGAAATCCCATGTAGGGGTAGCTGCAGAATTAAAGATAAAAGAAAAATATAGTATCACTGATGTGGTGGGATCAGTGTATGTGTGTGTTTTTTCTTTGTTGTGACTATGCAGTAACATGGGTGAATAACCATAAACAGATTACGAGGAACGTGAGGTTTTGTGTGCAACTTACTTATCCACATATTTATCCATCTTATTCTTTTCAAAAATGTACTCAACAAAGTTCTGTATTTTCCTGTCTTGTGTTTTGAACAAGTGAGAAAAAAGTGTTCATAAACGTAGTTTTCTCCTACTGTAATGGTCTGTGCGCCGAGCACAATCTAAACCCCACTGCTCCAGAGAATAACACTGTAGCTACTTATCATTAACTCAAAGACACAATCAGCCCCCGGCGATCCGGCTTCCCTCCATAACCTTTTGACATTGCTGCTGGGAAGGTACGTAAATGAGAGAAGAAGTTCGACAGAGAGAGGGGGAGAAGTTGGGAGACAGAAAGACTTGATTATGAATAATGGCCAGGAAGTAGTTAGACCAAAAAATAACTTCACAACAACACTGTCTGAGGGGTTTTATAATTACAAAAAACATAATGCCCATTCCATGACTCTATTTTATGTTATCTGTTATTTACACTGAGTTAACCGCCTGGAACTGTATTAGAACAATAAACTTGCCACTCTGAGTATTCCCAGTTCCAGCAGCTTCAGACTGTGTTTTTCTCCCTCTGCTGTGCATTAGAGCCATGCATGGGTTAACATTTTCCCAGTGAGGACGGTTGGGATATTGCAACTCGGACTGGCCAGTCAGCAGAATGTTATGAATGGGCACAATGAAAAACCCCCAAGTCCACACTGTCGACCCAAGAATGCTTGCCTCCATGTAATTAACTTTTCTCTGTGTACAGAATGAGGTACTGCTGGAATAACTCTTTCTTTTTCTGTTTCTATTACGGTCATGAGTTGAAGAGGAAAAAAAAAACACACACACACACAAATTCTGAGAATTCAACATGGAAAATATTTTTGCCTGTCCATACTTTGAAGTACCCCATGACTAATACAGTGATTTGCAGTGGCGAAAATGGAACAGTCAACTTGACAAGGGATGGTACGTGCTCTGCAAAAGCTGGCCTCATTGCTTCTTTGGGTGGACAATTGTCAACTGCTTGTTACTTGCACTCATATAAAGATGTACAACGAAGCATTACAAAGTAGAAAATGTGGGAAAGCCTGGATCAATGTATAAATGAAGGTTTATCTTGTCGAACATGTTTCATACATCTCACCTCAAGTTATATTAGCAATTAGATATGCATTGCACACACACTTGCCCGCATACAGTCCTTCACCCTACACTCACACATGGCCATGCTTTACTTGAGATATCACTTCTGTAAGTACTTGCACTGCACAAAGTGTTTATCAATAAAGTGTTTGCTCCGCACTGCAGTGGAAATGGGTTCAGCATATATAAATAACGTACAGTTACTTGGAACAGACTGCAGCTATGTAAAGAATAACATCTGCAAACCATTGGATTATAAACCTACAGTATAACTACAGTATAATTACATGAGAGCCTCTCTCTTGGGCACTGTGCTGTTAGAGGGAAGAGGGATGAGGAGAAAGTGGAACAGTAATCTATCCAACTTCATTTCACCAGAGTGATTCTGCCTTGGGGTATGCACAAGTCATAATGCATTTGACAAATAGTCTCCTGCTAAAACAGGCATTTGCGAAGAAGTGGCCTTCAGCGCTGGTATACACAGCTGAGTGTACGCTGAACAAACAAGCCTCCCACTCAGTGAGGAAAGATACAGAGAGGCTTCAAAAAGATTAGGAGAAATCTTGGGCGAAAAGTAAAGATGACTCACAGTGCAGGACAATGCAAGTTGCATGGAGTTGAGGAGAGCAACAGAGCCGTGGGGTTCATCGCAAAATACAAATCGATGCTTCTCTCATGTGCTGCTCTTTGTGTTGTTCTGAAACGTGGACGCACAGGTCAAGGAATTTACAATGAAATGTAGAGGGGCACAATGGTGTTTTTGTCTTAGATTATCTCCTTATCATTTTGTGTTTTGACCACGAATTTTGGTTTGAAAAAGGAAATCAAAGTACATCAGACTTAATCACCAATCAGCACTCATGATTGTTATATACCGTATTATGTGGATGTTTAATGTCTAATTACTGGTACAAGAAACACATTGCTTCAAATCGGAGGTCAAGTGCATTCATAGATTTGTGGCATTGACTTATCCTGTCAGTGTGATCCATATTTGCCCATTGCACGCTTCAACCAATCGTCAGTGTCAATGCGGCCAATCAGCTCGAACCAGTTTCAGCTTTCACATTCTTTACATTCCTTAATTCAGGTAGAAAACAGAGTGACTGCAGGTCCAAGCACATGCACATACACACACATGCAAACAATATTCTCACAAAACCTAAAAGTGTGTTTGAGTTTACACTACAAGAACAGGGAGTGATCGGCTTTTGCATCTGTCCCACTTAGTATTATGCTCACTTCCTGGTTGATGTCTTTAATACTGTACAGTAATGCATAACACATCTTCTTCAATCTTCTTTTCAATTTCCTGTGAAGCATGCAATAGCTATAACTAACTATGCAAAGGCTTTTTTTTTATCATCTTTGCAAGCTAACACCTGCAGGTGAGGTAGCATTAACCCACTGGGGCACTGCTAACACTGCGCTACACCAGCAGGTCAACTCCATCCTGCCCCTGAAATTAAACTGCCATTAAAATGAACTATTTCTAAACTGTCTTATAAAGCTCCCTACGTGTAGTAGCAGCAGCACAGCACAGACAATATGCCACTTAACATCTTAGTCACAGCTGCTACTTTCATAGTGACAATGTTATACAATTCTGTCCTTGAAACCCAAACCTGCTTCCTACCGGGCCAGCGACCTCCGTACTCGCAGAATCATGTAAACTAGTACAGTTGATTGTGTTAACACTGCCCGTAAGACATGTCCTGGGTCAGACAGTCACGTCTCACTGTGATCTTAAATATACATCTGCAACTATTGTGGCTATGTATGCCTGCGTGCACGAGACGGATCTAGTTATACACACACTAGCAAACACGTGTGAACACTGTTAGGAGTTTTCGGACCTGGAGTTCTGCTTCAGAGAACTGCATACTTTCAAGAGCATCTCTTCTGTTTGCATTCACAAGGCCAATAGCAATGCTGAAGTTGCCAGCCAGCGCTTTGGTATAGCAACATCATTTCTGCACAACATAAAACAACAACAGCCATTTGTCAGATGTTTTTTAAGGGCATTATTACTACCTCTTGTTTACCAGGCTAATTTTCACACATGGTTTTACAAATGGGGGTTGACAGTGCTCCACTGGCTCATGTGCTCAGCAAATCAATGTACATTCATGTCTGGACCAGTCATCATATACATACATCACTCAAGGTTCCACTTGTGTTGGGAGAGTACCTATGCTGAAGTAGGAGCTAAAAAAGTTCTAAGGACTACCATCATTCCTAGTTCTTGCAGTGTGGATCCAAAAAGAAAAGGGAGTCTGGTGGGATTTAGAACTATGAAAAGGTTCCTTCGGACCAAAAATGCATGGTGTCACATGGGCAGAATTATTACAAAAACAATTCTATCTGAGAGTCCTCACTAGATTCGCAGGGTAATTTATTTTATGGATGGTTTGAGGTTAACTCCAGACCTAGGATCAGTTTATGTTAGAGTTAAAGGGTTGAAGTTGATGTTTAAGTATTTAGCTTTAAAGGAATGACTGTAGTTTTTGTGAAGCACTCGTATAATTCATTGTAATTCAAACCACTCTGCAAGAGAGAGTGTCTGTGTGTGCAGCTCACTGAGTGTGTTGTTCATGTATACATACAGGTGACTGTGTGTAGGAACACAGAGATTAACAATTCAAATATTGTACTGTACTGTAATGTTTCACTTTGTCATCAGCAAATGTTAACTGGCTGCTGGCTCTCATCCAGGTGCTAAGGCAAGCAAACCTCTTTGGATGGCGGTAGGTATATTGCCCTCTTCTAGCTCTGACAAACGCTTACACAAGTTTTACCTTGAGGACATGAAAAAAAGCTAGTTGCTTGTTGCATGCAATCTTTGACTATTTGGCAGGTCTGTACACTTGTCATTTGTCTAAATGCAAAACCTTTATCAGTCGGCCTAAGCAATCTGCCAGCACCACTGTACACAACAAGGAAAGACTGGAGCGGTGAAAACGATGCTCCATCAACACAAATATCTATAAATGCACAATTCAGAAAACTTGACAATAGTTAGCTTGAAAATGATGCCGATGCAAACTGATTTTGCAGCACTTTCGTTTGAATAAAAGCTTGACAGTTTGTAGCTTATGACATTTATTCCCACTTCACTTTAACAATGTAAGTGTCAGAAAGAGGTTAATACTAGATCCGATTTCGTGCGTAAAATCGCTTGTGCAATTCGTAAATTCTTGCTGTTGATATGAGCACAAAGGTTAATTTATAATTGAAAATATTTCATCCTTTAGAATTTTTAATTTTTTATTTATCTATTTGTTTTTACAGATCGCTGATGAATAATTACTTCTTAAAAACTTATTATGTGCGTTCTAACAGCGCAAAAAGGCGTTGAGAGCCAAGCGCGTGAGAATAAGCTTCTGTATTCTTCATGGAAACACTTTTTTTATCCAGCAATGAGGCAAATGAAGCAGAAGAATACGCAGACTGGTCTGTTCCAAGCTGCACGATACACACCTCAGAGCATCTCAAATGGCCCCGAGCCATTACATGCATCACATTTAAACGCTACCTTGATAGTTGTTAGTTGGACTAATTGTGCACTGACCCATATGGCCCCGTGTGGACCAGTGTGTTTCCGCAGTCAGGTCGGCAGGGTTTAAATTAATCAGGCAACAATTTTTACAGTATTTGCAGTGCTCTGAAGAGAGTGGTGCGCTCCAACTCATGCAGGACAGCTACGGTACGAGTCAGCCTACTCCAAAATTGTATACACATGAACGCATTTGCAAATTTGAATAAATGGAGAACCTGCGGGAGCCAAGAGCAGGTGTCTTGTCTGATTTTCTGCAGAGTTTAAAAGACCGTGCACATCAGAAATCCAACAAAGTTCAGTGCTAATGCAGCTAATGGAATCGTTTCGATATAATTCACTAAAAGTGCGGCACTTGGCACTAATGTTCTTCCTAATTGCGCCGGGTCCCATATATATATATATATATATACGTGTATGGGCCACCATGTGTAACTAATGTATTTGTGCACGCGTGCATCATCACACCGAAGGCTGCAGATGGGAGCGACTGTAAGCTCGTAAAGTAAAGATAATTGTTACCTTGTTGGAGTGGTAATAGTCCAAACCGGAATCAGTAGGTAACGTACATGAACCCACGCTTGAAGGGGGAGCTGGATAAAATCTGACGTCCATCTCAGAGTCCGCAAGACTGACGGCATGAAAGCGTAGCTCCAACAAACCGGTGCGACTTCTCTCACTCTCTCTTGCGCGCTCTCCCTCCCTTTCTCTCTCTCTCGCTCTCTCCTGCACACACACACACACACACACACACACACACACTAAAACGAGTAAAAAGTAGTCGTAGTAGTAGTCGTACAAAAGAGAAAGAAGAGAAGAAAAGGAGGACCGAGTCTCTCCTGTCGTTTCCTCTTCACAATGGCCCTGCACTTAGTTCAGCACTATCTGGGATTTCAGCACGGTGATGCTCTGATATAACATCCCTATAAAGTTCACTTGGAGAGACGCAGAAAGAGAGGGAGAGCTGTCCGTCTCAGTAGTCACAGAAAACAAACAGGAAAACGATCACTGAAGTTGTTTGACAACGAGACGTGCTGCAGATGAAGATGCAGAAATGGTTTTGTCGAGAGTTTCTCCAAAAACGCCCGTGCTCCGTCCCTGGTTTCCACGCGCACTGTAGCTTTGTCATGTGGAAGCGCTCGGATACATCCATGCGTTCCCGTCCACGGAGAGACTGCTATGCTACGACCTCTACCGGTCACACAGAGGGGTGTAGTTGAGAATGAGTCCTGTTAATCTGAGGTCCTGTTTAGACACAGCCTTTGCATTACAATCCTAACTCTAATTGATTTAGCTCTGTTTGGAGTCTAGTAAATCTGATTTAAAGATCTATCATCACATAGTTGGTGTCCCACTTGTTTGTTTCCGAGTCAAGATCAGAACCAAGTCCTAACACACCTACTGGTTCTACAACTCCCCTGACATTAAAGTGCTTTTAAACTGAACATGAATGTATGTGTCCACATCCTGTAATTGAAGGAGAATGCCTGTTCAAATCTTTCCTCCGGTGAAAGTAGCAGTACAACACTGTAGTAATACTCAATTACAAACAAAACCCTGCATTTAATTGTATGTGAGTATTTGCAAAGTACATTTAAAGCATACAGAGTAAAACCCCAATTTGTGTTGGAAAAATCACATAAGTTATATATCATGTCTTGTTATTATATAATATGGAAAAATGGTTTTGTAACTCAAAATCTGTGTAAGAAAAAAAAATCTGGACTCAAGCTGCTTACAGCAACATTAGCTCATTATATTCCAGACAAATTAAATCCCAAATGCCAATAAACCTCTGCAGCCCTCGTTGTCAGAATTATCCTTGTGTTTCTTTATAATGTCACTGACTGCACTGTCATGGATGTCCATTAACACAGCTACTGAATAGGAGGGACACAGCAGAGAGTCAGTGAAGAATAACACAAGTATTATATACTGAATATTTGTCATGTAGTGGCAGTAATGCCAGTAAAATAACATCTTGTTGGTGGTCATCAAACAGCAAGGCTATAGGGCTTAATAGGCTGTAATAGCAAAAGGAAAAATATTAATCATATTTTCATAAGTCAGAATCAGAAATACTTTATTGATCCCTGGGGGAAATTGGGTTGTTGCAGTTGCTCCAACCAAGATTAGAAGTCTAAAGGCCAAGGAGTATTATTAGAAATAGTATTCCCAGAATATAGAAATAAATATTTTTTAAAAAGTGCATAAATATGTGTTTTGTTATTTGTTTTTGTTCCTTTTAAGACACCGCACTGGAATCATTCACATCACATGAAATTCTCATGCTACCTGATATAATCTACATTGCTACAGTACTTCGGCTTTGACCCTTACACACACACATGCAGACACAAATCGCATTTACACACACCTGGACAAAACATACTCACACAGCGGTCGACACAACAGGATGTAAACTCTGAACAATGTCCAACCAGAGCTTCAAATAGGTGCAGAGAGGGGGAAAAAACATCACTCACTGCCAATTGTGTATCACACTGTTTTTAAGATTAGGGTGGAGTAGTGTGATGTGCCCACTCATACGTGTAGGAAAATGTCATTAGTGTGTTTTTGCAAGGCAGAGCAACATGTAAGTTGAATGTTCCAACCAATGTGTGTATTTCTTGTTTTTCTGTGCTTTTGGTGCATGTGTGGGAGTTTTTGCGCAAGTGTGAGTGTGTGTGTTTGTGTTAACCAAGCTGCTATTGTCATCCCAGTGGGCGACTTGTTGGCCCCCTCAGGACTGTGTCTATGTCCGCATAGCTATTATGCTGCATGGTGGCTCTGGCCCTGGGGTGTGAGCATGCTTTAATACCAGGCACAGATGGGTCACACCAGGGGCTTGCTGTGGCAGTCTGCCATCAGCTGCCAGCTCAGGCTGTCCTGACTCCAAGCTCATAAGGTTAACTGTCACAAAGACGCCGGTTTCTCCTCATTCTGTACCTCTGCGTCGCTGTCTGTCTGATTCTTCTCTGCCTGTCTGTCACTTTACTGTCACTTGTTCCCTCTGTCTCACATTGCCTCTCAATGTTACAGCATAAGATATAGGGCAGTGCAAAGATTTAGCTTTCATGAGTCATGGGAATGTAGGAATGTAGTTTTTTTAATGCTGCATCACTGTGCAACATCAAGTATTAGCCAGACAGATCAAAAATCATTCTCAAGGAAAGATGGTTGATAAAAAGGGGGATGGAATAAATTTTGTAAAAGAAAAAAACAGAGAAAGGTGGAAGCGTGAGAAAGATGTCTGTGAAGATGGGGTGGAATTGGTTTTCAGGTGAAGACAAGCAGGGACTGGTAAACTGGTGTAACATGTAAATAAAGGGGAGATGACACAGGGAGAGAAAAGTCAAAGTCACGCAACTTTAAATATGTGTAACATTCAAGAGTAGTTTTTTCCAACGTAGGATGTGAATCACACCGTCTACTATATCGTGTTGAAATACATTCATCCAGTAAGTGCAATTAGCAGAACAAACACTTTTTATTGCCTTGGTAAAAGCTCCTGCTAGCACCAGGAAATGGGAGGAAAATATCAAACAATATTTTCCATTAAGGGTTACAACCCTGCCGGTATGTAGATGATGTCAGCAGTACTGCTTTTATAACTTCTTTCAAGCGTCAGTGGTCTTATGTTTTGAAAATTGATAATTTTCCTTTAATAGAAAGATAACCTCTTGGAGTGGCGACTTCAAGCGTTCAAAAATGTTTGTTTCTTTAGCAAAGGTACTCAGTTTATGTTCAGCAGGCTAATTGCTTTATGCTTGTATGGGAGCACTTGGCCTTGGAGAGAAAAACATGAGTTTTAGTGAAACGGGTGCGCAGTTTCCAGGTAGAGCAAAATGTTTTCAGAGAGTGGCACAAGACAAATAGTGAAACATTTTCTTTCACACTGGCCCTCAAATTTTGTCTTGCATTTAAGTGAGCTGTCAATTCTTCTTCAACATGGAAATGTGCACTGATTACCAAAATGTGATAAACAACACAAATTAAATCATTCTGCCTTTTAGAATAAAAAAAAAAATGCATGTATTTATTCTTTTTGAATGCTCATCCTTCCCTTATTCTTGCATGCTTTGCACCCTCTACATCCTGTTGCTGCTGTAACACTGTAAATTTCCCAGTAATGGGACTAATAAAGGATTATCTTATCTTGTCTTGTCTTGTCTTATCTTATCTTATCTTATCTTATCTCAAGACATAGCTATCGGCCTTTTGTTCATTTTTTGCTTTTACCCTTCTGCTCTGCATCTATATATAATCAACAAGTGCGTTTATCACACCGAGATGTTTTACTGCATTTCCCTTGTTTCATTTTTTACAGCAATTGCTTGCTTGTAACTTTCTTCAACTTGCAACATTATAGCAGCATGTGAATGTGTGGAAACATACATAAAGTATATTATAGATATACACTTCAAATAAAAAGCTTTGAAATAGTGTTACAATAAAAGTTTGCATGGTAATGTGACTGTCAGCCACTGACAGTGAACACATTCTGATAATTTTAACAACACTAAAAGATGAGTGCGCAGCCATGCTAGCAGCTCTGTGAGGCTGTACTGAGTTGAAATTGTGTTTTGAGCTAAACATCAGCATGCTAACATTGTCATAAGGACTATGTCAATAAGCTGATGTTTAGCAGGTATGTTGACCATGGTTACCATCTTAGCTTAGCAAGCTAGCATGCTATCATTAGGTGAGTAGCACAAAATGCTGTACAAAGTGTAACTGAGGCTGGTGGTGATGTCAGTTTATTAGAGGGGCAAATTAAAAGGTTGACCTGGAAGATGGTGTTAGATGAAAAGCCAGAGGATCCCCAAAGTTTTAAAAGTGTATCCATTGCAGAACAGGGTTGACTGACTCAAATTTCACCGCAATCCATCCAACAGTTGTCGAGACATTTCACTTAAAATGATGAACCTCATGGTGGAGCTATAGAAAAATCCAGGTGATCTCTAGGGTCAGTGAGATTTATCCCTGTAGGTGTTGAGATATTTCAGTCAAAGTTAAGTTTCAGATGAAACCAGAGGGGACTATGAGACAGGATGGGCAGAGGCAAACTGGTTAGCACAGCACAATACACACTGCATGTCATTGACATAACATCAAAACTGTTACTTGTTCACATCCAGTTGTTAATGTTAATTTATTTTTGGAATGTTTAAATCAAAAATATGCCCATATCTTACAAATTGCACCTTTAAAGAAGAAGAATTTGGTTGTTTCTTCTTGGTACAAAGTCTAAGAAAACTATGAAGACTATATTCTCCACACACTGTTTATTTCAGGGGTCCTACTGTGCACTAATTCAGTGTTTCTTAAGTGATCTCCTCTTCCTCCTCCACACGAGAGAATACACATTAGCCTACTCTCTCATCTGTAACAAATAACCAGAGTTATGCAAGTGTTATTTAATGTCACTATAATAAGACCCTCAGTTCCCCACTAGTTATGGGAAGTGAAGTTGTCAAGGTGCAGTTTCGTCAGACACCACAGGACTTTCAGGGTTGGTCTTTTTGTTTAAAATATTAATGCTTATCTTTTGTAAAACAGGTCAAAGCTTCCAGGTTTTAGGTCAGATTTTTGCCTGTAGTTTTAGAGGTTGAGTACTTTCCTTGATAACATCACAGCAGCACATGGTGATTTTCCACACGGATGTTGCTCAAAGTTGTTTTCCATTCAACCCAAATTTGAAGTCCTAAATGTTACTATCTTTCTCTCTGATTTAATTTAGCACCAATGTAAACGTTCTAAAAGCATTGCTTTGGCCTGCTGCTAGCAATTCCATATAAGGCTGTCCTGAAAAAAGCAAACAGTAAAGCAATGATAAACAGGAAATGGTTCAATAGGTCCACTAAGCAGAGAGATGACTCAATAATGACCTTAATTTACATTGAAGATCACACAGTTTTTGCTGTATTACACAGAAGCTGCACGTCTGTGGAAAAAATGAAAATCATGGAATCTGATTATGCTGAAAAGACTCACCTCTGCTTTGGTTTGTGGGCTCTGATGCACCTTGTGGTAGAGCAGCTTGTAAAAATGCTTTGTATTTGCCTTTATAAATGACTTTGCCTTCGGTTCTCTTGTGATGAATTTCACTTTATGTCAATTTAAGCTCCATCAGACTGGTACTCTGGTATTTAATTTTTCACTTTTACATTTCCGCTTGTCTCTAACTACCAAAATATGGTGAATGAAAAACAATTCAGCTCGGTGTGTTGGGCTGTCCCTCCTCAACAGTGCATGTCAGTGATTTCTTTTTTGTTCAAAACCGCCGTGATCATAACCGGAAGACAAGAAAGTGATTTTAAATAAGATTCGGAAAGTATTGTAAAGACAAACAATGGAAATGATGACATGACAGTGTTTGGGTTTGGAGTACAATTCTGGGTTAATGGGGCATAAAATGGTTCCAGACATCTAGACAGCAAAAACTGATACACTTCCCAAAACCTTACAAAAGACCCCATTTTTGACTTAAACTGAGTGTTACTGACCTGCAGTGATTTTTATTTGCTGCTATATGAGATCATATTTGCATATGTTATTTCAGCAATACAGCTTAATTGTTGTAAATTCACAGAGTTGCACTAATTTTTCTTATGTGTACTTTTCTAGATTCTTTTTTTAGATTTATATTTGTATTTATGTATATATCCTGTAGGCACCTGGAGGTTTGCTTCATTGTACATGCACAGTGACAATAAAGATCTTATCTTACAAAGATTTTAACTTCAGTGTGCTCAGTTGCACATGGTGAGTAAAGATGTACTGTACACGAAAATCTGTAATAAAACAGACATTTCACATGCAAGAAACATTCCCTATCCCAGCATCAACTGAATTTAAATGTGCAAATAAGCTAAAATGTATGGCAGTTCCAGCATAACAGCCATCACATGCCAAAGAATGCTTTGCAGAATTTGCACTTCTCTTTACCCAAGCACAGCTGATTTTTGTATCAAAGCTTGTGTGAATAAATTCTGTGTGAGGCCACGGCAGGCGCACCACAAAGGGCCGTTCAATGGTGAACCTTTGCTAACCTTTTCTAGCCACTGACCTTCAATAATGAAACTGTGTTGTCTCTTGTTCCTTTGGACAATCAGCCATTGAAACAACTGCCATTCATGGAGTCCACTCCACCCTCCATGTGACCTTTTTTCATACTAGTAATTAGCTGCTGTTGCATTTCCACCAGATGCAAACCAACAGCACACAATATTTACTATTCATGTACAGATGTGTGACATTTATTAAATTATATATTATTTGTTACACAATTTACATGTCAAGTATATGGATAATTTGTGGGTTCTGACTTGTCTGTTGGCCAGAACACAAAAAGTCCAAATCAATTATTGTCATATTTCCATGATATTAAAATAAAAGGGAGGGAGCACAATGTTCTTCCTGTTTGATGTAAAACAATTAGAAAATGTATGTTTTTTAACCTAGATTTCTTCCTACAAAAAATTATTTTAATTCTAGGTTTTGCATCCCCATCAAGTCCTCATCCTCCCACTCCACTCCTGAATAAACCCTCCGCTTCATCATCCTCTCATTCTCCGACCTTCTACTTATGTTGCACATGAGAAATGAGAGGGGGATGGGAGGGAAGATGAATGAAACAGGGAGTGGGGAATGAAAGGGAGGAGGGGGGGAAGAAGAGAGCAAGATTGGGAAAAATGCCCTTTGACTGGATTTAAAAGTCTGTGGCATTTCATTTTCAGAAAGAGGGGAGCTTCATCTCCTTCAGATCCTTTAAGGGCCAACCTAATTGATTAATGTTTCCATCTCATTGGGAAGAGGAGGGTGACCATTTGAAGCTTAACTGGAGCCTTTCACATTCTCAAGTCTTAAAACAGAACCACCACAGAGAGAGATGATGACAGAATGAGAGACAGAGTGATGAAACAAAGGTCTAAAATTCCAGTAGATGAGTGAAATACGTTGAAGGTCGACATCATTTCAACACTGCACTGAGCATAGAGGAACGGGGACGTGTCTTACCATCTATTATAAAATCCCCCTGTAATGAAATAATGTACATGGTTTTAGAGTGTATTCAGGTTTCAAATCGGCTGTTTAGATTTCTGCACCTGTCACAGGAAGCTGGCAGAAAGCACTTTGTGTGATTGCAAAATCAAACCTAAGAAAACTTAATGCCTTTCTATTGAAAGTGAAGTCTGAGGGGAAAAAAAACTCACCAAGGATAATAAATCTGTGTTCGAAAGGGAAATAATAAATTTATATCTTGATAATTTAGTGCTTTGGACTGGTGATGCTTTCCTCCGGTAGTATTTTATTTTTCAATTCATGACACATGGTAAATAAGGTCTTAAACTAATTTCAAACTTTGCATGCCCTAGACATCAAATCACAGAAACACAAAGCTGATCATGTATGAACAGAAGTGATGGAAATAATGAGGAGAAACTAACAACATTATAGCTCTGCATACTCAGGTGTAAAGTAATCAGTCTGGTAGACTTAGAAGTCTAAAAAAATGACTTACTGAAAATGCACTATGATTACTTGCCCTTTGCATGGTTTTGACAGCAACGCTGAAATATTTATATATCGGAGACTCTGTGGGCATTTCCCATCATACAACAAAACCAGTGGAGAGAAGCCAAAACAGTGGTGACCTTTACCCAACATGGTATACCAAATATGAAAGGTCAGCTTGCATGATGGGGGAGGGTGGCACTGAAGCCTAGCGCATGGAAGACATGGACAAAGTACTGTAATATCTATCAGGCAGGTCTCCTTGCTGCCTTCAGAGGTCATTTGAATGTGAACAGTGTTGGAGCAAGAGGAAAGGAAAGACACAAGCTGCAATCTCTCATTCATATCCTTGTGCTGCTATGGAATTTGAGGCTCTGTAGCATGTTGGACATTTTTATAAACCTAATGAATCATGCAACTCTGCTCTCTAAAGCTGTTGTTAACATCTGTTCCATTTACTGAGATTAAAAATACCACATTTTAAAATAAATTGTGTTTATTTGTTCACTAAAAAAATAGGAAACTCCTAAATAACAGCCATAGAAATGATTTGTATTTTCTATATAATGAATGCTCAGTTTCATAATTTAAATGCCTTTAAAAACCAGAGACAACGACTGAGCTGCCAATCACTCTGCTGAAAACAGTTACCAACAAAGCACAAAATAATACTTCCTATGCATTAGCTGTTGTTGTCTGGAATGAGTTACTGTACAATAAATTTGAGCTTTCTGAATAGCTAAAAATCACTTCAGCTATAGTTTTATGTTCAGGATTCCATTAAAAAAGAATACTAGTTTGGATTAAGACAAACGTTTATATTTTGATGAGATTTCTTATAAATTACAATTGATCTTCAAAATGACATAGTCTTTGAGTTCATTTGGGTTTGATATTATCTGCAAAACGCTGCTTTCAATCTCATATCCCCACGCATGAATCTGATTCTAATCAGTTTAGTTAATTAAAACATTTGTATGTTTAAAAAGAGAGTAGTAGTTTGAGAACTGTTCATACAGATACTGACACACAGTGTCATATTGCCCAATTATAAAATCTGCTTTTCTACATGCCAACATTACATTCTGAAATATAAGTTTTCATATGGATTTCATACTAGTGTCCTATTGACAAACCTATAGACGACTGTTGATAATCATTTAATGTCATTTGTAAGAAACATCCAAAATGTAACATATATCCAAATATTAATTACTTCTCTGCTGTTATACAAGTATGTGAGTGTATTTACTTGTGTGATATGGGCAGAAGAAAGCCTAAGCATGGGAACTGATCACAAAGTAGTACACACAGGTCAGGTTAAAACAACATCTCATAGCCCAAATAACACATTTAGTATCACAGTGATTAAAACTTATCGTGCGTTGAGGTGCACTGAGGTGCATTGAGGTGGTTCATGTCAAACATTTAGTGCTTTTAATAATCACTGGAAAATGTCTTCAAAAGGAGAACAAACTGTAAACACCACTGGGAAACTAGAGCACGTTTCAGGATACCGAAGTTTGCAATAGAAGTAGTGATGTTTCATAGCCATATTATAGACAACTATATCCATACATGACTGAGGTTTATAGTGGATTATAATGGATAGCAGGGGTTGCAAAGAATATTGTCTTTTAAATGTGGGCAAAAGAAAGCTGTATTGTTCATACATGGAGCCTCTAAAACAGTGCAGGCCTTGTTGTCCCACATTTGGTGTAGAAATGTAGACTGCAGAGGAGCTCGTACATAGTTTTGGTGATTGTTTTAGTTTCCAATGCAACTAATGGCAGCCTACAGGAAGCAAGAACTCAGTAACTTCCTGCCTTACAGTATCCCTTGCTCGCACTTGTGACTTTAGTGATTTGGAAAAGTGAGGAGAGGAAGCAGTGACCATAGCTGGACTGACTGTATGGTGTTTATTGTATCAATTAATCCAGCACTAAACATACTAAAATTGCATTATGTTTTAAAATAGTGACTACTTTACCTCTTCCTGCACTGTGTGCAACATAGATTTGATTTGTAAATATGAATATTAAAGTACTGAAATGTCATTTGAAATGTAGTGTGCCCTGATGTTCAAAAGGGCTTGGTAACTTGCTTTCATAAGCGTACTGACCATCTGGAGTGCCTAGAGTTTCCTGGTGGCTAGCCGACCTGTAGGGCAGGCAGCAAGCCAAACAAAGCTGATACAAAAAAATTTAAAATGTCCCTGACTGCTCTGACAGCTAGAGGGCCAAGGGCAGGAGGATGAAGTATGAGGAGAAAAAACTGAGACATGTTAAGGAAGATCTAATTAAATGCCACAAAATGATTTATTTATGTGGTGGCCTAGCACAAGCCATTAGTTCAACAAGTGTTAGTTCTGCTAAAATCAAGTTCCTGCATGGCACATCGATGTTCACTCTTAATGCAGCAACACTGCACTGTTCACCACATATGAACCACCCAACAAATACGATGATAATATTATTACGTAGTCATTATGGTGATAAAATCAGAAATGTAATTTAAAAAAATATACAAAAACACAGTTTTAGAAGTATTGGTGTGGAGTAGAAGTAGAAGGACATTTATTTTTAATATTACAAGAACTTTTCTGATTCAGTTTTAATGTATGAATATAGTTTAACTGAGTTTTTTAATTGCATAAATTGCTTTTCTGGCCACTCGGTATGGAGTTAGAACAGTGACAGTGAATTTTGGCATCAAAAATAAAATTTGGCATTGGAAACAAAACATTAACCAAAAAGGGAAACATTGGCACCGAAAAATTTATATTTGAAAAAGTTATTGGCACTGAATTAAACATTTGGCACTGAATGTTCTACTGAAAAATAAAACAGAAAATAAAATTATTTTATTTTATTCTAACATTTTTTGGTATTTTGATCGGTTTTAAATTTCATTTAGTATTTTTTCATTTTTCCTTCATGTCTGTCATCTTTGAGTTACAGGTTTTCAGTTCCAACTTTTTATCATCGTTTTGGTGGAGAGGAAGAGTTTGAGGCAAAGGGCAAAGACATTATGGGTTCTAAATCTATATGAGAACACTCCTCTGGCTCTATGATCTGCTCCAGAGCCTCAGACATGGCTCTAACATGCATACATTCCTAGCATAGAGCTTCTATGATTTCACCTAAAATCCCCAAACCACAAGTATGTGGAGTCTGTCTCTCTCTGCTGCTGTATTTCCACATAGAATCAGGCTGGTTTAAAGTTAACTTTTAACTGATGTTATGCTGGTCTGCTGGAACAAGATCTGACATTAGCTTATGTCAGCTATCATAGGTAATATTAAGTTTCATGTAAAAAAAAAAATACGATGGCAGTAGAAAAACAGATTAAGTTTTGGGAGTTTCAAGTGAACTCATGAAAGCCATTTCTGTATTCCAGGAGTAGTCATATCAGAGACTTTGACTGCTGTCAAATCATCTGCCATTTGGAATTGGATGCATGTCTATTCTTGCAGTTACGACAAAGCTGTTTGGAACTGAAAAAGGATGAAGACTCGTATATCAGTCATCATTTTATATATCCCTTTTTATATACATAATTGAAATGTCATTATATTACACATTATCATTAAATTAGCTAAAAAAAACCCCAACACAACAGAGAAGCAGACTCAGCATAGTGTACTTGTAGTGTGGGTGTTTCAGGTAAAATTGTGGAAGCTGTTTTTTAGGTATGTGCGTGTGTGCATATATGTGTGTGTGTGTGTGTGTGTATGGCTCTGGTGCAGACCGGTCCAGACACACATGTCAAATCACACTCTCTTTGCCCCTCCCCTCAAACCTCTCCTCACCATGCCAAGTGATGACAGAAAGTTGAAAGACAGTTGAAACTGAAAACCAGTGACACTAAAAAAATACAGACAGTGTAAAAAAAATTTTTAAAAATCATTGCATTAAAAAAATGAAGAAAAAAATTGTCATTGATAAACGCATCAAAATGCAAATTTATTTTTAGTGCCAAATATATTTCTGTGCCAGTACAACTTTTTCAAATACAATTGTATCAATGCCAAAGTTTCCTTTTTCAGGTCAGGTTCTTTTTTCAACGCCAAATTTTATTCTCAAAGCCAAAATTCACTGTCAGAGCAGAAGAACTCCTCAACGAGATGAGACATACATACTTCTGGCAAATTATTGCTTTTGTTTTTCTTTTCTTTATCATGAGAGTTCTTCTGGATTTAGTGATTGTGACTCCAAAACAAACCGACAGCAATCATGTTGCTCCCTGATAATAATTTTTGATATTTTACTGACGATATTTTTTTCCTTAGGAAGGGAATGGATGGAAGGGAATTACTAACTACCTTTGACTACTAACTGTACTTGTTCTCCACCAGCACACCAAACTCTATGAGGAATCATAGCAGTCAGTCAATGTTGCTGACTGGTGAGGTCCATAGTCAGGATCTGACCACCTGTGGTGTCATGACAATAAATGTTTTATATCTGTAACTAGTTCCTCACTCAGAAGTAAAGTCAGTTTATGTATTACAATGGAGAAAGGTAAACAGCCCATTCCACCATACTCTTAGATCTGTGAATCAGACTGAATGCCTTCGGGTTATGTAATCCTGGGGCAGCATTCCAACCACTCATCCAGAAGCAATCATAGTGACGGGTTTATCTTGACTATTTCATTGTTTACTCTCAGGGAAGGTCTCGAACAAAATTCTTACAAATCATTAGGTAAAATTCTGTAGTTGTCTCTAATTTCCTTAATCTTTCCCTGCAGTTCTGTGAATGACAAATGAACAAACAGCCATGAAGCTCTACTGTCATCAAAGGACTTTTCATTCTTTGTGTGATGACAGGGAAAACATTAAATATGAATATCTGAAAAAAGAATGTCTTAATTTCTGTTTTCCTTGCATCTCACTTCTGACAGGAAACATTTGCAGCTATAGAGCTGCACTGCATCACATTAATTGTGGTTTAGAAAAAAAGATTTGTGGAGAAACTAATCTTACGCATGATAATCGAGGATCCTTTCTCACAGATTCTCTGCGAGCAATTTCCGTCAGCACAAAAGATGTATCTTGGATTTTAGATAAGTGAAAAGAACAGAGTATCTACAGATTTATACCATCTTGTAAAGTTACATAAGCCACTCTCAGCTCATGACATACTTAAATAAGCAAAGGTTATGTAACAGCTTTATAACCGCACTTTACCATTGAGTAGCAAAGCAAATTAAGTAGGTGCACAGGAATTTACAAGTGAAGCAAAACATTGTACCAGATTCCTGCTTTTGTTCTCTGTGTGCATTAAGTCAGGTTTTCACATAAAAATAAAGCTACAGCTGTAAAGTATTTCCTCCACCGCTGGTGACTCACAGGAAGTTAAAGGGAAAAGTAAAAAAATAATTCAGAGCTGCACAAACACTGAGCTTGCACACGCACGCACACACACACTGTTTGTATGTGTGTGAGGAGGGCAGAGACAGATATGACTGTGTGTGTTGTGTACCCATCTATTAAAAGAAAAAAGGGTGTAGTTGTGAGAGCTGGGAGAAGTTATTTATCACTATTCTGTGTAACTGTGGGCCCTTAGATATTCAGAATAGCTGCCGTTATGAGTAAAGCCTTTCATGGAGTCATTAATATTTGACAGAAAACATAGCCTTTTTATCAGACGAGCATTTCTACCATTTCTTTTCTCTGCTCTCGATGTGAGCCTTGTGTCACGGCGCATTACAGGGTTTTGCTTTTATCTCGCTTGGTCCTATCAGTGATTCAGCCACACACCTCCATGAATCCCATTCTCCCCCTCAGTGATCATGAATTAAAACTTCCGCTTATGTTAAAAGACAAAGCATTTAAACCTCCTCTTTGGTCTTAAATTTCATCTGCCGCAGTCATCATGTTCTTCAGTCATGTTTATTTTACTTCTGTTATTACAACCACCAGCACACCTCAGTCATTTCCAACATCTGCATCATTATCACTGATTCGTCACTGTCATTGTTTTGCTCATGGTCAGTGGGCAGGGAGGTTATACTGAAAACCAATGCAATAAAGTGCATTACAGCTTTACAATGACAGGGGCTTATTGTGTTTACTGTGGTGTGTTCACACTGTCCCTATAAATGTAACTGACAGATCACAGGCTTGTATTTGGATGAACACAGGGCCTGTAGGATGTTGAGCCAATCATTTTAGACATCACATATAGTATCGGAGCTGAAATGAATTGTTGATGAATTTGTTAGTCGATTGGCAACCAATGTGATGACTGATCAAATATTTCATTCATATACGTTATGATAATAAACTTTAAGGTCTGGACTGATGGTTGCACTTAGGATCTGGGAAAATAAATTATGATTTGAATGATGATTTTTCACAATTTCTCATGAAAAAAATGAAAATTAAAAAAAACATAACAAATTAATCAACAATGAAAATCTTAAAATACATCCCTGCTATAAATGTCTCATATAATGAAAGCCATTTTGGCCAGCAGACAGTTTATAACTGACTTAAACATCTGACATTGCTAAGAGCTGATTGGCTGTTAAAACATTGATTTCGGACATATGTCAAATGTCTGAAATCTGGCTTGACAAGCCTGACCAGGTGATAACAACAGCCAGCTTGAGTTGAGACAGTCCAATTTACACCATTATGAATCTTTGGTCTGAACTGGGCTTAACTGACATTACTACAGCCACCATTTTGTCCAATCGATAGGCATCCATCCATCTTTATTTTTAATTAATCAATTTAGTTTTCACTGAGTGCAGTCTTTCATTGGCTTATCCTGACCACAGGATGGCAATTGCAAGCCGTGAGCTGCAGGCAGCCTACACTGCCTCTCCGAACTCACATCCCACTTGCTACTCAACTCGCTATTTCGGGCAGCAGCCGAAAGCACACATTGACTGTCAGTTGCTGGTGAATATCTTGAGAATGATTTGGGGACACTGACTTGGTTGGATAGCTAGATAGTCCTGCTGCGGTATTGATTTTGAATCTTGTTAGCATAACGCTAGCTTTCTGGCTCATTTACTGATCCAGAGTGAAGCAGGTTCACATTACCTAGCAAATTATGCTAATAATTATGTTAGGGCATGGCATTACCATTTGTTGTTTGTTTGTTACTGTATGTCATGGGAGTCAGTCACACTTTGAGCAGGACCACTGGGTCTGGGGTGTGCTGAAACAAGCTACAGACACTTCAGGCAGATAGGTTGTTATGCTCAAAATATAAAAGATCTTTGGGGTTATAAATTAACACTTAAAGGAGTCATTCTGCATACCAAGGAGGCAACTTTTTCTTTGCTTATAAGACTTCTGCACTTTTACTTAAGTAGAATTTTTAATGCATGTCAGTCTATTTGACTATATCAATTGGGATATTTTTTCATCAAGGATTATCATATATGAAGAGTATATTAACTTCTCCAGGCACCACTACACCACCCTGCTTACGCATAACTGAAACTTTCAGCTCCTGTCAGCGCTTCCATTTTAACTGCTAATTCAAACTCTTTCAGTATTTGTAATACAACTGCCTCTTCAGCTACAACTTTAGCTGTTTAAGTATTACATCTATTTCAATTGAACTGCAAGGTTTCATCTGTGAGCACACCAACATTGTCTTCAGAAAAGTCAACCCTTTTCTCGCTCTAACTCTTTATTATGGTATCTATTTTTTTTTTTTTTTTTCTGATTTGCTATTGCCATGATTAAATTTAGTGACCAACATGCTTGATGTCAGCTTTGATGTTTACTAACTGAATATAAGTTCTGTATTTTGAATTAAACCAAAAAAGCAAACTAGATGAATAGTATGAACACCTCCAAATCTCGTGAACACCTCTTGAATCTTTGTTCTATCCATCCTACTACTGAATAAAGTGGCATAAAATATTTATCACAAACAGCCGTATTAATCATAAATATTCATTGACACAGGACTGTTATCCTCTGAGAAATTTATTGATAGAGCTGGCATAACATTGTCCAATTATCTGCAGCTAATGTACAATAGAGAAGCACGCCCTTACCACATCTTATTCACCTTATACACCTTACTATTTGTTCTGATCAAATATTCTGTGTATGTATCTCAGCTCTGGTGCCCTTTCCACTATTCCGGTGTTTAGTTCATATCTCACTGGTAAACAAAATAGGAAAAGTTCACAGTGTAGTAGTTGTTTATTTGAATGTCAATGCATCATACAGTATATGATAAAATAATTCCAAACACGACAAATAGATTGTGCAAGATAACTAACCAAAGATCGGGGCTGAGCATAAAAACAAGTTCTATTAGTCATTTGTTGCTGACAGCATACTGAAAAATGAAACATTAGTTATCTCAGCATCACTTTTGCATATCTGCTAATTAATCTTCTTCATTTCTATCATCTGAGAAAAACATGTAATGTAAACTCGGTGCTGTGCAAAACCATACAAAATCAAGCAGCCTCATGTTCACATCTGGTCAGCAACAGGCACACTGTAACAGTTGCTTTCAGTCTATTATTTCTATCTATAATGTGCACAGGTGCAGCTTAATTCAATTGGAAGACATTTCTGCTGCTATACACAAATACGTCTCCATGTTACCAGTGAAGCCGTTGTCATGGAGATGATCAGGCTTATATAAGCACAAATGTGTTTTTGTTCAAAATGAGTGCTTTGTCTTCACTGTGCTCATTTCATTATAATTTGTTTATACCCACACATAAAACCACAATTGATTCAACTGTCTCTGTCCTTTTTTCAGACAGGCAGAGTATAAAACAAAACACTTTAACATGCATTTTTTTCTGGATGGTTTGCAAGGCTTGAAGGATCTGTTTTCAGGCAGAGACACTTCATGCCATCTGCAAAAGTTGATAACAGGCATTTTGCATTTCCTTTCAGCATCAGTTTCATCAGTATCACTGTCACAAGCTGAGCTGCAGCCTTGATATTAAAAACTGGTTTCACAAAAAACAATCAGATTCTTACCTCTCAGCCAACTATGCTCCGACAATGGCAAACGCTCTGGAAATTGGGGGTGGGATTGTCATCCGCTTCACCTTTAACCTCCTGTCTGCCTCTAGATCCAGCACCAACCAGCTTTCAGCAGAGGATTAAACAACTATTGACAGAGGAGTGACGTGATTGACAAGTTAAGGTTTCCTTCTTTGTCAGAAGGGCCTCCGTGTCTGTCTGGCCCATGTCTTCCCAGACCTCACATTTCACATTCCAGCGTGACTTGAACAACTTCTGAATTTCTGTGCTGTGAAATACAAGGGAAATTTTTGGAGCCTCACTTTTCACACTGTTTGTCTAAAGTGATTCCTGTACGTTGACAGAGGGAGGATAAAATTCTTGAATAAACTAGCATTTGAGTGTTATGTAAAGTTCTTGCATTGCAGTTTGTGTGCCTTTAAACAAGGTTTCTCTCACGGTACCTATGTCCAGTATTCAACAGCGCAACAACACCTACAGTCTGCAGCAGACACTTGTCTCAGAAGAGGGAATTTACAGCCTCAGTGGAACATGTAGGAGTGTATTACTGTATATTCATTGTAAGCCTTTGAATGTATTTCAACTGAAAGAAGGGCAGTTGGCGGTGGGTATCACTTCTTGTGTTAAAACTACTTCAAACAGACACTGACAAAAAGTTTGAATAAGCCCTGTTTAGTTATGATTTTGTATGGAGAGCCCCTACAGTCATAGACACAGCTTTCATGCTTTATGAATACAAACAACACTGTTAGAACATGATAAGCATTGTGTTTCTTAACAATTTGACAGCTAAGTAGAAAGGAAACAGAATGCTGGTCAAAAATGAAGTGACGTTCCTCCTAATGGTCCTGTCAGATGATACAATATGTATGGCAGGTAAGTTACCTCTTTATCAGTGAGAAGGGACAGAGAATAATAGCACAAGGCGTAAAGCCAGAAGGACTTGTCTCTCTGTCTCTCTCAGTCATCTGGATCCACCTGTCCACAGTCAGAGCCTCTCTGAAGATTTGCTGCTGGTAGGGGAATTTGTGGCTGAACGATGCATCAGGGGTTGTCATATAAAAAGTGAGTGCTTTCCCCTGAGTAATTTAATCAGACTTTTATGGAGGCATCATCCAGCACACTGAGAGACAGAGTAAAAGGATTGTAATTGGACTTTTTTCATTCAAAGTAATATATGGAATATGTGGTATAATTACAGCTCACGGTAATGGTCTGCGGACGGCTGAAATGCTAACGTGCAGTAATTGATTTAATGTATGTGTTCATCAGGGGGAATTCGTACTGTATCGACTTGAGACTTTTCATTGGTGATATTTTATTTAGGCTCGTCATTATCATGTGACTTTCATAACCTCGCAACTACTCATTGCCACCATCCAGGATGATGAAATGATTGAAAACTTTGTCTTCTCAATAAATGAAACTTAGCTGAAATGGTCTATTATGTGCCAAATGAGTAATTTGTGTGGGTGATGTCTAAGGTCAACTCTGCAAACATTAAAAAGCTCTTGAATAGTCTCAAACCCCTCTTATGCAACGGTGATGTTTGAATAGAAATTGCTGCCGATTTTATGGCTTTTTAGCTATCTTCAGTTCGCCATCTGCTTGACATGACATTTTGGTGACAGCAGATTGTTTTTGTTCTGCAGCCAAGGAGAAGTATTTAATAGCTTAACTGAAAAAGGTACAAGTAATGTCATCACCATTCGGCGCCTTTTGTGTTGATCCATAAAATGAGGTGTGACAGACTGTCAATTTGTTTTTCTCATGGCAATTTGTAAAAATCTTACAAATAATAAAACAAGGTCCCACAAAATCAGTAAAATACAAGTGTATAAACAAAACAAGTCTCTATTTTGACGAATATTTGACAATCATACTAACTTATATAAAATTATGTTTATCAATTGACTGTCTTTCCTAATTCTCATGTTTATTATACACCCTATAAGCGATCAATATTTTACCAATCTTCATGTGTGTCTGGTCTACGGTGACCCCGTGGTAACTTCTTGTTCCTGACAAATTGTACATCAAACACTAACTGCATTTGCAGTGACAGAGAAATAATTCTTTACTGGAAACCAGGCTGTTCCTGGATGGCTTGGGAGTTGTCACGCTGCATGCTACATGTTTACGGTATACCATGGGCCTTTCCATTCACATCAGCCAACTCATTTTTCTGTTTCTCAGCTAAACCAATCAGGTCATTCGGCTGTTCCACTCAGCCTCTGTGCAGTGTGTGTGTGTGTGTGTGCTTGCAAGTATGAGCATGATTTTATGTATAAAGTGTAAGTTATATGTAACATAGATAAGTCAAAATCACAGACTAGTGTTTTATAGTAATTTTCCTCCACACGGACTTGTAAAAGAGGTTTTTATTTGTGTCATGTGACCTCCTCTAGATGAGGTCCAGACCTCTGCTCTATATTTACGAGAACGAGGAATGCATTTTGTCTTACAATTAGCAGAGTAATGTAACCTGATGATGGCGCCACCCCAATGTTCAAAACACTAGGTCTAGTCACACTTTCCATCATCTCGCTCATCATCAAACATTACTGAAATGAGATCCAAGAGAGAGAGAGACTGTGTGTGTGTGTGCGTGCCTGTGTGTGTGTGCGTGTGTGTGTGTGTGTGTGTGTGTGTGTGCATGTCTGATTGTGTGTTTCAGTGAGACGCATAGGGAGAGAGGCAGAGAGCAAGAGAGACAGAGAGAAACAGAAGAGGACAGCATTTCACAATCCTCAGATAAACTCAATGTGACAAGATGGTTACTTTCTCCCTCTGCTGTGACAGTTAATTCAGGACTAGGAAAAATGTCAAAAATGTTTAGCTGCGCTTGAGCAGAGTTAATTATAGAGCCCAAGGCAACTCAGACTAGGGCTGCTAATGGCCTTGACTTACAGATAAAGCTCCATTTACCAAGACTATTTTTTTAGCTACTCATCTAATTTATTTAAAATCAAATATTTTGGCAGCAGTAATTAGATTGTCACCATTTAGATTTAGAATGTAGATTATATTGTAGTTTAGTTTTATTTCACCTTAAGCTTAATTGTGTTTATTACTTTCGGTTATTGTTTTGTAATACTGTAGAGCCCTGTGCACAGTGTTGTGCTTAAGTGCTGGACAGATGCATGAGAAACTAAACTGCATATGTGCAAAAACACAATGGTTTGACATTCATGCTCCAAACTGTCACACCTGACATTTAGGCCTTCTGACCACCTATAAAACAGTCTCTGCCTTTCTGTGTCTATGTCTTTCTCTCTCCGTGTGTTTCTTTCCTTCCTTTGAGGTCAATGAACCACAGTGTTAGTGTTTTCAAGCCACTCTTACATGTCTTTGTGGTTGCATCACTTCCTCCTCATGGGTCCCTTTGGTGCTGCTGCATTGACACGTGAAAGTCTATGAAACAGCAATCAAGACATCCGCAGCACAGGGGCCAGAGTCAAGTGAACCCAGTCGCAGAGATTGGGACCCAGAGATGGCCCGTGAAATGAGTTGGAGTTGGAAAATCACCGGGGGGATATTCCACGCCTCGCTGCCAATTTCACTATCATAATCAACCTCAGCCTGTAGAATGATATTATAGGGCCGACTATTTTCGCTGACACTCTAGCTGTGCATAGATTTTTGTGGCGCAGATGATAAGAGAGCAGATAAGAAATATGTGGGGGCTGAACTGTAGATTGTGCATAAAATGAAAAGTGAAGTGCAGTATCCCATGTTCTTGTTTAAATTCATAATTAGCTTTATGACACTGAAGCTTGGTTTTGTTTGATTTAATGCGTTAATACCAAAGATGCTGACATTGTGTGAAAAAATAAAATAATGAAGAGACAAAAGCTTTGCCTATCTGACCATCATCAGCATTATACTAAAATGTGGCTGTTTTGATCTCAGTTATTATAGATCAGATTATCAATCAGTGTTAAAGGTCATTTCAAAGTTTTGGTGCTCTGACCATTCCTACCCATGCTACTAAAAAAATATACTATACTTCTCAATATAGTTATATATTCTTTAGACAATACATAAAAAATACAACCACAATCAGGCACTCAACATACTGAATCCACAAATGTTCAGATTTATTGACTCAAGAACATGACGTGAACAGAGAGCACAACCCAGGCCAGCACACGTCTATTCAAGTTTATTACGTCAAATACCTGATGAGACGTGGTTGTATGGTAAAAACAGTCCCTCATACAGGTGTGAGGTTTGTTATGAGCATCACATGAACAAGAGAATTCACAGCAGATAAAGTACAGATGATAATTCCCACATTTTATATTGTCTTTGATTGACTGTACCGTTGAATAGTTGTCTTCCTCTATAACTTCATCAACCAGTCCCTGACACCAACAAGTAATGGTAAGGTAATTGGAAAGTAATAAATAAAGTTCCTAATTGCAAATCAGTATGTTGCACCAATTTACCTGAGGAGAAGTAAGTAATTAGTTATTGATTTTTGTGCCAATAGCACCTTATGTGGATTAATCAGAGAGAAATTGTTGAGAAATAGCAGGTTCATGGATATTTAGGAAGTAAACATTATTTCATTGACATAATGTCCAGTCTGTTCTCAAGTAACTTATTAGGTAACTCATTATGTATTTTATTCATGAGTTATCTAGGAAAGCTATTAGTTTATTAGAATTTAATATTTTTAGTTGTTGATTTCTTCCTTCCTTCTTTGTTTGGGATATATATATATATATATATATATATATATATATATATATATATATATATATATGATGCTAGTCAATTACTTAATGACCCAAAACTGTTTGTACCACATAGTATGTACAATGTAAAATACAAAACCTCATCAATAATTGAAGAAGTTGATGTGCAAGTTTTGTGTTTTTCAGCTCACTATAACTCGAGGTTGATTTTGCTGTGTATTGATGCCTTTAACAGTCCAGAGGGGGTGATGTGTCTAATTTTAGCCCTAGCATTAATACAGCAGATTTCTTTATGAATTTAGCAGTGATTGGAGGTCCCAGACTTTTTTTTTGCTATTGGGGTGAGCTGTTTGTTTACATTTAGATTACAGATTAGACCTTTAAGAAACAAATCAACCTTATCTCATTTCACCAGGATATCTTTCCAGTTTTGTTTAACATGTTACATTATTATCCCAGGGCTTTTTCATTGTCGGTTATAGTATTTATCATACAAACTAGCAATATTATGAGCCTGTCAAACAATCATATTCCTTTGAAATTTCAGTCATTTACCCTTATGTTTTACTTCAACATTCCACAGTAAAACATCACTCTATCATTTTGTCCTTTAATTATTTAGTTATTTAGCTGCTAATGGGATGCTAAAATTTACCTTTAATCATCTCTGCAGTGAAACTTTGACTTTGCAGTTTAAGTTAAGGTTTAAACAAATAAATCAAAAGGAGGAAGAGGAACACATGACAAACCTTTGTCGAGCAGCAATTTTTAGAAGTGGTGAGTGTATTATGAAAATTATGGATAAATTTAGCTCTTAGTCACATCTTAATCTCCACAACAGGTATTGTACTGTTGCATTGGCCCACTCAGAAATACTGGAACCTCATATATGTTTCCACGCAACGTGTCAAGATCTTTTGTATTCTCTTTTGTTACCAATCCAAGGTTGTATCCACCAGGGCAAACAGCTGAATATAGATTTAAACACTGTGTCACAAGGCTTGATAATTGAAAACATCTCTAAAATTGATTGGGGTTTTTTTTTTCTATTAATGTCAGTCCAAAAATATCTTCCTGAAATTGCTGAAAAGTTTTCGCTTTTTATTTGAAAAGGAGAGAGACCTGCATGCACAGAGAAAATCTAGATCAATATATGCCTATAATAGGCTACAGCAGGAGACCTTTAAAAATCTATTTATACCAGGGAATAAGCGCCTACCTCAGTGTGTTCTGTGTGTTATAGAAGGGCCTTTCTTACTGTAAATCTCCAGGACATTGCACAGATCTCTCAGGCAACCAAAACCAATCATTTTCATTCATTTGCAATGTACATCTGCTTTTGCTATGAATATGGCTGTCAGTCCCATGAAGACCATCACAATAGAACGCGCTCATTAGTATTGTGTTGCACTCTGCTTCAGCATCAAGCGCCTTGACTAATTTTCTGTTTGTGTTGAGAAACAAAAGCTCTCCAAATCCCCCCGTGGGCTTCGGAGTGGCTTTACGGCACATCAGACTATGCTAATTACCTTTTTGCATGATTAATTGGACCTATTAGAATTTGTAGAAGAAGAAATGATTCTTGGCAAGGTGCGAAACATTAATTAGTCATAAAAAAAATGTTTATTAGTGTTCAAATTTAATCTCAAAGAACACAATGGGATTAAGGGGAAAGAGACAGTTAACATGTGGCGTGTTCAATCACTCTCGGCTGCAGATGGAATAATGAGTGTCACTGCTTACATTGTGCTTCATCACACACACACACACACTTACACAGCATCCATCCCCAACCACTGCTACTGTACTGTTACAAAACACCCATCTTCATCCATCATACAAAGTGGCAGTTGTAACACAAACATTCCAGCTCTGATTGATGAGTGAAGACCATACGAATGACTTATACACAGTAATCCCGTACAAGATTTATGGCCTGAAGATGATGCATTTCATAGTTGCAATAACAAAATCACCACCAATCGCAGAATAGGCAGCACGAGTGGCTAATGGTGATTTAGCCGTGGCAGCATTTATAATGGTGTAGTAAGGTATTGATAACAACAACGGTGCCTTACACTAGTTTACGCAGTGTGTCTGCACCATGGGAAGTGATAAGCCGCAGGGCAGTTGTTTATGATGGTGACAAGACAAGCAGGTAGATGCTTATGAGGAGTGTGTGGGTGTTTTCTCACATTTTGCACATTCATGCAATAAAATAACACTGGGAGTGGCTTCACACTGAACAAAACCTTGGCCTATAAAAGATAACTGCGATTCCCACGCACGCGTGCTGTACATGCAAATGGGTGTAACATTCTTGCAGATTAAGTATATTAGAAATTGACTGCAGACATTTTTTTCTCTTTTCCAAGTCTGCGCACAAACCGTTGTAATCCTCTCTCCCTGCCTCCCTAACTCTCCCTCCCCCTCTCTCTCTCATTTAGGAGTTAGAGACTTATTGCTTAGTTTCGGGGGAAACACCCAAACAAGCATTGAAAAACTGAGAGTTAGAGGTGAAGAATGAAACTTTAAAAAAAAAAATCACACTTCATTATCTTTCCACATCATAAACACAATCTAACAAGGCAAATGCTTCAAACTGAGAATGTTTGCTTGCTTATAACCATAATACGTTTATCCACAGAAGTTTAGTGTGGTTTTGTCACTTGTATACTGTATCACAGATACAGAATTTTCCACAGTGGTAATGTTACTGTGTTTTGATGTCAGTTGATTTGCCGTTAGTGCAGCATTGTATATGTGACAAAGACATTGGTTGGTATTATAAAATATGACTTAATGCATTGCATGTTTGGGCTAATTTGGTACTGTAGAACAATATAGTTAACTTCTAATGACAGTAAAACAGTAAAAGACCTTACAGCTCTTGATTTTGAATGCAAAGTTTCTATGTGGACATTGCTGACTTTGTTGACTCGGTTCAATAAGAGGGAGGGTTAAAAGATATTAATATGGAGATTCGTCAGCAATTTGCTGTAAATATGCAGTTTATTAATGTCAACTAAATACTGTGAGTTTTAATGAAACAATGTATTGCTCTGTAAAACTAAGTTTCTGAAGAAGCATGATGAGCTCATTAGTATATTTTCCCACTATGCATGGTTTTAGGGTTGAAGCTTTCTTGACACCCATCTCTCTTTAAAGAAAACAGACATGATGAAAACTATTTGTACTTTTGCACGTGTTAACTTTTCCCCTTTAAAAATGTGTTTTTCTTATTGTTTCTTCACTTGGAGTCTTGATCACCTTGCATTAGTTAAAAAGCTGTACCTGTGAACAATCAATTGGGTTAGCCAGCCAGTTCATCATGCAACTTACGGAAGTGTGATGTGGAAGCTTGAAATATTTTATTCAGTGAGCGTTTATTTATTAATTTATTTATTTAAGTGTAAAACTCATATGTGACGTCAATTATTATTATAAGTATTTCTGTATGTCTTAAAACATGTCTGGAGGGGATTTTCAAATCATGTCTCTTTCCGTAACCTTAATGAAAGCTGGTATTTGTTTCGGTCCTCGCATTTCAACACAATTTACCAAGGTCACAGGAGCAGCCCCAGCTTTAAGACCTTTGTCACAAATTAAGATCTGACTAAACGTTCGCGAGCAAATACTTGTCGACTGAACTGAACTTGATTTATTTTATTTTGCATCTTAACAACTTAACTTTGGAGACATTTTTCAGGAATTTGTATTTTTAAGTTGAACTAGTTCACAGTGTTTTGCGGTGTCCTGATCCTTCTCTGTATTACACATATTTCCTTTGCCATCCAGAAGTTGCATACCGCATTTGCCATTTACGAGTTTAGTCATATGCACAATGTGGAATTTAATGAACACATCTGGAATTATGATGAGTTTCTTCTCCAAACAGACAGTTCAAGAAACCCTGTTGCATTTTGAAACAAAGACCAAGTTATCTTGGTGAAATGCTGTTTGGTTTTGAATCAGTGTGAATATAGGGACATGAATTAATACAGGTCCAGATCAGTTTTCAGCAGAACGAATCTGAATGGTCAAATGTTGCTCTAAATTCAGGTAACTCGCCAGCAAATCAGTTTTTAAAATCTCATTCATTTTTCTGTTTTATATGACTTATATGAAAATCTTTTGAGAAGAAGTCATATAGAAGAGCAATAATGTCCAGCACTAATTTAATACCTTATTACCATAAGCCCGGTGCAATGCATGCATAATAAATTGTTGTATCTTTTACACGGCTCAGGCATATGGTTGGGAGCCCGGATTCTCTTCAAACTGCACCGAATTTGCATGATAGGATGTGAGAGTTGGATGGATTTGGGGATTATATGAAACACAGCTTCCATTTCCAGTTCATTGTACTAAGGAGAGGTATCACATTTACACAGATGGCAAGGAACTTGGAAATGCACAGCTTCCGTGAAACACAAAATGTGCACTGGAGAAAAAAACACTTCAAAGACAGAGTCTACACTGCTTTTTCTTCCAAAAGAAAATGTGTTTTTTTTAGCATTGTGTATTTTTTAATGGGGTGCAGCAGCTTTCTGCAGTTCGGATGGGGCTGATCAATGTTGTGAGTTGTCTTTAACCCGCAGGGCCACACACTCACAATGCGTTTCAAGGGAGGTTATAGAGACCCTGCCAGGATAATCATGTCTATTATGGTTAAATCATTCTAGAGGTCAGTCTAGGTGACAGTGTAAGACCATCAAACTGTATTCTGGCGTGGCATCTCACACGAATATGCACTGTTTCTTTAATCTGTGTCCTGTGGAGTAAAGTGCTATGAAGCCTTTTAGCTGTTATGATTCTTCCATTCTTTGTGTTAAAACATTCTAAAGTAATTTAACTTCTTTGTATTCCTGCTGCTATGCATTGGTTGCCATTCTGCTGTTTTGTGCTCAGTTGCATAATGTGCTTTGCTTCTGCATTGTCAGTCACCTAATTTGACGCAAGTATTGATTGTCTTCTTACAGTATTAAAAAGCTTTCTAGTTTGTTGGCGGGTCATCATGGTTTGTGCTTTCAAATTACAACTTTGTTGTGGAATATTTTTATCATACCAAGCAGTAGGAGGAAAAAAACAAGCTCAATTAACTCCCAGTCACTTCAGATTTTATCACTGGGTTTGAGGGAGGATGATCTTTACTTTGACCCAGATTTTAGTTTCATATAAAGCAAAAAACAAAAGAAAAACAACAACAACAAAAAATAAAAACTACCGCAAATACAAAGGCAACCTCTCTCCCTCTTGCTGTCAGTTTGATTGTTCCTGACTTATGACTCAGTTTCCAGCCACAAATACCAGTGGCCAGGTAATGCTGATCTGTAGCAACATCAGGGGCAGGGGATTAGCCATGTTAATCAGCAGTGTTTCCTCCTGGTGACACTAGCGTGTCTCATTACTCTTTTAAAGGTCAGACACACAGTCGTGGAACTAGCTGTGGTTCAATTTGGTGTTTTGTTTCCCGTCAGTATCCAACAGTTCTCTTCTCTTCCCATATATACACAGAAAGACATCACATATATAAGTTAATCATCACATTTTAACGAACAATGACACTTTAAATGGTACATTAGAGGTCAGAGGCCCTCTGGCTTGCCTATAGTCAACCCAGCATCGTGAGCCTTTGCAGAAGCACCTTAGAGTGGCTTGTGGTGACATATGATTAACATATTTTGTTGCGTGATGAGAAACTCTTAATTTCACTTCATTTAATCAGATTGCACAATGGGCATCTTGTTTCATGCCAGTTCTGCTTGGCCATGTGCAGTGGTGTCGAGGTTGATCTTTTTTTACATCTGCCTTAAATTACTTTCAGTAAAGGCCACATAGACATACTAAAATTATCAAATTTCAAATTCTACATATGGGTGTTAGGTCTAGTAAAAATGTAGTGAAACCACTAAGCTCTCAGCAACCATCATGCAGTAGTGTAAATCATGTCAAGCACATCTAAATATTCAAAATTACTTCCAAATTCAAGGCTATTTTCCCATCCTTTTTCCATCGAGAGCAAGCATGTGACTATTATGGTGCACAGTAGCTGAGTGGGTCTCTGTGTTCGTCTGTGTCACTCTGTTTCATGTTTTATAATTTTGTACTTCAAGGCCAGTCTAAAGCACAAAGCCCTCTAAAATAAACTTGCCTGTGAGTCATCTATGAAACCATCCCATAAAGGTTACATGATTCTCAACAGCAGTAACTGCAATCAAGGTCTGTTGACTGTGATGGGTGGCTTAAACCACTGAGACCTGAGTGCTGTTGTGCTCTTTCACTTGCTGTCAGTCAAACATCTGTGAATGGACTGGTACGACTTGGTTACCTTCAAGAAAGTGCTGATGGTTTAAAATGAAGGCTTTGAGTAGTGAGAATCTATACTATTGAGGTGTATATAAGATCACATAGAAAATACAACTATATGATGCTATTTACTGTATAGCTCCATACTTCTATTTGCCTAATCTATCGCGGCACTGGCTCCCACTTCCAGCTCTGGCAAGCCATTTTTTCCAGTTGAAGGAAAACGCATCATGATCAATTAGCCAGAGCAAGAAAGTCACCACAGACTCCAGATTTAAAAATTATACTGCTAAATAAAGAGAGATTTATCTGCTGGTGATAGGTTTCGTCAGAACTGGGTGAACCTGTTTGGCAAGGGCCGGAAGATAACAGAGATTCATTTATAGATGAAAGTCCTGTTCTGAACGTGTAACTTTTCAGCTAGAACATATCAGAATTTAAATGTGTCCAATACTTATGACCAAAAAGTATCTAATTACATTCCCATATAATTTGTGTTTAGTGCATGCTAGCATTAACATGTAGCTAGCATTAGCTTTAGACTTAGTCTTTTTTAGGCATAGGCTATCTGAGACTTTTGTTTAGAGTAACTTGAGCACAACAGCTACAGTAGGAATAAGCCCATAGCTTTTCATAATAAGAAGCAGGTCAGAGAAAACATTAATAATTTCGGTAGGAATTGCCAGGGAAAGAAGGCAAGATTCACATACAAAAGATCTGGAAAGAATTTGATTTTAAAAGGCTGTGTTTAAATCACTCATAAAAGTCCAATCTGGTATTTTTTGTCCTTAATTTTTAATGTTTGCAATCTTTATAAATTTAATTTAGTGTACAGTAATTCAATGTCTGTACCATGTTTTACTTTTGATCTGTGTATGTATGTGGCCTTTTGTCAGTGTAGGACTTTTGGATTTGAACATTCACTATGTGCCATATCTGCTTCCTCAACACTGAAAAGCAAAACAGTTGTCCTGTCTGTTGAACTGTCTTTAAAAAGAAAACACTGAAAAAGAATGTGAACGCAGTAATTCAACTTGCCGATGATGTCACGCATGTACTCTCATAGTGCAAACACAAGCAGCTTTATTATGATTAAAAGGGAGGATTTGTTCTATCTGCAGCTCTAATTGTATTGCACAAGATGATACTTTACCCTTGTCATTTGTAGTTAAACACTATTTAACACCTTTCTGAAAGTAGTATAACACCTTTCAAACTCCTAAACTATAGACGCACCAGTGTTCATCCACAGTACCTGTGGTTCTTATCTGTGCACCCTGCCTTTTATTTTATTGTTCTAAAGATAAACTACTTGCAGCAGAGGAGAAAAAAGACTGACTGCACGAATGTAATTCATATGTATTATTCATCTCTGCCTCTTCCATTTAGACTTACAGTTGGCTGGAGCTGTATACAATGAAAAAGTCAGTGTACACATTGGATGCAATGCTGCTTGCTGCACTTATGTTGTTATTGTATGTTTTGTGTGTTCGTCTCCATGTTAATAGTGCTTGTGTTGATAGTGAAGATGATTACACTGTGGCTTTGTGGGTTTTATTTGACTTTCACAGGGATTACACTGCACAGATAAATTATATTCATTTCTATTAAAATCAGGACTTTGCAGTCCTAATAAAGGTTGATTAAAAAGATGCTTTCTGCTGCAAGAGGAAAACGCATCAATCAACAGCCCAATGTAAAGTGCTGTGTTTAATATATCATCCTTGCTGCTGTTTGAATGGTGGGTATCCTCGCTGCCTGAGCATCGCATGGTGTAAATTAATCATTATTGTAGTTGCAACACAACAACAGAGCATGTCCACTAGTCTTCACAGGTTTACAGAGGAAAAACGTTGAATCGTTTCCTATGGTCTAGCTGAACTTGTCACGGAGGAAGTCATTTTTCTGCGGCACCATTGCTTTCAGATGTGGTCAAACGGCATGGTCTCTTGATGTAAAAAAAAAGATAAAAAAAGAACTGACATTTTTTGAAAATGAAGTGTTTCAAGAGAAATGAGTTGTGGAGGGAGAGGGGAGAGTCCCTTCGTGGAGACAAGTAATATAAACTCACAGAGAGAAAGCAGTGTGGGAGACAAGAACCAGTTTCATAAAGTTTTCCATCAGCAGAGACCACCAAATAGAGCTGAAATAAGACCAGTCAGACATGTGCAGTGCTCAGCTCAGACTGTACACTGACATCAAACAGACATAATTAAAATCTTTACGTGATGTGATGAAATAATGTCATAAGCCTGAATACATGTTTTTGTGTATTAAAATTTTCATTTGTTTAAACAGCTGGCTTTGTAAATGGGATGATCAACAGAACACCAGGTATTTTTGAGCCTTAAAGAGCAGCCTCTTAAGTAATAATGAGAATGAGAAATGCAGTGCATTTAAGTGAAAATTCAGATTAATTATGTATGATTAGAGGACTCTTAAAAGCTTTAGGGAGAGAAAAGAAAGAAACTGCATAAACAGAACATGAAGTCCAGAATGGCTGGATGAATACCAGACGTGAAATTGTAAATGAACCTTAAGTATACAGGTGACTGCAGAATGATGAGAGATATTGCTTCTGCATGGCTGGACACTGGCTGACCGTTTATGTACAGGTCGTGACACACTTTGTACTAAAGTACCATTCATTGTTCATAGTTTTAATAACAACACTGTGTTTTGTATTTGTAATTTATATGAAAATCAATTTTTGGCAATTTTAACATTAATATTTTTACATTTTAACACACGCACACATACATATGTATATTGCAAATGCCCTTGTGTCATTTGACTTATGTTGATGTTTAACTGTATAAGTGGTGCAGTGTAAAGGCAAGGGAAGATAACATTGCTTACGAAACATAGTCTTTGAAGCCACATGTACGTTTTATCAAAGAATGAGTCATTAAGCAGAGGTCATTTACAAATATCATTTCAGCTGGAAATACATTCAGACCTGCAGGTTATTCTAAATACTCCAGATAACTTCTGTCCACCCATCTTGTTTCTCTTCCCCTCTTCTTCCATTCTTTCTCTTTTCCTTCATTCTCCCTCCCTGTCAGTGGCACCGTACATGTTTTCACCTCTGAAGTGATTGTACCTGATTTATATGACAGGCCTTTAACCCTGCGTGTGCTTGTCCATCAGCATCAGGCAGAAAACACCCAAGGGCATGTGTGAGCAGGACCAAATCTGGCTCTCTGTCATTCAGTGGCTGTAACCTCCAACTAGAATGCACCCCAACAAATCACATTTATTCCTGCACCGTTAGGATGTGAGTCAGTCACACAAGGTGAGAAGTGCTGTGGGTCGTATATGTCCAAAAATTTATTTCTACCATTTAGCAACAATTTTCAAGATTTGTTTTCTTACAAAGTACATACAGTACATCCATGTAAAGCACAGAAATAGAGAGTACTCTGAATGTACAATTGATTGGCACATGGTTCCATATGATTTGGATAAAACTTTCAACATTAATTAATTACTGCAAAAAATTAATGAACATATTTGCTCAAGATGAAAGATTAGAAGTGCATGCAACATGCATTTCTAAAATATCTATCTATCTAATTAATAAATTCAGACTACAAGGAAGTAAACAAGACTGAACATTGTCTCCACCTCCAGTCGGTAGATGGCAACGCAAGTGAATGTATTCATGTTATAATGACCCCATCTACTGGTCATAAATAGTAGTGCACGCTGAAATGGTCAGAGAAGTGAGCTTGAGAAAGGTTCTCCCTGCAGCTGATATGATAAATATGATATATGATAAATAGCTCAAGCCCAACATCCCTTAAACTGGTGATTTACTTGAAGGTTGACAAATACAACTTTCAAATAGTATTTGTGTGTATGAAATAAATATTTTCGAGATAAGGGTTATTTACTTCTCGGAATCACAATTTCCTCAGTAAAAGTCACTGCAGCATTACAAAATATAATGCACAACAGACTCATTCAGATATATATATAAAAAAACATTTTAATGTCATAGCAGGTGGAGTTGAAGCTCATATCGTCTACCTTATACTGAACATGGCTTGTTTAATTTGTAAAAATGTGTCATAATTTGAATGCTGATCATGTTTTTTGTTTCTTTGTTTTTTTAAAAAAATAAAATAGTCACGGTGACTATCAACTACAATGCGGATAAGTACTGTATTTTTCTTTCAAATGTGCGTTGGAAAGTATCATGTAGTATAAGCATGTAGGCTATGTTCCACTCACTCTCACTACAGTAAAACGTTTTAGCCTACATATTGCTACATGACCTAGATTATTATTTGATTTAGTTTGGCATTTTTTAATGGATTTCCATGTAACTATGTATATTCGTATGTTAATTTTATATATTTCTTATTTTGTCATTCTCCGTCTCAATCACAAAGGGAGTGGACTCAAATGTTTGTGCTTTGATTTGTGTTTAAATTTCAACAGCAGAATTTACTATTTCTACTGTGGTTAATATTTCATTTAGTTTAGACGGAGAGTAAATAGCAGTATTCGTGTATCAAAATATGACAATGTTTTGTCGCTCGTCTCCGGAAATAGATTTTTGCAGAGATTTCAAAATAAAGCTCATCTTACTTCGTGATCACGTGACTCCTCTGTTTACAGGCATCCGGAGAAACATGGAGGACACCGCTGGCAGTAATCCTCAATCTCTCGGATTTACAGAGAAACTAAAGTCTTGGCTCTCTTGGTCATGGACTTACGTGTGCTTCATTTGGTTCGGCATGGTGCTCATCATGATATACGTCCTGTGGAGCCCGCTGAAACTGCAGGAAACTCTTACCTCAGGTGAATTAACGCAGCAGCTAGCTAGCTATTGTTAGCCTTCGGGTTTAGCTGACAACAAACGGGAGCTGTTGTATTGACAGTTCGTTGTCTGACTGGTCCAAGCACAAATGGAGGCGACTGTTCAATTACATTTCATGGAGTGCATAAATACTTATTGCCAGCTCCTGGTTATATTATTTTCTAACAGTAGCGTGTGTTTATTGCATGTTGTCAAAATTCAGTTTATTGTTGTGTTACCAAGTGTGTTATTGTGGTCACCACGTAATCGAGATGCTTACTGTATGTGGCTACATTTCACCTGCTGTATTAAACCCACTGGCAATGTTTTTCTGTTGGCATGTCAGCCAGCCATTGTTTATTACTTGTTTTTTAATTGCATGGTCATGACAGATGACACTAATGTTTGACAATTTTTGGTTTGCACTCGAACATACTGACGGCTTCCTGTTTTTCTTCTTTCAGCCTCAGTGTTTTTGAATACACTGACCCCCAAATTCTATGTGGCTCTCACTGGAACTTCCTCTCTCATCTCTGGGCTCATTCTTGTGAGTTATCACCTTAGTTTCTTGCACTGTAAAATACACTTATGTCACCTTTTGCAAAATTATACTTACTTCCAGGCCACTTAGTTGATACCTTTTCTAATAACTATCTAAATTCTGAATTCTTGTTCAGGAAACCAAGAATAGACAAATGGGTGAAAGCCTAGTTTTAGAAGATGATCACTATAAACTGCAAGGTTGTAATGAAAAATAATTCTAGTACACCCAGGAACAGTGCTTGCAAGACCTTGGTCTAGTGCAGTGGTTCGTAAACTGTCGACACAAAGTCACTATGAGATGAGCAGAACTTCATAACATAACTAACTTCATGAGCAGGACTGAAGTTGAATGAATCTGCTCTCATGCTGTCAAGGCTATCTAGAATCAGGTTAGCAAGACTTACCCTGACAGAGCAATTACATGTAATGTACAAAATAGGCAGATTTTTGGCAGAAGAAAAGAAACTCAATAAACAGAAATGTCACCCATCTTGCTCTTGAGTTTTTGTCATTACAGACATTGAGCCTTGTGTCATGTGTTTAATGGTGATTTCTACAGCATGCAGGGGTGGGCATGACAGAGAAGATTTAGAGACAACAGGTTTAGTGACATGATAGCAACTGCAGCTAAAGAATAACTGAATGTTTGTTGTCTTATAATATGCTTTTTGGAAAGCGTGTTGTCACTGTATGTGTTCTCACCACAGATATTTGAGTGGTGGTATTTTCGTAAATATGGGACCTCGTTCATTGAGCAAGTGTCAGTGAGCCACCTGCGTCCTCTTCTGGGTGGAGTGGAGAGCAGCTCCACAACTGGTCTGTTTGCATCAGTTAATGGAGAGGCAGAGCCTAGGCCTAGTGTTTCAGGTAAATACTCTGTATATAATACAAATATAATACAAACTATTTTAGCAGTACTCCTCATATTACTACTAGCACTAACATCAGCCCCTTCTTTTTGGTAGAGTGTAAGGTCTGGAGGAACCCTTTGAATCTGTTCAGAGGAGCAGAATACAACAGGTATGTGTCGGTTTTAGTGGTGTGATTTGTCTGCATAGAATGCCTCTAATAGGACTTGAAATGGGTGCTTCATAATGTGGAAGTATTTTTAAAGATGCATACCTTCTTAAAAATACTGTGTCTTCCGTGAGTCTTTCGTCAGTTAAGTTTCATTTGATTCACTTTGGACTGTGAAACATAACAGACTACTTTGTACTTTACTCTGTGCCATAAAGGTACACCTGGGTAACAGGGAAGGAACCCCTGACATACTACGATATGAACCTGTCTGCGCAAGACCACCAGACCTTCTTTACAGGGGACACTCCACAGTTAAAGCCAGAAGACGCTGGTGAGTTTGAACTGTTTACAATCTATATCACCAGTTTAGTTAAAAGAGCAGAAAACAGCGATGCAAAGTTTTTACAACCCGTATAAGAAAACAACTGCTTGAACATTTCCGTGGAAGAAACGTCTCTAGTTCTTCACGAATGTTCAGACAGAATTGTTTTTTTGTTTTCTTGTTCTGGAAGTTTTGACTTGAACATATGCAATTAAATATGTATGGACTTTAAGGTCACATCTGTGATAAACTGCAGTTCATCATCTCTCTACAGTGATGCAGAAAGCCTGGAGAGAGAGAAATCCTCAAGCCAGGATCAGAGCAGCTTACCAGGCCATAGAAATGAACCACGAGTGAGTTCTGCTCTTTCACAGTTAAATATTATCTTCTTAAATACTGTATCTATAAACATGATACTGTTGTAATGCAGTTATAATGGGAGTATTCAAAGTAAATGTCTGTGATTGTGCTTGTTTCACTTAAGAGCTCACATATTTTAATACAGTCATATTATGGCCTTTTTATGGGGGCTTTCGTACTGAAATTATTGCTTTGAACTCTGTTAGGTTTTGATGTGCTAGCAAAAACGTAATGAAGGTGGTTTGTTGAAAACAATATATTATACATTTGTGTGCCTGTGTGTGCAGATGTGCTGCAGCCTATGTGCTCCTAGCAGAGGAAGAAGCCACAACTATCACAGAAGCTGAACGTCTGTTCAAAAAAGCCCTAAGTATCGGTAAGAATGGATTGTAATCTACCTTAAGTATTAATCCATTGTAAACCTTGAGGCACAGTAGCAGGAAGATAGCTGGCTAGTTAATGAGTGATGTTACACATATTTAATCCTGCTTGTGCAGCATACTTTACTGCATCCCGTGCAGTGCAGCACTTCAGCATTCACTGATGTCCAAGTGTTGTACAACGAACCACATCTGTTCACACATACCTGTGATGAAGGATGTTATCACATGCAAAATATTCCATCAATGCATCAGTACTTTCCTCTACACAAGACAGCAGGATATAGCGTGAAGTTGCGCTTTATTTTCTAGATCTGATTGCTATTTGCAATTCTGTCTGTATTATTCATGTTTTGAATTTCTACAGACCGACGTGTTTTGTCCATTAAATTTTTTGTTTGCTATCCACAGCTGGAAAAGATATCAACTTACTGGTGTACATTAAACGCAGACTGGCAATGTGTGCACGCAAACTGGGACGGATTAAAGAAGCAGTAAAAATGATGAGAGATGTGAGTTTCAAAAACTCATAAAGCTTATTGCTTTAATGTGCAGTTTCAAATGCAACGTGACAACAGTAGTACTAACACATTGTATGTTAATTTCTGATATTTTATGTCGTTACAGTTAATGAAGGAGTTCCCACTGCTGGGAATGTTAAATATACATGAAAACCTCTTGGAGGCACTTCTAGAACTTCAGGCATATGCTGATGTCCAAGCAGTCCTTGCCAAATATGATGGTAAGACTGAACCCAGAAAAATTAGGGCTTGAGATTAGCTCATTGCCGTTTAATCAGTCTTGAAAATGCATGACTTATCTCACAAGACCACAACTTCTTCTTTCTTTATAGACATCAGCTTGCCAAAATCAGCCACTATATGCTACACATCTGCACTGTTGAAAGCACGAGCTGTATCAGATAAGTATGTTGCCATTCAGGATCACAGTCTCTTAAACCTTAACCTGTTTTATATGGCTTCATTAAAAACAGCATTCAATACTTTTGTGAGCAACAGAAACAGCAGTGTGTCATATGAGGTGTTTTATCTCAGGTTTTCTCCAGAGGCCGCGTCAAGGCGAGGGCTAAGCACAGCAGAGATGAATGCTGTAGAGGCCATACACAGAGCCGTTGAGTTCAATCCACACGTGCCAAAGGTCAGTCGTTAGACTAACAAGTGTCATATAGACTCTCATAGTTGCTGTGGGCCACAGATAGCCTTTGATCATTTGAGAATGTGATGTCATGAGTTGACAGTCATCTTGAAAACCATCTTTTACACGTGTCATTAAGATATTTATCTGTGTTAAATCACAGTAATAACTAAATTATTAGCTGAATAATGAACACATAACACCCCCTCTCATGAATATTTCATAAAATTCACAATTAACAACCTACATCTTGTTCTGGTTCCACAATTGTCAAGTCTATGATAGGTCAATGCATTGAAGTATATTTTTATCCATGTAGCCGTTACATTGCAAGTGGTTCGGGTAGATTTTGTAAAAAGAAATTCTGATTTTTTTATAAATTTCGTCTGATCACATCAGACTCTTATGACACACAGAACAAACAGGAAAAACTTGTGGACAGGTAAACAGTCACACAATCAAAGATACATCAGCAATAACACGTGGTACGCCTTTGCATTGGAGCAGTCCTCATTTTCAGAAATGCTATACACTGTGTCACCAGCAGGTGTCAGTAGGCGTCTTAATTCAGTTCATCTTTATTCAATTTATAACGCATGTAGTGTTGGTATTAATTGTTTTTATATGAATATTTTGATACTCTTTCTCTCTTAAAAATTGATTTTGATCATTGTACTTCTTGTAAATCAGTTCGGAACAGCTGAATGGGACAATATTGTATGTTTGATGGATATGTTTGTCTGAATTGTCAACCACTGTTAAAGTATTTTCAGAATTATACATGCATTATGCATTTTTAAAAGTTTTGACTTTCACATTTGGGTCCCTAGAAAAACTGTAAACGTGTTACAGATTGGTGACAATTTTGCGTTAAAGAGGGTAGCTGTATATTGTATACATTTGAACTGGGGAAAACATGGGACTACAACTAGATATCTATCTAGCCTTTCACATGAGTTCCCACAGGATTAGATGTCACACATGCACACAGAGTCATACACGACTAGGTGCAGTGGAGTTTTGTCTCAGTTCAGCCTTTGTAGTGTGGTTTCGTCTCATCTCAAAGACTCCTTTTCTGAGAGAAAGAAAGAGAATCAGTGTGTGTTTGTGTGTGTGGAAGAGGGGGTGTCATCCAGCACTTTGATCCAGCCTTTGATTTTAAAGTGTTGGCCCTCATCTTCAATGTCTTTTCAACTGCTTTCCCCGCTGTGCCCGGAGGCAGCCGTCCTCTCTCCTCTCATCACGTACCCTCATCTTGCTTCTTATCCTCTCATGGTCCCTCATCCCCTCTCATCCCCTGTTTGGGCCAAACAGAGTTTGATGTTGGCAATCACTGTCAACTTTATCAAAATGACTCCTGTGAGTTTAGGTGAATAGCTAACATGAAATTTGTAACACACCTATCACAGAGGATTATTGGCAGTCTCATCTTTCAACATTTGTCTGTGGGGATGTAGGGGGGTTGTTGCTTTGTGTTGTCTCGCATGTCTGAATGATGAGTGCACCTGTGACTGCAGCCTTTGCAGACACAGGCTGGCCTGTTGCCTCCTTACGTAGGATCTACAGTGAAACACCCCTGCTGATTGACACACAAAAGTTGCTAATATTGTGAACCTTTGTTACAGCTAAACATAATGTTAGAATCAGATAAAGGAATAGTTTGATATTTTGGGAATTACACTTATTTGCTTCAGCTGAGAGTGAACTGAGGAGATTGATTGCACCCACGTGTTTATGTATTAAATATAAAACTACCACACAAGTCTCTCTAAAACCACACCATGTGTTCATATTTTGTTTTTTATCGGGAATAAGAATTCACTGCTGGCTGTTGCTTCATATTTACTGTACAGACTTGACGGTGGTACCAGGCTTCCTATTTCACTCTTGACAAGAAAACAAGCATATTTCAAGGGGAAACACTGGATGTAACTTCAAATTATATCCACATATACAGAACAGAGAGTTAAAATAAATAATAACTAGGCCAGATATTAATGACTAAACTGCATATCTGCGTAAGGTGGCAGGAGATGCATCAAAGGTGACTCAGTGACAGAAAATGTGTGTGTTGCTATAGAGAGCTGAACCAGATACCATTGTTGCACTGAACTGAAACACAGGGAGAAGAGCCGCTTTGGCAAATCTAAGTCTGTGTGCATGTCATCATCAATGTAGCAGTTGGCCATGGGTTTTTAGAGCAATTTTAGAGAAATTGGCTTGTTACAGGAATGTAGCAAGTTTGGTCCCTGGACCAGCAGGATAGATCTTGGTATGGGAAAAGTGTGGGTATAGCAGAGTTTTCTCTTCCCTTAATAACATCACTGAGGTGGCCTTGAACAAGACCTTTAAACCCCATTTTCTCCAGTTGAACTGTTCAAGGGACAACACTGGTTATGCAGGGTGGCTTCCAAGTGTGAATGTGTGTTTCTATGCGAGTGTGACCAGGATGTCTAGTAAAGGCTGAAAAGAATATGACCAAATTGGACAAGTGAAATAATGAGGGAACAATAATGGGTTTGTGGGTGTGTTATCAATCATGCCAAGGAGATTATATATGAATATCTTGCCAGACTACATCACATGAGCTTATTCAAACTGCTTAAAAAATCTATACACACACACAGCAAACCCACATCAGCAGACACATGCTTCAGTTGGTTTCAGTGCTGCCCTTCTCCCATGTGAACCCTTTCTTTCTCCATCCCTCTATCTTGCCTCTGTTTACCTCTTTGTCACCTTTGATCACTTCTATTTTCCTCTCCTCCTCATTTTCTTGTCTTTCTCTATTTACCCCCCCCCCCACACACACACACAGACATACTATCTCTCTCTTTCTCTCTCTCTCTCTCTCTCTCACTCACACACACTATTTTCTCCATCTGTCCTTTCCAATCAGCTTCTCTACCAAGCCAGTGGTTAACAAGCTGACAGTTTTCCTGATGCTTGGATAGCTGTTCAAGTGTTACTGCTTTCTGAATCTGCCATGTATTTTATACTTTGTATTATATACCACCACTTTGGTCCATACACATTCATTTTGAAGCAGACTGGGTGACCCGATCCCATCTACTTTGCTAGTTTGCTCCACTTTGCAAGGCAGTTTCTCATCTCACCTCATTCCAGTTGACATGTTCTCATTTAGACTGCCTGTCAAGGCTCAGAAACGCAGACCTTTGCTTAATTTACCTCTGAAATTGGGTTTTCGGTATGTAAATTGAGACAGAACAGCAGTCCTGAGATTGTTCTGAATAAAGATTGATGAGGTTTGATTCAGACAAGAGAAAGGGGATAGTTAGGATTTGCCTCATCCTAGCCCACTTTGGAATAAATTCTGCGAATTTTCTGCCACTACCCACTCCCTCAACAGAGGCTATTGAGGTTGGAGTAACTAGTAGCTGTGTTTAAAAACTGTATGAAATTCTTAATCTTTTTCTGTGTTTATAACCCCAACACCTGTTTGTCTTTACGTTCTTTCACTGTATGTGTGTGTTTGTCTGACAATTACAGAGCAACTACAAGGCTGATGTCATTGTTGCCTGTGTGTCCCATTGTGCAAGGCAAAATGCTGCAGATTAGAATCAGAAGGCAGCTTATGAGTTATGCTCTGGGCTTATGACTGCCCAGGGATAAAAGGAGAACACATGAAACTCAATCCCTTCATCAAAGAGGCGACAGGGAGTGGAGAAGCAGACTGAAGGGGGTGGGGGGGGTACTGAGGTGTCACCAGGTCTAATGCTGTGGCATGCAAGCAAGGACAGCTGAGCAGCCAGCCTCTCTAAATGGTTAATCTTAAAACACTGAGGACATGGGTGCCATATACTAGTCATTCATTATCAGCAGCAGACTACTGTTACAGTGGGAATATGAATTAAACCGTAAAATCTTTACTGTCATCTGTAAAATATGCAGATTTAACTGAAATAACTCTTACAGATCATCAAAATGATTAAATTTGAAGTTAATGATTGGGTCCCATCCATGTCCTTACACGTTACATAAAAGGAAAGTATGTTATTTAATGAGTTACGGCAGTTGTGTTGTGCTCCATGACCGAGAAGTGTTAGGTTTCCTCTAGAGCTGGCTGACTGCCTCAACACTGGTGCCGGGGGAGTAGAGGATGGTGAAACATTTGTGTTCAGTAGAAAGGAGACCGACATGGTGAGAAGGACGAAGGTGGACAGTGAGATGTCTTGGCAGGAGCAGAGAGAGAGAGAGAAAGAGAGTATGAACTGATTTAAGTAAGTCAGACAGGATAAGTGAGAAGGGCAAACAAGCAGCTTCTGGGTGTCTCTAGCTGCCGATCCTTGTAATAACTACACAGGATGTTAGGATGGAAAGAGAGGAGGTTAGAAGACAAGACAATCCACTAGGATGGTTTAGTGAAGTGGAGTGTTCACACCTGTAGGGTGATTCCTTGCTTCATTTGAGGCTTTACCCATGAGGCTAAGAGGTTCAGGAGGTGGCGTCTGAGATAATATACAGAAACATTTCATGAATATGTCTTATAGTACAGTTCCTAAGCAGATACAATGTTGAGCATGTACACCATCTCAGTTTAGCTTATTTTGCATGCTAACATTTGGTTTTTGCACTAAACACAATGTACAACTGAAGCTGATGGTTTGATAGTTTTGCAGGTAGATGTTAATGTTAAGCATGGCAAAATTGTCACACTAAAAGGTCAAGATGCTGACAACAGCATGTTTCCCATGTTTAACAACTCAGTTTAGCATGTTAGCATGCTATGGGTAGTGAACTAACATTAAACTTAAGTACAGCTGAGGCTGGTGGGAATGTCATTAATTTTGCAGGAATTTGAACAAAAATCAAAATATTGGACCAAATGAAAATGTAACCTAGTGGCATAACACGAAAGGGATCTTCAAAGTATTATAATTTATCCTGCGTGGAACATGAATGTCTGTATCAAATGTCATGACAGACTGACATTGCCAAATAAGTGAAGCAGGTAGGCAGTCTGAGTCCTGGAACCCAGGAAGGGCGGGGGATGATCCATGTTGAAGAGCCTGGGCTGTCTGTGATTGTGATGGGGCAAGAGCAGAGGAACAGAATAAGGCCGGGGGAGATGGGTGAAGCAGCATGGTCTGGCTCGCTGGCTGAGCCTGTGACCATGGAAGGGATTAGACAGGATTAGCTGTGGGGTAACCTTCCCAAAGTGTCAGTCTGAGATCCAGAGCTCTGTGAAGCCAGCCGCCTGGGAATCGAGCCCAGGGGGCCCCAGTCCAGCACATGGGTTTTGTTTAATATAGACCCCTGCCACACTGGACACTACAAACGTAGAGAGTATGGAGTACACAAAGTGGCAGGTTCATCAGATTCAACATTCACATGATTAATGACCTTTTTCTGAACTAAAAAAGAACCTAAACTTCAAACTTTATTTGTCAGTATATTTTTACATACACAGAAATTCTTCTCTGCACTTAACCCGTCACTGATTGAACACGCACTTGCAACATGCAGTGAAACACACAGGAACAGTGGACTGCCATACCAGGTGCCAGGGGAGCAGTTGGGGGTTTAAGTGCCTTGCTCAAGAGCACTTCAGCCATTGCTAATGGAGGGGGGGGTGTCATGTTATTTTAGAAAGCATACCTGTTCTATAGGTAGTAATTCTACGTTGTGGGGCTTTAGCAGCAGAGTAAACTGACTGACTCACTGGGAGACAAACTTACGCAAAAGGGAAAGAAAGGATGGTGGAGCAGGAATGTTACACATTTGTGGAATGAATATACTGTACTATAACAATAACGCACGCTTGAAGAGGTTTTGAAAGCTTTTCCCACCCACCTTGAACAATTGCAAAATAAGGCTGTCAACAAAAACATGAAGAAAATGTGTTTTTAGTTTGCAGAGAGCCAGAGGGAATTGCACAACTGAATAGCATAAATGAAAGGCTGACTGAGAACCAAGAGGATATGAATGAAACTATTAGAACTGCATGAATTGATTTCTGGCCAAAAGGGGGCAGATTATTTTTTTATTTATTTATTTTTGTTGTTGGGGGGGTTACTACTAGTCATTGAACTGTTCCACAGCTTCACCACCCCCCTTAAAATGTACTGACGGTGCAATGGAATGCAGTGCATTCCAGTGCAATGCAGTTTGTGCCCAGATACACAGACTTTGGCCACTCTTGTTAAAAGAGCTTAATCTAGACTATACACTTGTGCTGTTCTTTGCCAAAGGAACCAGGAGCCAAAAAGCATCAAGGTACTGTAGTGTATACTTGCGTACATGTCATGTATTTCTCTCTGTCTTACGATGTGTAGTACTTATTGGAGATGAAGAGCCTGATCCTGCCTCCAGAGCACATCTTGAAGAGGGGTGACAGCGAGGCAGTGGCTTATGCTTTCTTCCACCTGCAACACTGGAAGAGGGCAGAGGGAGCCTTAAACCTACTACATTGCACCTGGGAGGGCAGTATGTATCACTGATGTTTCTTCTTTTGTTTTATTTAATGGAAATTATTTGTTATCTTTCCAGATTTGAAAATCTTGCTTTGCTTCTTTGTTTCTGAAAGGGAATTAACCCCCCCACCTACGTTCAGAAGTCACAATTACACAAGACTTAAACATAAACAAACCATCACAGACATAAAGTAATTTTCCTGTGAATTTCCCTGGGGTGGGACTAATAAAGGCCTGTGTTAAAGCCTGTCTTTTTATGGTGCTCTTCATTTTTAAAGTGTGCGTCAAAGGTCTTGTATGCACAGTACACCCACATATACACCACTTGATCATCGCTCAAACAAAGTAATAAAGGGAGTTATTGTTATATTTTATTAGGATGTTAGTATCTTGTCACTCTGTATAATATTCTGTTTAAACTATTTACTGAAAATTGTGTCAGTTGTTTTAGAAAGTCTCCTCTAGCCATAGTAAAAAATAGCAGCGAAGTTGTTTAAAATAGTTTTTCACATTGTTTTGCTAAGTCATACTCTGTGTGTTATTCATCTTAATTCAATTTCCATTTTGCCCTTTTTCTGTCTTTTCAGCCTTCCGGATAATCCCCTACCCACTAGAGAAGGGTCACCTATTTTACCCGTACCCAGGATGCACAGAAACGGCAGATAGGGAACTACTGCCCTGTAAGTACAAAATAAATGCACCCAGTTGCCTAGCAGAGCAACACAAAACCTCCATGTTTTTTTTTTTTGTTTTGTTTTTCTGCACTGGTCACAGCTTGCTCTCTTTTCCTTACTGTTGCTTTAGCATTCCATGAGGTGTCTGTGTACCCAAAGAAAGAGCTTCCCTTCTTCATCCTCTTCACAGCAGGCCTTTGCTCTTTCACTGCCATGCTGGCCATGCTCACACATCAGTTCCCTGAGCTCATGGGTGTCTTTGCCAAAGCAGTAAGTATTTTAAATGCAATTTCATCTCAGATGTTACTGTTTTAAAATGTAGATGTTGATTCAGATAGTACACTCTTAATGTTCACACAAGTTTAACTTAGACTAATGTGTGTATTTTGGCTGACTGGTTACATCTTCACTTAATCTCTGATTGTTTTTTTTTTTTGTTCTATCTGCGTTTTAAATACATACTGTTTGTAACCTGAACCTTTTAACCCTGTGGTAATTGCTGCCTTCCATCACTGTCAGTAACACTGGAGACTCATGGGAGACATAGGACTGTAAAATCTGTGTTTGCCGCCAAAACAAGCTGTAGTTCAACTTAAGCTATCAGTGACCACAGCTGAATAATGCGAGCTTATCACCATAGCAAACACAACAGTGTGGCTTACAGTTTGAAAGATTTATAAACTTTTAATGTATGCATGGATTCTTTTACTGTTTATTATAGAAGTGTTGTGTTATCTGTTTTAGCCAGTTTGGCAAACTCCTTACTTGGGCTAATTCTTTGTTTATTGTCACCCTGTTTATTAGTCCCCCTCCTTTCCATAGACTCATAGACTTGTAGCAAAGACAAGGCCAGAGAGAACATCTAGTGCTCTTCCTTTTGTTATGGGAAAGATTGAGCACAGATAGGATTTTTACAGCAGCCCCAGTGAGCCTGGTTTGTGTAATGTTCAGATGGATAGCATGAAAACCATTGAGGGAGGAACACAGAGGTCCACACTGCCCTCAGAAGAAAAACAGATTTCTCTGAATCTGTTGCTCTTGAACAGTGGTGATGGTGGTGGTAGTAGTCTGCCTTTCCTTTTATTTATGAATACCAGACTTACATAGCATAGTGGTTGAACATGTTTCATATAGTAAATGGGATTAGAGGAGTACTTGATTTGCACTTGTCTGGCCAGGCTGATACGTCAACTTATGAGACTATTAAAGTGTTAAGTATATCAAGTACACCTTAAGTAGTTTCAGAAGAAAAACATATTTTAATATTTTGAACAATATTTCACTGTTACCAGATCACTTAAATCAGTAATGTGCATTTTAAAATGCTCTATTGTGCACATATCTAATGCTGTATATCCTAGATCATAATCGTAGATCAAAGTGGATATACACCCTGTTGGTAATCATAAAAACAAGTGGTTGAGTTGGTCCTTCTAGGTTGTAAGTGTGAGGAGAATTCATCAGATTTGTTTGAGATTTACAAATTTGATATTGCTCCTATTTTATTATTTTAATTTATTAGATTACTTGTCTTTCAATATAGCATTACTTCAGTCCAACGGTGTTTTTGCCCAAATATAACCCTGTTTAGACCAGTTAATAGGATGTAGTCAATGACAATTGACACTGATCAGCTTTGTGATTATTATGCTAAAATCACACTGTATAACTGATAACTGGTACATTTTTCTAACAAAAACGACAGTGTTGGTGTCTATGTATTGTGTTGTAAAGATATGTAATGAAATAAGCTTGCTAACAGCTACCCCAGACAAGTCCTCTGTCTCAATACCACTTTACCTACTGCATTTGAGGCAGTAGTCCATTAGTCCCCTGGGAGATGTATGTGAGCGAGATGTATAGATCTTCTGTTCTTCCCTGGTCTTGGAGGTTGTGTTAGCTGCTTAGCTGTGTTAGCTTTACAGCTAAGTGAACTAACAGGAGCTATAGCTGTAGCCAGAGTTAACTCCAACAAACTATACAGTGAGCAGCAGTTAGCGGTAATACTGGTGACAAGCTGCCCTCTATATTTTTGGATGTTGAATTATTCTGTTGGTTTATGCACACCTGCTGTTGTCATAGATCATAGATCATTTACACATACGTGCATCATAAATCAGTTTTAAAGGATAATATTTAATTATTCTGGCATTGAAGTGTAAAAGAGAAAGGTTTACTTCCTTTCTCTTCATTTATTTGTCACATAGAAACTGAATGGAAAGAATGAACGTGACTGATTTGATGTATAAAAGTGTGATGACATCCTAATCATGGATACTGTAAACTTTATCCCCAAATGGGATAAGTATATTGAACTGTCAGCACTCCACAAACAAACTTTAAAAATGATAATACTTGGTACTTTGGCTTCTATTCCCCGTACTCAAGAAAGCTTCTGGATAACATGTATAAATATGTTCAGCTGTGGATCGCCTTTCTGCAGCTCAGATGCAAATTCTCCTTTGCATTCTGTTACCTGAAAAAATACTTGCTCCTTCCTCCCTGTGTTTTATCTGTTTTTAAAAAACTGAATAAGATCAAACTCCAAATTCCACATTGGTCAGGTTTCCAGAAAACACAACAGCCTTAACGATGAAAAGTATGTACATCAAACTTTAGGTTAGGTTTATGATGAATAGAAGTGTTTCTTTCTGTTTAACCTCCTTTCTCAAACACATTAGCCTGCAAATTAGACAGGGAAGAGCTGGAGGGAAGTGTCTGGTTGTAGTTATGTTCTTTCTCTTGTTTTTTCTTAATCAAAAACAATGTCAAAAATAATGGTATGTTTCTTTTGAAATCTCTTCTTGGATACTATTGAGCTAGGTAACAGTAGTGGATTTATTTAAACTGGCAGTCCGCAACTTTTGTGTGCACTCTCTTTCAGTGAGAGTGATTACATAAACACTGTCAACATGGTTATGATGCCATAGACTCTGCCATACTACTATTTGATATAGCCTGTCCCCCTTCAGCACTGGCAAACCGGTCTTTCGTACTTACCAGTGAGAATGGGTGGTAAGAAGTTTTACTGACATTTAACTGAAGTCTCATTCTGCTTTTTTTCTCCCTTTCAGTTCTTCAGCACACTCTTTGCACCCCTGGGTTTCTTTGCAGACAAGATGGAAAGCTTCATGCCGTCCAGTTTTTGGCACCAGCTGACTCGAATCTGACCCCATCTCTGTTTCTCACACACACACACACACACACACCAGTATCACTCCAAACCCTCAGACAAAATGTGTTTGCTCTCCTGTCTTCAGCATGACTGTCCACTTGCTGCATTGTTACTGATTATGTTAGCCAAGGTTGTATCAACACAGCAATACCACTCTTAAGATGCTCTCCTGCAGTGTTTCAGCAGCTAGTTTTTCCAAGACCACGTTTAGCGATTGCAGTATGCAACGATTTCACAGTCATTCATTTGTCAATGTGTTAGCACTAGGCAGTTTGTAGTTTTTAAATATCCCATAAAGTTTGGCTGCATTTTCTATAACACAGATCCAATTAGGATTTTGTCAGAAGTACTTATCACAGTCATAAGTTAAATCACAAAAAAACTAATGCTGCATGTGTCAGATGTCCCTCTAATGTCTGGTCAGATGAGTTTGTTTCGGCCAGTGTTTATGACAGGAAACAGAAACAAAATGTACATGGTGGATGTCTCTAGTAGAATATGTTGACGAATATGTTCGTATTCCTCTCTTTTCCCTTCCCAGTTATTTGTGTGGATCAAAAAGATCTCATCAGGTATTTGGGATGGGAACCTGTATGCCCTGTCTCAAACCCTCACTGCCTCGCGGACAACCAGTGGGGCAAATTTAAAAGTCTATAAAGCCTAAAAACAGAGCTGTGATTTACAGCCTTGAAGTGCCTGCAGTGTATACAATGCCTCTGCAGTTCAACTGTTGTTACCATGGCATGACACCTCAGCACTATATCACTGGGGCAACCGCCACCCCCACAACATCGAGATGTAAATGGGCTCATCACTGGTCACAGTTAGGCCTCTCATGGCATAACTCTTATGTGTTGATTACACTACAGAATGTTTTAAGTCAGGGGTTAGTCATCCCCTCATATAGAGAGTCATCTGGCACAGCTGTAACTGCAGCTGTAATACACTAGTTTATGGTTATAAATGCACTGTATGAGAGTTGAGTGACATAAACTTGGACAAGCCCTCAGGATTTGGAGAAAAAGGGGCAAAATTAACAGACATGTACAGATGTATCGTATAAACTAAGAAGCATTTTTCTTTCTGTGTACAAACTGCTCTACCTTTGACTGTCTGTTCATTTTGCCAGAAATGGAACATGTGTGGACTCCACTGTTACTGGTTTGCTTTTAACATTTTTTTTTTCTTCTCCTGTGAAAGATTTACTGATCTCCATTTTATCCAGCTAGATAAACTGATATGTCAGTACTACCTTGTTGCAGAGTAATGTAAAAACAGATTAGTAATGAAATAACCCGTCAGAAACAAATGTGCCTGGTTTGTAATTGTAATAAAGCTTGGAATTGTAAAAAATATTCCTGATATTAACCAATAATGTAATCATTAACATTTATTAACAGATCAAAAGAAGTTAAACAACAATGTCAAATCATTCTCACTTTTTGTTACATTAACAGGTTTATTACATTTTAAACCACTTAAGGCAGATGTGTTTACTAGACGTTGTCAAGTTTTGCTACTTGATAGTTATTACATTACTACATTGCTGAGTTCATGCCCCAGGTACTATGTACTATGACATTAAAAGTGCCTTTTAGAGCATGACAGAACTTAAAAACAAGAATATGGTATTTACTGCATTTACAATACTGATGCCAGGTTTAGTGGCACCTCTGTTCGGTTTTGATGGATTACATTTGATAAATGTGATAAATGAATGCCTTAAAACTGTATAATTTACAGCAGAATTGGTTATTGCCTGAATGATTAGCAGAAATATAGCACCCTATTAGCAGTAACAATAGCAGTCCTGAAAAAGTAGCAGATGGCAGACTGGTTGTGATGTAATGGCACTTAAATGTGTGCTAAAATAATATGTTGCAAATATGGATTATTTTTTCATTTTTTGTTTCACATTTCTCTCTGGACTTGTAATACTTGTCTGTTTATTTTTGGACACTTGACAGTTATGCTGTGCAGTTGATGTGTGAATGCTGAAGACAGGAGAATATTTGAACAGATGTAACTCCCTAGGAAGAGTTTGTTTGCAAAACTCACAATAAAAAAAATACTCTTTTAAGTGTATTTTCCTTCTTTGGTATGTGTTTTCGTTTTCTTCTGGAGCTGCTCAGTTTTAGTGTTTTAAAAATGCTGAAATGGTATTTGAAATGAAAGCAAAGTTACTGACGACTTAATTTCAGTTGGAAGTACCTTCATTCAGACAAGACTAACTGAGACTAATCAAAAACTCCATTACAGTTTTTTCAGGCATAGACAGGTCTCCAAAGTTAACTCTTCAACACAAAGTGGGAGAGATATTCATATGATACTTACCTTTTGTATGGCGGATGTCATTTTCTCTTCATCTTTTAAAATTGCTTCTGTATTGATGGGAGTTGGTATCTTGTTCAAGGACAAACGATTCACTCTACCACCCCGCTGCAGTTCCTGGACTATATAAAGCCAAGAGCCTTCATTCCCATCTTTATGATTACACCACTTGATCACCATCAGTAGATGCTTTTATGTGGCATGTTCCCAATGAAACACTGATGCCATAATCATACTCCATACACTCATGCTTAATGTGGTGAGCAGCAGTATTGAAAATCACTGTCAAGTACTGTTGACAAGTGCTCAAGTGTTTGCTCTGAGTGCCAGAATGTGGATTCATGCTGCATATTGAAACATGAATTGCTCATTGACCTCTGCAGGAAAATGCATGACAGTGAGGGTAACAGCAGAGTGAAAAATGAAGAATACAGAAAACCGTTTCTGTTCAGATATATATGGTATATATGGTACATACAAGTTCCTTTTAGTTCCTTGTGCCTTTTGTGATAGGAAATATTTGAGACCTTTACAACATTCATATCCATAGTCAGTAGAGTTAGTAAGACAAATGGCATATTAAAATGATGATTTGGGATATGCCTTTGAGAGGGGAAAGCACACAGGTGGTAAATAAATGATATCCCACAAGGCCATACCAACACTTTAAATCATAAGTGGAAAAGTTCGGTCCTGACAGTCCTGTGGCCTTTTCATTTCCATTTGGAATCCCTGAATGTCATGTGGCTGCATTTATACAACAATTGCCACAGTCTAATTCTGAAAGCATAACTGACAAAACTAACCAGCCATCTATCCAACATTTTTGCGTCCTCCCAAACAGAGTGAAATGAAGCTCACCAGGCACAGACTATGCTGTCATGTGACATATTTCACTGGTTGGAACTCAAATCTAACGCACCCTTTGAGAAAGGGCGGACTTTTTAAACAGCCACTATTTAGCTCACTGGCCTGCTGCTACACTGCTCAGTTGCTAACAACACTTCAGAAACCACTTGCTACTACCACAGCAGCTCTTACTGCTGCTAATGTGACATTTCATTCAGAAACTTACACCAGGAAAATGATCCCTGCCTTTCTGCTGTTCCTGCTGAATTCAACAATTCAGTTTATCAATCACCATTTGAAGACAGATGCTGTGTTCCTGTCACATTGTCAGGTATGGAATCATGGCAACTCTTCCCAACAGTTTTTTGCTGAGACAGCTTCACTTTACCGAGATAAGTTCAGTGCTGCTTTTGCTAACATGCTGATGATTAGTGATGTCTTGGATCTTTTGGGCTTTTTCTGTGTTTGGCAAACTATTTCACTTGTCATGCTGCTTACTGTTCTGTTGCTTCCCTGCAGATTTGCTTACAAACAAACAGTGTCTTTCTGCTAATTCATGCTTTCATGCTGCTTTCATTTGCTTTTGGGCCTGCTCTGTGATTGTTATTTGGCATAATCAGTTGTGATGTTTTCATTCTGTAGTGGTGAAACATGAATATTAATGCTCCAGTGTATACTTGTAGGCTGATTGGTTTTGTTCTATTTTCCTCCTCTGAGTTCAGTTGTTTTAGCATGTTTTTCTGTTTGTTTTTTATTTTTATTTGTTTATCATTTATTTAGGAGAGGCAACGCACAATACTTATGCCAGATAGAGATAAAATCTAATTCTAATCTGTAGTCCTTTAGCTGCAGTCCCCACCAATGTGCAGGTTGTTCCTTCGAGGTGTGTAGTAGAGTTTACATGCGTGCAGCACATTCACATTGTTTCTGTATAGGTTTCAGGGTAAACACATTACATTACAGGCTTGGGAAGGCCAATGAGGCATGGGAAACAGTAAAGTGACTGAAATGAGGAGAGAGGGGTATCTAACAGGAAACAAAGAATGAGTGGAACAAAATAAATAAATAAAATAACTTACTGAGCAGAGCAGAATATGGCACAAATGTCTAGCCTGTCCCAATCTGTTGCTGCACACCAGGTGGGTTGTTGGTGGATTTTCTCATCTTGCTTCACAAGCTAGTGCATTCCCTTCATGGTTTGTGGTGGCCAGTAGTTACATGGCAGCCGGTGCTTTTGGCCTTTATAAAATAGATTTTACATGATGGCCAGTGCCAGGCTCTGTATCAAATATTTTAGGCAGGACTCAACAATGATGGTTGCCAGATTACCATTGGCCATTATTATGTTGATAAAGTGACAACCAGTTCTTGTCCTTTGGTTGCCATCAGTGCCATTATCATGACTAACTTGCAGATTAGCCTTCAATTTTCCCATGCTCTCCTCATAGCATTACATCTCTTCCACTCTTATGGTTGTTGTTCACAGTGGTGGTAGCTCGTACTCCAGTTTGTACAAATGCCATCAGCTTGCAGAATCCTCCTCCTTCCACATCCATCTCCACTCACCACATTTGTGATGAGGCTAATCTTCTCTACCCGAGTGGCATCACAAAGGTACATGCTAACACTGCCAGTTAATGAGATGATAAGAGGTGGCTGTAATTTGTAGTATCTGTTTTCTGCTTGTACTTAATACACAAATAGTTAATCAACAAACTAGTTCTTCTGTGACATGCAGGGTTAACATTAGATAGCTTGCACTGCACATTTATTTATTTTGTTGAATTATTTCCAAACATCTCTCTTATACCTGCTGGTCACCATTCAGCCTGTAACATCAAACGGTGGACATTAACTAGCACAGATCTATCACCTTTACCAGGCCGATCTGTGTAGCTAATTAATGGATAGCTGTTACATTGCTGTGTCCCATCAAGAAAATGTAAGCTTTTAATATAGAATAGAGTCAATTTCCTGTTGTTATATTATAGTATGGGATTACTCTACATGTGAAACTAATTCTAATGTCGTAACTGGGTGTTTCAACATAAGTTACACTGTCTAATCTTTAGTTTGTGGGAGACTTTTCCTCTGTCAACACTGTAGTAACATGCTGGGTGGGAGATTTAGATCTGGATTTTACTCTTTCTCCCAATAACAAATAGGTATGATCTCATTTGGCAAAGACACTAAATACACTACACTATAGCAACTATAGTCAAGTCAAATTTCATGTCCATATAAAGCTCTTAATTACTGCTGATAAGGTCATGAGGGCCATCTTGTCTTCCAAGAAAAACAGCGCAACTACAGGGACTTTTTGCTAAACATTCCCAACACTTTTTCCAAATAGTCTAGAGAGCAACAATTTCCCAATGTATACATATCAGTGTATTGCCCATATTTCTGTCTATAGATATTAATCATGTAATTAGTTGGAGTACAGAGTTATGGACTGAGGGACTAGTCAGACAAGTTCAAGGAGAATATTAATTATGTTTACTTATGAAACTGACACAACAGTGAATTGCTTTTGACTCATTACAATGTGTTACCTTGGATTACAGCATGTCTGTCTCTGAATGTGAAATGAGGACCACACTGTTAGTCTCTCCCCTGGCCAATTTTAGTTCTGAAATGTTGACAATTTGAGATGCCCATCTGATATCGCTAAGATGGCAGAGAATGCCTGTGATGCAACTCCTGTTATTTTTGCAGAGTTCAACTGGATTACAGTAAGGGGCAATTTGACACAGATACTATGGCAAATTTAAACATTATTTTATTAATCTCCTATTCTCCTTTTGAACTTTGCTGATGGCTGGAGACTTTGTAAAGAAAACCCCCTGCTGTAAGATTCCTTAAAGATAATGTAACATTTAAAGTTATGTTGTGATATAAATTCTGTTGCTATCTGAGCCAGTCTGCCAGTTCAGTTATGTCTCTGCAAATATACTCAAGAGTACTCACCTGACATTGAACTGAGTGAACTTTATAACACCAAAACGGCTGGGTGCATTATCTTTATCCTCTGCCTGCCATAACTGAATCAGGGACAAAACACAGGAGACCATATAAGCTGGAAAAGAAAGAAAGACCTCTAAAAGGAATGACAGAGGGTGGATCAACAAGATTTAATATAGAGCCAGTAAGGTATTTTGGGACATCCATTTCAAAGGTGCAAATACCTCCCTAGAACAGTAATACAAACTAGGGCACGGGTGCAAACACTGACAGTGGAAAAAATTGAGTTGAATGTAAAAATGTGGCATTAGCCTTGAAAAATTCAGAGTGTCAGTAATGGATAAAAATTGTTTTTGCTTGCTGAAATATAACTGCAGGACATGAGAAAATTAGTTTTTCAATGCTTTGTCTAAGTTGTGAATAGACCCAAATGAATTCATGCAACCACAACATTCACTCTCAGCTGATATAAATCCATAGTACAGATCAGTGTAGGGCCTGTGGTTTCCAGTGTGGATTTAGGCATAAAATGTTACATTTCATAACCGACTGAAATTGGCAGTGTTGTGTTTTATTACACTCAGTTGAACTGGGGAATTGAAATATGAATTTTTGAGGGCCAGAGCCGCACAGGCCCATGTCAACCCCCACTGTGTGTGAACAGCTCTCACCTCTCTAATCTTTAAGAAAAACACAGCCAACACACTCTTCATTTACATTCAAAACGAGCTCTTTTGTTTGCAATTAACTTTTGACTTGTGAACGTTTGACATGGTGTGTCATTTGGCCTTGTTCAAAGCACTTTACTTTGGCTCCCCTCCTCATTACGTGAACTTGAAAAAATGTGTTGACTCTCAGCATCCACAGCTTGTTGTCAGTTTCATTTAGATCTATAAACCCCTCTGAAGGTTGTGTCTCCAATAGCCTAACATGTTGCCTGGCAGCATTACCAGATGTTGAAAAGTCAAATTCAGAGTCTGCAGCTACTTCACTGCTAATGTCTTGGCCCTGCTTCACAAAATACTTCATGTCTTTGAACCTAGTCAGAGCAGTAAATATGAGCACAAAGGACTAAAAGCATAGTTGCTTAAGATTGCATGTTAAAAGTGTTCTGTCACAATATGATGACAAAAGAATTGTCCTTTGCTGGTCTTAAATAATAAAGACCAAGCAAAGAGAAAAAAGTACACCTTTAAGATACAACCTGTGTAGTAATAGCAAATGGTTTGAAAATGGTGACCTCATACAGATTTAAGCTCAAGAAACTTTGTTTTAATAATAAGCTTATAATACCTATGTTGCTGTTCAGTTTTAGTTATGATCTAAGAAAATATAGCAGCATTTAAGCCTTCACTTTTATTAATGTATGTATGGCCTTCTAGTTTTAGGATAATAGTAATACTGCATTATCATCAGCGTAAGCTGTTGGTGACACGCAGCTGTGGTGTCTGTTTAAGCTAACAGTAATGATGGTGAGGCTAACAATAAGCTCCATGTACCACCATAAGTTACAGACATCATGAATCTGCCAGTTCACTAACTGAGACGCTGCAGCATCCTGGGCAGACAAAACCTGAGCATCAAGCTCCTGAGCAGTGATCCCAGGGTAAACACTGGGTCCAGTACCACCGTTTCATTACGTGTGTCTCACCAGCAGTGATCCATAGGTCTTTAAAAGCTTGATCTTAGAATAGCATCAATGCTAGGTGTAGGGAAGGGATTTTTTCTACAAAAAAATAAAAAAGCAACTTTTCAAAAAGTATTAAAACAAATAAAAAACATTTGCATAGGCAATTACTGCCATCAAACTGGAGGCATGAAGGATGGATGAAAATTAAGAAACTACTGGAAGTAGCTCAATCTTGGCAAACAGCAAAGGCTGCAGGCTAACTGGGTGTTCAGATCAAAAACAGCTGCGTTGCAAGGATATATTACATGGAGATGACAACTTCACCAAAAGAAAATCACTGCATCAAAATAATTTTTCTTCTTCATGATATCATCAGGTGAACAGTGGAATTACAGCATTTGCATTAAGTCATCTAATGTGCACTTGCATGTATCTGACTGGACTACATAGTATCTACTGAAAAACCACACTGTCATTTTTACTGGACTACGCTACATTTTGTGTTAATTTTCTCTTATTATTAAAGAATGATTAGACTGTGTGTTTATTTGTTCAGTGCTGTTGTCTGCTTGAACACGGTATAAGGACAACTGCTTGAAGCTGTCAGTGTAGCGCTGAAACAAAAAAGCAAAATAAAGACAAACAACCAGAGGTAGAAATTATAAAGTTTTCCATAAGGCAACACAGCTAGAATGTTGGACTAAATACAGACAGTCATGTGGGATGCAATGTGAAAATGTAAACCTTTGAGATAACTGTCCAAAGATCATATGAAGCTTTGTCTTTCTGTTGGTATCGTTTTTCTCCCAAGAACCTGCCAAAACTCTGCCCTACAGCAAGTATGCTGCCACTTGTACAGAAAGTTTTTGCTTGTTCTCCTGTTTGTAGTTCGTTCACAGTGTGATTGTCTGGCCTTATTCATAAGCTCCCTCTGACTTTTTATTAGTTAGAGTTGCATTAATTAGCAGCAACTGTCTTTTGCGTTTTATATGATTTGTTGCTGTACCATATAATGACTAGATATCATTTTAAATGATACAATGTCAGTATTTTTACAGTATGTCAAAAGATCTCTCAGTCTTTCTTCTTTATTATGTTGCTAAATGTTAAATGTTACTATTATTATCATCATCAATTTGACCTATGTCATGTGCTAACATGGTCTTTATATACTGTTAAATAAACAGACATTACTTTATATCTCTTATACCTCAATCAAGGGTGCATTTACAAATGAATAATAGCAATAATAATTTTCAGCCATTTTGTATCAAGGATCCCAAGTTTGTCTTTAAAAAAACTCAACAAATTGTTCTTATTAAAGCAGCACACAGTCAGTAACTGGCTGTAATTTCCAGTATCATCAAGGTCTGTGAAGTCTTCAGTAAGAGTCAATGGATCAAAAGACAGAGGTATTACAGGTAAGAGATCCCAATTATAGTTTGGATAACAAAATGCAGTCATTAGCACTCAGGTTAATGAGTCAGTGGCGACTGTGATTGGTCAGGTCTCCTCGATGAGTTATGTCCAACCAATCAGGTCGTTTGTGGGGCTTGCAGGTGTGAACGTCCACCATGTCCTCGCAGTCACTGCACTCCACAGCGCAGCACCACTTAAACTTGCACTCACACTTGGTGACACGTTTGACACGCATAGTGTCGTAGCCCCGCCCACAGCACATGACCTCACAGCTGTCTGTGCCTCTTGAAGACTTGTTGCACACTCTTCCTGCTGTGCCCAAGGAACCTGAAAGAAATGTACATACCTTTGTTTCAGAGAAAATCACAATATTTTCCCAGATAAATTGTCAGGGGTTGGGCTTGGCCCCTTACTTCTACTGAAGGGAAATCTTAATGCTTCAGCATACCAAGACATTTTGGCCAATACTATGCTTCCAACATTGTGGCAGCAGTTTGATGAAGGCCCTTTTCTATTCCAGCCTGACTGTGCCCCAGTGCACAAAGCAAAGTCCATAAAGACATGATTGGATGAGTTTGGTGTGGAAGAACTTGACTGACCCACACAGAGCCCTGACTTCAACCTCACTGAATGCCTTTGGGATGAACTGGAACAGAGACTGCGAGCCAGACCCAACATCAACGCCTGACCACATGAATGAATGGGCAAAAAAATCCCACAGAAACACTATATGTATGCATATGACAGTGATTAGTAGTTTTCTTTAACTAATAAAACAAATTGTTATGTTATAAAATTTAAAATTCTCAGAGACAGCATACCCATTGCTTTCACTGAGTAGTACAACAGTGATTATTCACAAAAACATGTTGCCTTACTCGTTTTTGATTTGGTGAATAGAATAATCATCTACTGACAAAATTCAAACTGAAAGAGAACATTCTGAAGCATAATTTTAAAGACAGAACAGTCAGGAATTTAGGACCAACGAGAGATTATAGCCTCTATACTATAGTGGCTAGATCAGAGTGACATTATAGACGTCTCCATCAAATTCAAATAGAAATACAATTTGGGGCTTGATGGATTTTAATACCCACTCATTGCTGAAAGCCCTGTTTACACAAAGGCACATTTTGCAGACTTCTCATCCAACAGAAACAAAATGTTTCTGACGTCATCTCAAAGTTTTACCCAAGCGCTGTACTTGAAGTTTCATTATTTTGTTGGCCAACTTTGGGCAGTAGAGCACGCTGTAAATGCAATATTGACACATTATGAAGTTGACGTAGCAAACATTTGTTTATTTACACAGAAGCACACCTGATGCAACATTTGCATACACTTTAAGTTGTCTTTCCTCATACAAGAAAAGTCAGTGCCAGAGTCACTCTGTTTTTAGATCTTTATTTATTCCAGCCAGCACCTTAGGGACCTTCTTACTGCACATAAAGTAACTCTGTCGTCACTTTGTTCTTCAGTGGTTGCTTACCAGTTGCCTCAGTCACATATCAGCTCAGCTTAATTCCATTTTGAGAAAACCTCGATTGATGACATACTGTTGATGTCCAGAGCTGCCAATGTGGATAGTTTAATGCTTACAACTGACACAGTTTTTCCAATTCAAAATATCACTTTTCCCACACTTTTCAGCCGGGTATTGGCTTCCAGACAGAATAGTGTCAGAATCAAACCGCATCCCTGAAGTGAAGAGAAAAGAATAAGGGGAGATATTCCCCTTGGGCTCTAGGGAGTGAAGCTTAATACTGACCAAAGGAAGGATTTGAAAAATAATCCTGCAAGTATCCTTAGGCTGTGAATTCCTATACAACGGAGATTAGCTGCAAGGAGGGTCATAAGCTTATTTTAAGATCACCTTTTAACAAGGAAAAGAAGCCTTTCCTTTGAGTGAACACACCCTTATTATCCCGCAGTTGTCAAACTGCGACCAAGAGAATCTGCTAAGTTACCATCATGTCCCCTGCACTGTGCTATCTTACCTAACCTATTAACAGAGAGTGAGTGAACTCCTTCACACTCTATTAAAGGGGCTGGATTGGAGGACAGAGACAGAGCTTGACAAGGCAAAACAAACACTAGGAATTAGAGGAGATGTTAAGGGTCAAACTGCTGAACTTTAAGCTGTAAAGGAATGCAAGCCTTCACTGGATGAGTCTCTGTTCATCACAGATATAGACAGGGCCAGCTGTCTGTTTGATTTACTCGTAACAATACGCTAATTTGTTTTTTAAATGAAGACTGGAAATTTGATGTTGCAATATTTTATTTAAAAAATGTAATTATTTAACACAAACTGAGAAATGTGTCACTGACTTTCAGAATATGGACTGATGGTTTGCTCGTTGTACATATAGCTACTCATTAGGGATGTCATGGAAAAGATTTTTTAAATGAAAAATACAGTAGAATACATAAAGAAAACATTGGGTTTATTTTAGCTAGTGCATTAAAATAGGCCCTCACTGGCCCCAGTACAATCCTCGGGATTGCTTGAGACATGAGTACCATATAAAATACAATACAAATAGCTTTTAATGAAAACTACTCAGAGAAAGATCTAACCCAGGACATCACGTTGAGAGAAATTGTCATCAGTAAAAATTCATTCACTCACCTGCTGTGCGGTCCATGAGACAGTAATCTGGGGAGTCCTCGACGTACACTAACTCATTCTTGGTGCTTCCCTTGAAATTCTTGTCAGCCACCATAAAGCCTGGCCCATCCTGGTTCATAGTCACCTCGACGGCTGTGTTATACTTCTTCCGAAGATAGTCTCCAGTTCGCCTGAAGTCAGACATAGCCAGCCAGCAGGTTCTCAAAGAACAGGAGCCACTGACCCCGTGACACTTGCACTCCAACTTCATAAAGCGCTTCACCGCCTAGAGCAGAGGTCAAAGGTGACAGGATGTTAAGCCTATGAAGTTGCTCATGGCATGATGTATATGAGATCAGCTCTGGTAGCACAGTTGTCAGTGAAATATTCTTAACTCTGACTGGACTTTACTGAACTTACTTTCCACCAGAGACTTTCAGAAGCAACTCAGCCCTATTTTTTTGCCAGGAGTGGAATTACTGGCAACTTGAAACCACAACAAATATTAAGTGATTAATCAGTTAAAGTCTAATCAGCAACTGTTTTGATAATTATTAATTGTTTACCATTACCAAAACCATTATGGTGGTTTTGGTGGTTCAAGCGTTCCTTGTTTTTTTTTTTTTTTTTTTTTTTTTTTTTGCTTTTTTTAAATTCTAAACAGAATAACAACAGTTCAATTTTCAGCTGTTTGATTTTCAACAGTTAGTTGTACAAAACAACATTATTATTTAAATACATTATTTAGAAATTGTAAAAAATAATAATAATTATGTCGTAAAATATTTCTTTTCATTATTCTTCGTATAAAATTTTAGTAAAATGTTCTCGTCTCATTGTTTTTATGTCTTGTCTAGAGATAAGTCTCTCAATGGAAATTTTGACAGATGCAAAAACTCAAGTGTTAGCATTAAAACTAGCGCTCACCATCCGACCGCACCGGTTGTTGTGCAGGTTCATCAGTGCACGAATATCTTTCACCATCCTCTCTCGAGCATCTACGAAGGCCTTTGCAAATTTAATGCCATAGTTGATGTTGTCGCTGCATCCACCCCAGTCGAAGTTGCCCCTGTCATCGCTAGCTTGCCCATGCTTGTGGCTATCACAGCTGCAGATCTTTAGCTCCCCCTGGCTGCAGGCCCTGGTAATGGCGTAGACCACTCCTGCCGAAGAAATGGCATATACGAAAGCTGCCTCTCGGCTGCCTGGGGCAGGAAAGAGAGATGATGTGATGAAATCCTTCAGAAAATATTGTCTTCTTGTCAATCAAGAATTTGTTTTACGTCTACTTTTATTTGATAAATGACACTGTTGTAAACCACATCGATTTTGTTTCTATTTATGGTAAGATTCAAGCCGTTCTTTAATGTCTGAGTTCATTGGGTTACTGCTCAGTAAAGCAGCCTTTCCACAGTATATTCCAGACAGCGAGAGCACAGAAATCAGTCCATTTATGGTGGATGGTACAAACAGCGGTATCAGCATGTCAGCTATAACATCACAGTCTAGCCGACTCTCCTTTCACTTTTTCAATTTGCACAGATGGCAGCTTTCTTAGTAACTGGGCTTTGTTTTCATTTTAGGCAAGAGGAGATTTTGGAGGTTATTTGGTCTAGCTTTCCCACCCACCTCCTGTCCTCATTCCTGCTCACGCAATGAAGCAGAACACAGGCGATATGTCAGGGAGTAAAGCTTTGTCTGGCTGCCAGAACCATCTACCCAAATATTTACATCTACTATTACTGTTTATACATCACCAGTGTGGTGATCTGCTACTTGTTTTCAGAGAACATCCACTTTCCCAATCTTCCCTCATTTAAGAGAAGGTTTAAAAAAAATGCTTTCTGTTTCTGTTTGTATTCTAAGGCAAAGTTGATTTAATAAGACATCTATTAATTCACTGCTTATCTACTAACAGCAGAGACATTTACGAGGATGATTAACTCAAGTGTCACTGACATAAACAACCACTGTCACGCATATACAGAGAACCACACAGATAGAAACCCCCAGTCACACAAGTGCAGACTCACTTCGGAGCATCACCCGACCAAACACCGTGTGGTCCCTGTCCAGTGTGCTGCAGTTCCAGCGGTGGTGTCTGAACTGGTGCTGACACTCTCTGATCCACTCTTTAGCCCCCTCACCGATGGACTGCATCAGGTCTGGGTGCCGCTGGCACAGCTGACGTTGCTTGTTCACCAGACCGGGAATGTTGTCACAGATCACCCGAGCACCCAGAGCTCCAATGTACCTGCAGGAACATATCCAACACAGTATTGTTAATGTGATGTTAAAGAGGCATTTCTCTAATTTTACACATAAGGCTTAGTCTGTCTAAAGGTGCACAGTATATTGTCTCCTTTTTCTCTGGGGGAGCTTTATAGAATAACCCTAGATGATGATTGTGTGTAAATGGGGTAACACCAGCAGGTCTAGTGTGTTTGACTGCTTTAGCAAAGCAGTTGCTGCAGATAACTTTATGGAAGAGTAGTGGTAGCCAGTGGTGTAATCTAGTTTACTCAAGTGGGTATAGTGTGATGACACCCCCAAGCCTGCTCAAATACACTGGTCCAGAGTGACATCCCACAAGCACTGCCATATTCACTTAAACATATTACAGTAAGGATTCACACATAGCTGGGGGTAATCCAAAACACTGGATATGTATCATCGGTGTGAAACCTCCTGAAACTATTCATAGTAAGAAACACAAGAGCATGACATGCATAGCTGAGGAGATTTAAACACTTTGGACTCTGAGCTGATTCTCTACTATCACAGATTGAAGAGTTCATAATGTTAATTTATATTCACATAAGATAAGATAAGATAAGAACTTTATTGATCCCACAGGAAATTGTTGAATCAGACACATGTTATGTATCTGGAAATTGTAAGGGGGTTCAGAGGTTATCAAGTTATTTCTAGAATATTTCTCATGCCATGTATTTAAACAACTTGTTTGTACAGACTTGGTCTACAGAACCTTTTTAGGATTAACCAGAAAGACTTAAAGGTCAGACAATTAAATTCAAGTGACACACAATAAATAAAAAGAGCTATGGAGGCTGTGGGGAACAAGTGGGTATACAGCGCATCCCTGAATGTCACGTAGATTGCTATTCCACTGGCGGTAGCTAACATACAGAATGAGGAAATGTGTAATAATGAGTGTGCTTGGGCAATGTGGGGTTGCACAAAAGAGAGCAAACGTCAAATGGTTTCTGGCAATTTATGGCATGAACGAACTCAGACTTCACAGGCTGTAAACACCCATTAACTGCTGGGTATTAGTAAGGTTTGTAGGTGGTTACGGGCTGAAAGTCCATTTTCTCATGCAGTGAGGAGAGTGTTGGCAAATGGAGCTGAGCAGGAGTAAAAGAGTCAGCAGCATGTTGACAGTTTAGCAGTAAATGTACAGTGCAGGTTACAGTTCATCAGTAAATAAAGGTAACAGACTAAAGTGAAGTCCCAGTCTGCTGGAAAAGTCAGTGGGGTTAGGCCTGAAGCAAGAATTGACTTCAATCAAGAGGAAAACAAACATCTCCCCTCCCTGACAATGGTCTGGAAACTGAGCAGGAAAGCCTGACAGCTGAAATAGTTTTTTGCTTTTTTTTTTTGATTATGAAATTTTGATTTCTGGTGCCGTTAGATTGCTGCTACACCACCCTGTTAACATCACAGGTGGGGGCCTCCTTTTGTGTGCAGAAGAGCAAATAGTTTTGACCACAGTGAAATGTTTTTAAAAGGCTAAACATCAACAATTATGAAATGAAGAATATTTTCTTTGATAAAAACGTGATGTGAATTTCGGAAATTATTACATTTATCTTTTTTTCCGATAAATTTTCACTTTTTATCTTTACAATGCATTGGATTTACTAGAAATGTTTGAATCACACAAGTGGGGAAAAAAAATGCTAAGCAGACGCTGATGGAATTTGATGTTATTTGAATAGTAGTAATAACATTGTGTGGTCTAATCCTTATCTGTAACTCTGCAGAAATACGATGTTTAAAACAGACTGAATAAGCGAACAAAGTAGTCCAGCACATGACCCCGTGTATAAAAGCAATATGACATTTTTAAACTTTGGTTTTAGCACACGTGAAACAAATAATGTACACAGTGTTAGTGAACTTAAGAGGTGCTGGTCATTTTGATAAGATTTTTGCACAAGTCCTACGCTAGATAACCAACAGCTGTTATAGCTTCATAATTTGCGCACAGACAAGTGCATGATATCTGTATTCTGTAACTTTTCCTTTGAAGACTAGATTATTGATTGGATTTCTACTAGTGTTCCTGTTTTTCTTCATATCCACACCCCTAAGACTCAGATATTCAGGATGTAGAAGAGATTATTAAATTCCTCACGTTCAGTGAAAAGCACTGTGACAGGCCTTTGCCTCCTGCTCTATTCAGACATAATCCCCTTACTTTGCAGCAACTCTTAAAAGGGCGAATCACATGCTGGTGGTATTGTGACACTGGGGGGCCTCTTATCAACAGAACATGAGGACAGTCATCTACAGTGCAAGTGACCGCTCAGGCCTTTCCCTCCCAAGCTCACAGATCAACCATATGCAGGCGCAGCCCCCAACCCCCCGCCGCCCCGCGCCTCCCTCCTTCCCTAAGCCTGCACGCTCCACTCTCCATCCGGATATCATTATAGTTCCTAATCACAGCTAATCACAGACACATTTGTGTCGCCTGGCCACTGAGACAGAAACGGAGGTAGCAGGCAGTTTCCACTCCTGTTATGGCTCTCCCAGTCCCGTTCTAACTGTGACTATCTGCCTGAGCAGTAAAGCAGAGCAGAAGCACTACTTGTGTTTATTGTGTGTTGCACATACTGGCTGTGCTAAAAGACACCTGACTGCCTCCAAGAGGACACACACATAGAAAGAGGGAAGGGGCTCCTGCACAGCAAGACGCATGGTGTTCATCTAAATTATCGCGGTGGTTAAAAATAGGCCCTAACAATGCAAACCAGAAGAAGTATTAATTATCTGGACACAGAGCTTCCAAGCCTTTCCTGCTCTCTGCTTCTGTTTCACGTTCTCTAAAATTTCTCATTGATTTAAGCAAAGCTTTTTCATAAAGTACTAGCAGAATACAGCAAAGGGTTCACACATATGCATTTAGTTCCCTTGGGAAATTACAGTTCATAACATTATGAACAAAGGATGCATTTTTTTCTAAATCCATCTGTAAAACAGGGTTGTGTTGTTGTTGGGTGCAGGGCGAAGAAAACATACAGTCAGAACTGCTGTACTGTGGTTCATCAGAGTACACATCAAATACAATTTCTGTAAGTGTGATCTGACACATGAGAATAAGTAAGTATTTCAGATGGGTGGGATAAAGCGAGGGCAGGTTTTTCTTTCTCCCCAATGCATGTAAACCCCAGGAGAAATTATCAGGGGGCATTTATTCACGCACCAGCGCCTGCACCTGCCATTTACTCCGGGTAAGATGGATGGACAGGGGAGATACCTCCCAGCACCATTAATCTTCATAAGCACATGACACACACACTGCTGTGCTGAGCATCTCACTTTGCATTGATGTTCTTAAAAGTTAACATCAGCAAAAACATTCCCATGCAGACGTCCCATGCAGACGTGAACTTAGATGAAAGTGCTCAGTTTTACCTTTTTAATGAAATTGACATATGGAGATGAACTATATATCTATCTCTATAGATAGAGATAGATACAGATAAAATTGAGTCGATTGTTACCAAAAAAAATAAAGAACTAAAAATAAAATGATCAGAATTTCATTCTATACTTGCATCTGCTCAGTTTGCAATTAAAATTTATCCAAATATCAGCAAAAATTTCACTTACCACCACGATGAATCCACTCTCGGTGTGAAAACGAGCAGGAGCAAAATAAAAAAGTAGATTTTAGAGATGGGTTTGGGGTGATGGTGGATTTTTGTCCCATTTCTGGTCCCCATAGCTCTGCTGCTGTCTGATAAGTTCCGAGAAAACATGTTTCTTCTTTTCATGTGTTGGCAAAAGCTGCACGGTCAGGTGTGAAAGTCCGTGACGATTGTCTGCCGTCCATCATTGGCGAGCTAAAAGAAGTTCAGAAGGAAGAAAAGTGTCTTTAAACCCCATCACTGAACTGCTGCTAGTTCATTAATGCCATGCAGATTTTCTGTTAGTACATCCACAGTCTTCAGTGGCGTTAAACATTGTGATTACTGAGTGAGGAGAGGAAGCCGTCTGTCTGAAGTGTCTTACATCAGCCCAACAATAAATTCACCTTTTCTCCTCAGATGTTTGCGCACCGACTTTAATGTCACTAAAGCTGCGGGAAGTTGTGAAGTTCAAAACCCATTGCTCTAACACAGAAGCGAAAGTAGTAAAAGTCGAATAAGAGAGAAGTCGAGTGGAAGAACTATTTCCGAGGATGGGACAGATATTGCGCACACCTCTCCTCTTGTAGCCGGGAGTGAAGATGCGCAACGAAACGCTCAGCGCTCCGCTGCGGTGCGTCAGCTGTCTTTGACCCTCCTCCTCCCTCCACCCCTTTGTCACTAAATTACTATGTAGGCCAACAGACGGCAGGAATGGAGATGTGTATATTTAGTTTGATAGAGAGTAATCTTCCTGCCTGTGATGTCTGCTGTGAAAAATTCAATGGCTCCACTTGTGGCACTTGTGGGGGCTCATGCCGTTGTACACCTGGTAGCATTATACAGGATGTCCCTAGAGCTTGTTAAACCCTGACATTATGTAGAGTTCAGTTTATTACATGAGCGGGTAGTTCATCAGAATTCCTAAAAGATTTGGGGTTAATATCTGCTCTAAAATCTCTTTCTTTTTCACATCAGCCAATTTTCAAAGCCCGTAAAGTTAAAGTTGAAATTCACTTAATGTTTTAAGATATGCACCTCAGCCAAAAAGCCTCCTGTGGCACCGGGGTTGTTCACGAACGTTATTAGTCGCATTGATAAGCATTAAAACACTTCGCATGGTGTTTTCCTTCATTCATCAACTTTATTAACCCAAACAAAGGCATCTCCTATCCAATTAAAAGTTCCTATCCACTGTTCATTCCTGTTGTCCGCTTGTGTCATCGTCGGTGCAGGGGAGAAAGTTTTGCCAGGGAACCTCAGCTATGAGGGGTCAAGCTTTCATGCTTTGACACATCATTAAACAGGAACTTGGTGTCTCCTTAGAGATGGGTAATCCTTCCCAGGGGGCATTTTAGTCATTGTTTCATGTGCCTGCTGGTCCAGTGTGATTGGTCTCAGGGCAATGCCCATGCAGAAATAAACATGAAACCCTCCTAACTAGTTTTTAACTGACCTGAGCCCAGATCAAGAAACCATTCAAAGGCAGATTCACAACGAATTTCAGTCCAAAAATTAGACTTATTTGTTGAAAAGTACATTTTATTTATACAGCCAAAAAGGACCAATAACTAATTTGCCTCAAAGTGTTTTACAGTTGACAGTGTGTACAACATATGATACCACTTCTGCTTATACCCTCTGTTTGGATGAGAAAATCCACCGAAACAAACCTACCAGGAAAAACAAAACGACAAAGAAGACATTCCTCTCTCAGGATGGACAACCATGTAGTAGATTTTGTATGTACATAAAAGACGGATATAATAAAAGCAAAATTACTCTGTGAAGAAACTGACAGTATTAGGCCAGTAGCTTGCTAACATTGGAAAAATATGTCAAGCAACTTCAGTGTGCCATGAAACTGGTAGGACATCAACCACAAAGACGTGAAGAAAGGACTACTCACACTCACAGACACACACACACACACACACACACACACAAGCAGGTAGAACTCAAGGATACTCAATCCAACAGAGGGAGAAGAATGAAGAGATGAGTCCAGATCCATCTCCATTGGAGAAAATACTCAGGCCTCATAATTGATTTGTGTCTCAAACCAGACTTTGGTTCACTTATTGCTGGTTTAAAGGGACAAATCCACATACTGTAGAAGCAGCTTCTTATATTTTTACGGCGTGTGACCTTTTGACATCTATCACATGCTGTAAAGCCTGGTTTCTCCAAGTTTGGTATGGGGCCCAATATAGTCTCCTTTTCTGTTAGAAAATGATTCATAACTTCTAAAACATTGCTTTCATTCCATATGACTCGGTGGGAGTTTAAATACTCCCCCCTGCACCACTCCAGGCACTTGAACTTCTCTTGTAATGCCAGCAGAGTGCATGTTCATAGTTCAGCTCATAACAACAGTCCTGATCCAGAAACAGGTTTGTCTCGCCAAGCCAATGTGGAAACATATGACCCACCTCGGATATTTCTGGCTTGTATCCTTGCGACTTCAGTGAGTCATTCAGTGCAGTGGGTGTCCAGCAGGTAGAGAAAGACACTGACGAGAAGCATACAGCATGTGTGTGTGAGGGTGTGAGGTCACTTTAATCAGTGCAAATCCAGGGGTGTTAGTTAGAGATCCACATAAAGGTCAGTAACAATGCAGCTGCCTAAAAATACCACAACACAGACAACAAATGTAATCGTGTTTTTTTTAAATGTAAGTGGTCATCTTGGTGCTCAGTAGGATTCTCCAAATGAGACATATCTTATCAGGAAACAGCTTTTGTTGTTTTTTTTCCAGAACAACAAATAAAGACATGGAGCATTGTGTATTTTCATTGGTTTAAATTGGTTTGCAGACTGTCCACACACATAGATGGAAACACACACATAGCCCAGCTGTTTGTCCTTCAGTTATGTCATATCTGGATTTGGATCATCACCGGGATCCTCATTACATGTGACCCTGTCTTTCTTTACCCCAGGACAAGCTATGGATTTTACAGTGACAACTCTATAACAAATTGCTTTACAGGGAGCAGGTGATGGTGGCGATAACACTCGTCATCTGGCCCTCCCTCTCCCTCTGTCTTGCTTTGAGCCAGCTCCAGCTGTGGTCTTTAAGAGGCTCAATTTGGGGGCCTGAGCTCCTATTCTAGGCTCATGTCATGGTCTGGGCTAATTTTGGACAGAGAAGAAGGGACAAAGGGGAGGAAATAAAAAGAGATTGGAGCTCTTCAAACCACAGCACAGATGAGCGCTCATACGATGATGATTATGACATCGTTGTGGGACCAATTAAGTGGCAGCAGTCATCAAAAGCGATGGTTAGAAAGACTGTATTTTGCTTTTGTGCAAAGGTTGTAAATTTGTGATTTAACTCGTGACAGGTCATGTGCTCCCTCCTTGACCTCAGTTTTGTCATCTCATTCATATAGCATGGCACTACAGCCACGAGACCATGTGCCTTATTGTATGTCAGCTGCAGCACTGACCGGATTATGTGTTAGCAGCAGTTCATTAAGTAGTTCATTACTCACTTTGCATTGATGTTCTTAAAAGTTAACATCAGCAAAAACATTCCCATGTTCATTATTTCCAAGTTACCCACAAGCATCTTTTTCTGCACTATAATCTGTCCTCAGACAACATATATGCCGATACTGATATATCTTTGAGAGGTCAATATCCAACTGATATATCAGTCAGAATAATCTTTATAGTTGTTTTATCACAAGCATGTCTCACACAAACCTACAGAGAACAGATCCAAAAACCTACACAAGCATAAATTGTATCAACATAAAATTTTCACTTCTATGCCAGGAAAATAGATTTGCTAACTTATAAAGCACTTAAAAAGAAATGTTATCTACAGAAAAATGTAATTATTAGTCCTTTTGTCATGTGGAATCCTAACAGAAGGAGAGCTACAGTCCATTTTGGATCATGACCCATAGCTTGAATAAATGTTTTTAAAATGGCATATTTGTAATCCAAGTTACGTAGCCCAAAGCCTGAAGTCAGAGTTTGAATATTGCATAAGCATATGCATAAAAGACATTTCAGGTCAACACAGATATGTAAGACACCCAAGTCTTGAAATTTAGGCACTCGAAAAAAACTACTCAAACAAAGCCAAAAAGGAAACCGGGATACAGCTATCATTGACATTTATTTTACTAAATACAAATGGTTGTAGAATTTTTAACACACTATTTTAGTCTATTATGCCTTCTGCTCAGTGGCGTAAATTGTCCCTCAGTGGAAGACCACAGTAGAGTACAGTAGAGCTGAGTGAGCAACCATGCTGGCAGTGACAGCAGCGAGGACGTGGCCCCTCACAGCTCATCAACCTGAGCCCGTGTTTATGGAGCCTGAGAACGATGGGGCTTTGTTGGAAGACCAGGCGTGCCTGTGCTGGATTTGGGATGCAGCCCCGCTGTCCTACACTGGAATGTTAATTAGGTGAGCTGAGCAGAAAAGAGGTGGCTGGTCCCATGAACCAGCCAACCCTTCCCCAGTGACCAAGAGCAGGGTTTAGTGTGACGGAAAGCCCAGTCAGCGTGTGCGCTGCGTATATGAAGATGCCATATTGACTGATTGATAGTGTGTGTGTGAGAGAGAGAGATAGAGAAAGAGAGACATTATAGCATGCACAGAATATCTTTGTCAAGAGTCTTTGTGTGTTTTCTGTGTACTTTCGCAACAATGTACTCATCACCACCACCCAGTTTCTCTTGTAAGTTGCATCACAACAACATACCACTAGAGCACTGTTTACAGCTGAAGAAACACAGGGCGCAAAATAACAAACAGTGCTGTCCACTTAGGGATTTCATTGCCTAACTTTGCAACCAAGCAGGAGCAAAAGGTAAGATTCTTCTTTTCAGCATAGCCAAACACACCACACACACAAATACAAAAATATGAAACATGCATTGATAAAATACACAGTGCATATGACCGTCACTGACTCTTTGCTTCCAGAGAATTGTAAAATAAAGCCATTGATAGATAATATCTTAGACGCTTGTGTAAATAAATGCAGTCTCTGTATTATATATTACATGTAACCTGCAAATGACAAATGTCGGAGGAGCTTGAAATTTCCCAACCTGTTGTAAGCTACTTATAAACTGCTGACCTCTACAGGACACTCTTTGGCTGTGCAGGATGAAAAACATTCATTTTGAAAATGAGGGGAAAAAGAAAACTGGTGTCAATATGTAAACCATCTGGAGATGATCGGTTGAAGCAAAAATTACCTTATAACATGTTTCTATTTGTGGGTATTTAATCATTTGCATTACTTTATCATTATTTCTTGAAAATACAAGAGATTTTATTATGCAAGGCAAAATTTTATACTACTCAAAAACATTTGGATACTTTATTTATTGTATTAGAATTGCAACATTTAACTGATCAATATTGACATACTAATCAATTAGTATGTCAATAGAAAATTAATAGGCAACAATTGATATAAATCCTTTATGTTTTTTGCAAGCGTATGTATATTTTGTCATATATGATAGTTAACTGAATGTCTAAAGATTTTGGACATTTGTTTAATTAAAACTAGAAATCAAATGAGATTCAGGTTGGCAGATTAATTGATAATGAAAATAATCAATGCAGCCCTACACTAAATGTGTCAGCTTTCCCTTACTGGGTTAGTACCGTCATTGGCATTAAAGCTTACACCACTGCAGACTGGCAACACAGAATTCATATGAACGATGAATACATGACAATCTTTGGGATTAATTTATTAAATCTGTCACTTTCCAGCTATACATTACTGTAAAAAATCTGATAAAAACAGAGATAACAACACAGCGTTTGTGTTACAATATTAATCAAAGCTGTGGTTGATTATGAAATACTTGTATGTTTACTAATGTTTCTTATACACAACAAAGGCATAACTTTCATCAGAACCAGTAATCTTAAAAAACTTATTTTACAATGGTGTCTGCATATAATCCAAGCCTCTGAGATTAACTATGCATCATTAAAGTAGTACATGAACAAAGCTCAGTATGACACTGACTGGATTAGGCTTGTGTAAAACTATCATACATTATTAACTAAGGAACATTTATAAAATGAACTATGCATTTTTATCAAAATGACAGCTACGTATATATCGAGTGCACACTGAAATGAGACAATTTAACATACACTGGTCTAAGAACTACTCGTAGCATTTTTTCCAAATTTTATTATTTACTAAACTGATTTGTGTTCTTTGGAAATAAACAATAATAAAGATTTTAAAATTATGTAACCGTATGGTGGCCGAACATACAGTGTTGGCACATTCGAAACTAAAACTATCAGTTGTAACTGTTCATTAGCACCATCCCCTGAAACACTACCAAAAATAGTGACAGAGCACACATTTTTTCCTAAATCTAATAAATAACAGTGTTTGATGGGACCTCTGTTCAAATAAGCAAAGGACATAAATCCTGTCACGTACAAAACAATGTACAAAACTCCAATTATAATTAGAAAATGTGGACTAAACCACTATATCACAAGCAGAGCAGCAGCTCATTATAACTAGTTTGATGGTCAGTTAATTAGAAGAAACCACCACGTCCAGTTCTTTGACTCCATCTTGGCTCGAGGTGAGGCCACAGCTGCCTGAGAGCGGGCTGTCTGAGAAATGGCTGGTAGACCTGGGTACTGTGGCCGGGGAAGGAGGGGCCTGGGCCAGACCAGGCTTTTTTGGAGGGATGGGTGGAGGGTTGCCCCTGTCTGCCCTGGGGATGGTGGGTGATCTGATCCCTTGTGGCAGTGCTCCTGCAGCCCTTCCAATGACCGGCGACAAGGGTGCTGCCAAGTTGCGGTAGTCTGTACCGAATGGTGAATTGTTAGGTGCTGTGAGCTTCGCTGTGGCACTCTGCTGGACGGTGGTAAAGCGAGACAGGACTTGAGTGACTGTGCTCCGCGCTATCTGCTTGACTGGGCTGCTTTCTAGGGAGGAGCTGCTGGTCACAGGGGAGATGTCCTTGGGCGAGAGGGGAGTCGGTGCAGCCTGTGACTGAGGGTCTGGTTCAGCGGTACCCTGGAACTTATGACGAGCAGCGTGGAAGCGCTGGTTGATTCCGGCCTGGTAGGGAGAGTGGTAGCTACCAGGGCTCGGGCTGCCTGGTGGGCGTTTGGCAAGGACAGGCGAGGCACAGGGGGAAGAAGGAGGGAGAGTGGAGGGAGGGACACTGCAGGAAGAGGATGGTGTCTGGGTCTGATGAACTGGAGAATTTTCATTCCCATTCTGTAGACAGATCTTCTCTGAGAGGGGACTGTTTGCAGCATGGTGCCCATTGGTCTCCATCGGACAGTGGTGTCCGTTGACTTTTGGCTGCACGGGTTGCTGGTTTCTGTCTTCTTCAATGTCCTCGACCTTAATAGTGTCTACTGCTGTTTTTCCTGGAGAAACTTTCGTGGCCCACTCCTTTTCACATGCCTCCATTGGAGCTGTAACTACACCCCTAACATCTCTCATCATATTTGCCTCTTCCAACTTCCTCTCCAGCTCTTCTACCTGATCACAAAATGGGGAGAAAAGACTGATTTCAAGCAAAAATGTTATTGTACAATGCAATTTAATCTCCTTCTACTGCACTAAGATTAGAGCAAATAACTTGTGTTAGTTATAGTATGCAAAATGTACAATCTATTGTCACCTGTGTAATGAATGTGTTCACAGTGTTCACACCTGTTGTTGTAGCTGAAAGCAGTGAGCTTCCTCCTTCTTCAGACGTGAGCGGAGCTGCTCTCGCTCCGTGTCAAACTCAGCCAGCTGCTCCTCCACCCTCGCCTCCATTCTCAGAGTTCTCCTCCTCTCTTCCTCCAGCTCCTTTCTCAGGGCCTGACAAGCCTCCTTCTCCTGCATGAGAAAAACGCTGCTCAGTGCAAAATATAACCAGGCCTCACCACTTGTAACAGCAAAGAGTAATAAACTGCCTAACTCGGAGTCAAAATGCTCATACCTTGTCGAGCTTGCGGCCCTGCTCAGTCAGCCGGTGACCCTCCTCCAGAGCTCTGGCACTTGCCCACTTGCACTCTTTGGCCAAAGCGCAGGAGAGCTGTTTGTGCTGAGCTCGTTCTTCTTCTAGCTGCTCAGTGATCCGCCGCTGTTCTTTTTCTAGCCGTCGAACCTGGCTCCTCTCAAAGTCCAGCTACAAAGAAAAAAGGCGCACACAGTAAAAAAACTTGTCAGTTTGTTTGGCTTCAAACAGTGTGGATGATACCTCAAAGCTTTGCTTCTTTGTAATCTCCGACAATCATTCACTGAGTGATATTTGATTTAGACAGTACGTATCGGACAAATATTTGCAGTACAATCTAGAAGGCACCTGTTGTTGTAAGCGCTCCCTCTCCTTCTCCAGGATGTAGGTGACATCATCTCCCTCTGCTGTGTCCTCTGCATGCCTCCTCCTTTCCTCTTCCAGATCTGCAATGACCTAAAGCAAGCACAGTGGGGAGACAGAGAGTCAGGAATGAAATGATCTGAAATGAAATTGCCCTGCTTGATACTAAGGCCAAGAAAAGTCATTTTGAAGCAATATGATTACTACACTTTGAGCAAAAATGCTGATGGAAGCTACGCAGCTGCACACCAACAACAACTAATCATCTAAATGAGCGTCATGTTTGGCCCTGCCCGAAGAGATAAGTATAGTTTTCACTTTGAGGTTTTACAAAAAGCCTGAAATAATGGAGTGCTTTGTGTTTGTTCAGTTTCAAAAGATGCAAAAGGAATCATTACTTGCGATGGCAATTTAAACATTATAGTGTCATTTGAGTGGCCTGAACACTGAACAATGAAAGGCCTTAATTACTTCTAATATTTGACTTTTTACTACATTTAAAACAAGTTGCCTCACATTCTTTGCTGTGTAACAAATCTTGTTTTGTGGTCTATGAATTCTAATTTGATAGTGAAGTGGGACTTGGGTCAATCTGTTATGTTTTTTGCACCAGCAAGCATTGCAAAGTTTTAAAATAAACTTCTAGTTACTGATATGATGCAAAACTAATGTGATATTAAAATGAAATTCCAGAATTTCATTATCTCAGATTGGGCATATTGTTAGTGGGTATATAATGAACTCGTAGTGAAATCAGGAGGCATGTTGCTGACGTGCTGTGTATTGTCACACTCTATAAATAGTAGTGTGCTCACACTCTAACATCAAACTCACATGAAACAAAGGAAAAAGTGGAAATGTGACATCAGTGTGAAAAGCACCTGTGAAAGTACTTTTAGATGTGTTTGGAAATAGATCGTGCTGAAAACAAAGGTCTTTTTAAGCTGTTATATTGTTCCTAAAAAAAATTGGAAGCAAAAGGTTTTAATGAATGGATTTTTTTCCCCCTCTTTGGAGGCCAACTTTTATATTTTATGTTTGCCAAATTTAAAAAGGAAGCAGCTCATTTCTGCCCCATCTATTTAAGAACCACACATCCACACCCACCCTTCTATGCCTGCTCTCTGCTGCAGCCAGCTGGGCCAACATCTTCTCCTGCATCCTCCTACAGTGGCTCACCACCAGTTTGAGAACCACCAGGGGGTTAGAGGTGGGGGAAGAACAACCTAGGTCCTTGTTCTGGCCCCCAACAGCCTCACTGTCTCTCTGCAAGGCAAGGAAGGGGTCGCTGAGGTTGTACCTGCCATAGCGCTCCTGGATAAACAGCTCTTTACGCTGGGCCTGAAGAGACAAGAAGAGAAGAGGAAGAGGGAGCACTGAGACGAGAAGTGACCGAATTAGTTATGTGTGTGGTGCGAAGGTTATGTGTTAGGAAATTTTAATGACTGGAATGCTGACCCTTGTATATACATGTTCAAACAACTATTAAAAATTAAATTTAGCCATGTTAGCAGCATGGCTTTAGGGATACTGATGTTGTCAGTTGGTGGGTCCAACTTTTGTATGCAATGCCATAAAATTTGGTACAAACAATAATTTCTCCAGACATCCTAATGACTTTATGGTTTTGAGTGAAATATCTGAACAAATATTTGGTGGATTGGCATTAAATTTGGTATACACATGGCAGTAGAAATTGAGATTTTCTCCACTTACTCTACCTTCTGCCTAGAAACTGCAAACTAGCAATGACAGCACTGTATAGTATATGATGGTCAAATGTAACCGTACATGCAATTAATCAAAGACCTCATCATCCAGTCGAAAAACTGACATCCACACCACTGAACTCGATTTGATAATTTTAGTTAATACTTCTTTCATTTCTCTCCCACTGAAACTGTGTTCCACACCCCATGATCAACATCTCTAATACTAGAGTGGTAAATGAGCAGTAGATAAAAGAAGGGGAAGAGAGGGAGAGGAAATGCATAAAAATACAAGAGAAAGAGTGCTAGGAGGAAGAAGGAGCAACAGATGGTGTGTGTCTGTCTATCTTTAGCAGGACAGCTGCTCTGGACTGGGCCTTGGCCAAGGTAGACCTGTTCTCTGTTTAACTCATGACAAAGGAGGGATAATAACAGCAAGACATTTCAGGTTCAGCAGATGCCTTTGGGCCTGCCGTGAAAAGGGGCTGAAGTGTGTGTGTGTGTGTGTGTGTGTGTGTGTGTGTGTGTGTGTGTGTGTGTGTGTGTGTGTGTGTGAGAGAGAGGGGGAGAGAGACAGAGAGAGAGAGAGAGAGAGAGAAGCAGAGTGAGAAGGAGGGCTATAGCAGAGCTGGCAGTGTGTCTTAGAGAGGTTTCAACAAAAGAGGATCAAGAGATTAGAGAGAACAGTATCCTCTCTAGCAGGGTGAGGACAAAGCTCCTGATGACTAATATCAAGATTACTTAAGAGGTTTAAAGTGTATTCAAGAGCATAGATGGGCTTGCAGAGCAATACACAGGTATACTGAACCCTCACTGCTCCCAAACAGTCAACAGTCAACTTGGTTGGTCAGTCAAAAAGTTAAGACTGATACTAAGTCCGCTTAATAAGCTGTGTGCTGGATTGATGCATCCCTAATATTGCCAAGACAAATAATTTGCCAATAATTTCCTAGGGCTGCATTTAACTGATTCAAAGGTCCAACATTTGCATTAGTAATCAAGGCATTATTAAGCCTTATCTGAGCAAATAAGTGATTTTTCTAATTAAACCCAGTTAGAAAAATACAGAGATTCATGGTGGATGGCTGCAGACAGAACCGAAGTTCAAACAATATTCAGCAACAGATCACAGGCTTTGTGATCGTCATCTTCAACAGTATTGGCACAAAGAGAGGAGGGCAAGGCTGTGAGGCTGCTGCTGTTATTTGATCCAGTCCGCTGAGGATGGTGTGAAGGCGGATCAAACAGCATGGAGGGGTGAAACAGGAAAACACAGGACGCCCAGGAGAATTCAAAAATGCCTCTCAAATGTGGGCAATATCTAAAGCCTAAAGACCACACAGCATCTCAACAAAAGCTTTGTGTGCAATATACGTTATGAATGTGACATATGGTCCTTGTTCTCATTGTGTTCATACAATACAGATTTCACATCTAATTGGTTTTGAAAAAACACAACATTTGTCTGGCAAAGATCTTTTTTGAATGCATACTTGTGATTCATATTAGTTACCACTGCTAAAGAGCAACATCAGTATTTTGAGGGTTGGTTTCTCTTTTTTCAAAAAGATACAGATCTAGCTCTGAAGAGAAAATCTGCAAAGAGAAATCTGTTTACAGACTTGGCCCACAGCCCGTCCTTGTTCCAGTCAATGACTGTCTGCTCTGATGTGTCACTTTTACAGTCTAAGATTAAATAAGCTTGAATCAGGTTTTCCAGTCTTGACACCTACAGCACTTTGCTCAAGGATGTACACTCAGTCTGACTTTCATCACTGCAGCTACATGCAATACCGACAGAACAAAAACACTTCTGTTGTAAGCCATTGCTCATACTGAAGGAAAACATTTTGATATGCAAGAAGAAAACGCATGCATAACAGAGTTTTTTGGTTTTGTTTTGTTTTTCCTCTTCTTCTTCTTCTCTTGTTTTTATTCAGTCTATAGTCTATACACATTTCCCTTACTGAATGATTGGTCTTTAAATCTTCCCTTTTATTTATTTATTTATTTTTGGTTAAATCACAAGACCCCGATTAAACACAGACCAACTCTTTCTCAGCTCCCTGTCCAGCTTTTCAATGTACATACAAACGTGCACTTCCACAACACAAAGGAAGGCTGTTTTCCTCTCCAACAACCCTCCACTGCTGCAGAGAGGGTGGAGGAAGAGAAAAGAAGGATTACAGGAAAAGGATTTCCAACATTGCTTAATACTTGGCATAAAAATCTACCACAGCTTATTCATTATATCATAGGGTACGTGTACAATACCCATAAACATTCAGAGCATGTGTATGTGTGCTATGCATCACAGTCTACCTCCATTATACATGCCTTTGTCTTTTGGCTGCAGTTCCTGGCAACCTGTGTGCGTTTGCTTGGGAAGCTATCTTTGTGCCAGGGCTACACTGCTTCCAATCCAGCTCATTTTTTTTGCTGACGCATGCCTGGACTCTTTCAGTTGTCCGACAAGATCTGTACAATAACGAAGGAAGTATGTGAACTTTTTACCCTGGAGTCCTGTATATTTCAGACCTGATTTGGGACATTACTAAATACCTCAAAGTGCCCATGCGTGCACGTAAGTTTCTATCCATCATAACCACATGATTTTGGATGAAATGCAATGAATGCTACAGCAACTCACACCAACTATGATCGGTTCATGCACCTCAAAGCTAGAAAGACCTTTTTTTTCCTATTTTTATGCTTTCCCCATTACCAAAGAACACGCAAGGTAAACCTGTTTGAAGTATGTCCATGTGGAAGCTCTAGTCAACCACAACATTTAATTAAAGGCTCATTTCCATATCTGGGCCCTCCTTTATCTTAAAGTAGAGACTCAAATGTCTTTCCAAAGCAAATGGACTACTGAAAATACAAGCATTGCCAGAGACTAACTTCCTTTTGAAAGCCACAGCGTGAGCAGCTGTAGAAGTGAGTCACAAGGGGAAAAATGCAGCGGATAGTTAGAATGCCAGTGATAGTTCTGCATAATTAAATATAGAGCACCACAGAAAAACCACATCATTAACCTCACATCCTGTACTTACACCATATCCTGCAGAAAATCACTCATAAGAATGTTTTGTTTTTAAAACACTGACAATGAAGACTACATATGAAAACTTCCTAGTTCCCACACTTGCATGAAAGACAAATAGGTAAACAGTGGTGTTATTACCATGGTGATTTGTAGTTGAGCTAAATATTTCCCATTTGACAGTGTAGCTGTGACACGTCAGTTGAGACACATATGAGCAACATGACTGGACCTACTTCTCTAATTACTGTGGGCCACGTCTTATTGTTGGAACAAGACTCAGAGTCTGCAGCCACGCTAGCAGCTCAGTGAACCTGTACTTAGACACGGCAGTGCTTTTAGCAAAATGCAAACGTCAGCATGCTAACTTGCTCACAATGACAATACTAACATGCTCATGTTTAGCTGGTTTAACATTCAAGGTGTTCTTCATCTTAGTTTAGAGTGCTTGTATGCAAGCATTTGCTAATTAGCACTAAACCCAAAGTACAACTTTGGGTGATAGGAGTTAGTTTTGGACGTACGTTGTCATAAACCCAAGAATAAGTTGGAATTTTTAGCCAGTGATGATGATATATGAAAACTGAAGGGATCACCAAAATAACTACAATTCATTTTCAGGCGAACATGAATGATGGAATCAAATTTTATGACAATACTCTTAACACTATCTAATTGGTGTGGAGGGCAAGATATAGTCACGAGTAGCTTATCAACACCGGATAATGTTAATATCTTATAATATCTGCAAAGTAGCTAATACATAAAGTAGTCAAATAAATATTGTAGAATGAGAAGTTTTCCCTGGGAATGTTGCAGAGTAAAAATATAAAGTAGAGGAACTGGAAATACTGAAGTAAAGTATACGTGTTTAAGTACAGTACTTGAGCAAATGCTACATTACTTTGCTCATTATTCAAATTTTCGACACTAAGCTTTCCATTTTTACTTCAAAAGTACTGGTGGGAACAAAAATTAGAGGAGATGCTGTATTGATAACAATCTCTTTCTGTGTGAGGACGAGACCCAGGATTCGGTACAACAGAAGAGAGGTATGGATTTGTGTTTCACCTTTGGAAAAGCATGCATCATGCAGAAAAAAAACTGTTTACCTCAAGAGATCAGTTTTCACTTACTCCCTTCATTTAATTTCCTGCAGGTCGGTGATTATACCCTTAATTAAAAGCTCTGTAAGAGTTAACACTGCAGCATTGATCCAATCCCAAACATGAATGGGTTAACAGTTTGTGCCGACAGAGCCATGAAAGCAGCACAGCCATATTCCCCCTCAAGCTCCAGTTAAGGCCAATGTTTATTTGTTCACTCCTACTCTCGCTCACATTGAGTCATCGGGTACCCAGCGTGCTGTAAGTCTTCTTGCCTTAGATGGCCAGATCCCAGGGGAGATGGAGGAATGTGGTCTAGACACAACACTCGAACATTCAGCAGCAAAATCTCTTCAACGGCTGCTCTCTAGTTCACTGGATGCCTCTCCAGTTTGTTCTTTCAATGGCGCATTTTACACCAGGAAAGTGGACTGCATTGCAAGCATAACGGCTGTAAAGCTGAAATACTAATAGAGAAAATAAGGTCTGCAGTGTTGTATAAATGTTTCAGAAAGGGAAGAGCATCCTTTGCAGAAAGGCTCGATCAATAATTTGCTTATTCACTGCTTATCCTGAGTTTGCGGTTTATTAACAGCATCAGGAGGACAGCGTTACTGAAGTAAATTTACAGCGCTTTTAATAAATGACAAGTCATCCTTAAGGTGATCGAAAAAATTTACTGGAAGCTTGAGTATGTTGTCCAGCAGGACACATTAGAGCAAAGGACAGTGTGGGAAAATAACCTGACAATCCTTTAATTGAAATGCAGCATTAACCCTGCCAAAGAAAGACATACTAAGGTTGGAACTAGCTGCTCTGTGTGCATCCGTCCGGTCCTGCTCACAACTTTGAAGGGTGTTCAAAGCTGTTTGAAGGCTGAGACTTGATTTTAAGGGTTGTAGTTGCATGGTTTTAGGTTAGGCATTTAATTGTAGTGGTTGAGGCCACAGTAAGGGACTAGGGACTGTGACCCTGGCTAATTCTAATTGAGTTCATGTTCAAATTCAGTCTACTCATTTAAACCTAAGAAAAGGGTGACTTATGAGAGAATTCCCCAAGAGATTCACTCCAATCTCCAGAAGCACAGACACTACTTTGCTGGGGGCAAACAGAATAGATAAAGAGGGATATTAGCTTCACAGACAAATGACTTTTGTTGTTTCCACACAAATACATTTTTGACAGGAAATGACTGTCATCAGCAGTGTTACTAAGATTTAATCTTAAATGTATTATCCTTATGTGGCTTTGCTTCAGTTTATCTTGACAGGCATTCACAACCAACCCCATGTAGATCTGTGCATTCCCACCTCTTGCTAGCCATAAAAATTGGTAGTTGGTTCCTTCATTGAGAATTGTGGCCATGGTTAATTTGAATTTATGACAGTTGCAACTGTGCAACTATCAAAAAAACAACTATTAAAATGTTCACAAAAACCAAAAACAAAGCCACTGCTGGGATAATGTTTCTCTGCTGTCCACCGTTTTTGTTTGTCACTACAGTAATATGTTTGACATGAGTGACGCAAGACGCAAGAAACTCTCCATGCAAACTACAAAAAAAGAAACATGCAGTGTTGGGCCAATAGGCTACTGCAGTGGTATGAGAGGCTTATGCTGAAAATTTTTCTCTGCAGTGAACTTGTCACCATTATATCTTCTCTATCTAAAAACTGCCACTTTTAAGCTTAGAGAATCACTTCAGCATTATAAATTATGTTAACAGCTCTACTGATGGGTACCTTTAGGGCATCAATGACCAGGTCCCGGGCCTCCAGCTCGCCCTCCAGGATACTGAAAAGCATCAGCAACTCTGGCTTGGTCAAACTCTCCATATTGAGCTTGGACTGTGAGGACAAAAGAGAAAAGAGAACTTAGACTATTGAATCTAGATTTTATTTCTTGAAATTGAGCAACTCTATACTAAACCTTGAAAAATGCTTTCCCACAATAATTTCTCAATTATTTAATTTCATTTTCAAAACATCTATTCTCAATTGCCCCAGATAGACATCTGATCTATCTGATCCACCCCACTGATTTAAGAGCTTTATGTGGCTATGTGGTTATTATCTTGGAGGAGGGAGTAATTTTGCAGCACCAAGCCAATGTACAAAATATCTAGTAACATTTTTCCTCCTGTATGAAAAGAAACCAGATAATTTTAGCTGTTGCTCAGTCGACGGTATGTGGTATAGCTCAAGTAAAATGTGAAGATATCGCATTATAAAATGCACCTTCTGATAAAGGCCCCTCAAACAGCATAATTCACAACTGTAACAGTACAACTAAGATCTGAGGGCTACATCTTCCATAAAAGCTGCTCCTTTAAATTTCCAACCTTTAAATATTTCAGCTCAGTGAGGTGACACAAATGTGGCTGCACCACAAACCAATGTATTAATTAGACACCGACTGATCACATAACAACGGACAGTCAGCTACCAGCATCCGAGCCGTTAAATCATCTTAAACACGTAAAGCTGAGGAACTCATAATGTGCATGAAACATAGCTTTTCAAGTTCTATGTTGAAAGTAATAATCACTTGTTTTCCCAATGTCCCATTCATAATGGGTACAGTGAGGGTTGATGTGGTCTCTTTGTAGTGTCTCTGCACTCTAATCTCACAGCTGTGTTGGTTCTGTTCACAAGGGCTGCGGCATCCACACCTCAAACATTCAACCGCACTCTGACCACGTGAACGTACGTGGGCTTCTCCACTGAAATAAGATCAAAGCTGTTGGTGTTCTTCTTACACGAGCAGGCATCATTTGTCAGATGAGAATCATCATGTGGGACATGTAGGGACACAGTACACAGTACAGTGGCTGACTACTTATTAACATAAGTGTACCTCTCATCTAAATCACCAAAATATTCTTTCTGAAATATGGCTGAAGCATCTGAAAAATCTCACTTACTGCTGTTTACTAGACTGCTATGCACACCTGAACAAGCATTAACTGAATAGGCCCGCGCTCTGAGCGCTCTGCGGCCACCGCAACTTTCCACATCATGAAGTCATTCAGAGGAGGCGGGCTGATCTCTTGAAGCCCTGTTGCATAATGAGACACTGGAGTCTTCGGCCTTTCATATCTCAGCTCGTAGCTACAGTATTTCCCAGACATCTCCATTAACATCAGCAACAGGGAAAACTGAATATGACAGTGCTGTGATAGAGAGGGCAGCTGTGAAAACCTGAGCATATGTACAGCATTTAAACATACTGTGACACTTGCAGAGAAATGTGCAGACATGAGAGGAGGAATAAACCCGATGAACTGCACCTACCGCCTAATCCCTACAGCAGCAGCAGCATCCTCTCACAAAGAAGGCACACAGCTCTGCCTGCACCAGCACTCATGGTCTGTGGCTTAACCACAGGGGTAAAATGTGAATTAAACTACAGCCTACACACCTCCCTTGGTTTTGGTTTTACAGGCTTGCTTGCTAATTTCACAGGCCACTGTAATCACTGTGAGAAGAGTGTGTAGTATTATGAGAAATATCTGGCCCAGCGGGGGCCTACATATGTCATCACGCTTGTTTAGATGTTCACATTATTTCACCTAATCCTCCACCCCTTCCCCACAAGGTTAGAGTTGATAATCATGAGGGTATACAAGCACTAAGCGATAGCATGGGAAACACAAATATTCCCACACGTTCTCGGTAGCTCCACTTCCGATCACAGAAGCCTTGCATCCATAATCCTTTTATCCGTGTTTGTTTTAAGCCTGGTCAGCCATGTGCCTCGTCTGCAACACTGTAAACTTATTAAAAACACACACCAGCTTTTACTGCAAAAACATATTCTTTGCTCAAGAGGGGCCTTTGTTCCTGAGTAGCTGCTTGTCTCTTTATGTGTACAGCAGTATATATTAACTTTTCTTAGTCCCAGGACAGTTTCAGCTCATGTTGAATCACAACAAAAGTTCTACTAGCAATATGCAGAGTACTGAAGATTATTTTTAGATTTTAGTGACTCCCAGCAGTTATTCAGTGAAATTACAATGTGTGCATGAGTACATGTCACGGACAGTGAAACCTCTCTGGTCCACAAACTTGAACCTGAAATGGGGGTCAGCTGAGGGGATGTACAGCCTCAGAGGTCTGCCGTGTTTCCTTGTTGTGGTAATCAGGATGTTTGACCAGATGCAGCATGTCTGAAAACTAAATTGGATTTGGTAGCCAACCTATTTTTTTGAGTAGGCCACTATACTTAGCTTTCTGCCTACTGGCTTTGGTGCAGCCTAACGCCTTAACGTCTTAAAATGTATATTATAGAAACAAATAAACTGGAGTGTTGACGCATTGTTTAGCAAGTGGAGCCGATGTAACTGAATCCAATCAGCACTATCATGAAAACCAAATAGTTATCAGCGTCTGAGTGAAGAAGATGCCACCGTGCCTTTCCCTCTTCGATAAAAATGACAGATGATTGATAAGGATAGCTGACATTTAGGCACGAACAAAACAGATCTTCTTGCCACTTTATCTTTGGAGGATCAAATCCAAACGGTTCGGCCTGCAGACTTCACTACTTTTGCTACATTTTTTTCTTTTCTTATGGACCAAAACTGTAAACACGGGGGGGAAAGCACGGTAAAATGATCAACTACAGCTTCACATCGCCAACCTAACACATTTCCGTGTGTCTCCTTACCTTCATATGTCCCTCTACGATCTTTGAAAACTCCAGCATGAACTTTTCTCCTGTCAGGAGATTTGTTTCACTTGATTTGCGTCCTCTGATCCCGAGACAGCGGAACACTGAACGGCCAAGCACTGTTCTGACTGACAGCAGAGCCAGCCAATAGATGAGGCTGGGCTCTTGACGCTAACCAATGAGAAACGAGCTTCGGGAAAAAGTGGGTAAGAACAGTGACGCCCCACCTCTTGGATTTTGGTTGGATTTCTTTGTTTCGTATTTCTTGAATGCCTGCCTCTTCTTAAAGAATTTCTCATGGGCACGTCAAGACTTTCAGCAAGCTCTTTCAGTCTTTACTTGTATTTCACTCGGAGAAATATTAAAATATGTCACGCACAGTTTGTTTGTGGTCCGACATAATGACTTTATAGCGACATTACTACACTTTTGTACATCGTTCTGGTCTTGTCATCTATTATGACAATATTCCTCTATAAAATTAAGATAATAATCCTTTAAAATTGGTATGATTTATATGATACATATCAAGGGTTTAGGGTTATACTTTCATATTTGTTGAGTAATGCTCAAAAATGAAGGGTGGTGTAAGAAGTAAGGCAAGGTGAGGTATGTGTGGTAAATGTAGTCTTATTTAACATATTAGAACTTTGATAATAAGAATATTTAATAGCATTTTTAATATAGATCCATATAAATGCTGTTTAGTGGTCAAGATCTGTGTATCTGAGAACACTACATCTGAGTATCTGAAAGTCCTCGAGTACAATTTTGAGGTACTTTACTTCAGTAGGCTATAACGCTTGAGTGAAGATGGTTTCTTTCCACCAGTATAAGGCTGAACATGACAATGTCATGCAAAAAGTGGGGCTTGAATAGCATAAAAAGCCAAACTCCAAACGTCCATGTGTCATATTGTCTCATAGACACAATGAAAGTTGTATTAAATGTTATCAATGTCAATATATATATTTGTTGACCATCTATTTGAATTATCTGAGCAATATTAATGATTCCCGCAAAACCATGCCGTGCATTGATTTCTGGATTTGTGGGATTACAGTATTATTGACTGCCATCTGGTGGCACAGTCACTGTCAGACGTCTGTGTGTTTGTTGGTGGAGGCAAGAGAAATGTCAGTGAATTTAGCTGGGAAATCAAAAGCTTCAGAGTGTAGATGATCTAATATGGCAACCAGCTTCAAACTGTAAAAGCACTTTCAGAGGAGGAACACTTCAAGGTTATGGTGATGTGCCCTGTTTTTCTGTGATTTCAGAGACATTCTTCACACAACTACTCTGTCCGATCAGCAGCACCTGGGAACAACACAAACTCCACTATGGAACCTGGGGGGGAGGGTTACATCTGTGTTGTTGTTTTTACCGTTATTATCATTGTCAGCTGTGAGTCACAGAGCTCCAGGTGCCATGTGACAATAATCAAATGAGGTATTCACTCCTGTGCTGTAGACCTGAAAATACAAGGCTGTCTCAACTGCAAGCTGGAGCCCTTTCTGTAGTACATAATAGCTGCCAATAGAGTGCAATGCTCTCACAACTCAAATCAAAGTTACAGTAAGCATAATGGTTTAATCAGCCAGTTCACGAGCAGAGAATAGAATAGAAAATACAGGATTTTCCCCAAAATCGTAGGGGAGTACAATGGAGAATCAAGCACACTTACACGTACTGTTCTACTGACTCGCTCATGACTGTTCACTATAAATATGATGATCAGCCTGCTACTTAAACTGTGATATAACATATACCACTGCAATCCCACTGCTGGAAGAGAGAAACAACACAAGTACATTTTAGTGTAGAGCTTTGGCCAGAAGTTGGAATATATGTTACCCTGTGTTAGAGCTAAATTGGCACACACACAAAAGAGCCTCCCATCTATGACTATGCAGCATCTTTGTGCAATTTGGTAATTGTGTCCTTTTTTCTCTCTGTGCTATCTTGGGGGTATACAGAGAGCAAAGTCAGAGAATTGTCACTCCTGATAGGCTGCTGGTGCAGGGAGCCTCTTCAGCCTTAATAGAGAGTCTCTATTTCAGGCTCTTCAATTAAGCTGCTCTGTTCAGCCTGCTGACTGGCTGCTGTGGAAAATCTGTGTCCTCAGAGTCTTTGTCCTGTGTCCTCAACTCTACCTTTGCCAAACAATTTAAAGTGTAAAGTTTTCCATTTACTGTGGTTTTGTTATGAAAAAAAGTGGGTACAGAGGTCAGTGGCATACAATTGTACGATGTACGAGAATATGTTAGGTCCTGTAAAACCAAGACATTTGTAGAGAGGCTGGTGTAGAATGAAATCAGCTGTCCACATGCAGGGAACAGTAGAATTAAAATATCAAAAACAAAAATATCCATCGGTTTGGTCTAAAAAAGAAATGCATGCAGTGGTGAAATGTTACGAACAAACTGAATTTCAGTAAATCCCCCATCTACTGGTGCAGTACAGTAATTGTTTTTACTGCTAACTTTTTAAAAGTTGTGAAATTCTGTAAATATCATGTGGATGTATTGTGTGTTTCGAATAGTCTCTTTAACAAAGGGTGTAAATATCCTCGAATATTTTTACTTGACCTACCTGCACCTTTATTTTTGCTGTCCTTGTGCTGCTGTGACAATGTGACTTTCCTCAGTACGGGACTAATAAAGGCCTATCTTATTTACTTTACTTTACTTTACTGTTCTTTAGTATAAAACCAAAATACTTGTGCTTAATTTGAGTATTTCCATAACATGCAATTTTATACTTTTGCCATACAATTCAAAGAGAAACATTGCTCTTCGTTTTGCACTTTATTTATTTTCGTTCCTCTGTAATGTAGTTTTATATTGCAGTATTGCTTACCAGTACAAAGGAAATTTGATTTCTGCAATGTTTATTCTGAGTTTGATGACAGCAACTCATTTCAGACACGTTGTGAAAGGGGCAACAAAAGACTCTGAAAGCTGCGATCTGCTCAAAAACCTTGTGTTTGGAACATTCCACAGGTAAACAGGTTCATAGATAGATAGATAGATACTTTATTGATCCTGAGGGAAATTCAAGCATTGGAAACAGGTTCATTGATATCAGGGTGTGAAAGGTTCATCCTCTATAGGCTCAATCATTCACAAGTGAGGGTGGGTCGAGGTTCACCGCTTCGTGAGACACATGAGCGTATCAGGGATATTACTACATGGGCTCCATTGTTAGTAAGAACAGTTTGTTTGGAAATGATTGCATTCTGTTTTTTGTTTGTTTGTTTGCGTTTTAAATTGTCCCAACTTTTCTGGAATTGATGTTGTCACTGTGACCTCTGAATTTTCTTTGTGTATTTCTTGTAAATCATTTCCATTGTTAAAGGCACTTTTGCAGCATTTGTTGGATGCTGTTTGAAAACGCACAACTAAAATGTTGAGTGAGTCTCAGTTGGAGGTAGTAATGAGACTCAGAGCTCAAATATCTTTCTAAAGAACTATTGAAAGAAACGTCACAAACACAGCCAAAGAACAAGAAAATACAGGCATAGGGCAGGTTCTCTGCAGATACAGACACCCCCACACAGCTAGCGGCTCACAAGTCATGACTGAGAGGGATCATTTTGTAGGAGTCTATAAACATTGTTAAGGAAAATTCAGCATAATGTACCTCTACTCTTGATAAGAAAAATAACTTAATGCTGAAACCCTGCAGTGTTACAAATCCCGTTCAGAAAGAAGGACCCACGAGTCAAAATTTTGTTGCATCAGCAAAACTCATTTTTGTTCTTTTGTACTTTTTCACACCAGTCTTCCCCCCCACTCTTTCTTGTCTCTACCGACATAACTGCTGACTGATGTGTTTTTGTCAAGTCCATATCTAATTTTCCAAAGGTGTCCAGACTTCCAGCGCGTTTCTGAATCCATGTCCAAACAGAACACTGACATTTAGCTCAGCACAGCGGCAGCATCATGAGAAAAGTACACTGTGAATTTCAAAGTGGCTACTTCAATGGTAAAGAATATTTCCCTTAAAGGTTACAGTATGCTCAGACAGGGTCCCTCAGCTGTGTGAAAGCTGTTCCAGGTTTCATCAAAAGAAAATATTTCTAAAGTTCCCTTAAAACTGAAAAAGTTGTATTTAACCCCCAACACCTGGGGCTCCAATCAAACAAGAAAATACTACAAAACTTCAATCTCTCTTCCTTATGCCATATCATTACCTGCTTAAGTGAAAGTATTCTGGCATTCAAAATGAATACTTCATCTTCATTTCACACCTGGCACTCCATCGTAGACATAATGTGGAGATGACACACCTTGGTGGCACAGACGTGATCAGAGGAGGGATTTAGAGAGGGAGGAGTAAATATAGCATCACAGTCTTGGCAGGAGCCGACGACAATCTAGGACCTAATCTGTGGCAGTTATCAGCATCTGTTGCCTGGCACCCAGTACTGTGGGGGTTTTAGTTATTCATCTATTGCTCCATATCTGTCACTTTTTTCTTTTCTTTTTTTTTTTCTTTTGCATCTGGTTCCCCATACAGAGGGTGCATTCAAGAGTGTGGGAGGATGTAACCTCTCAATACCCCTCAGTGAGTCAGTCTGGCAGTAATACACACATGTCTACGTGCTCAGCTCACCTGATTGTATGTGTGTAGCTGTTAAAGAGTTTAAAGTTAGGAAATTGATTTGTTTTGCCACTGGCCATGTTAAATGTAAATTGCCGGAGTGCCTGACCTTGAAGCAGTTCTGATTAATAATTTGCATATCTCCAGAGTGGTAATGTGTCTTCAAGCAGCGGATTGTGTCACTGTTACCATGTATTTGTTTTCTAATCATGTGGCAGTTTCAGGATGTGCAGTTTAATATCTAACGCCTGCTTTGTTATTCATGTGTTCACTGCATATGTAGGCAAGTTTCCTACTCTCAACATCTTTGACCAAAGGCCTTAATTGCACCCTAAAAACTGAGCTTAGAACAAAACTAAGCAAGTGTTGTTGTTATGTCCATTATTGAAGTGTATGTTCACTCAATCACTAAAATATGAACATGATCTCTGGAAGGATTAGCTGAAAAACACATAACAAATCTAATTTATGGTTGAGAAGTCTCTGAGCTTAGAAAAACTATAGCCCATTTAGGCCAACTACAAATCACTGGCTTACAAGAGAGGAGAGACAAATGGGGGTTTGTAGTGTTAGATGTGATTTATCTGCACCCTGGGTGACATTTGAACAAACTTTTTGACACAGGTCTTTTCTTCCCAACTGGACAAACCAACCCATCATTTTGAATGTCCACTGCAGACACTGTTATCAAGGCTTGTGAGTTACAAACCATGAGTGTGTTGATAACCATGGGGCTTGGGGAGTTTTATGACACTGTCTGAACTGAATACACCCAAGCTCATTTTCCTGAAGGTGAGGTGTTTTTGTAAACTATGTAGGAAGACATACATCGACTGAGTTTGACGGCCTTGAGGCACAGTAGGACCAACAAAGTGTGATTTAATATGTCATTACAATGAAAAACGATTGTCATCTTAAACTCAAATGCTCCTCAGCCTAAGTGGCTTCAAAACCTTGAAATGTGACTTATTGCATCGTTTATGATGTATACAAAGTAATGACATGCATCATTGCTTTCCCTCATAAAAACAGGTGAGCTAAAATAAGTTTGTTGGACTCAATACTTGTCCAAGTCTCCTAGAGTCACAAAAAGGCCTTGTGGCAGTAAAAGAACAGTTTCGTCTTTGCAGCTGGCAATACAATATGACCAATACGACACATGCAGTCTGAAGATATCATTTCTCTTCCCTGTTCCCAAATGATACTCAAAGTCCTGTCTAATAACTGCTATTTTAATAAATAATGGCACAATAGAGAACATGCATATCTCTGCTGGAAGAGGGGGCCTGTTTATCTAGGCAACCTTCCAAGCTAAAAGCACCAGATAGCAAAATTATGAATGGTAATTTAATCACATAATGGCTCCTACACTCTCCAAAAGTCTAATTCCTTGTGTCTGCTCCTCTGTAACAAATATGTGGTGTGAATCTTAATGATGGGTATTGAGGACAATTGTTTTATTCCATTTTAGACAACTCTGTTCGTGACTGATGGAAAATGATCTTCAACAAATTCAATATAATAGCTCAAAGGAGAGCAGACTGATATTCAAACACTTATAAAAATGAATCACGTTATCTCTACTTCATAAGAAGAATCAAGGCTAAAAATGCTCAAGAAAGGCTGTTTATCATTTCTTCTGCTTTACAATGCACATATGAGTATTTATCTCTCAGATAAGTATTTATCTGCAGGGCCAGTGAGTTTTCAGAAGGACACTTCATAAGATTTTCATGATTTCAAGATATCTTTAAATATGAAATGTTACAAAGTCATTAAAAGTACTACCGGAGATTACTTTTGAAAAAATCTTACAACTGGTGTTTCGCGAGTACATGCTGTATTTGTTGGTTATTTAAAACTTAATAAGAATCCATCCACTGATAAGTCCATATGCAACACTCATCAGTCAGCAGCTGCACAGAAATATGAATGAGCGTTCATACTCAACCCTATTCAACAGCCAGGCAAGAAATATTAATAATAGTATTCTGCGCATACTCACTTTCTGCAATATTTGTGCATGGCAACTTCAGAATGGAACATGTAACACAAACATTAATTGCAGGTCTCAGACATGAAATGAGTTACATCATATGCTGCGCTCGGAGTACAATCGGAAACAGCCCGATGATAGGATGACTTGACAAATATGTGGCGTTGATTATAAATATGTGGCACAATGATTAGTCTGTTCTAGGCTTGTTTTTGTAAGTTACAGTTTTTTTTCGAGAGAGAGAGAGTTGGCAACACTCTGCGATCAAATCGCAGCGTAGTGAGAAAAAATACAAATGAATGTTAATAATTGTATTTTGCCTTATTACATGGAAACACAGCTACACTACAAATAGAAAGTATTGAGTATTGAGTATTACCTCACTTAATACTTGCTTGTCTGTTGCTGAATCATAATGTAGCTGACATTATTTTATGTCTATCAAACCCATCTAAGGGTTCTGAGAGAAGGAATGTCTCTAAGTTAGATAAGTTACAGGCTGTATTGCTAATATATTAAGGCATGCAATAATTACCTATTTTCAATTGCATTGGATTTCCAACTTATGACTGATGAATAATCTACTGTAAATTAAGACACCACTCTATCCTTACAAACCCAGAGTAATGATAATCTAATAAGGCATTATGTCAGCAATATACCTGGTACCTGCTGGTAGCCGAACTTACTAATTGGGGTGAAAATAAAAAATAAAAATGGCATCAGTTGCATGCAGTGGGCCACTAGTGCCCAGAAAGTTGTGATGCTTTTATCTTGAAACATTTACAAACCCTGGTTAAGATTAAAATAGTTTAATATGTGATTCAGATGTGATATCTAACTGTAACACCTATATAATGACACACAAGAAACTATCAACTATTTAAGCATTTAGAGACACATGGAGGCCATCTGATCTCCTAGCATGTAGGGCAGCCTATATCTCACTGCATCACATTTTCTCCACAGAAAGGTGACCCTAGAGGGCACTTGATAACATTTTTTACTCTGGAGAAGCATCACAGAGAGCACTTTATCACATTATCTTGGATATTGGGCCACTTGGACACTTTTATTTTATCCACCACAGAGGCGCACTCTTTTGCAGCCTTTTTCAAAGACGGGGGGTAGGATCAGATGCATAGTTACTCATGATAATAAGGAAATGAGGAAATGAGATTTAGATCATCATATCCTTAATGCTGCAAAAAAATAAAATAACATTTAAAAAGATAAAATAAAATACAGATTATTAACAAGTCCCAAATCCTGAGTCCAAGTCAAGTCTCAAGTCACTGCGTGTGCAAACTTGTGTCCACATCTCCTTTACCTGCACAGTATCAGTAAGTACTGACTGAACCAAAAGAACAACAACAACAACAAAAAGCACAGTCAGTTCTTTATTTTCAGTCTGTAGTTTCTCAAATAATATGTTCTCTTTAATTTGCCTCGGTGAAGATAAAATACATTCAGCAGTTCTTTTTGCTTGCTCTTACCGATTTTGGTTGTAACTAATCAATAGTCAAGAATAGATTGCTTTTTGAGCTTAGTAGAAATATCCCACAGGACAAATCATGGCAGGGTGTTAGTCAGCTGGTGCAGTTCTGAACCAGGCAGGCACTATTCACTTTTATGTTGAAATGGTGGCACTATCGATTCAGAGACACAAACGGTGAGGGCTTTCAAAGAATCCACCCCCACCCCCTGAATCAAAGATCTGTTTGAGGGGATTTGCGGGCGTGTCCCTGTAAGAAAACCAAAATCTGAGCAAATACTCCAAGATATCCATGAATGATATGAACCTTTTTTTTTTTCTTTTAAAGGAAGATGAGTGGTGGGTAGCAAACACACGTCTGAATAGAAAACTGATTTTGTGAAACAGAACAAAATGTGTCCAGATGAAGCATCTTTGTAACTCTTGGTTCAATTTCATGACAAGATGTTTTGAACTCATCAAAGTATGCGTGCTAAAAACAGTAAAGCTGATATATAGCCGGACTTGAGTAAACACCATTCGACTTTGCCGTTGAGTAACGTGATTCTCCCTCTCTGATGTGAAATCGCAGGCTGTGACTGCTCATAGAATGCAGTGTTTACCTCCAGCTTTGTCATTATCACTCCCCAGACAGATTGATTCAAAGGCCCAATCAGACTAGCTTGAAGTTGATTGTTGTTTGTATGTTTTTCTGGGGTTTGGGGTATTCTTTCTGCAATGCCCTTTTTCAGTCCTGGAAATAGGGACAATTTCTCAGTGTGGCAAAGAACCTTAGAGCAAGCATCATATTCGATCATTTTCATCAGTAAAAAAGAACATTGGAACCTCTAAGATGACAGGCAAATTGTAGAGTGTAGCATTTGGAACAGCTACCAAGAGGAATTTGAATAAAAAAGTTTTTTTTTTTTTTTAACAGATTTAAAATGAGTTTATAGCAGAGGAGGGATCAGAAAAGGCCTCAAAAAAATCAGTCTTTAACCGAAATGCCAAATGGGCGTAGGTATTTAGATAAGGTGTTTCCCATATTGCACACATATCAGCCAGGGAGGAAATTGGACACAGCCAAAAATGTCTGAATCCCTCCACCTAAAAATTTTAAGTACTCAGTCATACTTCACTCTAATCTAATTGAGTTGGAAATTAAAGCCCCAGAATAAGGTTAGTGACAGAGCCTTTATAAATGAGGTATAATAATAGCCAAAGAGAATTGAATGTAATGATATCATCCAGTCAGTTTTAGGATTATTGAGTTATATGGAAGGTAAAATACTCCCAGACAGAATAACATAATGTGTGTACAGATTGTTTTGTGAGAAATGACAATAAAATAGAGGCCAGTTACAGGTATCTATTTTCACTGCCTTTAAGAAATAACATAAATGTCAGAGCAGCAGTCTTTTCCACCATTAATGCTGTGAGTCCTTAAGAGAAGTCTTCAGTCAATAGAATAAATTACTCCATTAACACCTAGCTAGCAAACTAAATGCTCAAAAGAGGATTATGTCTGAAAACCACACTGTCCTTGGTAAAGTAACAGATTGTTTGATGTTGAAAGTCCATCAAGTTCAGAGCATCCGTCTAACTGTCATGCTAAAATTAACTTTGTGCAGGAAATATCATCTTCACAACTTCATCCCTTACATCTCATTTTGTGTGTATGGCCACAGTCTCCATACCCTGGTACCTGTTGTACCAATTTCTTTGATTTTCATCTTCTTTCATTTTCATGTCTCTCTGGCTCTCTTTCTCTCTCTCTCTCTCTCTCTCTCTCGCTCTCTCTCTCTCTCACACACACACACACACACACACACACACCTAACTCTTCTATTTTGAACCGTCAGGATCCAAGACCTTTTGAGATCTAGATAGTTCCTTAAGATTCAAAAGTCTACCTCTTAAAAAAAAAAACCTCAATATTATACAGTTATGATTTTTTAGGCCTACTCTACATTGCCCCTAGGTGTGAGTGTGAGAGTGTGTGGTTGTCTGTCTTTGTGTGTTGGCCCTGCGATTGACTGGCGACCAGTCCAGGGTGAACCCCGCCTCTCGCCCGTAGTCAGCTGGGATAGGCTCCAGCTCCCCCGCGACCCTGACGGATAAGCGGTATAGAAAATGGATGGATGGATGGATTTTTTAGGCTATGTATCAATTCATCGGGTCAAAATCAAAATGTTTCCAGTACTCTGGTTTATGACTTTGTAAAATCCAATAGCTTATTCATCCACCTCATATGTGAGAAAGCTAAATGGTCACTGTGAGCATTTTAACATGCTCATGGTAGTAGCATTCAGCTCAGTACACTCACACACTGTAGACTCTTGTTTTGTTGCTAATAAACGACCTAAACGATTAATCAGTTATTAAAACTGTTGCACATCAGACTGTGTAATTCAAATAATCATTTAATCAACTCATCATTTCAGATCTACATAACATAATGAAATATTATTGTGGATTTCTTCCAAAGCCTGCCTCCTTTCCAGGACAATCCAGAGACTGTCGTGCGTCTGCCACTTTCAGTGCTTTGATGTCTCTGAATAACTGTGTTGCAGATAATGATACAAACCAGTATATAGTAACTAGGTCAAGACAGTAGAGTACTGGTTGGGCTTTTGTACCCTCCTGTTGACATATTTCCACCTGTCAGCTCAGCGTCGTGAAAGTGTGTGGCAATATTGTTCTTGCAGAACGACATGCATGCAACTGTAAATAGTCCAAGTATAGTAAAAACAAATAGAAAGCAACTCTGGCTGCCATATCAAATCCATCAAGCTGATACAGGATGACTTGTCTCATTTGAACTCACTCAGGGTGATGATTTTGTCAGCCAGGACCTCTATACATGAAAATATTCACTACTGTATGTAATTTATTGTTTTGTTATAAATCAGCCCTTATATCCTTGGACCATTCACTCACCTCATTAGAGTTTTAATTAGAACACCGAACTACAATGTTACTATTATCTGAAAGGTAATGACATATAATGGGAAAAAGTTGCCTCTTTCCTTTTTTTTTCCTGTACAGGGCAGGCTGAGACTACATTTGACTATATAGTACAGTCATCAACAATACTGCTTCATCATGCTGGAATAATCTGTTGTGGATATTCACACATTTAAACCTTTCTCCTTTAACTGGTTAAATGGATTTAGTTGACCTCCTGGATTGACATACTTCCCACGTATTTTATAATCAACATGCATTGGCGAAGTTGTAATACAGTGTAATTGTGATGGTTTGCTTTTTACACGCAACATCTATTGCATATCTTTCCAACTGGGAGAGGGTCTTCCTGAGGTTTCTTCCAGTTTTTTCCCATACTAAAAGGGTTTTGGGGAGGTTTTCCTTTCTAGAATCAAGGATGGAGGGTATCATACACTTTACAGATTGCTCACAAAAAGCCCACTGAGGCAATTTGTGAGTTTGGGATATATATATAAATACAATTAACTTGACTTGACTCATGTGATGCTGATGCCCATAAATTGTAGAATATTGGATGCTCATTTGCAGCTCAGTAGTCAAGAGAGAGGAAGAAAGAGGGAGAGCAAATTAGAGCAGTGGTTAATGCAAACAAACCAGTAAATCAGGTAAATGAAACCTTATTTTGTGATTTTTTTTTTCACAGCAGTCAAACATTCTAAAGTACAAATAAACATGCCCACCTGCACAGCCCTCCAGATTTTGTGTGAATACAACAGAAGTGCAGGTTTTACTCTTTCCCTGGGTTCCCCTGCTCAGCCTGCCTGCCTGTGTCACACAGACACAGACCTGCATTTCTTTATGACAGACAGATGAAGGCAGTGAATTTGATTTTGCTATGTTTTTGTAGAGCCCCGACCTTGCGCTGTTATTTGCTTTTGGGCGACACACTGCTACACAAAGGCTGATGCCCAGAAACGTCCTTGCACAGCAAATTCCTGAAAAAATAAGGAAATATGGGCAGAGGGTAGGTCACTGCAGATACAGACACCAACACACTAGAGACACATAAGTGATTGAGAGAAATGACTTCAGTATAACTCTATGCTCTTGAGGAAACTGATGCATTTTATGCCTTTATGTATGTTAATAGAAAACATAATATAGAGTACCAGTGAATATGAAAAGAATACCATAAACAAACAGCTTTCAGAAAGGATAATTTCATCCACATTAGAGTGCACACAGTTGGTTAAATGCTCCATAACATTAACACACCTGCATTTTTTGGATCCATTTGTTGTTGAAAAAGCTTTCTATTCACCACTTCAGTGAGATTATGACAGAATGTATGCGGTATATGCTAATTTCTCATTCTAACCCCTCCTGATTTGAATGTGTTTTATGTGTGCTGTTGGTTGTTTTGATTTCGTGTGGTGTTAATTTGCTCTAAGTAGAGGGGTAATAAGGGACTCCCAGAGTGGTGCTTCCATGAGCATCTGCTTTGCACAGTAACCAGTTTGGTGGTCAACAATGTAATCAATCCATCTTTTGTTTATGTCTTTGTACATTTTCTCTGTATCTACACACCAGTTTGGATCAATAGAATTTATGCATGTTAGACTGTAGCATGGTTTGTGTTTTGGATAATGAAGCCCTGGCTTGGATCTTTCTGTAAGTGAGTCACAAGATGACTGCTCAAACACAATCAATGCTACTGGCTTTCATCTGAACTCATTTATCCACACCCACACTGTCTCTTTGGGTCTATACTCCATCAGACTGATGGTCTGGCTTGCTTTTCCCTCTTTAAGATACACGCTTGTGATTTTTCATACTTACAATGATTCAGACACCGCCGTGTTTCTATTAGCTTTTTCCTTTGTTATTTTCTTGTAGCCTCTCAGGCCTCCTGCTTCTCCAACTGTTCATGCTCTGTAATTGTTCAGAGGACACCTGTGGCCCATGTCCACCTCATTACCTTTACTTCTGTTTCGTGACTGCCACATTTCTGTCTCTTTCCGTCTGGATATAGTCTATTTCTCTCTCTTTTTTTAACTATATGGTTGTTAAAAAAAGATGTATTGCATTCTATGATTTAACAAATAATTGACATCCACCTCCATTCCCCATTGAATCCTCACTGTTTCTATCTATAATTACAGTATTATTGCAAGTTCCACTGGTGAATGGGTAATGGGTACTGCTTGTAGATTGATTCTTGCCAGATTAAGGACATCAAACCCTCTATGTTTACAACATCCCTACTTGTGATAAATATTCAACAGACTGGGATCTATTAGATTACAGGATACCAAACCATTTGCAATCAACATGGATCACACAGTGAGGGCCTTGGACCCCTGGTTTTGTCTTGAAATGGAGGAACAAACTTGGATAATTGGGGGGGTCAGGGGGTCCTTCCCTGAAAAAAAAAAAAAAGTTGAAACAAAAGGACCCCTAGACCATCACTTTAAAATAAATTCCCTGCATTGTACACCACCAAACTACTAAGGCCAGTAACTCGTCTTGATTAGTTCTTGGTTGCATCAAGTAATGGTACAGTAACAGTAGGCTCGGGATGGGGAATTATTTTTAGAAGAAAAAGCAAGGCACTTAACCCCCCAATATGCTCCCTGGGCGCTTGATGCTGCCCACTGCTCCTGCTCATGTAATTTGCCGGGTGTTGCATGTGTGTTTTCAAGGATGGGTCAAATGCAGAAGACGAATTCAGTGTGTGTATGTATTCTTCTTCTTCTAGACATAGAGTAACATTCGCTTTTAATTTATTTCTGACAACCTGATGCGAGTAAGTCTAATATCTGCTCTCCTTCTTAGCTCTGTTTTGATCAGTACCATTTCCCGCAGAATTCCTCCTGCACGGAATAAGAGTTTTTAGAGCTTTCTCATCAAAAAGCTGCCTACTGTTGCTGCTGGAAATGACAGTGATGTGAATGATGAGTGTACAGTAATTTTTCTTGCAAACATTTGAACTTAAACTTCAGTCTAGTAATTTACTAATCATGATATGTCAGTGTCAGTGCTACAGCAAAGTGTCTGTGTAGATTCTTAGTCGTCCAGGTCACCTTGTGTAGAAGAGCTTAAGTTGGGGCAACTGGACTTCAGTTCGAAAGTGAAGACATTTCACCTCTCATCCAAAATTCTTCTTCAGATCTGATTAACTGGTTGGGAGTCCCAGGTATTAAAGCTGGATGGTACACCTGTCCAGCCAACATGTGACTGTAAGGGGGATTATTGTCGCACACAGCCATCATGTGACGTGTTCGAGTCTCACGTGTGCAGTGGGTCGACAACCCACCCTTTCATCGTGTGACTTGTAAAGGTCACATGATTCCACCACCTTTGTTGAGGGAAGATTGTTCCAGGTGGACATAGATGGCCTTCTTCACCCCTCTCTCAAACCATCTGTCTTCCCTGTCCAAGATGTGAACATTATTGTCCTGAAATGAAGATGTCTCCTTAAGATATAGATGTAGAATCCTGGCCAGTGCGGTTGTTTGGTCTCCCCAACATGCAGGTCAAAGTGATGGTAATAGTTTGTAAAATTATTGTATATGTATATATAAGATGACTATATGCTTTTAAGTCTCTCACTGTGAGCTGAAGTGCAGAGAGAATATTTGTTTATGTGACCGTGAAAACCATGAAGGACGGATATAAGGCTGAAGTCAGAAATATACCCGAATAGCAGGTTCTGATATAATGATGATCAAACATCTAAATGAAAGATGTTATAGTAGATATCTAATTGGATTCATATGCCTCAGTCAAAATAAGAAACAACTCACATAAATGGCAGCAGATGAAGCCTGTGTCAGGTTGTCCCCTCTCATGGAGTTGGTCTGTGTTTAGCGGGGCTATAATTCATAAAATTTGGCTTTCATCCAACGCCAAAGCAGTGGCCCCAGGTGCAGAGCATCCAGGTAAAAAATACCTTAAAATCTCAGCTGCTGCTTTTGTGCAGGTCAAGACAAATCAGATGAGGAATTATTTCAGCAATTCTACCAATTTTTGTGTAACATTTTTATCTTCATTTCTACATGCCATTATTGTTATTATGATCATCATTATTTGCTTGCCTTTTTATCCATGGAAATTTGAGCTGAAAAACTCTAAATGATCAGATTTACTGAAAAGCTACGCACAGAAGATTTTTTTTGTGAATGTGCAACAACTAATGTCTTCTCACATTTGAGGAAATGTAGTTTGAAATCAAGTTGACAGGTTACTGGGAAAAACCTCTAATGGATTAGCAAAGATTTAAGAACATATGCTGCAATAAACAAAACTGCATTACATCAAAAGTAAGTGCATTTGGAAAATGGTTGACAATTATTTGGTTGCAAAGTTGTTTGTATAACAGTTTCTCTCTACGAAACATTTTATTCTCTCTCCACTTTTTTGCATTCATGCTCTCTAGATATCCTTTTTTGAATATTTGAAAGCCTTTACTGGCAGCATCTCATACAAAATGTGATGAAAAATTGCACATAAGTGTTAAAGTGTGTAAAGTTCAACTGCCACCCAAGAGGTATGAACATATCACAACAAGGAGTAAGAGCAGAGAAAATGATTCATAGGAGACAGGGTTATAGTGGCATGTGGCAGATCGAGGTGATGCATTAAATCAGAAATAAAGAATGAATCTGCCTAGAACAATGATGGTGATGTCAAAAATGCAGACTTTATTGATTCATTTCCCATTTGTGTTTGCTATATGCAGTAATATTTCTTTTGAATGTGTGCATGCAGGGATGGCAGTGATGTAGCTAAATACATCAATATAGTGTGAATTTGTGCCTTCTGAGTTCTTCTTTAAAGATGTGGTGTCGGAGTGGGTCTATTTATCAAGTGTACTCAATACTCAATCTGAAAAAGAGGTGACTACACTACAGAGAAAGAAAGGGAAAAATATTTTCGTTCTTAGACTACATTGTGCTCTGAGATCATAGATGAAACATAAGAAATCCCCTCTGTGTGAGAAACCCTGCAATTCAAAAAAAAAAAAAAAAAAAATTCTGACTCAATTCATTAATATTTTATATGATATTCCAGGACTTCAACTGAACATCTGAACATACTGGAGTCCATCAATAGCCTATCTGTCTTAACACCCAGGCCACACAGTCTAACTCTCTCTCTCTCCCTTTGCTTCTTTCTTTCTTTCTTCGCCTCCTTCCCTCCTCTAACGGCCACACACAAGGCCATCCATTCAAAGGCCCTCCTTGTCCAGCCACAGCAGTCCCCTGAGGTGCCTATGTACAGACCAGGCTGCCTGGGTTTGAAGTGGAAGTCGGGAGGGAGAGCCGCTGGGGCTTGTTGCTTCTTCCTCTCTGATGACAAGGCTCTATAGGACTTCTTTTGACACCCACATTCTTGTTTGCTCACAGTTTGATGATAAAGGCTTGTTTGAGGAAAAAATGCCGGCAGAGGGAATTTGTAGTATGGTACAATACTTAACACTTGTATAAGAGCTAGCTGTTCATACAACGTAAGTTGCAAAACATCTCTCACTAATTGCAGTACTGAAGTATAACTGGAATGGATTTGTTTGTTTGAATAGCTGCATGGAGAAGCTATTAAATTGCAAGAAAAGATGTCACTTAAGTACATCTGAGTTTTTGGCTCATGGCTTCTGTCATGAGTGGTGATGCTATTTTCAAAAAACATAGCCAACTATTACTCAACTTAAATATCATGTTAATTTAATACAAAGGCAGAGTCCAAGGACGGACTGCCAACTCAGCAGAGCAGGTGACTACCTTCTGGCTCTAAATGCTCTTCTGTATGTCAACTGGTTTCTGCTGGTTTTTCTTCCAATTTTTTTTGCTGGTTTATTTTCCTTACCTTAATTGAGTCTAAGTATAGAGAGTGTTGTATGCTGTGTAGATTGTAAAGCCCCTTGAGAAAAACTTATTAGTCATTAGTGTTAATAAAATTAACTTGGCTAATTAAAGTTATTATTTCAGAAGGATTAGAACTATGATAAATAAACTGAAGTGCCTTAATGAGTGTCCTGCTTTATGTACAGGAACTCACTGTGTTGAAAGCCAGTTTGAAAACCATAATTATTTGTAAGTTGTATTCTTGTAATCAGTGTATTAAAACAAATGACCACACATGAGTCCCGGGGCCAGGCCGTACCAGGGACGTGTAGAGAAGGGAGGCCTGGGGTTGCACCCACGAAATCTGAGTGTGAGGGTTGTTTTACATCTCCACAACAGCAGACACTGTTTTCAGATGAAACGATGAAACGTTTTGGTTCATGCATTGCTGAGCAAGCCAGTGTGTAACACAGCTGAAGAGGCCGACAGCTTCAGGTACCTTGGATTCATTATAAACAGTCATCAGTTCTGAACAACACGCCACTGCTATCCATAAATGCCTGCAAGAATTCCAAGTCATGTACTCAGAGCACTGCCTGTTGCCCCCCGTCTGCTGTTCTTACTCTACAAAAGCATAATCCTGTTCCACCATTCCCCCTGCTTCTCTACCGTGCCGACTGTCATCTAAACTTCTTACACCTAACCTCTACGACCTCAACAGCAGAGCCATCAAACACCCAGCACTCACTGTAACTCCCTCTCAAGCACGTAGACGCAAGTGGTTCTCTTTAACGGGTCTTATTGCAGTCTTCTTGGGTCCAGACAACAAACCGCGAAAAACTAATAACACACATAGAGTACACAGTATTTAAATTACATCAACCAAAAGCTAATACGGAACTGAAAAATATTCCAAACGAAAATGAATAGACAATAGGACTTTAAATAAAACTTCACCTTGCTGGCTGCGTGCGTCATGAAAGAAATTTAGGCCTCTTATCTTCAGTTCTGTTCGTCAAATACTACTATATACATGAATAAACTGTTTTACTTTTTACTTTTAAACTGGACAGCGAACATCTTTTCAGCATCATACGTTACATCACATACACAGGTCACAGGTATCAAAATAAAAGTACCCATCGTTTTCGCAATACAAACCCATGTAAATACACAAAATATAGTCAAATAAATTCAAGATTAATTTCAAAATAATATTTGCACATAAAATACTGACACACAAATGCTTGCAACTGTTACACTCACCATGGCAAATGACACTGACCGTCCACTCGGTCCACACATCACATTACCACTCTCTGTGTTGGAAGGGGCATGAATGTATGACCACACAGCATGTATCTAATCTTTGTATTTTGGTGCTTTTCTGATTGTGAAAACAAATTTGCTTCCAGGGATAATCAAGAAGCTCATTCAAGTCTCAACTTTAAAAACTATTTTATTTAAGGTAAAAAAAAGGAAGGTAGTCTTATAATCCTCCTTATCTGTGACAAATAAGTTCAAAAACTGTACATATTGCACAGAGTGATGGTACTTATATCATATTCAAGTACTCTAGTGTACTCATTACACTGCGGCTCCTGTGCTATTGTCTCTGTCTTTACGGTGGTATTTTCTGTTTTAGCAAGTAATACAAAACGGCACTTTTGACAGCAGCCAAAGTGACAGGGTGGGTCTGTCAGATATGATGGTGAAGTGAGGCAGTGGGAACGAGGGCTGATGACACGCACATTGTACCTTGCGCTGGAAAAAAGGAGGCGCACTGCTCCTCTCCATCACATTTCATTTTCCAAACACTGACGAGGGAAACAAAGGAAAGCCAGGATGTGAAATCCAGTCAGAGGACATCCACGAATCCCGCTACAGACCCTTTTCTCCCGAGTGTCTGTGTGGTGCCACAGACAGGTTAATTCCGCTCCATCAGCTGCGTTTTGTGCGCTCTGCTCGGTGCAGGAGTCTGTCGTCCGACCGACGGGGAGGAGAGCTGCCGCTCGCTGCTTCTTCCCGCTGGATGGATCCGAGCTCTTCTTCTCTCACTTGCATCTAAGGACTCGATCTTTGCAGAAACTCTTACTCTGTTCGGAAGAGTTGGGATTTTGCTCCCTCGCCTCCACTTTTATCGGTGAGTGTGTTTATATGTTTGCTACACGATCCGTTTCACTCCATTTCTGCCGGAGATGCATTTCGAAATTAGCATATGTTAGGTGAACAGATGCATTTCGTTTTAGGAGATATTTGCATGGAGAAAAAAGTATTTCCAGTATACAAAACTTATGTTAAACCACCTTTCATGGTACGTGTTAACATTCGCTATTTACTTCTAATTAGAGATTAACTGACCGGTTGATACAGGTTGTCTCTAAAACAATTCTCGGTTATTAACGACTTTACATTTTGAATCAAACCACGGAGAAATGGTGTAATAATATTTCCGCGTATAGAAATGTGGAGCAGTTGCCTCTTAATTCCTATTCAACAGGTTTGTTTCAGTCCTTGACAATCAGCGCTCCTCCTTGTCTCCTTGTGATGAAGCTCAGGGCAGATAGGCTTGTAGTTCTAATTGTGTCATGACTTGTGCTGCTGATGCTGTTAGTTTAACTGATTAACTGCACTGTATTCACTGTGCATCTAAATGCAGTTACTCATATCTGTAGTAGATGTGGGTTTAGGTTCAAAACTGTTTAAATTTTATATAAACTTTATATTGAGGTAGCAATGTGTTAAAACCCGAACAGACCAGAATTAAGACTAGACTTCACCTTTACGTGTGTGCTAGTTGTCTGGCATTTGTGCTTGTGTTTGTTGTCACATATATATCGGCTTGTCCCTCAAAACTGGATGACATTTTGGGCAGATTGTGTCGGATTTGGACTGAGAGCAGGTGAGAGTGACTGGAAATTTAATAGAGAGATGAAAACTCATTTGGAACCCAATGTCACAAGCTTCATGCTGCTTTTGCTTAGCAGCATGATGGCAAAAAGTGATATTTGGTGGATTATCATTTGTGCTGCTGTTTTCAGCTGTATTTTTGTGCTTTTTTTGTTGCCATTTATCCCTCAGATGTCAGTTGATTTTGGGGAAAAACGACTCTGAAGGTGAGGAGGACTACCTTGAAGACTCTGCTTCACGATGGCGACAGGAGTAGCAGCATGGCTTCCTTTTGCCAGGGCAGCAGCCATTGGCTGGATGCCTGTTGCCAACTGCCCCATGCCTGTTGCACCAAGGGACAACAGCAAGAGACAGGATGAGCTGATCATACTCAATGTCAGCGGCCGTCGTTTTCAGACCTGGAGAACCACTCTGGACCGCTACCCAGACACCCTGCTGGGCAGCTCTGAAAAAGACTTCTTTTACAATGAGGAAAGCAAGGAGTACTTCTTTGACAGGGACCCTGATGCCTTCAGGAGCATCCTCAACTTCTACCGGACAGGGAAGCTCCACTACCCCCGCCATGAGTGCATCTCGGCCTACGATGAGGAGTTGACCTTCTTTGGCATCATCCCTGAGATCATCGGTGACTGCTGCTACGAAGAGTACAAGGACAGAAAAAGGGAGAATTTAGAGCGGCTGCAGGATGATCAGGAGGAGAACAAGGACCAGAAGCTGCCCAACATGAACTTCAGGCAAACCATGTGGCGAGCCTTTGAGAACCCCCACACCTCCACCATGGCCCTGGTCTTCTACTATGTCACTGGTTTCTTCATAGCAGTCTCAGTCATCACTAATGTGGTGGAGACGGTGCCCTGTGGTTCCACTGCTAACCAGAAGGACATGCCATGTGGTGAACGCTACACGGTGGCGTTCTTCTGCATGGACACTGCCTGTGTCATGATATTCACAGTGGAGTACCTGATGCGCCTGTTTGCAGCGCCTAGCCGTTACCGGTTCATGCGCTCAGTGATGAGCATTATTGACGTGGTGGCCATCTTGCCATACTACATCGGCCTGGTTATGACCAACAACGAGGACGTGAGCGGCGCCTTTGTCACTCTTCGTGTGTTTCGAGTGTTTCGCATCTTTAAGTTCTCCCGTCACTCACAGGGCCTGCGGATCCTGGGCTATACACTCAAGAGTTGTGCTTCAGAGCTGGGCTTCCTCCTCTTCTCACTCACAATGGCCATCATCATCTTCGCCACAGTCATGTTCTACGCCGAGAAGGGCTCCAGCTCCAGCAAGTTCACCAGCATCCCAGCTTCCTTCTGGTACACTATTGTCACCATGACGACACTGGGGTGAGTAATAGACATAAGCCTATGCACACCCGCAGACACACAGGTAAATGCATACATACATTGTAAATAATCCCTAAAACTGTTCACTGTTACACTGTATTTCTATTTGTTAGATAAGTAAAACAATCATTTATGATAATAGATGCATTTTATGCATTTTTTTTAAATAAACTGAATAATTTATGAAAAGTATAACTGTTTTGAATTTCCTATGAGCATTTAGAAGCCTGCCCCCTTACTTCAGTACGCTACAGATTACTTGAGGCTGCCAGTTTGAGTAAGGGTGGGCAGTGTAGCATTTATCTACCAGCACAGACACTCGTGACATTTTGTTTGCCCCACTCACCAAATATAGAGACAGTAGCTGAATATATACAATATATCTGACTATTGCAGATATGCCCAGGTGCTTCCCTTTTCAGGTTTAAGCCTTTTGAGAAACACACCCTGAGGTCTGACCAAAGACAGGACTGAACTATGATTAAAATCATATCAATTTTGGAAACAAACAGTTGTGATTAATTAGGTAATTGTTAAAATCCCACAAACAAACAAATCTTTATAATTTTATCACCTCTGTAACCTTGTGACATTTAGATGACTCAACTCCTTAATATTTTTGGAGGAACAGTGGGTCAATTTGGTATTTTTTGCAGAGAAAGAAAAGGAATCCTGTAGTCTCTTTATGCATTTCTTTTCTTCTAATTGGGGCCATACCAGAGTCACCATATTTATGGCCCAGGCACTCAGTATAAAAATGCCTTGTGAGGAATTAATTTAACTGCATTATAAAGTCAGATCTCTCTGCTGTATGCCTGGAGGCGAGGTGTCCCATGAGGGATCCTCTGTCACCTTTATTATGATTCCTCTCTGCTCTTAATCTTTCACATGAGCTCACTGAGATTCAGTGCCATGAATGACAGGGTGAACTTGAAAGTGTTCTTGAAAGTTTTGCTGAGTGAAGTACTCTGTTATGACGGCATATTGAAATAATAGTTATGAGTTGCTAAAAATCTGTTTTTCTTTCCTGCTTTCTTTGAAGATAATGCTGTATATGCAAATACAAAACTGCCATTTGGAATATAATGGCACAAACACAAAATTAAATTTGTAGTTTCACTGATTCAGGTGGTAGACATGTGGCTCTGAGGTCAAGTCACTGTCAAAATGATCAAGCAGGAGAAACATGAAAGGACAGATTTACCTTTTGTCAGGTTTGTCCACTCATATGTACATTAAAATGCAAGTCACGATAACATGTTTTCAGTGTGTGAAGAGAAGCAACACACAGTTATTGGGTGTAAAAATGCATTCTCAAGTTCAGACAATATCAGCTGAAGCTAAAAAGAGGTTTTTTAACTATACTTATGGTCATATTTTTTACCTTTTTATGTCACTATATATATATAGTGCTGTTCAGTATCAGTGGCAGAGTAGTCACAGCTATTGCAGTGCTGGATTTTAATTGCTAAGCAAGACTGAAAGGATTATAACTTTGAGTCATTCTTTAAAATGTGAACATGTCCATTAACCATGTACATCACCAAAAACAGTTAAATAAAATATAATTCACAATATTTCAGTAGTAACTCTCCTAAGAGGACCACAAGCTGAGAGCTTTAAAACATGTTAATATTATGTCTGATTTGTTCTACTTTCTGCAGTGTTCATTACTCAAAGTAATCTGCACAGAGACTAAGAATACCGAACAGGAGAACAAGTGGGCTGTCATGCTGCATCTCTTTTGAACCTTAGCAAGGTACCTAATGACCTTGTGGCGTTTTCTTTTGAAACAAAGTGTGTTTAGTTTCCCTGCTGAGTGACATGTCACCTGGTTGACCTGAAACTTTTTGTATGAAATGAAAAGCAAAATGAAAAGCAAGCATGGATCTCCAGAAATCAGTCTCTCTACCACTGAAACCGAAATGGCTGTCTGACATAATTTGTACTTCACTGTCTCTGTGTGTGTGTGTGTGTGTGTGTGTGTTGATAGTATTATAAGATCTTATACTGCACGTAAAGAAGGATAGAAATGCCAAGGAGAAAGCATTATGTAAATTGTGGACCCTGAACAATGAGCTTGAGTGAAGAGCTTTTGTGTCTGACACACAACAGCAGAAGCACTGAGAGTCTACAGCTCTGAGAATAGTGATCCTTTGCAATCAGGAAGTCCATCTCCTGATGCATGTTCAAGGCTAACATATCATTTTGTGAGTGCTCAAATGCAGCATGTTTTCTCGATACAGCAACCCAGTTGTATTCAGTAAAAGTGGTAAGATACTGTTAGACATATTTCTACACAAAATTAAATATATAATATCCAAAGACAAAGTTCACATTTTCTGTGCTCGTCTGAGAAAGAAATATTTTCATTTTCTGCTTTTCCAATCCACATTTCTTTAAGTTCCGGAGTACAACTACAGATAAATAAAAGCCCGATTTCTCAGTGTGTGAATTCAATTTGGGATTTTAAACAACACCAGTTATTCAATATTTAGAAGAAGAATGTATAATTGTTTCTGTTCAGATTTTAGGCTTTGTTTCTGCACTGTCCAGCATGAATTTGAACATGATCAGCACAGTAGTCAGCTGTTTAATGCAACATGCACTGTAACCTTCTTTAGTCTGAACAACCAAAACATAGGCTTTTCCCACCACACACTCGTGTAAAAAAGAAGACCAAACACAAACAGGTACAGCACAGTCTTTGTTCTCTAGAGCTCCAACCCACACAAACAAAAGAACAGCAAGTAGGTGAAAACAAACCCTTAACCTCCTCCAGTTTTGTTAATGTGTAGTATGAGAGGCTAATCTATGCATAATTACACTGGAAGTGAACAGCCAGCAGCCTGTCACGAGGCTCAGTGTTCCCTCCTGCCTGTCGCCTGTCGATCGCTTCGCTTGCTTAACAAACATATGCTCAGGTGATGAAGTCACCAATAACCCATCTGTCAATGCACATAAAAAGCCAAAAGCTGTGGGGGGAAAAAATCTCAAAACTACAGAAGGGCTACATTAAAAGAGGCAAAAAAAAACAACTGTACTGTACTCTGCTTGAGCTCTGCTTGAGTCTCTACAGAGTAATACAAAAATGCTTGAGAAGTTTTTTACTTTTATAATGAAATTGGGACATTAAAGTTGTAAGTGGGCAAAATGCTACCTCACTCCCCAAATCAAGTTCCATTTTTGACACTATTTATTGTTAACAATTTTCAACAATATCATCCAGAGAGTTCACAGGAACGCACAGATGCAGCATGTAATCGAGTGCTACTGTTTATAAGTTTATCTCATCGATATCAGGCTCATTGTTAATCATTTACTCTATTTTTTGCTGATGCAAGCCAAACATTTCCTACCACTACAGGTAGCTTTTATTATGAAGTAATCACAAGATATTCAATGTATTTGTCACCACAGCCGCTTATCAAAAATGCATATACACAACAACACATGGTCATTTTTGACAGTGGATAAGGTTATGGAAAGAAGAAAGAGCAGCCATAGTGAACTGAGACTTCAGCTCCTCAGCAAGTCACACAAGCTGTCCCCATGTCTCCACAGGGTGGGTTTGTGGTCTATGATTTATATCCATTGTAGCCTCCAGCAGGAATACACATATTCACAAACAATCATACCGACACTTTAACTGGGTAAACAATTTGTAAAGCCTGAAAATGGAGAATTTAGATCAGCTAATCGGGCATGAAAAATATAAAAACAAGAGAAGAGATGAGACATTCTGCAATGTTCTGGCACTGACAACTGACCATCCAACATATATATACTCTCAAAGATCACATTTATTCATATGGTGATTCATTCATTTGCTCTCTTTCTCTCTTTCTCACACACTCAGTTATTTCCCTTTGATCTTGTCTCGCCTTTATGACCTGGCTCTCTGTGTCCTCTCTGTGTCTGCATGAGCTCAGACACCACAGCGCAACAGTTCTGGGTAATGGGCTGGAGCTGAGGGAGATGAGGGGGAAAAGTGACTGACTGGCTGTATAATCAGCCGCTTTCTCTGTCCAGGAACAGGAGTGTTAAATCAACCTCAGGTGGCTGGTAAAAGGATCTGGATTGAATCTCAGCGAGGTCCGCTCCCTGCGGCTGCCTGCTTGCCGCTGCTGGAGCCGACCGGATACACGGTCATTGGCATCAGTGGGACAGGATCCAAAAGATTGATGAGAAAGGAGAAAGCCCTCTCTCTCCCCCTCTCTTTCTCTCCCCATTTCTCCCCTCATCCCCCATGAGTCTCCCAGGGGAACAGCTATTTTGAGAACACAGGCTCTGTGTGTGAAAGGCAGTTATCTGTTCCAACTATAATCTGATACACGACACAGGCACAATGGAGGACAGTGGTCATTTTTACCTGCATGACAGGTGCACTGGAAGCAAAGGGTCCTTGGCACGTCACTGCCTTTCCCAAGTCTCCCACGCCTCTAAAAACATTATTAACCCAATAATGAGAGAAATATTAATGAGGTGTGCATTGAAATCTGACTCTGGTGTTATAATTAGAGTGATTCTCCCAGTTGTGGAGTCCTGGTCCTGGACGGAGGCTTGTTCTGTAGCAGAAAGTGAGAGAAAATGTTGTTATGCATGTAGGTCATGTTCCCATCTCTGCCTTAATCAGTGGCTATATATAATCTGCTTCTTTCTTCAGAGAGACTTTAGCTCGCTCCCCTCTGTGTTCTCTGCTCAACATCTCTATTAGACAATGTGGACTGGGCCTAGGGGCCAGAAGCAAGAAGAGAGAGGTCAGACGATTCGTGCTTCAGGTTCAGAACTCAGTCGTGCAGGGTAGGTTGAAATGAGAAGGAAGTCACTGAGAAAACCCAAGCCAACCTTACTTTGACTGTTGCCTCAGTATCAATTAATGTAGCGATGAATTTTTCTCTGAATCCATTAAACTTAAATAATACTTTCCACATCTGCGTAGCCACAGGGGTTCACATAATGCTAATTCTGTCATCTGTCAGTGTTCACCAGTGTTCAACAAAAATACTGAAAAATGGCCTTCACAAGTTTCTCAAGCTGAAGGTGATTTTTCCAAACTTCTTTTTTATGCCTTTGTTCCAGCAGCAGCCATGGCTTGAGGAATTATGTGATCAGGTTGTCCGTTTGCCAGGCCGATTCTCGTGAACATGAACATTTCTTTTACACCTGGAGAGAATTTCATTCCAGCTGGATGTAACCTCCAAGGTGACTGGTTGATGGAGGCAAACAGCCGTGAGACAATAATTCTAGTTCATTGAGACACACAGTCCTACACTTAAAGATATTAAACAAACAAGTGCAGCAAGTGTTATAGATAGATAGATAACTTTATTGATCCCGAGGGAAATATCTGGTATATTGTGGTTTCATTTTCTCTAAACCGACAAACACTCCAGCACATCACTTGTTCTTGTGTGCATTCAAATGTATAGACAGCAGACACTCATGAACACACAGACCCTTTTTCATGTTGTAGATCATCATTGTTGTTGTTTGACCTTTTTAAAACTGACCTCTTTCAACAACTGATAAGCCATGTTTGTGTGTGATTTGTTCTGAAGTTGCTTTTCTATTCTAATATGTAAATAAGATTAATTGTCTAACTTAACTGCTGATCTCCATGCCACCGTGAAACTACAATAAGAAAGACTGGAGCAGAGAGTTTGGTGACAATAAAGAAACCAGTCATCTCAGGCCTGCTTGTGATGAAAGGTCTTTAACTGTGCACCTCGGCACGCAGCTCGGTGTAAATGGATTAATTAATATCGGGTTAAACAAAGCCTCTCAAGTTAGGAATGAATCAATAGTCAGTTTTTTTTAGTGTCATTGCATATTTGTAAAATATAAAGCTTCCTTTGCTTTTTATTGATTTCATCATTTGAAACTAGTGGGCCTTTGGTTTGCTTGATTTGGAAAAAAAATGCATTATATTCCCACTATTTGTGCTTTTGGATGTATTATTTTTACAAGAACAGAAACAAAGGATAACTGATAACAGAAGTGAACAGTGTGAATGGCCAATTCATTCTGGAATGACATGCATTGTTTTGTTAATAATTCAGCATCTTTGTGCCATGCTGAAACAGTACTGAGATGTGGAGCTGCATAGCAAGTTTTTTTACACAGTTTTTTGGGGGTTTTTTTCTTACACAAATTGTCAGAGGTTACATATTGTGGTGCTTTTTTACAGCAGCCTGCTTTCAGATACAATTAATGGGCTATATTGCTTTGCTGAACCTCTGGGGTCAAAATGAGTGCAGATAGTAGAAAATTAGAACTATTCCTGCATTTATCGGGCCAAGATGCTCTAGGAGCCAATTTCCCAACATAAGACTCTTTAATAGAAACCTTTCTAATGATAGCTGTGGAATTTAATTTAGCTCCAACATGGGTTCATTTAACACCTAAACTCATTTAAAAAGAATTAAACTTGCAAAGGATAGCCGTGTCTGGGAAGCTTAACGACCTCTGCTCTTGCTTGCTGTTTCTCTCTCTCTCTCTCTCTTACTGGTGTGGGTGGTAAAATGACAAAAACCTTATCCCAGCGGCCCATGCACACACACACAGAACCACACACACACTGGACTAGGTATCAGTACTTGATACCTTTTTAAGTATCGACTGATATACCTCAGTACCAAGTAGTATTGAAACTTCTTCAGTCGAATGCTACCTGCATTTGATCCTTTTAGTGCCCAGATGTGGAAAAAAAAGAGCATTTGTGCAGTTTAGCTTGTAGTGAATCACTGCAATTGCACTTCGATTCAGTGTGAAATATGATTGGCCCACTGTGGCATTAGCTAGCCATGCGGTTTGTGTCAATGTAGGCTGTCAGTCATGCGGGCGCACAGATGCAGTCTGCAGTATGGTGAAGTCAAGAGAGCTGAAAATTTAAGTAAACACGCTAGTGATGCGCGGATGGCCTCTGTCATCATTTCTGGCAAAGAGACATCAACATATCACAATATAAAACGTGTTTTCACTTTAAAGAGTACAAACACAGAAAGAAGCAACCCACCAGCCTTTCCCGTGAGTAGTTATATATCCAGTCTGATCTCTAGCATACAGCTTGTACATGCTTCTCACATGACTTAACACAACAGTATATTTAACAGATGTAGTGCGGACAGCAAGCTGTCAGGACGTGGTGTTGGCAGTGGCTTTGTGCTGTTTCCTCAGTGACAGACACCATATTGTATAAAGCCTCACTACTGACAAGTGTACTAGGCTTCATTAAACCTGTAGTCTTCCTTAAACCTAATAAAATTGTTAGGAACATGTGGACATGTTTGCAAACAGTGGCTTAGCTACATGTCAAGCAGACACAGAGCAAAATGATCCTCAGCAACTGAAACCTTACACATAGTCATACCGTATAATCTGTCGATAATACACACACGTTTGTAAGTGCAGCTCTCAAACTACTTTTGCATTTTGTATAAGTTATTTAATAAATGAAATAAATGGTTAAATTAGTGCTTCTGCAACTTAATGTGTGCTCTAACCGATTTTCCAGAGGATCCTTTCTGAAGGTTTTTCCTCATACTCTAACACTCTATTAACTTTTTAATTCATTTAGTTAATTGTTTTATGTTCACAGTCATTTGAAAACAAGCAGATTTTGAATCGCTGAACAATCCTTTATCTGTCTTCAGAGCGATTCAGCTTGAAAGGGCTGAACTGTTTACTCTCGTTTTCTGCTGTCACTGGACTCCAATTTTTTTCTTTCATCTGTTTTCTTTGATCTCTTTTTCTCTTTCTGGCTGTAATTGTTCAGGACTGTCCTTTTGCCAGTAAGGTATAATGATTGTTTTTCATACTTGACTTGCGAGAACAAAGCATAGAACACAGACCGTACAGTAAACACCAGCAGCTTTAACCAGTTCGAGTGTGCGCAAATGTTCTCCCCACATGACAACCTTGACACAGTGGGCCTGTGCTTTGGTGTGTTAAAAACTGATTTACTTATCATTACTTGTTAATTTTTTTTTAAAAGAGTAAAGTACCTTTTTTGACTTAACCGAATTGCTTTGCATAAACAAAACTAGTGGCAAGAAGACAGGCAGCTCGTACATGCAGAAGTCGTTCTGCTCTAATCAGGAGCTGTTATCGACTCTGATCTTTCTTCTTGCTTTCCACATCAAACGCATCGAGGGCTGCTGGTGTGTGTTTGGCAGGAGATGCCAACCTTTTTTTGACAAGAAGCAACAGGAAATTTTATTTCGGCAACCACAAATTGATGAATTTAGCACTTTTAAACATGCTGCTTTTGATTTTGTCTTTTTGGTGACATAAGGTGATAATCTTTTTGTGATTGCTTTTCAAATATCAGAAATTGTGCATGATATTTTTCTATTCTCATGTTTGATCTCAGCTTTCAAGGGAGTAAAAGCAGGCTGTTGTGCTTTAAAGTGGGGGCAGTGTGTGTGTGTGTGTGTGTGTGTGTGTGTGTGTGTGATTGAATGCGGCACACTAAGGTCAACAAAGTAATGAGGGATAATGTGAAATGTATCTTAAGAGAAAAGCAAAAGCAGAAAAGAACAGAAGTTTACGATACAGAAAGTGTCCTGACAGTGTGTCAGTGGGAGAAAATGGGAGGAGGGGAGGTAAGACAAAAGAAAGCTGCACAGAGTAGTAAGAAGAAGGTGAAGAGGAAAAGGAAGTGAGTGTAGATAGTTTCAAAAAGAAGAGAAAGGAAGCCAGCGAGGAAGAGAGATGACATGATGATATCTAGTACAGTTTCCGACATGCTATCCCAAGATGTTTGTATCAGGGCCCACTGAAGAACCTTGAACGACACAGCAAGCTATGCAGGCCCAATGAGAGGGTTATTTTTAGATCCTTGGTCCTTATCTCACTGCACAGCTGGCCTATAGAAAGGTAAAGGATATGTACTTATAACCTTCGATGTACCGTGAAGGAGGAAGACTGTCAAGGAAATCAAGTGCGTAAAACAGGGAGAAACTTTTTATTTGTCTAAACAAACCTAAACTGACATTAAATGACATGTAAAAATATGTTTCAGTGCCTGTGTGTGTGTGTGTGTGTGTGTGTGGGTGGATGTGTGTGTGATCTACCTTTGCCTGACGTACATACCTGACATTATATATAATACCAGCATGTTTATTTATGTTTTCCATTACAGTCTCAGATGCAGTTCTGGGATACAGTCTCATGCTTTCCTTTTCACCTCGTGTTTAAATATCAATTTATATGCAGCCATGGTGGTGCAGCAGATGTTGGAAAAAAATATATAAATTGAAGGTTTTCTTTGATTTATTTGAATCAGTTTTTTTTCCCCCCCCTTCAATATCAGAAGTGAAAGTGATGATGCGGTTCTGTTTCATTCTAACATTCATGATGAAAGAGATGAGATCCATTAAGCGGCACAGTCATATTGAAAAGGGGATGTTATATTTGTACAGTATAGTGTCATCACCAGTGAATCACATACAGAAGGTGGTTTAATTGACTTGAGCATCCATTGATAGTGATAGCACTCGCTCACGCATTACAGTATGGACTGGCATCATAAAACACCACAGCACTCAGAGGTTATCATATCATGTTTAGAATCTAATAATTTTATTCTTGTAACAGTATTGTCAGTCTGCTTTGATAATTGAGAAAATTTTTTGTCGAGTCCAGCTGTGATTCGAAGAGTTTTGTGTATCCATGTACATCTTTCTACTATCCAAGTCATTTTATAACACATTTACTAAAACACACATCACAGTCGGAGTAAATCAGATATAACACACAATTTAAGTTTTTACTGTGAAGAACATTTTCTCTCTCTTCCCCAGGCTTGTCATTGTAGTAACTTGAAATTAGATATTTGAAATGAAAACAGCTTCATGTACTTTTGATTTTTTTTTTTTATATTTGTGCACCCACAACTTTTATATTTCAGAGGAAGTAATATTCTCATATTTTGTTTTAACAACTGTTGCAACAGTTCAACAGTTGTGGTATGAAGAACAACTTGGATATAAGACCACGCACTGTGGCTTGTGGCCTTTATCGGTTTTGTTTTGAGTTTTGACCTTTTAGATTTTTTTTTTTTTTTTTTTTTTTTTTTTTAGAAGAAGGTGTTGTTGCGCCAGAAATCCCTACTCTCCAGATGTTCTCTTGAAATAATATGATGTAAAAATATTATAAAAAAAATAAAAATAAAAAGACCATCTTTCCAGTGGTAAAATATGTCTTTAATGATAAATAAATAGATCTAGGTAAATAGATCTCAAAATGTACATAAAAGAGGTGAACATTAAGCAGTATACACCAGTCAGCTACAACATTAAATCCACCTGCTTGGTATTTTGTAGGTCCAGCCTTGTGCCTCCAAAACATTTGTGACCTGTCAGGGGAAGGGACACAGGACCTCAGGGGGTATTTTGTGGTCACTGGCATCAGAGTGCTGGATCCTTTGGGTCCTGTGCATCCCACAGAATCCCCATCAGGTGGGGATCTGGAGAGTCTGCAAGCTGTTGTTATGGTCCTTGAGACATTCCTGAGCTGTTTCAGGAAGGCTACATTGTCCAGCTGGAGGGAGGCGGCTGCTGATGGGAAAAGCTGTTGCCATGGGGCTTTGGTCTGCAGTGTTTAGGTGGTTGGAACATCCACATGATTGCCAGAACCCAAGGTTTCCCCACAGAACATTACATCGTGAACACATGATTGTTACAGTGTTATTCACTTCACTTGTTCTTTTAATGTTCTGGCTGATAAGTGTAAGTTACAGCACCCAACTAACAAAACAAATATTACTGCACTTAATAGATTATTTTTCAAACTTAAAAAGTTCAATATGTAATGACAAGTGGCACTGTTTGAGCAAGCAGCTGTAGAAACTCAGCTGTTCAGTGGACTGTGCTGATGCAACAATTAACATCATAATCACAAGCTTTTTGGGCACACAAGCTGCACTCATGTACAGTTGCCATAAAAGGTATGTCGTGACTGCCTGACTGCCTGACCTGAATTTGATATCTGATGCCTCCAGATGTGGAGAGAGAGAGAGAGAAAACCTGCCTGTAAGCCGAAAGTGGAGTGAACAATGATGCTGTTCTTTCTACATGAAAAACACTGAGGAGAGAGATGGTACTGAAGAATGAAACAGATGTGTCTCTTGGCTTGCTGCTGAACATGATGAATGCTGAAATGCTCAACACAGGTTGACCAGAATGTAATATTGGATCAATGCATACACTGAATTATAACTTATTTAATTCTGCAGAAGTGTTAATATACCAATAAGGCAATTTATACAGTTCATTGTTTGGTCCTGGCTGTGGACTGCAGGTATATAAACTACTGAAAATCTGTTAAACAGCACCACATTACAGACAGCATTTTAAATGTTTTGTTCCAGTGTAACCTTGAATCTTAGAAGAAGAGCATGTGTTTGTAGTTCATTGATTTTTTTCAACCAGTATTTCAGTCTGAATCAGAGGCAATCCTCACTGTTTTTTTTTATACTACATTGCTTTCAGACATGTACAAGACAGGAGCACAATGGAGAATCCAAAAAAAAATATTTTTAACATTGTAAAAAATATTCCTTTTAAAAGTGTTTTTTTTCTTTTGCCATTTTTTCTATAATAATAAAATTACAAAATGAAAAATCAGGCTGTGGATCTGCTGTGAAAACAGTTTTATTTATTTATTTTCTTGCATGATTAGTGGCTCATTTGCAAGCACTTTGTGAGCACAGTTTTAAAAGGTGTTAAATATATAGGTGTTTATTCATATGGTGTGCAGATGTTAAAGTCTGGAGGCATAGCGTCAGTAATGAAACCAAGCTGATGTGGGTCAATTTATCCCCCCATTTAGTCCATGATTACATTAGTCTGAGCTGCTGTCATTCACTGACAAAGTTCTGGTGACACTGCTGCTTGTGACAAGGTTTGTGACAAGTACGTGCCAAAAATTTTCACAGCAGTAATACAATTCAAAGCAAAAATCAGCAGTCACAAGTATTTCACCCATTACAGATTCAAGGCCTCCACAACAGGTTCCATTCAGAATCGTTATCCTCTATCAAACAGGCATGTAAACTGCATTCTTGACCATTTCAGCAACACACATCTCTCTTGAAGTGAATCAGCAGCTCTGGATGCCAATTATGCTGACATCTGAAGGCTACGATGACCCCTCAGTGTCCTCATAAAGTAAGAAAAGCCTCTCCCAGGCTTGTTATCCTCACAAGAGCAAGAGCATGGTTACTTTCTTCATAACTGCTGCGGTGTTTTGAGTTCAGGTGCTGGTAAAGCCCAGTGCACAGCCATTACTGAATAGGAAAACAGTATTTGGAGTTATTTCTCCAGGGGCCTTGGACTTGAGGACATTCAGGGCATAGTCTGGACATCTAGTGGATACCAAACATGGAAATGTATTTTTAATGACCAAGCTGTATTTTCATGTTTTTATGTACTCTGGCACCTTACTTACATTTAAGGTCCTTTTCACTGAAAAATAAAAACCCATACTTTAAAGAAAGTTTTTTAATTTCCAGAATAATTGCGAATTAATATATTACAAACGTTAGTAGTTTTATATTCGTAGTATTGTATTTATACACACACACACACACACACAGATTTTAGATACAGTTAATGCAGCGTACTGCCTGCACTGTTCACCTCTCCATCTGCTGACTGCTGTTGTCTCTCTCTTCTCTATCCCTCCATCATCATCTGCTGAAAAATCACTTTGTATTTATGTTAGTATTAGTTTGTTAGAATTTTTCTTTGTGAGTTGTTGAATTTGGGAAAACTACATAAAACACTGTCTACTCTTCATTATTAATCCCCTCTTATAAATTCTTGTAAATACAGTTATTCCTTTCTTTGTATAAATAAACACGACAGTTTGTCCCAGTGCGTCGCACTAATGGCTTGAAGTGTGACGTTGTTCATAAATCTTTCTTCCAGTGTTATCACCATTTGTAGGGCTACCAGATGGTGTTTGCTTGGATGTCATATAGACATTTATTTACTGTTTGTGCGACTGCTTCTCTTTTTACCTGTTAAAAAATAACAAAATAACAGCAAAAAAACCCCAAAAAACCTTTGTATATCTGCGACTGATTGGCTGGCTGACTGTGTGAGCTTGCTAGACTTTTTCACAGCATTAACAGACCGGTCAGCCATAAGACATAAGTATTTCCACATGTTTTCCTACAAACTCACTCTGATTGGTCTTGCCTTTGTTTTTTTTCACTGTAATGTTGTAATTCACAAAATTACATTGTTGTCTTCTTTAGTGGGAAACTGGCAACTGGCAAACTCCTCAAAGTGTAGAATTATCTGTGACTGCAGTCCCAGATGTCCACGTGTCAGGTGACGCCCTTGTATCTCTGTGGATCAATGCTTGTTTTCAGCCACTATTACCTAAAGTTTGTATTCTTTTTGTACATTTCAAATCAACTCCCCATGGATACAGTCTTTCAAATTAAAACAGCAAATAAACCTTCTGATCCAGTTTTGAAATACCTGCCCCAGGTGACCACCATTTAATAAAGTGGTCACCTGCCCCAATATAACGCATATGAATTTATATTTTGTTATTGATTCCTTGGATGGATAGTTGTAAGTTTACATGCATAATGCCTATACTTCTCAAGAAAAGTTGAAAAATTTGACAAATATTGAAGTGCATCTATTGAACTGAACCTGACAACTTAATGAAATCAGTGTATACATTTTAAAATGACAAGTTGAAAAAAATTGAACCCACAGGATATTAAATCTCATGAGCACACAATCACATCTTCAGGGAAATGTGTTTTGTCCTGCACTGAGCCACCTTCATACCTTTTCTGTGTTGAATTCCCACACTTGGTTGAACTTGTTTATGAATGACAGCACCCAGGTGTAAAAACAGAGAGAACTCTGAAGAGTGAAATGCAGAGGACAGATGGCAGGTGTTTTCAGCAAATCCCATGTATTTGAACAATATTGTTGCACAGTACCATTCAACTGTCAGGCCTGTCAATAAGATTCAACTCCAAATTCAGTAGAAGTCTAAAAATAATGTCCCATGACAGCTGTTTACATTCTCACGCATGTTAGCTTTTCTGCTGTCTCTTCTGTTGTCTTTATAACAACAGCACTTTTTTTTTGTCCCACCTTTTTCAGTGGGTGTCAAAGAATCATTTCTTTTGTCTTTGTTTTTGTTAGTATGACCTCACATTTTCTGTCACCGTTACTTAGCATGCAGGGATATTATAAGACAATCCACAGAAATTAAGACAAACCTTTCAAAGCTATTAAATTGTAATTGAGCGGTCAACAGGAAATAATGATGAACGGAATGGGGGAGTAAATTGACCAAGTGAAGGGCACATCAACTTGGATTTCAAACAGCTCGTTACATTCCTTTGCAGTTCAACAAGACAATACAGCAGCCTGGGCCTGAGCAACAGAACAATCATGTGCCATGACTATCCAGTACATTCAGTTGAATATCAGAAGCCAGCAATAAAATAAAACCGGTTTACACACGTCACAATGGCATTGATGGATTTGGCTACAACAAGCTGGATCATGATTGGCATGTAACAGAATATCTGAAACTGCAGTCGCATGATAATAATCAATTACACAGTGCTTATACAATATAAGCATCGAGTGATATAGTCTTTATTTACTTTTATATTGTCATTAGCTAGTTGATATTTTATTTATTTTATTTTAGCTTTAAGTCACTCAAAGTTTGAGCAGTGCCGTAATCTTTTCTCGTTACTCAAGTGAAAAATAATCCAGTTTCCACTAGTATAAGGATACAGTACAACTCATATTATTTTAATTATTCAACAGTCGGTAACCTTTTCTTAATTTTAAGATTTTACGGAGTTTATAGGGAGTAAACATTAATGGTGTCATAACTCTATAGCTATTACAGTGAAGGGAACTTTTACCTCATAATATGTTAAAACAAAAAAGTTGTCTATTGCCAGTTCAGCTGCATTTAATTTTGACCATACACTGCATAAATAGATTAAGTAAAATTGTAAAGAATTCCATATCACAGATAAAAGTAGTTAATAAATTATTTAACCCAGAGGCTTAATAACCGTTTATTAATACAATGTATGTTAATTTAGCAATAAGTAATGTTGAACTCAGAGAATAACACCTCAGTAGTGACCAAGGTTGTTTTATTCAGAGAGCAGAAACAATGATTTAGATTCAGTGTTAAAGATGAAAGATTTTTCTAGTTCAAGGAGTTCAAGGAGCCTTCTGGGGTTTTTGAAGATAAAAAAAAATGATCACACAAAATAAAAGATTCTCAGATGTTCTTAGGCAGAGCACAAAGAGAAGTTTTATTGAAAGTCTTTAATAAAGTGCTGACTGGTTTCAACCAAGATATTAAATATTATTGTATCACATAATGAAATAACAGTTGCAGGGAAAACAGATATTTCAGTCATATCAAAATACTGATTTCACAAAAAATACCATTATAAATTATATTGGTTTCATGTAATTCCATCAATACAATTAAAGTTGTTTATAAAAGGGGTTCAAAACAATTTCTTTTATACCAAAACATCAAATATTCCCTTTGCAGCACCCTTTCTGATAGACTGTTCAAAACATTTATACATAAAGTTGTTTTATTGCATTCTTTTGGTCAGTTTATTACACGAGAAAATATTATTTGTTCAAAAATTCTTATTTTCTTTCGATATTGCACACACACTCAGAAGTTGTGACTGGGCGTGTGATGAAGTTATGCTGATGGTCCACCTGGTCGACTGTTGATGATTTCCCATTGGCCGCAGCACTTTCAAAATGTATTGGTGCCAGATGTTTCCTACTACGTCACTAGGGGGCACTGCAAGCTGTCAAACTTGAGGTCTTTATTTAAACTTAGTTATTATTGTAATTAGGAGTGAAAAAAAAAATCACCGAATTCACTGAACGAATTTCACTTGATTCTTTTATTGTGATTCCTGAATTGATTTTATATATGTACGAAAACTAGCGCTAAGTCAATTCACTCCATGCACATAATGGGATATACTGTTAATTTGTTTCAGGACCATGATATTATTTTAACCAGCTGTCCGTTTTATGTTACATGCTCAACAGAATACAGATATGTGTGTTCGTACTTCCAGGCATATTTTTCTGTAGTCTGTGCCGATGTACTAATAGCTGCTGACTTCATGTTGCTAACTCAGTCTGCTAGTCTGCTACTACATTGGTCAACTACAGCAATCTCAGAGCATCAAAAACCTCAACACATTGGGTTTAGAAATACAGCAGCCGCTAGTTTTTTTTCATTCTGTTGTACGTTATTTACCACTTTAATATGCAGTCAAGCCCAAGATTTTAAAAAGACAATTTTCAAGTGAAATTTCATATGTGAATGATGTTAGTTTTAAGGCTCTCATTTGTGCTGTGTAGAGCAGAGTAGGAAAGAAAACAGCCCCCCAGCACACTGACAGCCATGGGGGAGACTGCAAAGTTAAAACACCCCAAATAACAATCACTCTGACAAAACCCTCATTACAGAGTGACTCTGAAATATTTGGATGAGTTAACAGATGATTAGAATAGTTTATATTACAATTAGAATATGGTCTCTTTCAAATCAACCATCCCAAGATAGGAACAGAAATGTTGTTTTTGCAACTGCATTAATCTTTTTTTCTTTTTTTTTATCAAATGTAGCATAACCATGTCATGTAATCTCTACGTCAGAACGCTTCAACAACAAATATTACTGGAACCACTAGAGAAAATTGAAGATGATCATTTAATATCCAGGAATTCACATTATAGACACAGATACATTTTTGCAAATTTACCATACACAGTGGCTGTAGGTTTTGACTCAGTCTTGTTTAGAATTTGTTCCGCTGTTCTTCTGCTTGAGTGACCCATCATTGATGTTTGGTGATGATGGTGAGTTGTTCATTTTCAGAGGTTTAAATCATAAGGTATTCTCTTACTTTTATCATTACCCCTTATAAGCTAGTTTACTCTTGTTTTAAGTTCTTGTTCTGTATCTTCATCATCACATGTTTCTTCATTGACTCTTTCTTTTTGATCATAGTCACAAAGTTGGGACCAAGTCGTGGTCACATTGTCACAAGTAAGTCTCAAATCTTTGCACTCAAGTCCAAGTCAAACTAAACTTTGAATTTTGTGTCCTACACAAGTCATAATGCCCTCTGCAACAAACGTAATGCCATTTTCTCCAAAGAGCCTTGACTTACATTTCTTTATGCAACTTTTTTTGCATCTCTGTCTGTAATTTTTCTTTTTTGTGTTCTGTGTATTGTGTTCTTGCCAAAGTACTCTTCAGGCTTATCATAATGCAGAAGTTCAGCACTGGAATTTAAAGGAGAAATGGTATGACTCCCATATTAGTGTTAGCCTTTTGCTTTCAGGGCCATTAAACTTTTTATTGGTCTCATTACAGTATTGTGTATTCTTGATTTGGTTGTTTGGACACCACTGTGGTTTTTCTAAGCGGCCCATAACAAGGCAACAATGTCAGTTCCACTTTTGGCTCAATTTAATGGCACTTCTTAGGCGCAAAAGGTCAAATATGAAGAGGGCACAGAGCGCCTTGCTGTGTGTGTGTGTGTGTGGGTGAGTGTGTGTGTGCGTGCGCCCATTTTATTTCCATTTACTCTGCACATGTGAATTATTCTTTGTCAGTTCTTCATGAAAGTCTTCAGGAGGTTGCATGGATTTGTTTTCCACACAGCTGTCAACCCTTGTCTAACAGTGATTGCCACTATTGATTTCTTGTGTCTCCAGCCTCAGGAGTGCTCATCTCTGTTTGTTGTATCCAAACCTTTTTTGTTTTAATAATTTAAGACAATTGTTAGAAAATGGAACTAAGGTTTACCAAGGCATAATAATTGTGGTCTTTGGCAGCCTACTCAGTCATATGAAACAGAAAGAAGAAGAAGAAGATTTAAGTTTCAGTTTGTTTTTGTTGTTCTTCACATTAAAGTTAAAATGTTTAAAATTTCAGTCATTCTTGTCCTTCAGTTAACAAGTCCTCCAAATTAAATGTTTGTCCATGCCCTTTAGAATGACGCAGCATTTTCTGATGTGACACCCCTCTCAGCAGGACAGAATTATTTGTCTGGGCCTTCTAAAACAAAGCACTTTTTAAAAATAAATCAATTTTGATGTGACAGCACTATGGTTAAGGTTTGCTAGGTTTAGGCACAAAAGAAAGCTTAATTAAGTATCAAGCATTAAGCATTTTCGTTTGGGTTAAAGTGGCTACTTCAATCAACTTAAAAGACTTTTGTTGTTATAATTACAGTAATAAACTATGAGGTTAATGTTTTGTTGACCCATCCACCCTGATCCCCTTTTTACGTATAACTGCTTCTGCTCGTTATAGGACAGTCTTCCTTCAGTCTTTTCATATGGCTGCTAAACGCTGCTAAAGTATGCTTAATAATGACATTGTGTATGTCCATATTTATAGATCCATCTACCTAAATGTGAAGGATAGGATACTTTTAAGGACAGAAGTATACACATTTTTGACAGAGATGTATATATAAGACCCTTCCTTGAACCGCCACCTTAACATTGTGGAGGGGTTTGAGTACTCGAATGATCCTAAGAGCTATGTTGTCAGGGGCCCCTGGTAGGGTTTCCTAAGGCAAATAAGTCCTAGGTGACAGGTCTGAATAAGAGCGGTTCAATAGCCTCTAATGAATAGTACAACATCAAGGACATGTACATCGCCCGAATTGGTGTTACCGGGGCCCCACCCTGGAGCCAGGCCTGGGGTCGCCTGGTGGCTGGGTTTCTGCCCATGTGACACCCAGGAGGAACAATGCGGTTTTCGCTCTGGCCATGGAACACTGGACCAGCTCTATACCCTTGGTAGGGTGCTTGAGGGTTCATGGGAGTTTGCCCAACAGGTCCACATGTGTTTTGTGGACTTAGAGAAGGCATTCGACCGTGTTCCCCGTGGCATTCTGCTGGAGGTGCTCTGGGAATTTGGGATCTGGGGCTCTTTGCTAAGGGCCGTGCAGTCTCTGTACTGCCGGAGCAGGAGTTTGGTTCACATTGCCAGCAGTAGGTCAGACCTGTTCCCAGTGCATGTTGGACTCCGGCAGGGCTACCCTTTGTCACCAGTCCTATTCATTATTTTCATGGACAGGATTTCTAAGCGCAGCCAAGGGCCGGAGGGTGTCTGGTTGGGAACCACAGGATTTCATCTCTGCTTTTTGCGGATGATGTTGTCCTGTTGGCTTCTTCGAGCCAGGGCCTTCAGTGTGTACTGGGGGGGCTTTTGCAGACGAGTGTGAAGCAGCTGGGATGAGAATCAGCACCTCCAAATCCGAGGCCATGATTCTCGACCGGAAAAAGGTGGTCTGTCCCCTCCAGGTCGGAGAAGAGCTCCTACCTCAAGTGTAGGAATTTAAGTATCTAGGTGTCTTGTTCATGAGTGAGGGAGTGTGAGATTTACAGACGGATTGGTGCAGCGACAGATGCATCGGTTTGTTGTGGTGAAGAAGGAGCTGAGCCGAAAGGCGAGGATCTCGATTTACCACTCAATCTACATTCCTACCTTCACCTATGGTCATGAACTTTGGGTCATGACCAAAAGAACGAGATCCCGGATACAAGCAGCTGAAATGAGCTTCCTCCATAGTGTGGCGGGGCACTCCCTTAGAGATGGGGTGAGGAGCTCTGTCACCCGGGAGGAACTCGGAGTAGAGCCGCTGCTCCTCCACACTGAGAGGAGCCAGTTGAGGTGGCTCAGGCATCTGTTTTGGATGCCTCCTTATGCCTCCCTGAGGAGGTGTTTCAGGCATGTCCTACCGAGAGGAGGCCTTGAGGAAGACCCAGGACACGCTGGAGGGACTATATCACTCAGCAGGCCTGGGAATGCCTTGGGGTCCACCCGAAAGAGCTGGAGGAAGTGTCCAGGAAGAGGGAAGTCTGGACATCCCTGCTCAAGCTGCTGCCTCTGCAACCCGGTCTCGGATAAAGCGGAAGAAAGTGGATGGATGGATGGATATACGTATATAAGACTCTATAGAGTAGAACAGAAAAGAAAACCTTGATGAACATAGAGACAAACATTCTGTGAAGGCTGTACCTTGATCTTTTTGTCTTTTTGGCCTTCACATAATATCAGTGAACCATTTCTTTCACTGGACAATGACTCTCCTAGGACCATAGTAACAATATAACCAAAACTGATATTTCGTCCCAAGGTCATTTGATTCAAGGTGTCGTATATGCCACAAAATGGCCTGCTGTGCAAGGGCATTGGTGCATCATGGGAGTGCACTGTTTTCAAAGAGAAAAACTCTCATGTCTAATGCTCTGATAATATATTCTGCATGTTCCCAAGTGTCTTTGTCCACAATACTACTGCAAAGACGGTTGCCAATGTGCTGCTGTTGTTATGAAAACAGTACAATTAAAATTCAGCTTTTTTATGGTCTGTCATTTTCGGTTGCTGTGACAAACTGTCCTGCAGTTGATGCCGTTTGGTTTGTCAGAGCTGCCATAATCACTGAGGGAAAAAAAAAATCACTTGAAACTGCGTTCTTTACAGTCATATCTCACATGTTTCTGTTCTAGAGGTGAGGTCAAGCCTGATTCACTGTTACTGTTTCAAGTGCACAAACCTGCTGTGTATGTTACATTGTCACTTTCAGTGCTGACAGCAAAGACAACATCTGTATTGTTATTTCTACGTATATAATGCATCTGAACAGAAATATGCTGTCACTCAGGGATTATATCTTTCACGTCTTTTAGAATAATATTAGATACTATAAATAGGACAACTGATCATCTGCAATTATGTATTCCCAAACAGATGAAAATAAAAAACAGTTTACTTCAGTTTATGGTAATCAGTCCTGGATGAACACACATAAACAAAAACATGAAATGAATTGTTCTATTTGTATTTTGTTGTTTATTTATTATATGCATACACTGATCAGCCATAACATTAATATCACTGACAGGTGAAGTGAATAACATTAATCACCTGTTCATGATGCAGTGTTCTGTGGGGACACCCTGGGTTCTGGCAATCATGGATGGTCTTTGACACAAACCACCCACCTATACACTACAGACCAAATACACCCCCTCCATGGCAACTGCTTTTTCCATCGAATCTTCAGTCCCAAAGGATCCAACACTCTAATGCCAGTGACCACAAAATACCCCCAGAGGTCTTGTGTCCCTTCCTGATCACAGCTGTTTAACAGCACAAGGGGGACCTGCAGAATGTCACGTATGTTATTTTAATGTTGCAGCTGGTTGTTGTATGTGCTGTTATATTTGCATGTTTTGACACCACCTCTAAATTACTTGAAGAATCTTTGTCTGCATTATAATCTTGTCTGATAATAATGTCTGACCAATTCTTTGTTTAGAATCTACTTGCAAGGTTCCCGTACCCGCTTAAAATGTAGATGCCATTTTTTCTCAAGTTGCACATGGCCAGGCTAGGTTTTATTATTTAGGTTTAATTTGGATTTTAATTAAAAAATTAATTCAAATTTCATGGGCTCTTAGTATATCATGCTTGGGAGTAGCTGAATCACATGCAGCACCTAGTGGTAAAGTTTAATATTACCGTTATTTGTTATATTTATCATTTAAATGTGTCCTAAGCTACACCACTTAGCTGGGGGTAAAGCCGTAGTGTCTAAGTATTAGAAAAAATTAATGGTTTTAAAGTTGAGTGATGATGTTCCCAACAAGACCTCATCATTGTAAGGTTTTGACTATAATTAGACCTATGTGTCTTGTTAGCACCAAGTCAGATTGGAAGAACCAGAGCAGCTCTTCAAAGTGAGGCATCACCATGGTGACAAACCGACTCCATCTAAATTGTCTCCTGTGGCCTTTTCTCTTCTGTCATTGTCTCTTCAGACGAAGTGGCAGCACAATGCTTCATTCCCTTGAGCTGTCAGCAGTGTGTTCTTCTGCTGTCCTCAACACAATAGACAGACTGTCTTGTTTGGTGCTCGTCCTGGAAAAGCTTGTGGCTGTGGAAGCTTTGGCACAGAAACAGTATCACCATTGCTATAAAAAAATGTTCTTCTAAACATCCATTTTTAACAACAAACTGACAGTTACTGGGTAAGCCACGTGTCAAGTTATTTATCCAAGCTTGTTAAGTCTATATTTTACAATATGAATGTGCTTAGCTTCTGGGTTGATTATTGAATCACTTGTGATTTCTGGCTTGATTCTGTCGATGTATAGGCAGATAACTTCTCACCTCACCAAGAGACGTTCAGCAAAATGATCTCTCTCTCATCAATAATCTCATCAATAATTACACTGGGAGGATGAAAGATTCTTCTGTGCTGTAGTTTTGTGTTGATAGCCATTCATGAGAGTCTGGGGGATTTTTAATAAGCCTGAGACAAAATTACTGTCAGAGATGCAAGTTTTACCAGTGCAAATTTTCAGTTTAGCTGCAGATGTAAATGAGCAGTTCATCAGATCTGGATGTAAAGGCACATTTAGTTCTGCCAATAAAACTGTGCATTTATAATGCAAGAGGAGGGCTACATATAAGGAAAATAATCTGAACAGCCTGATGATCAGTGACCAGTTATGGAGATTCTCCTAAAATTAGATTATTGCTTGAAAGCTATATAATCAGCATAGTCAACAGGTACTCCTAGCTGCTCCAGTGATATTGCAGTAGACTTTGAGCAAATGAAGTCAGAACAAATAGAAGCAGGGGGTCACTGAAAGAAGTAAAAAGTTTTTCATGGACCTCTTTTGATTTGTGGTGCTAAAGGAGGAGCTACTGGGAAGTAAATAGCATCTTAAAATTTGCTAAAATACTCTTTTCTGCTATCCTTTCTCATAAAAAGTTTATCAGTTTCAGTTTAAAATTGCAGATTTTTTTAAATCACTGGTAGAACTTATTTCTATGAGTTAATTTGATAAAATGTCCAATAGATTGCTTACTTAAGTCATGAAATCATCAATATTTAGAAACATTGTTATCTTATTCACATATACTTCCCATGATGCATTACATTAGGGTTCAAATTAGCCAGAAATCCTCCTATATTATGAACATCTGCACCTCAGACACTTCTTAATATCTTATTATGCAAAGAACTTAAGTCATAACGGTCAGATTGTTTCTGTGCTGTCATGAGTGATAAAAGCAGATGAATAAACAAATAAATAAATAAAAATTGGAATCCGGTCACATTTATACATTTATACTTATTTTTACATAATTTGAGTACAGCAAAAAAATAAAAAACAACTTATATACATAGAAATATAGAAATCTCATTGTGATTCTCACAATCACAAGAGCAGATCTTTAGCTTAACCACTTTTATTCTTGAGAGCACATATTCAGAGCACTTGATGGTTGGCGTTTGTAGCATGCAGTCCACTTCAGTAGGGCCACATAGGTTGTTTGTTAACAGAGTAACACATGCTTTTTGCTCTCTCAGTGTGCTGTCTCATTTGCTACCATAAGACCCACAGTATCTGATGCTGAAGTGGCCAAAACAAACTGTCTCGTGTTGTTGATCAGCCCATCTTTTTATCTATATTTCTAAACACACCTAATTCACACACTGCAAAGTGTCAGCAACCAGAGATGGGAAATACAGTGACAGCATTGTGTTAATGGTTGAGTGGCTGATGATTATGACTCTGCCCTTTTTATAAGTGAGCCACAAGATGACCACTCGAGCACAATGAATGTTCCAGGCTTTCAAATGAACCCACTAATCCCACCAACTCTACCTGTACACACATCTTTGTCTGTCTTTCTGTCTTTCCCACCCACTCCCTCCACTCCTAACTCTTCAATTAAACCTAATTTGTGATCTCAAATAATGTATCTTTTAGAAAATTCACATAATATGGTGGTGCAAACAGGCAAAGAGATAAAGCAGCCAGTGTTCAGAAACACATTAGAACTGACATCTAACAAGACGACCAGTTTCAAACAAGCCAACAGCAGTGATGTTTAGCTGCTTAAACTCCCCTGACTTCTATAATCACAGCTGTAGATCAAAGTGATCACTGCAGACCATTTAGTATGTGGTGCAAGGATCAGGCAGAGAGCCAGTACTGCCTTGAGCCTGAGTATGTCATGAAATGCTAATGTGGTTCTACTTAAGGGAAGAGTTGAACTTAATAATTCCTGATGTCATTACATTAAAACAGTAATCCAGAGGAGGGAGAGGAAGAGTTCACAGATAATGATTCTGTATGTCAACATCACTGATGGATGTCCACCCACAATTAAACAGGTGGCATCCTGTGGGCACAGCTATCACAATGTCATCAATAAAACTGACATGCTCGCTACTAGCCTGGGAACCAGATGAATGTCCAAGTTCATAGGATGGCTGTTGCTGTGGCAGATGTGTCTGATATGATGTTTATTTAAAGTGCACATCACCCAGAGATTGTGTTCACACTTTACAAATCAGAACAAAAAGAAAAAAGAGAAAAGTATGATATTGGTAACACACATACATACACACTCACTCATATGCACACACACACACAGGTAAGAGTTTTAATAAAATAACAAGACTGAGGATAGTAATTTAAAAACAAGGAGCAGACAGCATAAACATAACTGTCGGGGAATAGATGTGTTTTCCAGTTCATTATGTTTCAGTAGGTTATTTCGGAGAGGTGGAGCTCCTCCTATTAAATATAAAGCATAAACATAAATAAGAATGGAATAAATAAGGGAGCCAATCCACTAACAGACTTGTTGGTTAGAAGGAGGATTTTGAAATCAGTTCTTGCATGCACCGGTTGACAGTGCAGAGACATAAGTGCAGATGTTGTATGATTTAATGTCTTAGACCATGTAAAGATTCTGAACCAATTGGAGACATTTTGTTGCTGTCTCAGGCTGGCCAGAGAAAAGTGCATTTCTGTAGTCTATTCTAGAAGTTATGGACGCACGTATTATGAGTTCAGGGTCTGATTTTCATAAAGTGACATGCAGCCTGCTTGGCCTATTTTACGAATGTGGAAAAATGGAGTTTGTGTTATATGCTATGTATGTATATATGATATGTGACTTATATGTAAGAGAGGGAATGAATACTTCCTTCTTTCATTCTTAACTGCCGGACAGGTGAGTGTCACCAGTGAAGCTTTGAAAAGTCAAATGTCACATGTTTCACTGCTCTGATTGGTTGTAGGTCTGTTCAGTTTGCACTGGAGGGCCGTCCAGGCTCAGGAAAGTCAAATCAAACTATCACACTCAGCACAGCAGATCAAATATGAATCAGGATTATGTTACTGCATTGCCTTGTGTTTTCAGAAGCACATTTTAGTGTACTGTTTAAGTATGATGTGAGACAGTCTATGACCAAGCTGCCGTCACCGTATCGTACTCATCATCATACATTTCATTGCTCCAGTTGGTTGTAGGTCTAATTGTATCCAGACATTTTGGTCACCTGTTTATAACCTCCCCTGGAAATCAAACGTTAATTGAGAATCTAATTGATAGATAGACAGACAAATACAGAAAAATAGATAGGTAGACTCACTTGCCAATTTATTAGGTACAACAAAAAGTAATGTAGTTTAATACAAAACAATCCTGCAATTCAAACTCCAACAAACACCAGCAGTATAATACATTACAATTCACAGGAAGAACTTAATGTGACATTTTTGCTGTTCTGTTGTGTTGCTTTTAATGACTTTTATGGATGAGCTGAGATGATCAGGGCTTAGCTAGATATGTCTGACTTACCACTGCGTTTCCTTTTATTTTGTAGTGAATACACTTTGATTAATTGAAGGTCTAAGGTAGGAATTAATTAGTTATTTTGAGTATAAAGTGGTTATAGCCTCAGGGTTCACATTTCTTTGTAGTCGTCAAGGTCCAAACATAGGCAAACTTAACACCCATTCAATTTTATTTCACAAAATAAAAATAAACAGTGCAATTGGCTCTGAGACATAATGAAATAAAACACGAAATTAAGTGCAATCAGGGCTTAAAACTAATGACAGTGCAAGGGCTGCAAAAGCAATTTGAACTAATTCAGTGTTGTTCAGGGTTCCTAAACATTGCTTTCTGTTTTGTTTTGTTTTGTTTTGTTTTGTTTTGTTTTTTTCAGCACAACAAGTTAATAGGCTCAATAATAACAATAACAGGAGAAATACAACAGTTGCTTTTCTGAAAAGGATAAACCGCAGAAAAAGTGGTCTTCAAGGCAGGCTGGATCGCATACCCTAAATTACACTTTTGTGTGGCAGTTTTGGAGTAAGCTAGCCTTGCCTCTGCCTCTGATAACATGCAGATACCTGCTAGTCAGCAAACAGTAGACCCCTCACTGCTTCTCAGAGGGAAAGAGTGAGAGCTTGTGATCTCCCCTTATGAGATTTCTTTTTTTCACATTGACAGTTCACTTTCTCTACCTATGAGAGCAATGAAACCAGTTCAAGAGGTACAGGGGTATCCAAAAGCAGCCAAAGTAAGCAGTCCATAGCATCTGATTTTTACAGTGTGTTGTGGAAAATGTATGCTGATTTAACTGTAAGTGCTATAAACAGGGCAGGCTACGTCAGGGATCAAGGATCCACATTCAATCAACTCTGACTGCGTTTGAGCACCAAGCATCATTGACTGAAACACAGAGTCTGCCCTCGATTCATCCTGCTGGAGTCCTGCACTCTGTCAGCTTGGAACACGGTTCTGCCTGTCAAGTGCAACAACTTGATCCGAGATGTTGTCGAGGTGTTAGGTCTCTGTAAACATGTGGACACAGTCTGATATTTATTACTAGCTGGAGTCAGCCAGCCAGAGTTCCATTTTGTCCATTTCATTTTCCTGCGCCCAGATATTAGTCAGGAGCAGCCTTAAGTCCAAGCTGGGCAAGCATGGCTCCCATTTTGGATCTCTGTCCTCTCCTTAAGCTGTATTTTAGTGTTTGTATGATAGCAGAAGATTGTCAACCCTAATGTGTTGTTACTGTGTTTTCTGACGCACAGAGGGAGTCAGATATATTTCAAAACTTTCACCACATGTAGTCCATGTGTAGTGGGCCTTTATGACTTGTTAGAGATTTTATCCATTTGACTGCTTGATATACAGCTTAGAGACTGCAGAAACGTTGTACATCTAATTTAATGAACAGACAATTGAGTGTCAGTAACTGAATAATGAGGATAAATCTGTTGACAGCTACTTACATTATCTACGTTATTACAAATGCAGTACTACAAACTAAAACTAAGTGTTCCATAGATTTGTATGTGAAATAACTAATAATTTGTTCCCAGTAACACAATACATATTGTGGGAAACTTTGCTTTACCTACAATTTTACTAGACTTTGAGTATTATACCACACTTTTAGCTATGCAGTTGTTTCTCTGTCCTGTTTCCAGCAGTATGAAATGAAATGGTAACACAAAATACCATGTTTCCTAATATAACATGTGTATTTACAGCCAGTCAAAACTCCCCCTTAATTCCATGCAGTCAAAGAGAGAAATACATCTCAGGGGCCATTTTCAGAATCAGATGTAAAGCAGTTACAAAACAAACTGATATTTGAAAACAAAAGATACAGAAAAATGAGTTCATGGTGTGATGATAGAACATAAAACTCTGTTGAAACTTAAAGCCTCATTGGTATTAATTAAAGTGCTGCAACCAAATAGGCCATCTGTTAATGTGAATTTAACTCTGGTGGTGGAGGGTACATTCGCTTCTGTCCCCTGGGCTGCAGGAAGAGGCTGAGCCAGATGAGTGCCTGATCACACTGCTCAGCCGTCCTCCAGGGACCTCTGTGAACACTGAGTTCAATGTGGTCTGAGTTTCAATGTGCAGTCATCCATGTCGGCTTAGACTGAGTGCCTCGACTCCTCACAAACTCAACGTGATTCCAAAAGAGTTGCACCAAACATACTGATGGTGCAACATTTTCAAGAAATAATGTTTATTATTCTGTGCTCTCATTCTATAAAATATGTGGACAAGGCCTCTGACTGAAATGAAATCCGTACACTCTCACATACAATGTGTAATCTGTGACAGAAGATAATCTGTGCTACAGGTGAGTGGAAGCTATTCCTAGCTTTTGTTTAATTCACATGCCAGGGTGAACTCCAGAACATAACATCAGTGTTTTTTTATTTTTGTTCTGTTTGAGTTAAATTTAGTCAAATGTATGTATTTACTTTCAGAACAAATGACAGGGTAGTAGTAGCTGAGAGATAAGATACTGGAAATGATCATTGAGGACATATTAATCATTCACACTCTTCTGTCGTGTCAGAAGTTATGTCTGAATACATGCCAGAGAACTTCTAATCTGAAGTTGCTTGCAAGAGTATAGTACCAGTCAGTACTCGAAGAAAACCCTCAAAGTGGGTGTACCAGTAAACAGCCCTACCTTAAGAAATTTGCAAGAGGGTGATCAAATCATATTGCAATTATTTTAACAAATATACACTGCTATATGAGTCACAATTTTGGTGAGATTTTCTGTAACACAACCCTGATTCCAAAAAGGTTCTGACACTAAGTAAATCATTATAATAATAATAATTTCTATTTTATGCATGTTTTACACAGCATCCCAGATTTTTTCGAATCAGAGTTGTAAACTTGATTTTTGCTGTACCAGACAAACATGTTCCCTTATATCTGGAGAATCTGATTTGTATGCCAGGACATCTCTGTAGCACCACAGTGCTTCACTGATAATGGTATTCTATGATACATTTTAGCTTTATCACCTTTGCAGCTACTGCGATTTGGATATTGCACTTGGCTATCTTGCGATTTTGTAAATATTTCACTGCTCAGCTCTGATCCAAACAAGGCCAGTTTGAGAAAGACAGCAACAATTTTCAAGGTTAATCATACAAAACAAAAAACACTGTACAGCTCTGAGATAGGATGTTGCACAGGGCTAGTTTTAGCCTGCTATTAAGGTGTTGGAGTAATAAGTGGACAACTTGGGCAGTAACTATTCCAGAGGTTAAAGACGCAGACTAGTAGCCCAAAGGTGGTTGATTTGAAGGCCTGGCCAGATGGCACAAAAATCTGGCAAAATGACAGCTGACAACTGGAGGATTGTCAGAGCAAAGATCAGATGCAAGATCCTGCCACTGTGCTCCTCAGAGCTCTCCACCTTATGGCTGCGTGTTTGTGAACAGGGGATTTGGATTGTTTAAATGCTGAAGATAAATCTTCCCATGGGAATTTGTAAAGTGGTATTCTAGTCTAATTTATAACGAAGGATCGGAAGCAGAGAAATTAGGACGTAGTGCTTTTGGTGTTTGGTGAGCTGGTGGAGGACAGATTGAGTTACCCTAAAATAAAAAATATAATCTAGATTGTAATATGATCAACTCCATAACTTTTCACTGGATGACCTTAGTTTTCAAATATATTAAACCTAATCCAATCATAACCAGTATTTATAAAACTAGAACATTTTATTCAAATCTGTATTCA